>NW_026294447.1:60584192-61184192 GCF_007827085.1 Peromyscus californicus insignis
ACTGGAGAGATGAATATCGCCTCTGGCTGCCCAGTCTTTGTCGCCCAAACTGTTCTAGAGAATGGGACGTATATTAAAGATGATACAATTTTTATTAAAGTCATAGTGGATACTTCGGATCTGCCTGACCCCTGACAAGTAACTGGGGAGGTGGATTCAGCAGAAGGTAACTCCTCTGGGGGGTTGAAGCGGTCTGTCTTCACGAAGGTCCTCGCCCTCAAAAAGGACCGTGTGGAACAGGGTAAGCAGCCGGAGGAGGAGGAGGAGGCGTGGCTGGAGGAGCCACACGTGAAAACAGACCCCAACGGATTTCTAATAGACTAGCCACACTCACTCTGAAGAATTATTTATCCTTCCACAAGATAAATACTGCTGTCAGAGAAGGTTTTCATTTTCATTTTTAAAGATCTAGTTAATTAAGGTGGAAACATATATGCTAAAAAGAAACATGATTTTTCTTCCTTAACTTGAACACCAAAACCGAAAACACACATGGAGGTAGCTGGGCGTGTCAGCATGTTAATTTAAAAGGAGAACTTACGAAATAATAATACAGTTTTGATATATTCATCCTAAAATTCAAGAGTGCAATCTTGTTTCAAATATAGTATATTGTCTATTTTTAAGGCCTCATCTGGTCTCTGTTCTAATAATCTGTTTGTCAGAAGGCCCTGAGTAGACATCAAGTCTCTAAATTCAGAAGTCATTTTTAATTTAAAGTTCTACAAATAATTGTTACTGCAACATTTTGTTTTAAAACGTTGATAGACTGATATTTCTTGGAAGAAAATGTAAAATATCAAACACTGGTTATCACTTGTGATAGGAAAGAGAATATTCAACCTGTCGTTATTTCTCGTTAGAAATGTAACCCTTCACTATCTGTCGTAGTTAGTGACATACTTCCCAATGACTATGAGAGGGACAATGCTCATGGATGCTGTGCATCATTGCAGACTTACAGTTGTCTTCACCCTAAAATAGGGCATTAGTTGAACTTTGGAGTTCTACACAAAACCCTGTAGGTTTTTAAAATTCTGCCCCATGTTTAGACAAGCTCTCTGTTGCTGACAGCACCCGCCGCGGTCTCCAGGGTCCAGTGTGTGGGGATAGGCAGGTGACCTGTGCCGCAGGAGGCCCCAGCAAGTGTTTCTCATCCTGTCATACTGCTGCAGGAGGCTAATGATCTCCGAAAGCAACGTCTGTGCTCAGAGATGGTGGCATACGGTACATGTGCCTTAGATGTGACATGCTGCTTCTCGTCCTTGGGTTTGCGTTCACCATGATTCTAGAAAGTGGTAGTTTAACCAGATCTTTCTCTCTCCACCGCCAATCTTTGTCTCTACCAGGGCCCTCAGACAACTGTGAACCTGCCTGGGGAAGCCAGGCCTCCATTGGCAGCTTCTGGAGGCTCTGCTGCTAAATAGTCACGGATTCCAACTCTAGGCCCCCAAGAGCAGCTCAGTCCCACCCCAAGGGAGGGAGGTGTAAGCAGAAGCCACACCCTTCCAAGTCTCCACAAGGGCCCTGAAAATCCCCACAGCATGAAGGAGAAGCCCCACCCACCCACCCTAAGCATTCCCAAGACCGAACCACTGGTCTGGGGGCCTGCCCAGGCTGGCCAGCAGCGGCCCTGGCCTCCCTGTTAGAAGGATGGCCAGCTGATGCCCCAGCCTGTCCTGTCCAGATGGCACTCCCAGCTCACTGTTTACGTCTCTCGATGGTCCAACTGTGATAGAAGCCTGGAGCCCTGCCCCGGTGCCCCTTTTGCTATGCACCACACTTCATGGTGCTCTCACACTGATGGGTGCTACACGCGACGGGTGCTTCTTAGGCAAAACCAATGTGTGCGAACCACCACATCTGTGCCACTTGCCCAAAAGGCGCGCCCACAATTGGCCAGCTGGGCCCGCGCTTCAGACTGCCTGCCTCTGGGCTCTCCCCATGGTCGCGCGGGGACAGCTGGGTTGGTGCCTGGTGGCCCACCTTGTCTCTGGTGCTGCCATCTGTCCTGGGTGTGCCTTTGCCCCAGTGCCTGCTGGAAGTGCCCTCCTCCTGCACACCTGTCCCCATGCCTCCATGAATGACCTCCTGGTCTCCAGCACTTGTCCTGCCCTTCCATGGCTGAAACATTGGGCTCCTCACCTGCTGCTCCCTTCTCCACTCTGCTGGGATCGCTTTGGGGTAAGTCAGTGGAAGCCTGCAGAGCCCACATCCTTTCAGAAGTACCCTCTTTTCCTCCAGGCCTGCCTCTCCCCCCCACCCCCCACCCCGGGGTTCGTCCCCAAAGACCTGGAGTCGGGAGGACCACCTGGCAGTCCTTAGCTGGCCTCAGGTAGCTTTTTCATGGGCAGGTGTCAGCAGCAGGGACATCCTTGCAACACCCCTTTGAAGAAGTCAGCACAGGGCCAATAGGTAGAGGCCAGCAACATCGTGGGCCGATAGAAAGCATGCCTGTCTGTAGGTTTAGACCCTGCTATGAGGGTGACCCTGAGGGATCCTCAGGCACTCCCTGTTAGTGAGACTTTTTACAAGACTCTTCCTATGTGATGCGGACCCTCCTGCCCCCCCCCCCACACCTGCAGGATGTGAGGAAAGCAACTAAGTAACTGTTGTCCCCTGGGATGAGGGCCCAGCATGTCACAGCTTCCTGTAGTGTGTCTTTTGCATTTCTTGGTAACAGTAGAGTAGTGGGCAAGCTCATCCCTTTGTGCCCTGTCTCAGTGTGTGAAGGACGGGCGTGCGAGACATGTCTCCTGGGAGGTGTGGAGCATGTCATGTCCTGCCTGGGTGTGTCTTGCTCTGCTCCGGCTCAGCATTCCTTGGTGCCCCCTTGGTGCTCACCGCCTGGGCCAGCTTTGGGCTGTGGTCTCAGCATAGTTGAGGCCCTGCTGCCAGTTCTGGCAGCCAGCCCTCTCCATTTCACAGGGTCCTGGCCACAAGAAACACAGGCTGGTCGTGCAGTGTGTACCTGGCTGTGCGAAAGTGTCAATTGCTCACTCTATAAAGGCCATTTGTCCTGTGGCCTCCATGAGGAAATTGGACACAACTCCTGCTTGCCTGGGCCAGTGTCTGTACCTGCTCAAAGCCACCCCAGTAAGATGCAAGCCACTAAGTAGCAGTGTGTCCTGAGGCCTGACCCGTGGTTTTTGTGAGTAGTGGAAAGCCTGTGTGAGTAACAACCCAGGACCAGGCTGGGAGTGAGCGCCTTCTACCTTCCTTGGTCAGGGAAAGGAAGGTAGCCTGAAGGCCCTGACTGGGCCTCCCTTACTTCTTGGGGATAGACAGACCCAACCGAGGCCGTGTAGCCTGCCAGGCTGTGGGTAAGACAGAGCAATGGATGAGACTGCAGATGAGTATGCGTGATGGGCTCATGGAGGAGAGTAGCGCCCACACCCCAACCTACCCAGCTATCAGTTTCTCTCGAACCCATGCTTAGCATTTGAAGAAGCAAAGGGCTGTTGAGGGAGCCTGCACCTCAGTCCATCTCCATCTCCCCTTGAAGTAGCCTATGCACAGATGTACCGTGTCCCTAAGACAGCAGAGCAGCCAGACGGCACAGCAGTCAGCTAGCTGTAGGAGGTGACTGCGTACGGCCACGTCCTGCCTCCTTTCTTGTCTCTTTTCTTTCTCCATTTCCTCCAAAGACTGGGACTCCAGGGAGCGGTGGCATGAAGCACTGACTTTGCTCCCTGGGCGGCCTCCAGCAGGGCCTTCAGACCCACCACCACCAGATCCCCTTTGAATTGGCTTTGTCTCACTATCTGTGGTCAGCCTCATGAGGCCCTGGAGGTCAGACGCAGTCTCTTTCGGGTAGCTGGCCACCTTCCCCATACCTCCTTAGTCTGCCCCAGAGTCCTACCTGGAGTCGGGACCACATGCCTGCTCCCTTGGGCCTGACATTAACGATACCACTGTGACTGAGCAGTGTGTGGTAGCAGTCACCCATGACAGGCCTGACGAGCAGTGGACTATATCCAGCAAAGGGGAGTGTGTCTGGGAATGCCAAGCAACAGGGTCTCGGGTGGACTACTGCTGCTGGCCCAAGAGGAGAGCAGGGGGAGGGCCAGTGCCAACAGCATGACCCTTGCCGCCTCTTCACCCCTGCACACTGCCAAGCATTGCAGGGAAGCACTTTGTACCTGACCAAGACATTTCCCACCTGACGGGGGACAGGGTGGGTCAGTCCCTACCCTCCTATACATCCCTCTGCTTGGGACCATCAGTGAGTGGAGAATGGCTTGGTGGAGCTTAGGGTACTTTTTTTTAAACTTTCAATCCAGCCCTGTCCTGGCTCGACTGCAGGAGAGCTAGTGTGAGTTCCAGGCATGCCATTCATTGTGTCTGAGTGTGACAAATGAGGGTCTGCCTCCAAATCTTCTCAGACTAAGATCATGGTTTTTGTCTTCCGTTTACAAATCCATAGCAGCTCTTTTCTCCAGCCTAGAACGTGTCCACAGGGTCTGGGTCAGGTGAGGGGATAGTTGGCAAGTGATCCAGCCATCATTAACTGTTTCACTCCAGCTGGTGCTGGTTGCCGTGGGCACTGTGGCATCAGGGAGCCAGGCCTGCAGGGACAGTAAAAAGAGGCCAGCAGCCCATCACAAAGACCTGGACATGCCCCAGCCTGTTGTCCACTTGGAGGGTTCCCTGGGCACCATTGCTAGCAGGTGGGCAGTGACCCACACAAAGGCAGCCATACAGCTAAGCAGGCCCAAGTAGCCCAGCAGGGTGATTCATTTCCCCTGCCACACCATGTCTGGAGTCTTTCTTGTGAGTTCACTGTGGAAAGGAGGTCACTGTGCCACTCCGTAGTCAGTGGTGACTGGCGTACACCCTTAGTCCCCTTTAGTCAAGTCAGATAACCTTCAAAAGCAAATAAATGACCTAATTGGAAAACACAAAAGCCGGCCTTCCTTCCAAGGATTTCCCTAAGCATCTGTAGGCGCTGACTGAGGAAGTGGGGATTAATGCAGACTGCTGTGGAGTTGCGTTCTTTTCTCTGATGGCACGCCTCTTGTGTTCAGTTCTATTACCCAAAAACAAAGACCAAAGAAGGCCAATCTCTCATTTGACTGTATTTCTAATCTGCCTGTTTTGACACTTGCCGTCTGTAGTAACCGCTCGCTGTGAGGCCCCATCTTGACAGTCCAAGTGATTGTGACCAGTGATTAGCGTCCCGTGTTCTTCCGCTCTTCTAAGAAACTGAGACAGTGTGAGTTATTGCTCAGCAATAATCCTGTCACTAGGAGTTAGCAACATGTCTCATTTCCTGATAGCATTATGATGTTTTGTATTCTGTTTACTGTATGTTATGTGTGGTTTCATTTGGTATTTATTTGTGTTTTGAGGTCTTGCGATGTTTCTGTTCTGCTGCTAATAATAAAGTTTGTAAGACTGTAGAATGCAAAATTTTGCAATGCTAAAGTGTCTATTAGAGGAAAATAAAGCTGATTTAAGAGTCCTGAGTTCTTACTGCAGTCTGTCACCACTGAGCTTTGGGCTGGCCTCCTCCAGCTGTTCTCACAAGTGGCTAAGTGACAGCTGCCTGCGGACACCCTTCCTTCCAAGCTGCCACCATCCTGAGATACCAGAAGGTTCTGAGCAAGGCCTGTTTGCTCATGTCACCCCAGGTCTTGCCTGCAGCTCACAAGACCGTGTGGCGGTCCAGGGTGAAGAAGAGAACACGGGTGAGAACCAGATCCACAAGTACCAGGACTAGATAGGAGCCGTGACTGGGCGGGGAGCCCATGTTCTGAAAGCTCTGTCTCAAATAGAGAGCATGAGGCTTAGAGAGGAAGGCAGGCCCCGGGCTGTCTGGGGCCCATGTGCTCTGTCCTGTGAGGGGTTGCTGCCTATGGCCAGGCATCACTCAGTGCCCCCTGCCTGCTCTGTAGGATGCTGCCAGGTAACTAGAACCACACATGGGAGCATTGGAGACTGGGAAGTCTGGTGTTCCCCCTTTTTGGAAATGGACAATTTCATCAACACCTCATTTGTAAAACCCTGGAGAATTCAAAGCCACCTTCCCTGTCCTGTTCAAACCCTGCCACAGCCACCTGCAGCAGAACCCTGAGCACAAGCTGGTGGCCCACAATTCAAAATAGGGACTGATGCCATGATAGTGGAACCCAGGGAACTCCTGGGAACTGGCAGGGCCTGTTGGCCCAGGCTGAGGGCAGGGATGGTAGAGGGCTGACTCCTGGAGTAGCAATACACCCGTACCTATGAAGGTTTCTCTCTGGCATCATGTGAGCTAGCATCTGTCCCCAAGATCCCATGTAGGGTGAATCCTCTGGTGGCTTCGGACTACTGGACCCTGCACCTCCATCCTGTGCTTCAGTTCCCAGGGTGCCTGCACTGCAGCCCCCTGGGGTGAAGCACACCAGGGCCATGGCACTGAGCTCAGAAGACTCGCCTGTGTGCCCCTAGCTATGGAACTTGGGACCCTGCCACTGAGCTGCCCCCACCTCTGTAGGGTCCTGAAGGCAGCCCTGTGACCACACTGTGGGTGGCCAGCTCAAGGGACCAGCTCTGGGACTGCTTCTCACTGGGATGCCACCAACCAAGCTGCTCCTAGCCAAGCAGCCTTTGTCCTTGCAGGGACCCCGCCCAAGGAGGGACAAAGAGTGTTCAGGCCTGGAGTCAGCAAGCCTAGCATCCAGCTGTGACTTCCCCTGACCCAGAGACCTATGGCCTTCCGGTCTCAATGCAAAGGAACCAACAGAAGCTGACAACTGGCCATGTGAGGGGGAGGAAAGACAAAGGCTGCTGCTACCTCTTCATCCTTCGGGGCCAGTGACTTAATGGTATCTCTCAGAACAGGACTCCTGGGAGCCCTCTGCCTTCCCGCTGTCCGCCCCCACTGCCTACAGATAGAGAAGGCAGCAACCGCCCAGAGAGCCTGTCCCACACCCCAACAGGAAGGGGAACCTGGCTCTGGAACCCCCTTTTCAGTTGGAAGAATGAACCAGAGGTTTAGAGGGCTGGAGAAGTTCCCAGCATTGGAACCTCTGAGTGTAACTAGGCCAACCCATCCAATCACATTCTCCACCCCACCCCTCAAAGCTGTATCAAGCCAGTCTCAGCAACAATGGGCCAGCCCCACTTCTAGCTTTGTCCACCTCCTAGCCTCCCATGCCCCTGCCTCAGTGCCTTGTAGGCTTTATTTCTGCAGACATCCTTGTCCATCTGTCTTTTGCTTACCCCTCCCTGCAGCGCCACAGGGCTGTCATTCAGGATTCCCACAACCCCGGGGTAGGCCATGCGCCACAATGACCAAGCACAAAAACAGCCAGATTAATTGACTGCACAGTTTGAATGAACCAATGGGAAGCCTCGTGGTGACTGTATCAGCGGCCTAGTGAGGAAGATGGCTTCCCTGGCATGTGAAGATTGACTGTACAGATAATCTGACACAGGATGGCAGTCAAGCCACAAGAGCGCAAGTGCCAGCCACCCCCTGGCTCCACCCTCACCTGCAGGAGTAGCCACGCTATGAGTATGCCTAGTTACTCCAGGGTTCTGCATTTCTCCCACTTCCTGTGAAGGTCCTGACCAGTTCACAGGTGTGTGTCTACATGTGCCTGGGGTCGTGTTTGCAATCAAGGGCTCTCTGTAGACACACTGCCTGCTGGCCCCAGCCATTCTTCCTGCCCTGTGACTGGAGCTGTGAGCCATCCTTTCTGTGGCTGCCTCTTACAGGAACCCTCTTTGCCCAGGCACTCTCACTGCCTTTCCCATGTGGCCACCTTGTGGCTCTGAGCATCCGCCCGGCCACAGGAGCTTATGTCCTATGGGTCATACTGGCTCAGCAGCGAGAGCCAGAGCCCAATCTATCACAGAAATAGAACAATAGGCAACAAGAATGTGACACCTCCCACCCCACCCCCACCCCCACCTCACCCCCGCAAGAGTTTCCTTTGTGCATGGCCTAGCTGGAGGCCAAGAGCAAGCCCCTCTCAACAGCTACTCCTGCTGAGCCAGGACAGCTGATGCCCCCTTTGAAGACAACTGTACCAGAGTAAAGGGTAGATCGAGCTGATTCCCTGGCCAGTTTGGGCCCAACTTGGGTGTGAAAATGAGTGCCCCCTAGTGGATGAAATGCCTTCTGCACGGGAGAAGCAAAAGCATGGAGGGTTAAGGACTGAACTCTGCAGATGAGTGGATGACTCCAGGGAGGAGGGCTCAGGGGGTCCCCAAGCCTGAGGACCTCTTCCCTCCCATCACCTACACATCCATCCACCATCCTCAGGTGCGCTATCACCCTGGCATCCATCCGTCACCACCAATTCGAACCCAAGCTGATCCCTCCAACACCCCTGCTGTGGCAAAACATCCAACAAAGGCAACCTCAGGAAAGAAACGTGGATTTGGGCTCACAGAGGACGCAGCTGGGAAGGCATGGCGGGATGAGGCAGCTGGTCGAACTATGGTGTGCTGCTTCTCGGGAAGCAGAGAGGGTGCTGCCGAGCAGCTTGCTTCTGCCTTCAGGTTTAGTCTGGGACCCCAGCCCGTGGGATTGTGCTGCCCGTATTTGATGCAGGTGTTCCCTGGAAATACCGCCACAGACACACCCAGAGGTGTTTCCATGGAGACCAGTTAGGCTGACAAGGGAGTTTAACCATCACACCCTTTCACTCACATTCCTTTCCCCCGGTACTTTCTGCACTCATCTGTTTTGCCCCACAGGGACACGTGACTGGGCAGGGCTGGATCACAAGGGACAACTCTCGAGTTACCAGTGTACCTCTGGACAGGGAAAAGCTTCCCAGTAACCTCTCATTATCCCCGTTTGCCCGTTCCCCATCTTTTCAGCATCCCCCAAGCGACCTATCTCATCTACCGTCCATTTCCACCCATTTCCCCATTAAAAAGTCCACACCTCTCCTCCCCCTCCCTGTGACCTCAACCAACCTTCCATCCAGATGTGCCTACCAACATCTTCACCCACAGCAACACCCAGCAACAGCTCATCGCCCATCCTTCACAGCCCGCTCTCCTCTACCCACCATCCCCCAGCCACCCACCATTCCCACACAACCTGTTCATGTCTGTCTGCTCATCACTACCCACACTGCCACTGCCCACTGTCCCCTACCCACCCACCCACTACTATCCGTCAGCCACCCTCTGCCACCGACCTAGTCATCTCCAGCCACCGTCATCACCTGTTGCTCCCAGGCATTTAATACCCAGCGCTGGGAGCCTCTGTCAACCCTGAGCTCACATAAGCCCCCTCCCACTCCTCCATCATTTGGTGACCGACTGTCCTTACATTTTTTGCATTGATCCTTCCCCATTCATTGTCCACCCTGCACAGTCCACCCTGCCCTTCTCCAACCCACGCATCTTCACGGTCCCTCTACCTATCCAGGAACATCACACTCTGCCCTACCCACGTGTCCACCTTCAGAACCACCACACATCTGCCCTTTGGCTTTCCTTCCTTTCCAGTCTCCAGCACATACAATCCATGCAGAGCATGAACTCAGGCCAGGAGTTCCGGCCTGGAGAAGATGGGCAAAGACAGCTGAGCCCCCAGGGTTGTTGGCTACTTCCACGCCATGTCACAGGGAAAGTCAGGCCAACACCCTCTTACTGGGCACCCGGGGCCCTGCCCTTTAGGTCACTGAGAAGATTCCTCCAAGGAGCCTCAGGAGACAGCTGGGCGGTCCGGAGGTAAATGTGTAACATCTGGGCGCCCCCTGCCCCTCAGCCCCACCCGGCCACACGGGCCGGCGGAGCAAAGTCCGCACCTGCAACAGGAGAGCGTCAGCAGCGGCGAGATGGACGCTCTGGGCCGGGTCCTGCTGTGGCTGCAGCTCTGCGGTAGGCCGGGGTCTGCGGCCCCTGAGCTTGTTTCTCTAGGCCCGAGGGGTCGTGATCTCAGGGCAGGGCGGGAAAGGGAGGCGGCGTTCGCAGCCTGCCTCGATTTCCCGGTCCTCTGGCATGGGCTGGTGAGGTCGCCAGTGCCCAGGAGGTGGAGAAACCGCAGTCCTGTCCCTGTGGACTCCAAGGCCCTCGCGGCTCCTCTGTGCGGAGTAGGGCCAGGGCCTTGGCTCCCGGATCCCGGGACGCCTCTCTACGCCCAGGGCGTTTCCCGCCAGAGCTCCTTTCTGTGTCCTATTCCCCTCCATGCCCGGAAGTCCGCGACGGGTGAACAGGGACGACGTCCCGTGGGAGGGCACGTTTGCGCGGGCTCTGCAGATCCGCTAAGAGTGCACCGGAGAAGGCCGCGCAATGGGGTTCCCGTGAGGTCTGACCTCCTGCGCTGAGAGACCCGCGCCCGGGTCGGGGCCACCTCGGGGACCCGATCTGCACCAGGGGTGTGCACCACTGTGGCACTTCTCTGGAGGGCCGCCTTCCTCGAGGGAGGCAGACACCCAGCCTTCCTTTCTCTAGCACTGACTCGGGCCGCCTACAAACTTTGGGTCCCCAACACCTACTTCGATTCTGCCTCCAACTGGAGCCAGAACCGGACCCCGTGCGCGGGAGATGCGGTCCAGTTCCCGGCGGACAAGGTGCCTTGATAGGGGGTGGGGTGGGGAGGGGGCATTGGGGTGGGGAGGTCTGCCAGCCCCGCAGCTGACGCCGCCTCTTGCTGCAGATGGTGTCGGTCTTGGTGCGAGACAGTCACGCCATCTCGGACATGGTAAGGCTCGGGGCTGTGGCCACAGGGAGGCATGACTGCCCCAGGGTCGCCGAAGGTCCCTCTCCAGGCCTCTGTGCGTCGCCACGGGAGCCGCTGGGTGGAGATACTCTCTGGGAGGGGACATCAGAGAGCACATGGGGTCTCACAGCCCAGCTCCCCCCACCCCCCACCCCCAATCTGCTGTACAGGGTGGGCTCTGGGAAGCCGCCGGCCCTTTCCCGTCCTGGAGGCCACGTTAGCAACCTGCCTGCAAAGCCAGTGGCCCAGATACCCCGGAAGGTTAGAAGCAAGAGGCTAAACAGCCTCTGCCGCCCGCACATGCTAAGACTTCAGTGAGCCAAAGGCTGCCGGCCTCGGTACCCGAGTTCAGTTCCTGTGGTTGGAACTAGGACTAGGGGTTTTCTGCACCCCACCTGTGTGCAGTGTGCACACAGGCCAGAAGAGGGCGCGGGGTCCCTTGGAGCTGGAGTTACAGATGTTTGTGAACCACGGGTTGTGGGTGCTGGGATTCAAACCCGGGTCCTTCCGGAAGAACAGCCGGTGCTCTTAACTGCTGAGCCGGCAACACCACCAAACCAAACCAAACCAAAAGAACAATATTTCATAGCAACCCCCACCACCACCACCACCAAATCTCCATTTCGGTGCCCAAGTTGTTGTTTTTTTTTTTTTTTTTTTTTTTTGGTTCTTCAAGACAGGGTTTCTCTATGTATCCCTGGCTGTTCCGGAACTCGTTTTATAGACCAGGCTGGACTCGAACTCAGCAATCCACTTGCTTCTGCCTTCCAAGTGCTGGCCGGCAAGAAATAATGTTTTTCTGTAGGTCAGGGTCTCAAGTAACCCAAGGTGGCTTTGAACTCACTATGTTCATGAGACTGACCTGGAACTCCTGACCTTCCCATCTCACCTCCAAGAGGCTGGGATTACAGGTGTGAGCCACCAGCCAAGACTCAGTGCCCAAATTTTAACCACACCCATCCTGCACTGAGTGCTCACTGGGGCTCGTGGGTGTGGCAGACCCAGAGGACGGTCCCTGTCTGAGCTGTGACAAGGTTGCCCCAACCCACTTAAAGCACCACCTCTCTGGCCCCAGGGACAGTGATAGGTGTATAGGTGAAACCCTCCCAGGCAGTCAGCTCTCCTTCTCGCTTTCCTCTTCAGCACCCCAGCTCAGGGTGCCAGGGATGTCTACGGGGTCACTCTGAGGAGGCAGAGTGTCACTCTTATTTCTTGGAGTCCCCTCCAGCTTCCTGTGGCCTCATCTTGGACCTCATCAGTTCCTCACACATTCCTCCCTTGGAGTTTTTTTCTGCTCCTACCCACTTCTATCTCCATCTTTGTTGGTGGACAAATACCCAGCCCTTCCCCCCTTTACCTCAACACAGGGGTCTTCCTTGTGGTTCTGATTGTCGCAGAGAACCCATATGCACACCCCAACAGAACCCGAGCATTTGAGTTGCCGAGTTCTCCCTTCTAGAGCATGGGCTGTGTCTCCCAATATTTCCACCAGCTTCATTCTTCTACAAACTTAAGATGCTCTCCGAGTGCTGGCGCATGTCTTTAATCCCAGCACTCTGGATCAGAGGCAGTCGGAGCTCTGTGGGTTCAAGGCCAGCCTGGTCTATAGAGTGAGTTCCAGGACAGCCAGGGCTACACAGTGAGATCCTGTCTCAAAACAAAACAAAAAATAGGTGGTCATCCAACCCAGAGCTCCCATCCGGCCCACAGGTCCACCTGTGGAGGACTGTGTTTTCATTGTATTGGATTGGAGCCTTGAAGTTTGGGGAAACTGTTGTTCAAATGTGTAGCCATAATTGAAAAGGAAGACTGACACACATTATTTCATCCTAGAAAACAGGAAAAGTTTTCAAAATTCTGGATTCCCAGTTTAATGATCATTAAGAACTTATATTGAAGAAATTCAGCATTTTTCTATAACTTGTATATAAATATATATAATGCTACATAATACTATAAATTTTTCATTAACTAAAAAAAAAGGTGGTCATGTAGAATACTGACTAACTCATAAGTACTTTATAGAGTTTTGTCTATCATGAATGGTACCCTTAAAAATTATATTCTAAGTCGGGCAGTGATGGCGCACACCTTTAATCCCAGCACTCGGGAGGCAGAGGCAGGTGGATCTCTGTGAGTTTGAGTCTAGCTTGGTCTACAGCATGAGTTCCAGGACAGCCAGGGCTACACAGAGAAACCCTATTTCAAAAAACAAAACAAACAAAAAGAATTATATTCTATAGTTCCGTTGGCTCTTCTCATATGAAAGATGGCAGTCATTCCTCCTGTTTTTAGACCTATTTATGTCTTTTTCTTTCCTTATTGGTCACGCTCACTACTTCTCGACGCAAACCGATGGGCGAACCGCGCTATAAAAGTTGCCTTAAATATAAGGCGAGCGCTTTGGCATGCTCACTTCTATCGAATTAGGAGCCCTTGTCAGGTTGTCTTGTTAATGAAAAAGCATGTTACATTTCTCTACTGGGTGCCATGCCGGCTCTAAGTTTGGATGACGTAAGCTTTAGAACATTGTAGAAATTCTATTACTAAAGCTTAACAGCTTTTTAAAAAAATTAAGTAGGTAGTTGAACTTTTCAGTGTCATGTCCTAATGGATTGAGATGCGAGTTCCAACTTCAGTTTCAATTCAGAAAAAAAACAAAAACACAAAAACACCCCCCCCCCAAGTCTTCCTGGCAACATGTGCCTGCAGCACCTGAAGAGGCCAGAAGAGGGCGACATATAACAGCGGGTTGTGAGCCACCATGTGGGTGCTGGAAATCCAGCCTGCATCTTCCGCAAGAGCAGTCTGTGTCCTTAACCACTGAGCCATCTCTCCAGCCCTCTGTTGTCTCTGTATATCCTGTGTGATCTGTCCTTCCTTTCTAGAATATTCTCTGTGCTTGGTATTAAACATGCTGTACATGTGTACATGAGGGTTGGATTCTGCTTGCTGGCACTTGAGCTGAAGTTTCCCAGCCTCAGGTGTTGAAGCCCGCCCCCTGGTGTCATGTTTCTGCCTCGGCCTCCCCCAGCCCTCGTGTGTGGAGTTGGGTCTTAGCTGTCCACCGTTCAGGACTTCTCTGCTGTCCTCTGTGGAGCCTGGCCTGAACACTCGTCCCTGAACACCCTCAGCTGGATCAGCCCTGATGCTTATTTCATCTACTAGCGCTTGCCCTCTCGCTGGGGTGGTTTTCCACTTTCTCTCCATACTTCCTCCTCAGCTCTGTCCATTTCCTGTGATGCTGGGGGCAGAGCCCTGGGCCTCACAAATGCTAGGCAGGTGCTGCATCCCTGAGCTCTACCCCAGCCCCGTTCTTCATGAAAATGCATTCCATTCACACGGGTGCATGTGCCCCTCCTCGCTTACGATACATGATGTCTGTCCCTCGCTGTCCCCGGCTGTGGGCGGAGTCCCTTGCATTCAGAGTGCTCCACCCTTGGCATGGGTGGAGCCAGCCCATGACCTCATCTCCCCTCTCTGCTGTGGGCTTTTGGGCAGGTCTGGAGCTCTGGGGAGGCCAAGGAGCAGGCCCTGTCCCCTCAAGTGGGGACAAGAGGCTGGGCTGTGGGTGATGCCTGATAACCTGATGGGCCTGCAAGGAGCAGTTCCCACGGGCCCCCATCCCCTCAAACTCCGGGTGAAGGGTGGAGGGATGAGGCTTGGGGGATCAGGAGATGGTATGTTCCCTTCCCCACAGCATATTCCTAGCATAGAACAGGATTTGAGGGGTGAGGGGGCTCCCATAGTGGATCCATGCCACGAGGTACAGGCACTCTTACGGTGCCTGCCTTCGCCGGCATCGCTCTCCCTGAAGCTGAGGGCCCTTCCCCAGTGGAATATGAACATTTTAAAGTTTGGCTTCTAGGATCAGGAAACCTTGTCTTATCCTTTTTCCAGAGTGATGAGTGCTGGCAATGTCACCTCCTGCCCCATGGGTTCGCAGGATCTCAGCTGTGTCCTGCCCCTTAGCAACAGAGTCTGCCGCCTAGGCCTATATATCCCTCTAGCCTCTGCTCCAGCTCAGAGTTGGGGGTCTTTCAGGCCTGGCACATGTTGTGCCCGGTGTACAACACCCTTCCCTTTTCTCTCCCTGGTGAGATCCAGCTCTTCCGGTTAGCCTCAGCCAGGTTAAGGTTCCCGGGCCCTGATTCCTTCACCTAGATCGCTGCCAGCGTCTCAGCTTGGGTTCTCCTGGTGCCCGGGAGGTGTTAGTTGGGCGCAGTGCGTGCCTGGGCCCTGCGCCACCTCAGCCCGCGCCTTCCGCAGCTCCTGCCGCTGGACGGAGAGTTCGTCCTGGCCCCTGGAGCCTCATTCAGCGCTGCAGGAGTCGGCTCGGACCCGGCCTGTCACTCCGGAGAGGAAGGTGAAGGGGGCGTGGCTCAGGAGGGGGACGCGGGGCGTGGCTAGAGTGGGCGTGCTTTGGAGAGGGCGGGGCGCGGGGCTCAGTGCGCGGCGTGGGTTGGTGCGTGCCTCCGTAGGCACCCCGTTGCTCTTCCGAAATCCCGACCGCTTCTCCTGGCTTGACCCTCACCTGTGGAGCTCCGCGACCCAGGCGCCCGGCCTCTTCTCCGTGGACGCCGAGCGCGTGCCCTGCAGCCACGACGATGTCCTCTTCCCGCGCGACGGGTCTTTCCGCGTAGCGCTCGGCCCGGGCCCCAACCCGGTGCACGTCCGCAGCGTCTCGGCCGTGGGCCAGGTGAGCAGGCGCGGGAGGGCTCGGGTCCCATCCCCTGTGCGCGTCCCCATGGCGTCCTGCGGCTGCGCGCGTGGCCCCGCGCGCTCAGACTCTCTCCTCGCCTGCCACCGGTGATGCCGCCACCCGCAGACGTTCACGCGCGACGAGGACCTGGCGTCTTTCCTGGCGTCCCGCGAGGGTCGCCTGCGCTTCCATGGGCCGGGCACGGTGAGAGTGGGCTCCCAGGCCTGCACCGACGCGTCAGGCTGCGTCTGTGGCTACGCCGAGGTGAGTGAGCCTGGGCCGCGGACGGTGCGAGGTCTGCTCGGCCGTGGTGGGGCGCGTGGCTGCCGCTGCGTTTTCCAGCACTCACCGCCGTGTCCCCACCCAGACGCTGCCGTGGATCTGCGCGTCTCTGCTGCAGCCCCTGGGCGGCCGCTGCCCCCAGGCCACCTGCCGCGACCCGGTGCTGCCCCAAGGCCAGTGCTGCGACCTCTGCGGTGAGCGCCCCGCCGGCCCTCTAATGTGCACCCCGCGGGCTCCCCTCTCTTGCTGGGGTCCGCGGCGTTGATCTGTCCTCCCGTCGCAGGAGCCATCGTATCGTTGACCCACGACCCCACATTTGACCTGGAGCAGTATCGAGCACGGTTGCTGGACCTCTTCGTAAAGCAGGTAACGAGGCCACAGGGAGGGTCCCGGCTGCTGGCAGCTGCGCCCCGACTCTACTGCCCCCCCCCCCGCCCCCAGCCCGAAGGCAGACTCCGGATCAGCGCTCTCCCTCCCCAGCCCCAGTACCAGGGGGTGCAGGTGGCTGTGTCCAAGGTGCTGCACGAGGCTCACACCGAGATCCAGGTGGTGCTGGTGGAGACCGGGCCCGAGACCGGCGCAGCGGGGCGGCTGGGCCACGCGCTCCTGCAGGACGCGGAGGCACAAGGTAACCTCGCGCCCTCCCGGCCCTCCGCTGCCCCGGCTGCCTGGGAGCCGCCGCTGAATCCCCCTTGTTGCAGGCGGCGTGCTCGGCATCCTGTCGGCGACCCTGCGTCAGTCGGGCATGCCCGCGACGGGAGGCTCCGCGCTGTATCTGGACAGGTCCGGTGCCTGGCTGGCGGGCAGCGTGGCAGCCGTGGTGCTGCTGGCACTGCTGGGGACGGTGCTGCTGCTGCTGCACCGCAGCGGGAGGCTCAGGTACGCCGGCCCCTCCCGAGGGCGGGCTCCCAGAGGTTGGCCGGGCTGGAGGGCTTCACCTGCTCCTGCATCCCGCAGGTGGAGAAGGCATGAAGAGGCTGGGCCCGCAACCGCTGGGCTGCCGCTGGGTTTCCGCAATCCGCTTTTCGATGTGATGGTCTTCAAGCAGCAGGTGAGACAGCAGGAAGAAGCTTTGGGGGTCTTCCCAGGGGCTGGTACTTGGCACCATGAGCCCCTGACACTGTAATCCCGCAGCCACAGCCCTCGGTGGAGCCGCTTGGCTCAGCCCAGAAGGTGGACATCCTCGACACCAACTTCAGCTACTTCGTTAACCCACTCTTTGCCGGGGAGGCAGAAGCAGAGGCCTGACCTCTTCTGGAAGAATGCTATCCCTCCAGCCAGTGGACAATTCATCCCCTCTGAGACCACGACTTCTCTCCTGATGGCAAGGACGGGCCCACCTTGTCCAATAAAGGGTTGTTTGGGTTTTTGTTCTTTTTTAACCTGCTAGCATGGGTGGTCATACTTCTAACTTCAACTTACTTGACTTATGGGGATCTGAACTCAGGTCCTCAGACCTGCCCTGCAAGTGTTCTTACCCACTCCTCATGGTGTTTTGTTTTGAGGTGGGAGTCTCACCATATATCCTAGGAAGGCATTAAAACACCGGGGCTCAAATATCTCTCTGCCTTAGCCTCCAGGACTAGTGGGGCTTTAGGCCATTGATGGCCACTGATGCTCCGATGGACCTGTCCCAGTTGTTGACCTGGTCAGGCTTGGTCTCATGTCAGAGCGAAGTAATTGGTGACTTTGAGTCCCCTCAGCTCACTGCCAGGTTCAGTCTCGCTACCCCATCAGCACCCACTCATTCTGGTCTTTATCTGTTGTTTCTGGTTATGGGTCCAGGAGCAGGGGTCTGCTCTTTGTAGCCACACAGTGGACAGGAAGCTTGTCCCTTCGGTTCATCATGGCAGGATGCCCGGCTTTAGCTTACAGGGCGGTAGGAAAGAGCAGTTCCAGTTCTTAGTAATTTTGTGTGTGTGTGTTGGGGGGGAATTGTATCAGTGCTAGGCATGGTGGTGAGCGCCTGCAATCCCAGTGCTAACAACGGAGGCAGGAGGATAGAGTTTGAGGACAGCCTGGGCAACACTGTAAAACTGCCTAAATAAACAAAAACAAAGTAAGCAAAGAGGAGGAGCGGAGGGGCTGAGGAGATGGCTCAGGGGCTAAATATTTGCCTTGCAAGTAGGGGAGCTGAGGTTGATTCCCAGACCGCGCAGGCATGGGGTGCAAGCTAGTAACCGCAATGCTGGGGAGGTAGCTGCCTGTCTAGTCTTTGTGAGCCCCAGAGGGAAGACACCTGCACAGGTTCTCTGCCCCACACGCCTGCATGCACACACATGCACCTGTATGCACCTGAACATGCACACATACATGCACACTCCCCTCACAAGAAGGAAGAAAGAAAATTAGATTGGCAACACAGGCAAGGATTTAGGATGGATTCTAGTCTAGAAGTAGAAAAATAAAAAATCCCTTACAAAACAAACGGGCTGGAGAGATGATCAGCAGTTAACTACTGTTTTTGCAGAGGACCAGAGTTGGGTTCCCAGCACCCACATGGTGGCTCACAACCATCTCTAACTCCAGTTCCAAGGGATCTGATACCCTCTTCTGGCCTCTGAGGGCACCTGCACACACATGGTGTACATACAGACAAGCAGGCACGTGTACACACATATAAATAAAATCTTAAACAGCAACAACAAAACAACAGTGTTTTATAAACAGCCGGTTTCATGGATGCTCTGTCTGGGTTCATGTAATTCCTACGTGTAGTGGTTGAGCTTCCTCGGCTGTGTGCACCCAGCAGATCGGAACTCTGAAGTGCACATGTGGAAGCCAGAGGTGGACCTTGGGCTCCTCTATCACTCTCCAACTTAGTCTTTTGAGACAGGATCTCTCACTGAATCTCAGGCTCACTGATTGAGCTAGACGGGCTGGCAGCAAGCCCCATTGATTTCCTGGCTTTGTCTCTCCAGTGCTGGGCACATGTGGGCACACGCTACCACACCTGTGGCTTTTTTTTTTTATGATTTTGTTTTCAGTTGGGTGGGGGCGCATGCCTTTAATCCCAGCACTTGGGAGTGAGAGCCAGGCAGATCTCTGTGAGTTCGAGGGCAGCCTGGTCTACAGAGCAAGTTCCAGGACAGGCACCAAAACTACATGGAGAAACCCTGTCTCGAAAAACAACAACAACAAAAGATTTTGTTTTCATTATGTGTTTGTGTGTGTGTGAATGCGAGTGTGTGGAATATGTGTATGGGTGACCATGGAAGTCAGAGGACATTCATTGGGACTGGAGTTCTAGGCAGTTGTGAGCTGTCATGTGGGTACTGGGAACCAAACACAGGTCCTCTGCAAGAAGAAGTCTTCCTACCGGTTTGAGCCAGCTCTCCAGCTGCCCCTCTGCACTGTAGCTTTATGTGGGTTCTCATGTGAGGACCAGCCTTGGGTCAGTCAGAGTTCTGAATATCATTGTTTTCTTGAGATTTAGCCCCGGCCAGCCTGGAACTTGCTATGTAGACCAGGCTAACCTCAGAGACACAGAGCTTATTCTGCCTCTGCCTCTCATGTTTTGGAATTAAATGTGTGTGCTACCATGTCTAGCCTGACATTTTGAATTTTGTTTAATGATTTTTTTAATCAAATGATTTATTTTTTAGTTTATGTGAATGTGTGGTTCCCTTCATGGATATATGTGCAGCATATGTGGTGCCTGTGGTGGCCAGAAGAGGGTGTTTGATCTTCTGGACTAGAGTTACAGGTGCATCTGATGTGGGGCCTGGAAACTGTGTATGAGTGCTTTATCTGCATGTACAACTTTACGCCAGAAGAGGGCATCAGATCCCACTAGAGATGGTTGTGAGCTACCATGTGGGTGCTGGGAGTTGAACTCAGGACCTCTGGAAGAGCAGACAGTGCTCTTAACCACTGAGCCACCTCTCCAGCCCTACTTCATCCATCTTGAAAGTGATCGGAACTCTGTACTGAGAGTATTTATGAATCCAGAACCTGACAGCCAACATTTCAGAACTGTGGGCGACAAGCTAATTAGAACAGCCACGGTGAGAATTTTTTAATTTAGTCACTGACAAGGGAGTTGGCTTTGGTGGCGTTTTTTAATGAGTGGGCCCGAGGCATCACAGGAGGACAGTTTGGCAGTTTTCATCAGTAACATCTATGTGACTTAAAGAGCTCTTGATTGAAGCCTTTTGATGGCACTTCCTATGTGATCTAATACCCCAGGTCCACCTACTCAGCCAGGCTGTAGATGGGCGAGGCATCACGGTGGGGGTGTCTTCTGGGCCCTAATGTAAAATCAGAGTCTAAAAGACTTAATTACTGAGTCCCTCTGAAGATGACCTGACCAGATCTCTCTGCCCACACTAGACGTATCCTGGTAGAGCTAGGTGCTGTGGGATGTCTTTCTGTATGTTGTGAATATGTGTTGCTCTGATTGGTTGATAAGGTTGCATTGGCCTATGGCAAGGCAGCTTAGAGGCAGGCAGGAAATCCAAGCAGATATCCGGAGAGAAGAAAGGAGAGAAGGGAGAGATGCCAGCCACCACCAAAGAGCAACAAGATGCCAGCAGACCGGTAATACCATGGCTACGTGGCAACCTTTAGATTAATAGAAATGGGTTAAGTTATAAGAGTAGCTAGCAAGAAGCCTGCCATAGGCCATACAATTGGTAGTTAATATAAGCCTCTGAATGACTATTTTATAAGTGGCTGAGGGACTGTGGGGCTGGGCAGAACCGGAGGACCTGGGGACTGCCAGGCCTGGTGGGACCAGAGAAACCTTCCGGCTACAGCTGGGCACTGCATGCGTGCACTGGAGTGCCCAGGAGGCCATGGGCCTGTTCAAAGGCTTTAAGCAAAGGGAGGCTTTAAAAGCAGCATTTAAAAATAAAGCTGGAAGGCTTCACAAGGAAGGGGCCAGTCTGGAGCTGAAGTTGTCACTGGACAAACGTCCTTGAAGAAGTGGGTTGTGGGAGGCTGTGTTCTGAAGTTCCATGATGTTCTTGTCCGGTGCGCTGCACAGGCATGGGCTCTCCCCCTTCCTAACTCTTATTCTTACTCATTTTTATTGTGGTTCTGGCTCCCAAGCAAGAATCCATCTTGCTTTTTACAATTGTTATACTCGCTGTAAGGCAAAGCCCACCCTTCCCCAAGGGCAGTTCTGAGGTACACACTTGTTGTGGAATATTATTTTAACTAGGTAAAGATGTTTTGCACTTATTTATGCTGCAGAATATTAGTCTAACTGTGTAAAGGTGTGTTACTTTTGTTTATGCTGCCTTTGTTTAATTGTGTAAAGATGTGTTGCATCTGTTTCACCTTACCTGCCTAAGGCACCTGATTGGGCTAATAAAGAGACGAACAGCCAATAGCTAGGCAAGAAAAGTATAGGTGGGGCTGGTGGGCAGAGAGAGAGGGAGGGAGAGAGAGGAAGAAGAGGAGGAGGAGGAAGAGGGAGAGAGGGAGGGAGAGAGAGGGAGAGAGAGAGAGAGGGAGAGGGAGAGAGGGAGAGGGAGAGAGGGAGGGAGAGAGAGGGAGAGAGAGGGAGAGAGAGAGAGGAAGAAGAGGAGGAGGAGGAGGAAGAGGAGAGGAGAAAGAAGGACAATCCTAGGGCCAGAGGCAGGCAGCGGCCAGACAGACAGACATACAGACAGCAGGAAAGTAAGATACAGAAAGAAGGTAAAAAGGCCCGAGGCAAAATGTAGATAAAGAGAAACAGATTAAAATAAGAGCGAAAATAAGGCCAAGCATTCATAACCAATATGAAGTCTGTGTCATGATTTGGGAGCTGGTTGGTGACCTAAGAGAAAAAGCCTGGTACAGACACTGGGGAGCCAGAGCTGGAGTGGACAGCCACTGGGCAGGTCATAACATAACTGCCATTGGGCAGTGTGCACAGATGCCAGGGTTCCTGACTGGATATGTGCAGCTTGAACAGTCAGCAACCATTTCTTCACGTCGTCAGGTGCTCCTGAAATGGCTCTGTCCCCATCACAGCCTAGGATATCCCATCACTGGGATAGCTTAGCTGTGTGGGGTTTCATGTAAATGAGATGCCTGTGGTACTCTTGTGGCCGTGACTCATTTACAATGCTGCCACTCTCCTAAGATGACTAGGATTTTGAAAAGTGGCTCACGCTGGAGCGTTGTTTTCAGACCAGAGCGTCCAGCTATGGCCATTCCTTTCTCAGTCCTCAAGCCTACCATGTACAGATGTCAGGGATGGATCAGCCCACCCAGCCCAGCTGGTTCCTGGTTCCTAGTGCTCTGCTCCTTCAGCCACCAGCTCGGAAGGGCCCTCTTGTCTTAAGCAGCCCACTATGTCCCTATGTAAGCCCCTCTAGGCATCCTGGAGGACTGTGCTCCCAGGAGGTTGTAGTTGATTTGCCCAAGAAATGTGACCCCCCCCCATGGGTACCAGTGGAGCTGATGGTTTTTGTTTTGTTTTTTAGATTTATTTATTATGTAAACAGTGTTCTTTCTGCAAGTTTGCTGTGTGACAGAAGAGGGCACCATATCTCATTGTAGATGGTTGTGAGCCGCCATGTGGTTGCTGGGAATTGAACTCAGAACCTCTGGAAGAGCAGACAGTGCTCTTCACCCCTGAGCCATTTCTCCAGCCTGGAGCTGATGTTCTAAAACCACATTGCCTCCTTGACTGCTGCCTGAGGCCCAGGGAGGCCTGGGTCTGCAGGGCCAAGCTGGGCTGAGAGCTGCTGCCTGGGAACAGGCTGCTGCTGTGTCCAGCGCTGCCTTCCCAGCTCCAACCCTGCCCATCACTCAGAGGCTTGGTGGGTGTGTGCGTCTAAACAGGGCCAATAGGAGGAAGGGGAGGACCCAGGGGCCCTATGAAGTACCCAAGCCTGGGGCATGGACCTCCCCAGCCCTGAATGGTGAAGCTGTTACTTTCTCCCCATGCTTGGCTTTGGCCTTCTGTCTTTCCTGGATTTTTTTTTTTTTTTTTTTTTTTTTTTTTGCCCAGCCAGGGAATGAGCTTGGAGATTCCTGCAATGCACCCCTGTTAGATTTTTCAGGGTACTTATACTGGATTTGGGGAGCAATCTACTCAAGATTGTATTCCAGACTGTAGATCCTGGAGGAGGGCTTGGAGGTGGCCTTAACCATCAGGCACTCTGGGGGCCCCTTCTGAGACCCCTGTACCAAGACTAGCATGATGAGAAACTCCAGTTAGCTCCATGAGGAGAGTAGGGCGCTCAGGCTCTGAGGGAGAGAGCTTTGATCTTTTCTGGCTAGAAGGAGTTTTCACCCCAAGAACCAGGGTGGAAGCCGCCATTCCTAAGATAGGGCAAACCAAGGAACTGATACTTCCTGCAGGGGGCGAAGGCGAGGGCAGATGCCCACTTGACACAGCTGGGTGAGGTTCACGGGGAAGGTCATTCTTCTCCATTGCTTCCTCGCCCCACCTGGCTTGTGGGCCCACAGGCTGTGAGTAGCTAAGGGCAGGCACCTGGGGCAAAGACCCACTCAGCTTTCCCTAATGTTTCTTTTGTTGTTGTTTTTGTTTTTTCGAGATAGGACTTCTCTGTGTAGTTTTGGTACCTTTCCTGGATCTCACTCTGTAGACCAGGCTGGCCTCAAACTCACAGAGATCTGCCTGGCTCTGCCTCCCGAGTGCTGGGATTAAAGGGGTACACCACCACTGCCGGCTTCCCTAATGTTTCTTGAGCCAATCTAGCACGCAGGGAAAAACCTGACCTTGAAGTTTTTTCCATTATAGATGGGAAAAATGTGATCCCAGGCTTGCCTTGAGTTTGAAGTGAGGCATGCCACCTCAAAGCTGCTTTGAGTGGCCTGGGAGGAAGGTGCTTTCCCTATCGGAAAGCTTTGCTGGGGGCTGGCATGGCTCACAGGCTTTGGCTGTGTCTGGAACTATATGGCTGCCAGAAGCTTGTCTTTTCTCCCCCTTGGAGCTCCCTAGAGGAGAGGTAAGAATGTTTGATGTGAACTCTAAGGCAGGGCTGGGGTGTCAGGGACAGCTGTGACCTTGCAAATACCCCTCCAGGCTCGTCCCTTCTCCAGCCCAGGCTTTGTGTCCCGTGTGTGTGTGTGTGTGTGTGTGTGTGTGTGTGTGTGTGTGTGTGTGTGTGTGTTGCTCTGCTGGCCTTGCAGGGGACACTGGACGGACTCTGGGACAAAGGGAACTGAGAGCTTTCCCAGCCATGTCGCACTAAGATGGCCTGGGAGGCATTTGTCACTTGCAACAGCGGGGGCTGGGTGCTAGGGAAGCTGCTGTAGGAACACCTGCAGAGAACCGAGGCTGCGCCTGCCCGGGTGGGAGGCAGAGACCAGGGCCCACTGGACCTGGACGCCAGCTCTTCCTGCCTGCCAGCCACACCTGTTTTGTCTGATTGAGATGGAATAGTCACCCTTCCTTGCTGCCTGCTCGGGGTTCTGTCTCGTTCCGCTTTGTTTTTATTTTCCAGTTGCTGTGACATGCACAGGCTGAGGAAAAAGCGTTCCACACTCTCTAGATTACAGGTCCATGCGCTAAATTATTTACTGAGTGCTTATCCAGCTTACAGATCATAAATCTGAAAAGGGTGTCAAAGGGCCTGTTTACCTCAGAGATTTTTGTGAATGGTGGTTAATTCATTAAGGTCACAGGGTACTGAAGAGTCATAGAGAGCAGATATTACAGTCCCCCTCTTTTCTTTCTCTTCAAAAATATTTAATGTTTTGAGATAATTGAATCACACCCCCCTTTCCTGTCTCCCCCCGCCCCATGCACCTCCACCCTTTGCTCTTTCTTAAATTCATGGATTCTTTTTAATTAGTGTTACACATACGCGTGTGTACATGTGTGCATGTGTGTATTCCTAAGTGCATAAATACAGCCTATTCCGTCTGTATGCTACTTGCATTGTTCCAGGGCTGAACATTCGGTATGGGACAATCACTTGGTGTGCTCTTCCCTGGGGAAGACTTTCTCCTATACTCACCATTCCTTAGCTGTCTGTGGTATTTTGTCTCGGGTTGAAGCCTCATGAGCTCCCCAACCCCAACATGCCCCCCCCCCCCCCAGCATCCACGTTAGCATGTCTATTGATGGAGACCATTACAGAAAGCCACAGCCAGGAAAAAGCCACAACAGGGCAGTTATGGAGCCCAGTCCCAACTGATAAATTTACAACACAACTGTTGTCCTAAGGCTCTGGGATCACTGGGAAAGAGGGGACAGGAAGACTCTAAGAGCCAGAAGTGTAGGGAGTTTCCTGTGATTGTTCCCCTAGAAATGTCTGAAGCTGCACCCATGAAGTCTTACCAACATGACCTAAAAAGGACCGCTCTCCCTCCTTTCATGGTAGATGATGGGGACTAGAGGACACAGGTCCCTACGCCCACGTTGTTAAAATCTCCAGAAGACACAGCCAGCAGCGGTGGCACACGCCTTTAATCCCAGCAGTCAGGAGACAGGGGCAGGCGGATTTGAGTTCGAGGTCAGCCTGGTCTGCAGAGTGAGTTCCAGGACAGCCAGGGCTACACATAGAAACCTTGGCTCAAAAAACAAAACAAGGGAGCTGGAGAGGACTGCTCAGAGGTTAAGAGTTCTGGCTGCTCTTCCAGAGGTTCTGAGTTCAATTCTCAGCAACCACTTGGTGGCTCACAACCACCTCTAATGAGATCTGGTGCCCTCTTCTGGAGTGCAGGCGTACATGCAGGCAGAACATAATTTTTAAACAAAACAAAACACCTCAGAAGACTCTTAAGCTGAAGACAAAGATCTAGAAGATGTTCCAGTACACCTTTTGTCCACAAATGCATGGTCGTTCCCAAAGACTCCCCTAGGCTGTGTCTTTACCCATTGGCATCTCTGATCCACAGCCGTAAGAAGGGAAGAATTGGTATTTTTTTTTTTTTTTTTTTTTTTTTGGTTTTTCGAGACAGGGTTTCTCTGTGTAGCTTTGCGCCTTTCCTGGAACTCACTTGGTAGCCCAGGCTGGCCTTGAACTCACAGAGATCTGCCTGGCTCTGCCTCCCGAGTGCTAGGATTAAAGGCATGCACCACCACCGCCCGGCGAGAACTGGTATTTTTCTGCATACGGGCTTCATCTCTATGGAGATACAGAGCATGTGAAAACCAGCAGTGCAGGACGCCTGCACGGCCAACCCTGGTGTAGGCCAGCGCTCAACGAACTGCTTCTTGCTGGATGAAGCTGAAGAGGCTGTTGGCTGTTCCTGTACTTCAGGACTTCTGCCAAGTGTCAACAAGGGAAGGACCTTTAGGAAGGTCCCCAGAGGCAACAGAGGCTGCGAGCCGTAGCAGAAACAAGAAGGGGCCAGGTGCCGAAGCTCTGAAGTCAGACATGTTCTGAGCACCTGGGGTGACTCTCCTACGCTCTGGCTTCCCAAGGTTAAGAGTGTGAGCAGCACCTAGTTTCACTGCTGATGCTGCTCCTGCTCCGTCTCACCACCCCCTGGGCCTGCGCCTGGTGACTGTGGCCGCCGGGGTCACTGTGGAGGGTACTGTTAGGCTAGTGTCCAGCAGCAGCCTTGCAGATGTCCCCCAGTTGCACTGAGACTCTTCTATTCTGATGATCCTTGGCCACTTTTTAACCTCAGTTAGGTCCCCTGCCCCGCTAGGGTGGTGTTGAGGAGTCGCCCTCTTAGACGACTCCTGTGTTACAGGAGCTACTTGTCGCAGCCTTGGTAGTGAGGTGCAACAGGAAGGTGGCTCTGACTAGCCAGTTTCTGGTGAAAAGCTAGCAGAGTAGCAACGGCCTGAATGCAGGCCGCATGTGTCTGAAACCTTGCTGGCCGGGTCTACAGGGCCTGTGAGCGCAGACACTAGAGTCAGGGCCAAGCCACGGGTGTGCAGCTTACAGATCCAGGAGTTGTTTCCCAAGGACCTCCAGACTGCTCGTTCTGGACCAGGTAGGAATGTGATGGGATCTGGAGACAAAGCTGTGAGGGAAGACCAACCCTGCCTGGCAGCTGGCCTGACGATGAGCTGGTACTCCTGTTTCTGTGGTATTTCTGCAAGTGACTAACACTTGAGTGTTTAATTGTTGGGTGGCTGATCCCGGAATGAGGAAGATCCCAAATTCTGGACTCATGATGACTCTGCCTTGGCTGTTTGTATGACCCATTGGTGGGTTGATGTTACCGGCATCCTGTCTGCATCTGGCTCCTGCTCCAGCTCTGTGAACTCAAGCAATCACTGGACACACCCTCACCGTGAGTTTTGGGATCATGTGAGGATGGAGCATGGCTCCATCATGTAGCATGTACTGAGGGAACCTGGTGAATGGGGCTCTGGTCCCTCTGAGCTCATGGGGCTTAAAGGACAAGTGTTTTGGGGAGTGGTGACATCAAATGTCTTGGGTAGCTGTAAGGACCTGAACCCTGGTCCCTGTGGGGAAGGACAGCGGGTGATACAGGCCCAAGACTCGAGGGAACCACGAAATGGCAGGGACTGAACTGAGCCACGGGCAAGGGCAGAAACCCCACTACGCTCACCCGTGCTGTTATCATAAAACCCCCAGCACCTCCATCCTACCTGCTCCTCACACTCAAGACCAGGGCAAGGTTACAGCCTCTGTGCTGTATGAGATGCTCTTGTGTTCTCTGTAAGGCTTACCGGGGAGCAACATGGTTTAACAGCTTCATGCACACGTGGAGCAGGAATTCTAATTGATCTTAACAATAAAACCTGAAGTCAGATATCGGTGAAAGCTGAAAGATCAGAGAAGCAGACCAGCAGCCACTACAGAGACTTTTTTTTTCCCCCAAAGATTTATTTATTATGTATACAGTGTTCTGTCTGCATGTATGCCTGCACACCAGAAGAGGGCACCAGATCTCATTACAGATGGTTGTGAGCCACCATGTGGTTGCTGGGAATTGAACTCAGGACCTCTGGAAGAGCAGCCAGTGCTCTTAACCTCTGAGCCATCTCTCCAGCTCTCACCAGAGACTTTTGTAGCTGAAAGTTTTCCTGTGTCCCACCTGTGCTACAGCCGCTCAGACCCAAATAAACACACACAGGCTTATATTATTTTTAAACTATGGCCATGGTATGCTTCTTGCTAGCTAGCTCTTCTATCTTAAATTACCCATTTCTATAAATCTATACTTGCCACGTGGCACGTGGCTTGTGGCTTACCGGTATCTTTACATCTTGCTTCTCCTGGCAGTGGCTGGCGGCGTCTCCCTCTTTTTCCTTCCTCTTTCTCTAGTTAGAATGTCCCGCCTAACCTTATTCTGCTTCCCTATTGGCCAAACAGCTTTACTTATCAACCAATCAGAGCAATACATATTCACAGCATACAGAACAACATCACCCATCAACTTTTTACCTCTATGAATCCTCAGACTGAAAGGGGCCTGAATCCTGTCTCCACCCACCTTATCACTTCCTCTCTGCCCAGCCATATCACTTCCTGTTTCCTTCTCCCAAATGCTGGGATTAAAGGCATGAGCCACCACTGCCTGGCCTCTATGGTTAACTAGTGGCTTAGCTCCACACTCTGATTTCCAGGCAAGCTTTATTTGTTAGAGCACAAACAAAATATCACTATATACATGTATGTAGTTTTGATTCAATGTTTTGCTCTTGAGACAGGGTTTCTCTGTGTAGCCCAACCTGTCTTGGAACTCGCTCTGTAGACCAGGCTGGTCTCAGACTCACAGGGATCTGTCTGCCTCTGCCTCCCCAGAGCTGGGATCAAAGGCGTGCACCACCACCGCCTGGCTCAACTTTGTTTTGTTAAGGTGGGGTTACAAAGCAGTCTTCAAGCCAGACAACTGCCATGATGTCAGCTGAGATCAGTACGGTGGGCTTTGTTGATTTGTTGATGTGATTCTCATATAAGATGGCTGGATGTTTTTTCAAAAAGAAAAATATGCTGGCTAGTTTTATATTAATTTGACACAAGCTAGAGTCATCTGAAAGGAAGGAACTTCAATTGAGAAAATGCCTCCATAAGATCAGGATGTAGGCACGCAGGTGGGACATTTTCTTAATTAGTGATCGGGAGGGCCCAGCCCATTGTGGGTGGTGCCATCCCTGGGCTGGTGGTCCTGGGTTCTATAAGAAAGCAGGCTGAGCTAGCCAGGGGGAGCAAGCCAGTAAAGAGCACCCCTCCATGGCCTCTGCATCAGCTCCTGCTTCTGGATTCCTGCCCCTTTGAGTTCCCGTTCTGACTTCCTTCAGTGATGAACAGTGATGTGGAAGTTGAGTCAGATAAACACTTTTCTCCCCAGGGATCTTGCTTTTGGTTACGGTATCACAACAGCAAACTCAACTAAGACAAAAAAGAAAGCTTAAGCAGGTTACAAAGGTCTGAACAAGTTATACATAAGCCATGCAAAAGATCAATATTTAGTCCACTGATGTCAAACCTCTCCTTAGATCGATGGAATTTTTGGTCTGTTCTTCCTAGCAATTATAAGGACTGACTTAACAAATGTATGTCTAATCCAAGTCTATTTAAGTGCTTGATTTTTTTGCCTAAACTTTATCTAAACGTTGCTCAGTAGTTAAAAAATAAAGGTGTAACTGACCTTCTGGGTGTCCAATAACCACACCTGGAGGTCTACACCAGTGTGGTCAGAGGAGTTAAGGGGAGATTTAACCCATGCCCTCCAAGGTCACCTGTTCTCTTGTTCGGGATGGCTGTGGAGACTCCAGCTGGTAAGTTTTCACTAGGGTCAATACAGAAACAGGAGGGTCAATACAGGGGGATAATTTCCTCTCTGCTTCCAAGAGAAGCCATAGCCAAGCAAGGCCTTTGACTTATCCTCACATGGATGTAACTACTACCAAAAAGGTTAGAGGAGCCAGAGGTTCCCCTCAAATTCAAATGACCTAAAGACCAGAGCCTCAACTGGCCTTGCCAGTAAAAGGGAAAAAAAGGATTAATTTTGGCTAACTGCAGGATCTCGAACACCCAACAGGAAAGCAGGACCAAAGACTAAAATGGTGGTTATTTTATCTTGTCTCTCCTCACCTCCACCCGGCTCCCTCCCTCCCTCTTTTCCAAGGCAGGGTCTCATTAAGCAGCCCTGGCTGGTCTGGAAGTTGCTATGTAGACCAGGCTGGCCTTGAACGTACAGAGATCCTTGTACCTCTGCTTCCTGAGTGCAGAATTTAATTGTCAAAAAATCATACTCCTTAGTGGGATCACATTCCCTAGACATGAGGCTTAAATTCATATGTGAATCCAATGCATCATCTCAGGCTGCGGCTCAGGATGTGGGACCACAGCCCACTGAAGTGGCCCCGGAGCCTGCCTCCTAAGAGCCCCTTCTTTCTTGGACGGACACTCCCAAGCTTCTGCCCCTCAGCACGCAGCAGCTAGATGTGGTCATTACTCCTCCCGACAGCAGCTGGTGCCGAAGGAGAGTTAGAGGGAGACCCGCGGACGACCAGGACGTGGAGGAGGTGAGCTCCCCAACAGGAGAGCTTATTCCTGGACGGTACTGTGAGAACAAGGTACAGGGTGAGCATCTAAACAAGGACCGGCAGGGGAGAGAGGACCCAGGAGACCTATAAAGCCCAAGCCAGAGCCCATTTAGCACATCCCCAGCTTTTAGGGCCTGTCTTGGTTAAGGCTTCCTTGTGGTGATGAAGCACCATGACTAACTGTGCTCAGCCTGGCTGGGAGCAGGGCCAGGGCGACAGTGCCACCAGTGCCAAGCAACTTGGGGAGGGAAGGGTTTATCTGGCGTATGCTCCCACATCACTGTTCATCACTGAAGAAGCTGGGCAGACATGAATGGCAGGAACCTGGAGGCAGGAGCTGGTGTGGAGGCCATGGAGGACTGCTGCTTACTGGCTTGCTCCATCTGGCTTCTTTAGCTTGTCCCCCATGCCCCAAGACATGGTCTCTCTGTGCAGCCCTGGCTGTCTTGGAACTCGCTTTGTAGATCCGCCTGCCTCTGCCTCTGCCTCCCGAATGCTGGGATTAAAGGCGTGCACCACCATGGCCCAGTTTTCTAACAGAAGCCAGGGCTGGCCCCTCCTATTCTGAAACTGCTACCTTTGATTTTCTGGGACTGGGTCATGTGTTTCCCCAAATGTTTAATTCTTGATGTTTGTCTGTGCCAGGGAAGGAGCTCCTAGACGAGCAGCTGACCCCTGCAGTCACCCTCATGCTTAGTTAGGGCAGGCTCTTGGTGTCCTCATTTACCAAGCCTTACAGGAGGAGGGCTGAGTGGCCACTCCCCAACCTCAGGATCGCTGGCCAGGCCGCCCTGCGCAAGCCTCCCTTACGGGCTTGTCCACTGCTTTGCTGGGGCTCACCACGCTGTCCTCGAGGGCTGCCTGCCACTTTTGCCTTGCTGCTCAGGCTGGAAGGCCAACTCTCTGTGTAGAGGCTTCTTGGGGGGACCCACCGGCCTGGTGAAAGCGTCTGAGCAGATCGCCCCTCTTACTACCTCGCATCTGACTTGCCTGTCACGGCACAGCTAACATGCCAGCTCATGCCGTGGATACAAGTGCATGTGTACATCCCTGGAGAGATTCACCTGTGGGCAGTGGGCGACCTCGCACTCAGACAAGCCACTGGGAACTGTAAAACTGCTGTCTTTTGCTTTATTGACAGGTAATTGTTCAAAAATGTTCTCACAATTCAATAATTACAAAGACTCAGACTTACATTAAAAAAGTAAAAACCAGAACCTCCAGCAGGTCCCTGCCCCAGCACAGAGCCAGGAGGGTGGATGGGGCAGGCAGGTGCTGGGTGTGACACACAGGCATGGCCGGGTGTGACACGACCCTCAGTGCCAACTCGGCCAAGTGCACATCCTGAACAGCGTCACCAAGCACGCCAATAGGAAAGGGAAGCCTGTCCCAAAAGAGGACAAGACGGGCCTGCTGCCAGTTATCACAAGCCTTCCCGGGCGGGGCTGCAGGCCTGATCACTCAACACAGGGAGGGATGAGGTTAAATACATGTGGTGTTCCCGGGCCTGCGCTGTGGGCCCATGTGCAGGAGTGTCGGGCGACTCTATGGGACTGACTGGGCTATTAAGCACAGAGGCTCCATGCAGGGTGAGGGGAGAGGGAGGGATGTCCCAGGGCCCGTGGCATGGCTTCCCAGGCTCCAGCCTCCTCTGAGCTCGGCAGCCATGGGCTTGCCAGCCCTGTGTGTGCTGGCCTGCAGCGGGCTGCGGCAGCCATGGGAGCCAGTGCGCAGCTGCCTTCACTGCAGCAGGGGCATCTCGTGGCTGCGGCCCAGCATGGACTAACACGGACACAGGCAGTCAGGACTGCTGCAGCTGTGTTGGGGCGAAATGAGAGAGAGCCACACACTGGCCTCTGCCTCCTCGACACTGGGTGACGCACAACTTTCGTCTAAGGTCCTTGAGACAGTTTCAGGAGCAGCATCTGCCGAGGAAGGCCATGGGTCAGGGCCTGGGTGGTCCTGGTGGGAGAGGTGAGTGGTGGTCCTTCATGTGCAAACGGAACAGTGCTGCCTTACGGCTGTGCAGACGAACACATCTGGTCGATTGCCACCAACAACGTGGCACAAAACTGCTCATTATAATAAAGTTATTTTCTCTATCTACAGACTGATTCTACATTTCCTTGGACAACACTGGAGGGTCAGCTCAGTCTTGGCACTGATGTTGGGGCCATCTGGGCTCCCTGGCCCCACGCTGCTATGCTGGCCACCTCAGGCGTCACAGGCTGGCTGTTCCAGGCCTTCCAGAGGGAGCTGGCTCCGATGGGGTGAGTTGGGGCTCGGAGGGCTGCTAGGGTTGGAGCTATTGGATGGAGTTGAGTGTTTGGTGGAATCCGAGTCAGGCTGCCAATACAAAGAGAGAGACATGAGAGGCAGGCGGTGCCCTTGCCCCTTGCACGAGTACACACACTGTAGACAGCCTCGTCGGGCCTCAACTTTGCAGGTGAGGACGTCATCCACTGCCCCCTGTGCCTGGAAGTGACTTAGGACCTCTGACTGCAGAAGAAGCCTGGAGCCAAAAAGACACTCTAGGAATAAACAGATGGGAACTTCATCGGGGTCAAAGCCTGCCACAAAAGCCTACAGATCCCATATTCAAGAGAAAGCGCTTCCCTGAGGGTCGGGACAAGAATGCTTTCCTGCCCAAGTTCAGCACTGCACTAGAAGAGGACATGACAGACACTATTGACAGGTGACACGATTCTGCACACATCAAGAATAAACCAGAACTGCAAGTGAATTCAGCAGGCTCAGGGTTCAGTATCAACATCCAAAACTCAGCTGCGTTTCTACACACAGCAGACAACACGAAAATCAGACAAGTCAAGTCACAGCAGCACTGGAAACAACGGAGGTGATCTGTACACTTACAAACCACCACTTAAGAGGCTGGAGAGATGGCTCAGCAGTTCAGAGTACAAACTGCTCTCGCAGAGGACCCGAGTTCAGTTCCCAGCACCCATAAGCAGCTCAGAACTGTCCCTAACTCCACCTCTGGTGGATCTGGCCTGTGCCAGCAACCACCACACGCACACAACAAAGGAGATTCAGAAAAATGGAAAGACCCTATATTCACAGACTGAAATATAATCAAGATGGTATCAATCCCCAGAGTGGCCTACAGACTCCATGTGATCTCCTGAAATTCCAATGGCCTTCTGCAGAAATGGAAGAAAACCTGGGCTTGGTGACTCTGGCCGATAATCCCAGCTGCTTGGGATGCTGAAGAGAAAGGGTCAAAGTTCAAGGTCTGTACACCCATACGCATAAATAAAAACAATCACGAGACAAGACTGGCTTCAGTGGAGAGCCAGGGCATCACCCAGCATGCCTGAGTGGAGAAGACGGCCAGTGTGGTGAGCCTCGGGGTTGTAAGGGGAGAGGAGAGCGGCCATGTCAATCCCCACTTCCATGCTGGGTGGCTGTGGGTGACAGGCCAGCTCCTGTTTCCAGAAAGACCTAAGTCTTGAACCTCAGTGCTAAATGCTAGGTTAAGTCCTATCTCATCTGTTTCTCATCCCCACTCCAGAGGGGAAACTGAGGCAGGGGCCACTGTCACCTTCAAGTGCATGGGAGTGTTGCTGCTCACACCCTCTCAAGTGTTCTAGAAGGGAAGGAGCACAGGTGACCAGAGAAGACCCTCCAGGATGAGACAGACACACACACAAGAGCTGGACAGAAAGGCCAGGTGTGTGGCACATGCCCAGAACTCAGGAGTACAGAGCCTGGCTGGGCAATGGACTGAGAGCCTGTCAGAAAGTTTGCAGGGTCCATGTGGTGGCCGCGCCTTGCCTTTCATCAGCACTCAGGAGGCGGGGCTGGCAGGGCTCAGCAAACTCAAGGCTTGGTCAACACGGTGAGTTCCAGGCCAGACCCGGCTGGATAGTGAGACCCTGCATAACAGCAACAAACTCCTCACAAGACCACAGAGCCAAGTCCAGAAGGAGTCAAGTGAGGTAGTGCAGGCCTGAGCAGGCCCCTGCCTCAGGGACATTCTGTTAGGTATGACCACCTACGCAGCAGGACATGGAACTCACAACCACGCCCCAAGATGTAGGGTTTACTCCTGGAGAATCGAGAGTTCAAGGTCATCCTCAACTACATAGTAAGCTGGAGGCTGGTCCGGGCTACTCGAAACCATTTCAGGGAATAGAGAGGTTCAAAGGAGAGGCACCTCTGGCAGAAACTCGCTCAGCTCTACAGGAGATCCTCATCCCTAGGTGGGGTGTGTACCTCATGACCCCACAACCTTGGCCACACTGCTATAGGTGGACCAGCCTACCAGGGTCTCTGTGCTCAGACCGCTGTATTCCAGGGAGTGCAGAGCCCCAGAAGGGTTCAAGACCGTGCTCCCTGCTGTACGGTGTCTTCCTTGTCCCGGTTCTCAGCCAGCTGGCCCTGGGGTCACAGGTACACAAGAACTGCCGTCTCCACTCTGCCGGCCCTATGTGCCCATCGTCTGTGCTGAAGAACACATACCTCTCTGTCAAACTCCTGGTCAGGATCAGACATGCTCCTCAGAGGCACGGTCACTCCAGGCTCAGACCCACCTGTGGACAAGGACACCTTTGACCTCAGAGAGAGGCCAAGAGAAAGATGGAGAGTGGAGTTCCTGCCCCAGCAGCTACCCCGCCTTGGTACCTGATGAGGGCCAGGAGATGTAGGGCTTGCTCCTGGACGGGGGATGCCGAGGGGGGCCTGGAGGGGCAGGGCCCTGCTTCTCCTCCTGGGCAGGGGGTGCAGCACTCTGGGGGAAGAGCAGCATAGGAGAGTGGTCTGTGAATATGGACAAGGAGCACAGTGGGGCTGCCACAATGAGATGGTAATGAACAGGCCAGCTGTAGGTCCCTAGACATGGCTTCTCATCAGTTAGAGCTAAGTATGGAAGACAGCTGTGTGCACCACTGTACCACAAATGCCTGAACTAAGAATCAGCAATGGCAACTGCAGAAAAATTCTACAGAAAACACTGTTTCAAATGAAGACGCAAAAACTGTCATCTCACACAAAGGAGCTAGTAAACCTCGTCTGGACGGCAGTTTCCTAAGGGATACGAGTGGTCACAGGGAGGTCCAGGAATGGCCCGGATAGGACAGGCCCACAGGCCTGGGGAGAGGCTTCTGGGGTCTGGCCTTAGGACAGTCTGCCAGGCTATCCCCACAGCAGGGGATGGAGCCCATGCCCACACCTGGCTGAGCACGCACCAGAGGCAGGTCCATGAGCACCTGCATCCCATCCCCGGGGCCCATGTGAGCCACGTGGTTGAAGTTGGTCGGGTTGGATATCATTTTGGATCTCAATTCTGGGTCTCTGAGCATCTCCCTGCAAAAAGGAAACATTTGGGATTCAGGAATCTGGAAGCATCCTCCAGGTCTTCGTTGCACACTCGCGGGGACCCGGGAACTGGAGCCAGAGGGACCCGCCTCACCGCCTCTGCTGTAGCCTTTCTTCCTCCGGAACCTTGAACACGAAACGCCGTTTGCTCCGGGTCCGCAGCATCTGCTTCTTGCTGTTGTCCGAGGTGTCGGGCACATTGAGGACCGCTCCTGTGGGGGGCAGTCACTAGGCTGCTGCACGGGGGTGCAGCCGCACATGCCGAAAACGATCCATCAGACCGACCAGTAGGTCGGGATAGACGCGGCCCTGTTCCACCTGAGGCCGCCTCCCACCTGTGGGGAAGCTCACCTGAGAACTTGTTCTTGAAGTAGATGAGGCGTGGGGGCTCACAGCCAAGCAGGTTGAGGGTGCCATCGGAGTTCAAAGGTCGTATCTGTGGAGGAGTGGAGGAGATGCATCCTGTGTGTGGCAGCAGGAAACAGGGGGGCAGCCGCCCTTGATGAGGCCACCATGCTATCTTACCCTCCGAAGGCCGATGGTCTGCACCCACTCCATGGTGCGCACGTCGAAGACGTCCACCCCGTACTCGCTGTACACTGTGACATGGGAGGGGCTACAACCTGAGGCAGACGAAGCGGAGCAAGTAAGCCGGAGCGCCAGCCTCGCCTGCCCTCTTAGGCCACTGCGGCACCGGCGAGGTGCAGGCGCATGCGCTGCCTGTGTGGGGCTCAGAGGCCTTCCACTCTTCCACAGCACAGCCAGATGTTAAAGCTGATTTAGAAAGTTTACTTCCTCAGCTCAGCTCTCCTAAGAAGTGAGCTTGGCGGGGCTCAACCCCTGTTAAGTTCGGGCAGGGACCACATTACCAGACAAAATCTCCATTTTTTCTTTCTTGTACATATATAGGTGTTTTACCTGCATGTGCATCTGTGCGCCACGTACATACAGTGCCCGAGAAGACTAGTAAAGGTGCCCGATCCCCTGGAACTGTACTTACAGATGGTTGGGAGCTGCCTTGTGGGTGCTGGGAACTGAACCCGTTTCTAGGGGAGCAGCCAGTGCTCTTAAGCACCAAGGTACCTCTCCAGTCTTCTAAAATGATGGAAATAAGGCAGGTCTCTGGGTGGGTGAGTGTTTTGCAGACTACACTAACTGCTCTGCTCTGGGCATGACTTAGCGGTGTGCACTTCACGTAGGGCCACTGTAACCATCCTGCAGGGCAGGGCCTCACTCTAGTGATCTGCTCAGAACACACTCAGATGAGGGCAAGCGTGTTGGGATGGTGCCCTCTCTCTCCCAGCACTCTTGAGAAACGCTGTCTGTTAGGTTCTGACAACTGGCACACGGCAGATACATGCCCAGCGCCCTCTGCCGCCATGAGCAGGAGGTCGAAGGAGACACCCTCACATTTAGGACACAACAAAGCCCACCGGAATGGCCTGCCAGACACAAGGAGTGGATGTCTACTTTTCCTCAGCTACGCTGCGGTACATGGCCCAGCTGCCACCAGGAAGCTGCAGCATCCTTTATGGAAATGCAGAGTAATGGAGGAGGTGCACCTTGATCCCAGGCTGAGTGCTGGAGCGCGCCTCTGCACACAGCTGGATTAATGAGGCTGTAAGCACTCACTGGGAATGTGCTCTAGGAGCTACACTATGGCTCTGCCTGATTCCAGTCAGCCTAGACAAGGTAAGATGCTGGAACCAGCCACCACACCTGTCCAGCAGCAGTTTCGGACATACACACATACACACACGCACATACGAGTGTGCACACACGAGCGGTTTTTGAATGCCATGTGCAGAGGCTGGCCCTCAATTACCTCTAAGATGAAACCCCCGACATGGGAACAATGGGGCAAGCGCTCTTACGTGCTCAATGTATGGGACTTCACTCCTGATTTGTCAGAAAGGACGATGTTCCAACTGAAAAGTCTGAAGAAAAACAGACACTACAGAGAACTCGAGAGGCCTGTGCTTCAGAGTGGGGCAGACCTGCAGGCGGGGAGCCTCTGCACCTCTCTCCTGAGACAGGACGGGCGGCACCACAGACACTCATGCAGACGGGCTCTCAACAAGTACTTCTCCACCCTCAAGCTCCTTAACTGCTTCCAGCTCTAAAGCTGACCTGGAATCTGCTACACATGGGGCCGAGAAGGAAGACCATGAAGGTGGAAAGAAGGCAGGCCCACTGCGTGTCCACGCTAGTTATCTGTGCCCAGGATTAAGAAGACACTGCACTCAGGGACCTGAGAACTGCAAAGAAAAATGAACCGAGAAGTAGGGAGTGCATGGCAGAGCGCTGCACGGGCTGCCTGTGAGGGACAGGAGAGGGACGGCGGCAAGGCTGCTCTTCCTGCTGCACTGCGGCCCCAGCTTCCTGGGTGAGAAGGGTCTGTCAGCCGGGACAGCCCTGGTGCCTAGCTTGGCCGGACCAGCGAGGAGGCAGCCTTGCCATTTTAGTTGTCCACCATCAAGGAAACACAACACTCCTTGCTGTCCCGCAGCCCCCGAGGCTGCATGTCAAAACCAGTCTGTGCCCTGCTGGCCGCAGTCTTCACTGCTTGCTGCGGACCTCAATTCCGACAGCTGGGCAGGGTGGGGAGGCGAACGCCTCCCAAAGGAACGGAGTGCCCGGCTCTCCAGCCTTACAGCTTCTCAAGCAAAGCTGGGTGTTCTGGCCTCGGCACAGCACCCGCTCACACACACAGTCAGTGTGCTACAGACCAACAGGCACGACCTGACATGATCCCTCTAGCTCTATCCTGCCCTGTGAATTCGTCTACTACAGGAAATAATGCCTTTTTAAAGGAGACTCCAGGCCCTTTCTGCCCAGGAGGCCACCTGCTGTCACACACTGGGGAACAAGCGGGGTGCTCGCTCGCTCAGGAGGGTGTTGTGCAGCACCTGGCCTGCACACGGTCGCCTCTGGATCACCCGAGTCACTCTGCTCCGCTCAGAGTTTGTCTCAGCTCGGGGACCGGGAGACAAACCAAAGCCAACAGAGCACATGCCGGCTGTCCGTATGAGAAGCAGCAACAGTGATATGGCAACAGAAAAACATATACATACTACAGGCGACAGGAGCCGCAGGCCACATGAGCTCCTGCATGCGTGACCTCCGGCCTTGAGGGTCCACGTACAGTCCCATGAGGCTGAAGCAAAGCAGGTACTCCTCACTTTTGAGCTCCACAGCACAAAGGGCATCGAAAGACTGCTGTGAGAGGAACGCAAGCGAGGGGTCAGCGGGATTTACCAGGTCTAGAGGCGGCCCGTCCCCCTGGATGCTCAACAGAGAGAACCCAGAAGGGTAGCCAACACAGAGCCTGTCCTTGAACACGGCCATCCACTGCACGTGTCCTGGTGCGACCATCTCACTGAACTTCCTGTGGAAAGGCTTAGTTCTCTGAATCTCGTAGCAAAGGATCTGTCGCTTCACGGCGACAAACAGGCAGGTGGATGAACTCTTCCTCAGGGTCCCTGTTGCTATGAGTTGGCAGCCTTTCGTTTCTGGAAGCTTGATATCAAAGTTGCTTGCTTCCGTTCCGTCAAAGGAGGACCAGGGGTAGAGGTGCACGTGGTGGTTCCGGCCACAGAGGAGGATGATGATCTTCTCCTTGGGCGCCAGTTCGATCTGGTACACCTTCTTGCAGTCAGCAGCGCGGACGATCACTGTGGCCAGAGGATGCAGGTGACTTGCTCTGGCTGACATGGCCCCTCGGGTCCCTAGCGATCCTCCCACCACAGCTAGCCCCAGGGCCAGTGTTGCAAATGTCCCTAACAGAGACACAGTGTTGCCTTGTCTCAGCTACCTGACAACCCTGACCTGTCACCGCCTGTCCTGTCCTCAGTGTGCAGCCAGAGTCTAGCTGATACTTACAACACAATAAGGCCCTGTGAGCTGGATCTGGAGTTCTCCAAGCTCATGCCCACTCAAACTAGGGCACTAGCCGGCTTAGGACCTCCACTGCCTTCCCTGGTCGAGAGCCTGAAGGACTCAGCTGCCCACATGCTCTGGCTCGCTCTCTCTCAACAGGAAGGGGCTATGGAGTAGGGAAAAGTAGGCTATAGGCAGGAAAAGCCATCTTCCCTCGCTGGCAGGAGAGGGACACAGGAACTCTGGTAAGTTTCAGAGCACCAGCATTGCTGGATTCTCCTGAGAGGCTCTGTGACCCACTACCCTATCCCAATCTCTTTAAAGAACTCAACAGAGGCCAACAGAGGCCAGATGTGGAGATGCACACTTTTAACACCAGCATGGGAAGCAAAGACAGGTGGATCTCTGAGATTTCCAGGTCAGCCTGGACTACAGAGTGAGTTCCAGGATGGCCAGGGTCCTGTCTGTCTCAAAATAAGTAAGCAAGCAAATAAACAAAGAAAGAATTCAACAAAGGGCTAGTAAAATGGCTCTGTGGGTAAGGGTGCTTGCTGCCGGGCTGCAAGACCTGTGTTTGAGTAACAGGACCCACATGGCGACAGGAGAAAGCCAGCTACCACAGGCTGTCTTCTGACCTCTGTACATGTGCACACACATGTACATAGAAACAAATGTGCGTTTAAAAAACTAGCCTGCCAGATGGTGGTGGTGCTTATCTTTAATCCTAGCACTTGGGAAGCAGAGGCAGGCGGATCTCTGTGAGTTCAAGGCCAGCCTCGTCTACAGAGAGAGTTACAGGACAGCCGAGGCTACACAGAGAAACCCTGTCTCAAAAAACCAAATAAATAAAAGAACAGACATAACAAGGGCTCTTTGCTGTTGTCTGCACACACATAAAGCTACCCAGAAAACATGTCCAGGCACTTGACTGTGCTGAATGCCTGCTGTGTCAACTGAAAATTCTTTTCCTCCACTTCTTGCCTAAGTCCTCTGACACCATCACTCGATTTACATAACAGGATGTCCCTTATTTTACAGCGCTGGAGATGGACCCCAGGGCCTCACACATTCTGGCACTGTACCACACAAAGTCCAAGTGAACCACTGACCCCTCTCAAGGCCCTGTGTGTCTGGAGCAGTCAAGTGGGACTCAAGGTGCCCTTCTACTCACCATCTCGGGTGAGCTCAATGACGTAGAGGCCCTCTTCCAGGCCGACTGCAATCCTGTCTCCATCTGGGGAAACAACACATGAGTCCTGTGAGCCAGGACCTGCTTCCTCAAACAGGAGAAACAACTGTCTACACATTCACAGCCATGAGTTCCCAGACCTGACAGGCCCTGCACACATACCCACGATAGCAGCAGCAAGAACAGCCTTGATGAGCGGCAGAGTACTGTCGTAGGCCTCCTGGGCGACGTGCACTACCTGGCTCTTCAGCCGGTTCTTATGGAGGATAGCCTGCAGTCCTTCAAGGATCCCAACCCACTTCCTCTTTTCATTCTCGTTTTCTGTCAGGATGAGCAGTGAGCTGGTCTTAGAAGGTGAACCTAAGAGAGAGGCCGTCACCTTCATGAGAGAGACAAAACAGACAAACCATGAGCGGCCAGCCAGATCAGAGCAGGGACTGTGCTGGAGCCACCCAGACACAGAGGTCACAAACAGGACGGGAAGAGGCTCAAGTCCACGTCCCTGTGTTGCCCCAAAGGCCACCAATCTCCTCAGCTGCCAGTAAGGCTCTGGCAGGCCACTAACCGGAAGGGGCAGTGCTATGAACACACAAGTCCCTTCCTGGCCATGTCAGTTAATTCTGCTCCTGTAACACGGTCATAGAAACACAATCTAAAATTGCTTTCCTGCCCTGCCTGGTGGCACACGCTTTTAATCCCAGCACTCGAGAGGCAGAGGCAGATCTCTGCGGGTTCAAGGCCAACCTGCCACACACTGGCCACACACATATGGCAGTACACAGCAAGTTCCAGGACATCCAGGACTAAACAGAGACCCTGTCTCAAAAAGAAAAAAAAAAAGGCTTCCTTGAGTAACTTTATTATGATTAAGATGTGGGTTCTTTGGCATGTCCAGGGAGGAGAGGGTCTCCAGTAAGTGTTCACCAAGCACCATTAGGAACCTGGGAGGCTCCCCAGCTACACAACAACTGTCACTCTTAGTACAGAATGTCAGTGCTTTTTCTGGACTGTATCCAAAAGGTTGTTTCTGAATAAAAGTGTGATTCAATAAAAACAACTCTAAAGACAGCTTTCTGGTCAACCAGATGTGCCTATAAAAATTCCTACTCAAAGGTGTGTGTATTTCTCTGACCAATACTCCTCCAGAAGCTTTCTGATGCTTTAGTATACAGCACTAACTGGGGGAACAGAGCTCAGCTCAGTCAGAGAGAGACAGACAAAACAGATGTGGTCATTTTAAAATGTTTTCTGTCTTATTCAGAGAGAGTATGTATGCCAGGGAGGGGACCTAGCAAGACACGTCTCACAGACCCTGAGGACCCCTTCAGTGCTAAGGCCTGTGGCCAGGGTGGAAGGACCACCAGGTGGGAAGGGTGCTCAGCGGAGGAGAGAAAGGGGAGGTGGTCATTGAGGAGAAGGACAGCACGGGAAGCTGGTGACAGGCTCCTCATGAAACACAGTCCGTGGGGAGGGCGCTGTGCTCAGTGAGGATCAGCTACGCCATGTGGCACGTGGCCAAGGCGGAACCTGGTGCACAGTAGGAATGCAAGCAGGTGGGGGGCCACTTGGGATATTCCCTAGAGCTTGCCGCAGCACAGCGAGATGCTCAGAGAATTGCGGTCTTTTTGGTTTTGTAGGGAGTGAGGGTCTCACCATGTAGCTCTCTGGCTGTTGTGGAACTCAGAGATCCATGACCTTTGGCTCCTAAGCGCTGGGATTAAAGGCATGCACCACTGTGCCTGTGGTTTTGGTTGTTTTTAAAAATTGCTGTCTTTTAACAGTGTCATTTATTTTTAAAATGACTGTCTAACAAATGAAATCAGAGAAACGCATACCCTGAATATACATGGAATGTCTCGGCGTGTTGCATGGATGACATCTGAGGCCAGGACTGAGCTCACGGAAAACTCGTCATCTCTGGCAAGAAAGAAACACACTCAGTTCTGGGGAAGCCTTGCAGATCTGCCGCCACATTTTCACAACTCGTCCCAACATCTTAATTGGAGGGACACTGAAAACAGCCCCTGCCTGACTCACACTGTCACACTGTCCCCCAGTTCCAAGTTCCACAACAGTTATTTTTGGCTTGTCCATGGTACAATCAGGCAAAGGCTCATCAACAAGCAGAAGGTGCTCAGTTTACATGGGCATGCCAGCTGAGTTGTTCCCACCCTTGATGGTGCCCAATCACGTGGGCTCAGGCCAGGAGAGAGCTGTCCCCATAGGCTCACATATTTGAAAGCTTAGTCACCAAGGAGTGGAACCATTTGAGAGGATTAAAAGGATTAGGAGGTGTGGCCTTGTTGGAGGAGGCGTGTCACTGGGGTGGGCTTTGAGGTTTTTAAAAGCCCATGGCAGGCCCACTTCTCTTTCTGCTTCTGGATCGGGATGTAGCTCTCAGCTACTGCTCCAGCACCATACATGTCATCATGCTCTCTGTCATGATAATGGACTAAACATCTGAAGCTGTAAACAAACCAGTTAAATGTTTCCCTTTATAAGAGTGCCCTGGTCATGGTGTCTCTTCACAGCAATAGAACAGTGACCAAGGCAGTTGTACGTAACAAGGGACCAGCAGGTACCACGTGATGGAGACATAGAAAGTATGGGATGCTGCCACTGCTGGGTGATTCTGACTCACCCTGTGCTCTTACAGATCTCTGAAGGAACCAGCCAGAGAGCCCCCTTTGCTAAGAACATACTGGAGCTTGTGTCTCTAGACCAGACAGATGCTAACCGCAGACGGTCATAATGCCTGCCTTCCTGATCTGGCATAAGGCGAGAAAAGCACAGGCCTTCCACATACACGGTGATGACAGCAGCAATGCCTGCCAGCCCTGCTTGTGTGCCCTTGGTTAATCCTCACGACAGCTCCTCCTACCCTGCTACATTCTTCAAATAACCTTGGCGAGAAACCGGCAGGAGAGCACAGGCCTGCTACCGTGGGCAGTGAGCACTGGACACCAGGGCCGTTGTTTTGCTGCAGAAACATACCTGAGGTCTAAGACTTGACTGGCAATGACTCCAGGCTGGGTAGACTTTCCTTCCGGCAGGTCGTATAGAAAGAGTTTGCAGTCACAAACCACTGCATAAGCCCGCTGCCAGCCTTTCTTCACTCCTGTGGGCTTTGGGACCTACAGACCAACAATGACCATGTTTCCCTTGGGCCACAGATCCGGGCAGCACAGAGACTGCCAGACCCTTGGCATTTCTCTCAGTCTGTGTCCACCTGCTGTATGACTGTCCTGGTCCCCAGGGATGCTCCTCCATCAACCCTCTTCCCAAGCGTCTGGGCAAGCCAGTCTTGGATCAGGAGACTCGGGGCCTGACTAGAAGCTCGTGAATGGGAAGAAAGCACAAGGGATACTGCATCCTGGATGCTCGGCTAGATAGGACATGCAGATGGCCCAGGTACCGGTGTTCTGTAAGCACCGCTTGGCTTTGGAACCTTGACTTTAAGCTCATGACCAGACACCCAAGAAGAGAAACTATAGGAACATGAGGCGGGATCTCTATGTCCAGTGGTACTCGGGCTCTTGGCCATGTAAAGTAGCAGTTGTGCCTGAGACCCACAAGGTACCAGGGCTACCAGAGAGAGCAAAGACACAAGCTGACCTAATGAAAAATGAGCCACAATGGGTTATGGGACAGACGCTGGCTCTTCCTACCTTGACATAACCCTTGTAGGCTGTGCCTATACCCCTCTGCACATCTACGCCGAGAGGCCTCTTGGACTGCTCAGGAGGTATGGGGCACACCTGGGGAGCGCTGTCTTTGCAGGACACATGGCAGGAAAACGCACACACTGAAAAAGAGGAAAAGTTCCACCCACCTCATAACATGCAACCAAGGAAGTAGACCTGCTGAGCACAGGCTCTCTGCACACATTGCCCAGGAAGCCTAGGTGTCCGGGATGGCAGACGTCCTTGAAAACAATTCCCGAAGGCTTCACAATAAAAGCTCTACACATATGGAGACTACACATAAAGAGAGGCCGCCTGAACAAGCGTGAAGTCTGCGTTACAGTTACCCAACAAGCCTGCCTTAAATCCACATGGGCAGGCTCCAGAGCGGCTCACCGAGGTCACCTGGGAGTCACTGTAGAGCAGTGGTCACAGTGATGTACAGCCAATCCGAAGACCAAAACAACTAACAAACTAGCAACTGAAAAAGAATGTCTCTAGGAAGAAAGGCAGAGCACAGCCAGTAATTGTGGTGATGTTTTGTTTATGATCAACAAATAAAGCTTGCCTGAAGATCAGAGTGTGGAGCTAAGCAACTAGTTAGCCAGAGGCCAGGCTGTGGTGGCGCACACCTTTAGTCCCAGTATTCGGGAGGCAGAGGCAGATGGATCTCTGTGAGTTCAGGCCATCCTGGGCTATACAAGATTGATCCAGTCTAAAAGAGAAACAGCCAGGCAGTGGTGGCACACACGCCTTTAATCCCAGCACTAGGGAGGCTGAGACAGGAAGTGATATGGCTGGACAGAGAAAGGAGTATAAGGCGGGAGGAGACAGGCGCTCAGGCCCTTTCAGGCTGATAATTTCATGGAGGTAAGAACTCTTAATGGCTGCTGCTCTGCTTCTCTGATCTTTCAGCTTTCACCCTGATATCTGACTCCAGGTTTTTATTAAGACCAATTAGGATTTGTGCTACAAGGAGTGTGTGGAGACTCTGACCAAGGAATCTCACTCCAGACTGCGCCATCTGTGAAGTGAGGCAGCAACAGTCACAGTGGACAGGCACGAGAGCATACGGCCAAATGCCAGCCTGGAGCAGAGCACAGAGGGTTTTGTAATTTAAAAATATTAACTGCCATCAAAAGACACTATAATCCTGTGAGATCTAGACAATCGGGAGCCTGTGAGAAGGTTCGGCAGGGAAAGGCGATCACTGCCAAGCCTACAGCCTGAGTTCGCCCTCTGGAACCAAAGGTGAAGAGAAGCGACTCTTTCAAGTTGTCCTAGACACCCAGCATGCGCCACGGCACATGCACCCACACACTCAAGTACACCAGGAAGTAAATGCAATTAAAAAGCTAAAAACAAAAACCAAGAAACCCCCAAAACCCCAGACAACATCAGAGTGGAAAGTTCTGGCCTCTCCTCCATGTTTCCTGATGTGACAGAATGGTTGTGAGTGCTGTACTCTACAGGACCCTCAGGTGGAGGTGTGCTCTACAGGACCCTCAGGTGGAGGTGTGCTCTACAGGACCCTCAGGTGGAGGTGTGCTCTACAGGACCCTCAGGTGGAGGTGTACTCTACAGGACCCTCAGGTGGAGGTGTGCTCCACAGGACCCTCAGGTGGAGGTGTGCTCCACAGGGCCCTCAGGTGGAGGTGTGCTCTACAGGACCCTCAGGTGGAGGTGTGCTCTACAGGACCCTCAGGTGGAGGTGTGCTCCACAGGGCCCTCAGGTGGAGGTGGTGTGCTTTATAGTAATTTCAGCTGATAACCTGGCTATGGACCTACAGGCTCTGCAGGACGAGTACAGGCCTGACCAGGCATCTATGCAGAGCAGGCCTGCCCCACACTGCTAACAGGTACACCTCCCCTCTTCTAGCTCGGCTGACGTACGCACGCCCTCCAGAGCAGCAGTGTCCAGCTCACGTGCACTGACCTCTGGCATTAAGGCCAGCACTCACCTTCGCAGGCATAGCCCTGCCGGATGAGTCCGACCATCAAGGACGTGCAGTGGCTGCACTGGGTGGGGCTGGGGAAGGACTTGATGCTGAACTGGTGTGCTTTGGGCTGCAGGAAAAACAAGCAAAACAAAGCAGGTGACTGGAAAGCAAGGAGCAGCGGGTCAGTCTGCTCCTGACTGGCTTATACACAGCCTGCCTGCTTCACGCTGTTTCTCTTCCTGCTGTGGGTTCTCATCAGTGGCGCCTAAAACCCAAGGTCCCAAGCCAGGACCCGAAGCCACCACCCCTGCTTCCTTCAGTTAGTTTTGTTACACACAGAGCTGGGCTAGGTTGTGGTGTTACCTTTCACAGCTGATACTCTAACTGGATTAGGGGCATTTTCCAGGGATCAGCACCAACTAGATTTGGGGATTTGGCCTGGAACCCTGTCTAGGTTTGGCTCTTCTTGGGTGTGTGAACAAGATAGGACTTTTAATTTATAAGAAATGCCAACAGCAGAGTCTTGGAAAGACCCACTGTCTCCTGCCAGGACGACTGAAAAACGAGAATGCAACAGATGGGAAGAGCCGTGAGGCTAGCTGGGAAGACAAGGACAGGCCGTGACAGCTGCCTAGAGTCCACATGCAGTGACAAAGTGACACACTGCCCAGGAACACACGGACCAGCAGGACCATGTGTTTCCCAAGGAGTAGGGGTGGTCAGCACAGCCCCAGGAGCAACGAGAGGAGCCGCCCAGAGAGGGGGTCAGGGTTCAGTCATCGCCGAGATACACGTCACCTCGACAGCCCCTTCTCCAGGGAGCAGGAGCTACTAAACAAGCAGCCCCGCACCTTGGTCCTTAATTCCACAAGAGCCTGAGTCCCAAAGCCAAAGCATGGATTACTCTCAGGTCTCTAGGGGAAAACATCAATAGACCAGGTCTGTATTTAAAGCAACAACAACAACAAAAAACCAAAACCCAGGACACAAGTCCATGCCAGGCATACTGGCCAAATGTAGCCAAGCCAGAACCTCAGGGCCTGGCACAGTTGGAAACGGGATCTACAAAGAGAAAGGAGGCCCAGGTGAGCTTCAAGGCTAGTAAGAAAACGAGGTGAGGACACACACACACTGAGGCTAGGTTCTTGCCGTGCTCATGCAGAAGGCAAGGTCCAAATTGCACGTTGTGGGTAGCCATTCATGTTGGGAACATTCTCCTACAAACCATATAGTTCTCAACAACAGACACAATAATAAAGAGCAGCACCTGCATATGAGACGCCCCTGCTGCCTGTGAACCAGGCATGAGACTACTGAGGAAAGGGAGGAGGAGGAGGAGGAGGAGGAGGAGGAGGAGGACACACACACACACCCACACCCACACCCACACCTGCTTCAGCTGAAGACCACACTTAGTGCTTTAGTGTGAAGACGACGGTGCAGACCCTGGACTTGGTTTGTGAACCACCCCCAACAGAACACGAGGGCCTGACTGTGTATATTCAAAACCAGCAAGCACAGCTACTTTACCCAAAATTTATCTTCTAAAACCAAGGCGGCACCCAGCGATGTGAGAGGGCCTACCTTTGGTCCAGCCATGGCGAGGGCCTGTGTGTTGGGCAGCGGCACAGCAGATGGCCTCTGCTGGGGCCGAGTCATATCCTAGGAGAAAAGTGTGGACAGGTGAGCTTCAGCTGAGCTGCCAGGGCCTATCTGGGGTTTCTCTCTAGAATTTATAAATTATTTAACATTCTGAATTTCTAATTTACTACATTGTTCAGACACCTGTCAAGGTTTCCCTCATTTAGCTGATGGTCTGTCTGACAGAGTTCTGAAGAGGAGAGGCGGGAAGACCTGCGAAGGGGCCTAGCCACAAGCGCAGGGCCCCTTTGGAGAGTACCCCCAGAGCAGCACAGTCTCACCTCCTGCTGCTCTGTGCTTGTGGCCACCGACACTGAAGGGGACAAGTCTGGCTTCGAAGCCTGCGTTTCCTGGTCGCTGGCTGAGCTGGTCTGTGAAAAGGAAAAAGGTGGTAACTTTCCTGGACAGTGTGCTGTGTCAGGGCCTAGGGCCCTGTACCCTAGCTTCCCCCAGTCTTTCCACGAACCTGTTTACGCACAGCTACCCTGACTTTCCCAGGGAGCGGCAAGTCACTGTTATTTCAACAGAAAGCTGTACTTGGCCAGCTGCCTACCATGAGCCTTCCCTCCTCCGGCCATTAGAAGATCTACGGGCAGATCTCTAAGTTTGAGGCCATCCTGGACTAAACAGTGCGTTCTAATCCAGCTAAGGCCACGTAGTAAAAATCTGTTGTTTTTTTTTAAAGGATCTAGAAAAATTAACCTCAGTCCTCAGAGAAGGAGCTGGAATACCGACCTCAGGCAGTCCTCAGACCGTCCAGATACGTAACCTCCTTCCAGAGATGAAGAGACAGTTTTTTCACACACACCACAGCCCCGACAGCTAGAGCGTGCATTCCCCGAACAATGCCAGCACTCACAGGCACACTTCATGAATGGCTATCTGAGGTGAACCTCCCTGCAGGCGTAGTCCTGGTACAGTGCCACATGGGCCCAGGTCACCGCTATTCCCAGTGTGCAGTAAGTTCACGGGAATGGCGGCACTAGCATGGGAGACTGCAGAGCAGAGCCTACAGGTCCACAGCTGAACTGCTCCACTGCCGAGCCCCAAAAGCGGCACTGATCAGACCCTGGGTAGGACTCCACATTCAGAGGGAGGGAGCACTGAGGGGGGGGGTCACACACAGCACAGGTACAACCGCACACTCCAGGACTGGAGTGTGTCAACAACCCCCTGTGGACAGGGGCATCAATTAGCTAATGAGCAGAGCTAGTAAATGTGAACATTACCCACAAGGCAAGTTAAAGAAGTTAGCGATCCACCTGGTGAGTGAAGAGCAAGCCAATGAAGTAAATTTTAGCGGTTTAAGAGCCCAGTTTCCTTAGTTGTTAATCAAAGGATGCAGACTTAGCAATCGGAGCACATAGGACCCTGCCTCTGAGAGCAACCCACGGAAGGGCGTTTGCAATCACTTACGTCCTCCCACAAGGCTAGCAGAGAAGATGCAGACGAGGAGGAGAGCGAGTCCTTGGTATAACAGACAGGAGGAACACAAATGATCATTTCCCCCAGTAAAGCCTGGCAAGGCTACCGTGGAGACTCACTCTAGCACTCAGCAACATGTTTAATCTGGCAAAGTACAAGATCTCCTGGGCAGTTCTCAAGTCTGGAAACTTTTCACATGGACCCTGATCTAACTGAGAGTTTTCTTTTCTTTTCTTTCTTTCTTTTTTTTCTGGAGCTGAGGATCGAACCCAGGGCCTTATAGCAAGCGCTCTACCACTGAGCTAAATCCCCAACCCCGAGAGTTTTCTTTTAAAGGAAGCACATTTCACACTCAAATGACAAAGCCTTTAAGAGGGTCTAAAAATGGCAGGATGCTGGACAGTGAGTGAGGTCTACGCTGTGATTTCCACACTGATGGATGGTGCCGTGAAAGCCACTGCCACTGAGCTCTCTACGCAACCAGTGTGCAAGGTCAGCAATTACTGCTGTAATGTTTGCTTAAGAACTGAGGACTCAGCCGGGCAGTGGTGGCGCACGCCTTTAATCCCAGCACTCGGAAGGTAGAGCCAGGTGGATCTCTGAGTTCGAGGCCAGCCCGGTCTACAGAGCAAGTTCCAGGAAAGGTACAAAGCTACACGGAGAAACGCTATCTTGAAAACAGAACAAAAAATCAAGGGAAAAGACACTTTGCCACTTGGGAAAAACCACGAATACTCTGATGAGTGAAGGTGAATAACAGAACTCCTGGAGTGTTGCACTAGGCCCGTGCGGTCACTCCTGGAGTGTTGCACTAGGCCCGTGCGGTCACTCCTGGAGTGTTGCACTAGGCCCGTGCGGTCACTCCTGGAGTGTTGCACTAGGCCCGTGCGGTCACTCCTGGAGTGTTGCATGAGGCTCGTGCGGTCACTCCTGGAGTGTTGCACTAGGCCCGTGCGGTCACTCCTGGAGTGTTGCATGAGGCTCGTGCGGTCACTCCTGGAGTGTTGCACTAGGCCCGTGCAGTCACTGCTACTTGCTAACAATGGGAAGGGCACCTGCTGATGCCACTACCAACCTGGTGATGCAACTGCAAAGTGGCCTCTGAACAGAAAAAAACCTGACTCCTGTGCAGAATCAAGGCCAACAGCCCCTTCCCATGGGCACCAAGAGGGAACATGATATAAACCCAGAGTGCAGGGCACTCTCCCATGTCCTAAGTAGAAGAGGTAGCGCTGTCTAGATAGAACCTGATGATGGAATGCCATCAGTGACTTCGGGTGGGTCCAGGACACAGCCAGGACCACAGGTGAGTCTGCAGAGCTGAAACTGTGCCAAGTTTCCTGTGGTCACTGCTGTCTACAAACCACTTCCCACTAGTTTAGATCAAAGAGACCTGTGTGTATGTGAGTGAGAGAGACGGGCAGAGAAATCGAGTGCACACACGAAGCACATGCCCGGTGAGGGTGCAACTGCTCTGTGTGCCTTCTGACTTTGTGGAATCAACAGTACACGCGAGTGTGGGAAGCAGCACTGGGTGCCTCACCAGAAGCTTCATCCATCACATGACAAGTGCTTTCACTCTTCCAGCCGCCGCCCCCCCTCCCCCCCCAGGACTGGGGGTCTAACCGCAGGCTAGGCGAGGGCTCATCACTGAACTGTATCCCTAGCCTTCATCATTCCCACACGCATGCTGTAGTAGAGCAAGTCTACGTCATTGCTCCAGGAGAAGGAAGGCCCCTGAAGTGCCTCAGGGCCTCCGCAGCATGTGAGAGGGGGAGTGGGTTCCTCCCACTCTGCAAGGGCATTCTAGGCAGACCAGCCGTCACTGGTCACCTTGAGGTTTACTAGCTCAGAGATGAGCTGGACCAGGCAGGCTCTTGGTAAACTGCCTGGCACTGAATCACTTAGAAACCGCTTTCCCCCACTAGTCACTGAGTCCAAGCTATATATTCACACAGAAGTCCCAGAAATGGCAACATGACTATTATTTATATTTTAAATTTGACCCCAAACATCACTACACAGCCAGAGGCCAGTGTAGATTTCTGCAGCGAGGCTAAGCATCTTCTCAGTTCCTCTTAGTCTCCAGAAACAGTTCCAACACCCACAGCGCTCTCCACCTTCACACCATGACTTCCCTGCCCATGATGTCACTGGCACAGCTCTCACAGAATGTCAGACCTGTTTCCGGAGATGTTTGGGGCCCACAGGTAGTCAAGTCATATTCTATTGTTTCTAACTTACATACACTCATTATTTTCAAAAAGCAGTACTCACTCTAAATGTCAGATCATGTGCAAGAGGAGCAGTGTTGAAATACTCAAAGATAGAGTCCTGGAAATCTGGAAGTTTGAGCCCTGCAAGAAAGAATGGAAAATTAAGGCAAAAACTGTAAAGACAGCAGTCCTCGCTGTCAACCTGATGGGACTCCAGGGCAGGCAGAGTTAACACACTCCCTCAGAAGAAAATCTAGAAAAGCCTCTGGGGGGTGGGTGGAGAGGTGGAGGGGTGACAGAGCCTGACCACAGGGTCATGGACGCTCTGTGATGAGAAATGACAACAATAGCAGTTCCCAGAGACCACCTGGAAGCAGGAGAGAAAGGACATTAAGACGAGCATTTAGTTGGGAAGACGCTTTGAGCTACAGGCCAGAGTGGGTTCCAAATCAACTAATCACCCCAGCTTAAAGGCCGAAGCCATGCCAGGTGCACGGCAAGGACCTGGTACTTAGAAGGCTGCAGTGGAAGGTGGAGGGTTTGAGACCAGTCTGGTCAACACAGTGAGACTGTGTCTTGTTTAAGGAAGGGGTGGGGGCGCTGGGAAGGTGACTCCATGGGCAGGAGCACTGGCTACCCTTCCAGAGGACTATGCTGGATTCCCAGCTGCTCACAACTATCTGTAACTGAAGCCAGTTCCAGAGGATCTGACACTCGCTTCCAGCTTCTGAAGGCTCCAGACATGCAAGGGATGCACAGCAAAAACAGCAATACACATAAACCAATAAATAACCAGGAAAATGTGCTCTGTCCCCTGAGCAGCCTGCAGCTGGGAAGATTTTCCTTTTCAAGGAAAGGCAAGATTAACAGACTAGACACAAAAACAGGGAAAGCTTTCTCTTTTTTGGGGACAGGGTCTCATGTAGACTAGGACCACCGACCACATCCTGAGTGTAGAGCCTACAGGTGTGTGCACCTGCCTGGTTTCTGTGGTGTTTGTGCATACCAGGCAAACATGCTAACATTAGGCTACAACCTGAGCCCTAGAAAGGCTCTTTCTTAGTCAAAATCCAAGTAAGAGGAAATATCCGTAACTTACATCATAAAAGGACTTCCTCCTCAATATATAAAAAGCTTCTAAAATGTAAGACAACCCAAATTTAAGAAACAGACAGAAGAATGCAAATTCCTGTACTGAGATACCACCTATTTGGGATGGAGAATCCCAAGCATGAAGTTCACTTTGAGTGTGGTCTGGGGACAAACCCTCTTGTCCAAGACTGACAGATGGGACGTTTTGCCTTTTGATGTGGACAGAGTCTCACTTCTAAGACTCTATCCCAAAACATGGGATGTTTTATGTACATGGCTACTCACTGAAGCATGTGGGGAAGCTCTACAGACTCCATCTGCCCTCAAACTCAGGATCCTCCTGCCTCGGCCTCCTGAGTGCTGGGATTACACCACACCTCAGCACTTTGCAGTGAGCAAAGAGCTGGAAAGAGCTCTGCCCGGATGGCACAGAGCAGCTGTAAAGGGCTCTAGACGGTTCCCACGGGCTGTGGTCTAGTGGCCTCTTCGGCACAGAACAGGCTTAACTTTTGTGTGACCGGGGGTAGGAATGTATGAGAGAGAGAGAGAGAGAGAGAGAGAGAGAAAGAAGGAATGAGAATGAGAATAAGTGTGTGTACGCGCGCATTTGTTTTGATTTCAAAGGAAGAAGTGACCAAAATTTATGGCTAATCTAGGGTAAGGTATTTTTGAACATATTGTTTCAAAATTTTAATTTTGGAAAATTTTCTTTTATTTTTATTTATTTATTTTTTGGTTTTTCGAGACAGGGTTTCTCTGTGTAACAGCCCTGGCTGTCCTGGATCTCACTCTACAGACCAGGCTGGCCTCGAACTCACAGAGATCGCCTGCCTCTGCCTCCCAAGTGCTGGGGAGGGATTTTGAGAACAAAATAATCTGGTTTGGTGGAGGCCTAGGGCCTTCTGTCTTGAAGGCCCAGGCAAGAAGTGCTGGGATTAAAGGCCCAGCCGGAATTATTTTTATACAACCAAAAATAGCTATTAAGAAGAAAAACCACTCATTAGAAAAGGCTGATATTTCGTAATGCAAATCTCTAGGTTTTAAGTTACCTGTATCTGCTCTAAACTTTTCTTCCATCTTTTTCTTCAGAATTTGCATTTCTTCTAATAACTCCCTGTTTTTGGCTTCGGATTCCTTTAGTTTACTGAAATAAAAGCAAAGAGCTGTAAATGCAGGGAGCAGAGGCCGTGTTCTTGTTTTACGGTGTGCTGGAGTGGGAGCGAGGGGCTTTCTTGGCTTCCCGGGAACGGCTTAGGGCATGCTAGGCCTTTACACTCAGCACATTTTACAGAAAATTCAGAATTATGAATTCAAACACAGATTTTAAGTCATGGCTAAGGTGTGACGAGAGAACAAGTTTGCAATTTCAGCAACCAGGAAGCAGAGACACGAGAATCAAGAGTCAAGGCCAGTCTGGGCTACATCAAACCAACAAAACAAAAATATCTAAATAAGGTCCTGGTCAAAGAAAGTGCAGCTCATGAAACTGGAGGTGAGTTTTTGCCTGCCCTCTGAGGATAAACACATAGTCCAGATCCCTTGGCTGTCATCCTGGAAAAGACTTGCCCATGACCAACACCAGGAGAACTATTGTTGAGTACAGAGGCCCTGAGAGCCTGGCTCTTAAGTAGGCCTTACTCCAGGACAGAGTTAGCAGGTAAAATCTGGACAGGAGGGTAGGACCCAGCACAGGCATGGCCACTAGTCAACAGGATGACATTTACCTCCAACACCTCCACCTTGGTCTCACCACCTGTAGAACGGGGATAATAATGTCTACACCGGGATGTATGAGGGTCACCCATGACTTAATTCAGGCTATTGCAAATGTTCTCTACTACTGAATGGCACACCCCCCTTCATGGCTTATTTATTTGTTTGTTTGTTTTTAAGGGCTGTGTAGTCCAGGCTGGCCTCAGCATCTGTCTCAGCCTACGGGCCAGGATTATAGCACACAGGTTCACTACTTCTTGGGGACACTAAGTGACACCCTCCGGGAAAGGCACACTCTTCCTCAAAACATTTCTCCTCACCCTGACTTAAGGACCTCACATGTCTCTCTGGAGCAGCAAACATTGTTCTGACCAGCTCCAGGACAAACCAACCTTTCGAAGGAGAGGCTTGTGTCTTTGACTTTCCTCAGCTCCTCCTGAACCAGCTGCTTGGCGCGGATCTCGGCCTCGAGGGCGGACTGCAGCTCCAGCCGTGCAGACATGTCCAGCTTCTGGCTTCGGCGGACCTTCCAGAGCGGGTCCTTTGATTGGTTAAAAGAATAAATTACTTAATAAAGTGAATACAAGTAAGTAATTCACCATTTCCAGTCTCACACCTTTAGGATATTTACAAATTACCTTCATCAGTCCTGTTTTTAATTTAATTTTTTTGGTTTTTCAAGACGGGGTTTCTCTGTGTAGCTTTGTGCCTTTCCTGGAACTTGCTCTGTAGACCAGGCTGGCCTTGAACTCACAAAGATCTGCCTGCCTCTGTCTCCCTGAGTGCTGGGATTAAAGGCGTGCACCACCACTGCCCGGCTTTAATTTTAATATCAGTAATTTTTTTTCTTTTTTTTTTTTTTTTTAAGATTTATTTATTTATTATGTATACAGAAGAGGGTGCCAGATCTCGTTACAGATGGTTGTGAGCCACCATGTGGGTGCTGGGAATTGAACTCAGGACCTCTGGAAGAGCGGTTGGTGCTCTTAACCTCTGAGCCATCTCTCCAGCCCAATTTTTTTTTTTTTTTCTTTTTGTAGTGCTGGGGAATGAACTCTGACCAAGGGCATGCTAGGTAAGTGCCCTATAAATGAGATAAATCTCCAGGCCAATATTTTGTAACTTTTTATTCCCTCTTAGAAGTCTTTTTTTTTTAAATTATTTTCATTATTTTTACTTACGTGTACTGTGTGTATGTATGTCTGTATGACCATGTGAGTCAAGTGCCCATGGAGACTAGAGGTGTTGGATCCCCTGGAGCTGGAGTTACGGGTGGTTGTGAATTGCCAGGCATGTGTGCTAGGACCCAAGCCCAGGTCCATGAAGTAGTGTATCTGTTAACTCCCATCTTTCCAGCCCCTCCCTAAGAATCCTTTAAAAACAAACTAGCAGGGGGTGGGGGGTGGGGGAGTAGGGGGGTGCACACCCTTAATCCAGGAGCTCGGCAAGCAGAGGCAGGTGAATCTCTGTTGAGTTCCAGCCCAGTCTGGTCTACATATCAAGTTTCAGGCCAGCCAGTTACATAGTGAGACTGTCTCAAAACACCAACGAAACAACAAACAAGACGACGTTTTGAGAGTGTCTCACTATACAGCCGAGCGGCTGGCCTTGAGCCCAGCCCCCCTGTGCCAGCCCCAGCACGCCTGGCTCCGCCTTTCCTTTCTGGAGGATGAAGTCAATAAAGTTCCCTGAGCAGCACCTGTCCTGACGCTCTGAGGTCCCAGTCAAGTTGACAACTAAAGAAATGAACCCATGAGAAGCTTGGACCGACAGCTGCCGCAGGTCCTGGAGTCACCTATTGCCACCTAAGCTGCGCATTCACTTGTAAGAAACCACCAGGGAGGAGACATCAAGTTTCAGAGAGCACCTTACCAGAGTTCTTGATCCCAAACTGGAGCTTCTCAAGGCCTCCAGCTCTTCGGTCATCTTAGAAGCCAGGGCCTGGAGGTAGCCCCGAGCATCTTTCTCATCACTGACCCTGCACAGGGAACAGGCATTTGTCTTATGAAGGTGAGCAGTTTCTGCACCCCTCAGGACAATGTGGCCAGAGCACAGCTGCCTCTAACTGAGTAGAGGAGAGGATGGCTCCGCCCCCTTAGGGCCTCCCTAGTTGTGTGTACATTGGTACGGAAGCTCTCCGCCCACTGTTACCCAGAGGCAGGGATTCAGGAAACAGCAGCAAGAGGCACTCCGGCCTACAGGCAACAGTGCAGCCCAGGAGCAGCTTTTCACACACCACAGGGCACGTACCACTGAATGATCTCTGCGATCTGTGCTTCCCAATGTGCAACGGACTCCTTCTTGGATGCCAGATCCTGCAGCTCATCTTCCAGCTGTCTATTTTGGGCTGTGAGTTTATCCACAAAGGAACAAAGCTGAAATTAAACAATGTCACCACATCACATGTCTGTCTGGCGCCTCTTCACTACACAGCACGGTGACACCAGGAGTGCTGCAGCTCATCCGCACTGTGGGGCTTTCACTGTATCTCACCCCAGTGTCAGTTCAATTCTAACCCAAGTGACAGCCAGGGATGAGCAGCTTTTCACAAATGAAAACATCCCACTTCAAAGACCATTTCATCTCAGGACCCAAACATTTAAAACAGGCACAAGCTTCCAAGAGACTCGGGAAGAACCACCACCTGCCCCTCAGTGATGGCGCGGACGGACTGGGTCACCTTTTCGTTTTCAGCCGTGAGCTTCTTGTTCTCCTCCAACAGCATTGCTCTCTCGCGTTCGTACTTGTCCCTCACCGTGCCCACTGCCTCCTCCATCTCACTGTGCCTGTGGAGGTGAGAGAGGAAGCCTCACTAACACGCGCCTACGGCAGCAGCGAGCTTCCGACTCTCACCGTGAGATCCTAACCCACCGTTCTCGCTTTGACTTGTCGAGCTTATCCCTCAGCATTAAGACCTCCTTCTGCAGGGCCAGCTGGTGGCTTTCTGAGTCGTGGACCTCCTTCTTCACATTCTTTACTTCCAGCACATGGGAGGCCTCTCGGCGGACCAACTCCTCCTCATAGAACAGGACTTTCTTCTCCAGCTCGGACTTGATTTTGGAGATTTCCTGCTGGTGCTCTAACGTGGCGCCTGGTCCCCGGCCTCCTTGCTTCACCTTCAGACAAGGGTTGATGTAAACGACAAAGCTGTCCTCCCTCAAGGGTTGTGATGTTTTTTCAGTCTCGACTACTAGCAGGGACCTGCCATCTAGGACTGAACCAGGCAGAGCAGCCCACGCGGGAGACAGGGTCCTTCCAAGAACCCGAGGTAGAGTCTGGGGACAGCAGCTGTCTTGCACAGTGCACACAGGCTTTGTCCCACAGTGGTGGGCTGTTCACTGATTCACCGCTAATACTCTTTTGAGTACCGACTGCTTGTCACAAGTCTGGTGACTGGGATGACACTGAGGTCCCTGCTCTCACAGGCAGGCAGTGGGAGTGGTCACAGCAAATCCTTAGAAAGGGAAGAAGACGGCGACATAGAAGGGGCATGGTGCCGCCTTGGCAGTAGAGGGTCTTGGGCACAGGCATGCTGGGGGTGAAGGAGAGCTGGGTCCACTGGGAAGGCTGACATGTCTGACAAGGCTAGTGGAGAGGTGCTAGGAGAGGACTCTGACTCAGGCCGAGCAGACTCTCAGGCTGCAGACTGAGAACAGGGGTGTCTCTGATATTCTGCTAAACTCAATGGCTGCATGTCCTGGGGAAGGACACCTACACAGAGCTAAGGAGCAGGCAGAGAGAGTCAGTCACAGGTAAGCAGTCTAGAAAACAGTGTTGCTGAGAGCTGGGTCGGGTGGTAGCAAAGACAACGGAGGAATAATACCTTGGGCATGTGGACTTGAAGGAGAGAGCATCATCACAACCACAAGAAGGATATGGAGGCCCAGGCTCCAAAGAGGGAAGTCACTTATCCAAGACCACACTACACTGAGAAGCTGACAGTGGTCCTCACTCGTGACTGTTCCTTCTCTTAGCTTTTTTCCTGCCCTCTGACCCCATCAGCCGGCAGCCTGCCTCTGCCACATCAACAACAGGACATGGGCTTAGACAACGCTTCCAGAACTGAAATGCCCAAGCGTAGGAAGTCAGGACAGGAAGGAGGTGGCGTTTGCTAACTCTGCAATACTGACTACAAACACCCAAAACTTTTATACAACAAAGAAACGAACTTGGCTTTTTTTTTTTTTTTTTTTTTTTTTTTTTTGGTTTTTTCGAGACAGGGTTTCTCTGTGTAGCTTTGTGCCTTTCCTGGAACTCGCTTTGGAGACCAGGCTGGCCTCGAACTCACAGAGATCCGCCTGGCTCTGCCTCCCGAGTGCTGGGATTAAAGGCGTGCGCCACCACCGCCCGGCGAACTTGGCTTTTATAATGAAAGCTGTCCCAAGCAGTGGCCACGTCCTCCACTTCCCCCATACCTGTTACTTCCTTGAAATTGCCCTGGGTGACAATGGTCCAATAACCCTGTGACAGCCCTGCCCCAGCGGCCCCCAGGGAGAAGTGCTACCTTGAGGGTCTCCAGCTCGCTCTCCATCTGCTTGCAGAAGCTCTCACTGTGCTCACGCAGCTTTCGTTCTTTGGAGGCTTCGGCAGCGGCGTCCTCAAGCTGAGCTTCCAGCTAAGGAAAAGGCAGATCTGCTTTTTATAAAACTGCAGTAAGAACCTGCCCCAGGACCAGCCAAGGAACAGGTGCAGGGAGGTCTCTGTACAGTCTCCTCATCAGATTCACCAAGAGTTGAAGGCCGAGGAACACTCTAATTGGAGAGGTCAGCTATGACCATTAGTAATGAAACAAGCCTGCAATCTAGTCATAATAGATTAATTTGAGGTTTAAACTCAAGAAAAGCTCCGTATTTGTGGAAACAATCCTGACATGTGGAGGTATAATGGGAGGCGGAAATGGAGGAGGAGTGGAGGGGAAACTGTGTTCAGGATGTTTGTTTGTTTGCTTTGTTTTGTTTTTCGAGACAGGGTTTCTCTGTGTAGCTTTGCGCCTTTCCTGGAACTCACTTGGTAGCCCAGGCTGGCCTCGAACTCACAGAGATCCACCTGGCTCTGCCTCCCGAGTGCTGGGATTAAAGGCGTGCGCCACCACCGCCCAGCTGTGTTCAGGATGTAATGTATGAGAGAAAAAAACAAAAAGAAAAGAAAAAGGAAAATAATGTACTTTTTTCCCCCAAATTTTTAAAAAGGTATTTATTTATTTAATGTGCAAAGGTATTTTGCCTGTATATACTCTGTGTGAGCATGTCGGATCCCCTGAAACTGGAGTTAGAGACAGTTGTGAGCTGCCACGTGGGTACCGGGGATTGAACCCAGGTCCTCTGGAAGAGCAGCCAGTGCTCTTAACCGCTGAGCTATCTCTCCAGCCCCAAATGTAGAATTTGAATGCCTTTCATTTGCTCAGAGAATAAACTCTGATCCCTCTTGACCAAACACCACCTAATAAAGTGGTGTTCTTCTATCTTAAAAAAATTTTTACTTACAATTCAATTTTTAGAAGAAAAATTCAAACATCCTCAAAGGAGAGAAAAACCGACATGCCCATAATCCAGCTTTGACAGGTGACAATTAGCTAAGAACCATGCGTGTTGTCTGTATGTCCATTCTCAGGTTTGCTGTGGGATGTCATTCTGTATGCTGTGAATATGTGTTGCTCTTATTGGTTGATAAATAAAGAAGCTGCTTTGACCTATAGCAAGGCAGAATAGAGCCAGGAGGGAAATCCAAGAGAGATACAGGAGAAGAGGGTGGAGTGGAGGGACGTCAGTGAGCCACCCAAGAAGCAAGATGTGAAAGTACCCATGAGCCACCAACATATGGTGATACACAGATTAATAGAAATGGGTTAATTTAAGATTTAAGAGCTAGCTAGCAAGAAGCCTGCGCCATAGGCCGAACAGTATGCAATTAATATAAGCCTCTGAATGGTTATTTCTAAGTGGCTGCGGGACAGGTGCGTCCGAACTCACCCTCAACAGGTAAAAAAAACGAAGACAAAGGTACCTCTTTCCTGTACTTCTCGGATTTGCGGATATCCTGCCGCATGGAGTCGATCTTCTGCATGGCCACCTCCATCTCTTCCTCTTTGTCCCGGAGCTGACGGGACACCTTCTGCTTCTGGGACCTGAGCTCTGCCATGCGCTCATTGAGCTCTGAAAACTCCTGCAGGGCCCGCTTTCGCTGCTGATGGGCATCTTTGAGTTCCTTGGTCTGGGATTTCAATCGCTCTGAGGCTTCAACCAATTGCTGAACGAAAAGAATTCTGTAGGTTTTACATTTGCTTAACAAAGACCTGGAAAAGCAGAAGCTGTTTTGTCATATTAAGGTGAAAAGTGATTCAAATGCTGCTCAGATTATAGCCAGGTTTTGGAAAGTGCTCCTGGGGACAGGCCGCCCTACGTGGAGTGGGGACTTGGTGATGTGCGTGCTCAGCACCTGAGCCAGTGTGCTTCCTGCAGGCTGCACATAGGAAAGGAAAGGGAAGGGAGAACTAGAACATCCTCACACGCACACAGCCCTCCTCACACGCACACAGGCCGCCTCACACGCACACAGGCCGCCTCACACGCACACAGCCCTCCTCACACGCGCACACAGCCCTCCTCACACGCACACAGGCCGCCTCACGAGTGCAGGCCTCCTCACACGCACAGCCCTCCCACACAGACAGGCTGTGCTACCTTGTGCAATTCCTCTTTCTCCTGACGAACCATGCGGTACTGCTTCTCCAGGCCTTTCAGCCGGTGTGTGGAGTCCTCATGCTCCTGGCGAAGTGTCACTGTGTCCTCAAGCTGTCGTTCAAGCCTGTTTGAATCTGCACAGAAGAGAAATGCCTTGTGTTCCTTTGTGCACAGTGATTTTACGTTAGCTGACTTACTGACTCGAAATTATCTGGCAATTCACAGGTAAGTCTTTCTCTTCGACTGTTTTCACTAGTTTCCATTTACTTATTTCACATGTATGTCTGTGTAGTGTGTGCCCATGTGCATGCCACCGTGAGGGTGTGGAGGGCAGAGGCCAGCCTGTGGGCAACAGGGACTGAACGTTAATTGTCAGGTTTTGTGGCGCCGCTGGCCACAGCACCCACTGCACCATCTCATCAGCCTCACAACGTCTTCATTCAGAAGCCGTGTCTCCCCACAGTGTCACACACGCACACACAGGAGGCTTCCTGGTGTTACCCTAAACACTTGTACTCTGCTTATTTTTCATGCTGGAGTCTCTCGCTTCAAAGACTTGCCTCAATCCCTCTCTGTCATCCAGCAGAGTGCTGGCCCTTTCTCAGGGTGGAAGGCAATAAAGGTGATCTGGTGAATAAGAGAGTCAGTGCAAACCTTTGTTTCTAATCAGCATGGTGGGGTCTGATCGGAAACGGAGAGGACAGACTCCACATGTAACCTGGAGATGGGGGCTGCTGAAGAGCCTGCCACCTGTGGCTAAGGGCTATAGTTCAGAAGTGATCCGAGTCCTCGGAAGTTCCGACGACCAAGACTGTAACAGAACGTGGACGGTGCTACAGAGACAACCCAGCAGTTAAGAGCATTTGCTGCTCTTGCAGAGGACCTCGTTTGGTTTTGGTTCCGGTTCTTAGCACCACATGGCAGCCTACAACTACTGGGAATTCCAGTTCCAGGGAATCTGACAGCCTCTTCTGGCCTCCACAGGTACCAGGCACACGCACAGCACACATACACACAGTACACACGCAGAGACCGTGGGCAAAACATTCATATGCATAAGATAAATACTCCTAACAAAAAAAATGAAAGAAAGTGGAGGTGGGGGGGGTCGAACCCCTATAATTCTGAGGCAACATCCAGGCAAGTCAAGCACAAGGGAAAAGCAAGAGTTTATGAGAATACTACATCATCGGAACAAGTGAGGCAGGAAAACGACGTCAAATACAGACAATGCGCCACAACTCCATGTGAGCTTGCACAGCTTTAGCCTGTCCCTACTTTTTGCACCTTAAGGAAAAGGATTCTGGAAACAGAAACTCACATTCAAGAATGAAGATCCAGGGGCAACCAGGTAGACTAGCACTTACCTGCCATTTTGTTCTTCAAACGTTCAATTTCTTCATTCAGCCTCTTGATTTCTTTGTCTCGGTTTGAGTTGCCCAGGGCCCGTGTGGAGCCATGAAGGGACTGCACAGTCTGGGTGGACTCTAAGGGAGACACAGCATTGGGAGTGGCCAGCCATGTGTGCAGGCAGGACCCTCGCCCACATCAGGCCACTCCGGCCACTCACCCTGCAGTTTCCGGCTCAGCTCTAGCTTCTCCTGCTCCAGTCTTCGTATTCTTCGCTCGTAAGCCTCCACCTGCAAGCTGTTCTCCAGATCACGCTGCACGTCCTCATCTCTGGTCAACGTGTTGGACTGCATCATGCTCTTCAGAGAGCCTCGGTCAGAGAAACAGCTGCGAACAGAAGGACGGGCTTCTGACCTACTGAGCGCCCACGGCAATTTCATTAGCATTCAGAGTCTTTTCAGAGTGGCACACAAAACACCTGGGAAAAGACCTTATTGTGGATGGAGCCAGAGTCAGACAAGAGCCTCCTTACTACAGAGGACTGGGCAGGGAGTGGGGGCCAGACAGGACACAGGAGGGACAGATGCTCACTTGGAAATCAGTGCTCACATTCAAGTGGAAAGGCAAAACTAAGGCATTTGCCTAATGAGTGGGGCTGACAGGGAAGCATGGCCCACTGGGAAGTGGTCAAAGGCTCACCGGTTCTGCCTCTTAACAGCTGTGCCAGGCTAATGTTTAGGGCTTATCTTCTTGCCTTGGAGACTAAATAGCACATGGCAGTGCTCTGGCCAAGAGGCTTAGCTGTGAAGGATCAGATGACTCATAACCATACTCATGTATGTGAGCTCCCTCCCCTGCTCACATGGAAGCCAAGGACAGTCTGCCATTCAGCAGACTCAGCTTTGGACTGCTGCACGAGGCTCTCAGGTCTGCTTAGCTTGTCTCATTCCTATAATGAACCTGATAGCGGGCACCAGGCACATCCTCTTCTGTTACAGACTGTAAGTCAACCAGCAGTTCTGAAGACAGCCCACCACAAAAGGAGAGTTCTAAGCCCATCCTTACACACTGTGTCTTGACAGGCAGGCCTGGGACTCACAAGTGTGACTAGCATCCATGAGTTGGAACGCACTCAGGGCACCGAGTCACTGAAAACACCTGGAACTCTTCTGTGACGAGGTGTCAGCAGTCACTGTGGCATCGGAGACAGGAGATCCACATGCCACATCCCCAGACTCCCTACCAGCCTGAGCAGAGGTGCCCTTCCAGAATAACCACACCACCGCCAGAGTGGGCCTAGAAGGTCCCAGGACTCCAGTCCTGTAACTCCCCTCAGGTAGAGGACACGCCTCACTCTCACCTCCCCGTCCTTTCTTCTTGGACCTCAGCTGCTTTCTAAAACTGAGGCAGAACATCCTCAACCATACAACTTTGCCAAGAGACAGGCTCACTGGGGACAGACATGACAGACGCCAACACCAATGTGATGCCACTGGCCAAGGCCACACGGGGTGGATGTTGTTGGAAACACCAAATTCACACCACAGGAGGGACAGAATTCCAGCTCCACGGACGGGAACTAGGAACTGGGGCTGCAGCACTGACAAAGCGAGCGAGCAGTGTGTGCTGAAGACTTCTTGACCGAGTGTGAGCGGAAACGGCTGTGGCCGCCACTGGCTTTCACTAGACTCAATCCTCCCAGCTGATAGCCTATAAACAGGAGCCAACCAACTACTGCCTGTGGGCCAAATCCTGTACCTTCTGTGAGCCTCAGGAAGTTTTCTACATGTCACTACTCCCCATCCTTTCTCCCCATCCTCCACAACAGGGATAGAACCCAGGGCCTCATGCATGCTGGCCAAGCACTGCCATTGAGCTACATTTCCAGTTTTCCCATTTTTCCATTTTACTGTATGTGTATGAATGTTTTGCTTGTATGTATGCCTGTGCACATCCTTGCAGTGCCCAAGGGGACCAGAAGAGGGCATCAAAACCCCTGGGACGGGAGTTAGAGCCGGTTGTGAGCTGCCCTGTGGGTGCTGGTAATGGAACCCCAGTCCTCGGGAAGAGCAGCCAGGCTCCTAACTGCCGACGTATCTCTCCAGCCTCAGTTTTTATACATTTAAGGAGTTGGAGAAGAAAAAAACGTGTAACAGAGAACAGAAGATGAGCACTACAGTCATCCATCGTGTAATGACAGGGACACATTCTGGCAAGTGCTATTAGGTGATCTTGTGCCAACAGCCTGAAGTGTATTTACACAACCTGAGAGCAAATCATGTGCAGGACGAAGAGATGCATCAGAACTGCAGAGCACACACGTGACCTAAGCTGTTGCTGGCATGGTGGGATGCTGTGCAGTGAGCCTTCTCCACAAAATAAGTATACTACACAACACAACAGAGTGTGCTGTAGCTGTGAGCTGAGTTACCTGTTATCAGTGCCAAGTATGACCACTGAACATATGTATTTACAATGGTAATACATCACCACAAATGGCAGACATTGGCATCATTGTCAGTGGGAATATTTCAGACCACCATTGTGTATGTGGTCTGTTGTTGACTAAAACATTGTGACATGACTACATTTACTAATTCTCCCTTTACAGAAAAAGCCAGCTAGTGCTGATATATACCTATAAGAATCAATAGAGGACAAAAGCCTCTCTGCATCTCTCTCTCTTGAGAGACATCCTCTCAGCCCTTAGGGCATGAACAGACACTTGAGAGCCCACTCAGGCTGTGCCTGCCCTTAGTGAAGAGTGATGGGTGGCATCAACCCAGCCATACCTTTCTGTTGTGAACGTAAAACCGATGAATGGCAAATGCAATCCAGAGAAGCCTGTGTGAGAGCCAGGAGGTAATATTTCCTGCAGGAGAACACACGTGAACACAAATGAAATACATCTCCCTTCAATAAGCAACACAACGCGTGTCACAAAAGCAGCTCAAAGCCCCTATGATTTAATTAATGTGGGCTGGCAAGAGGGCTCACCAGGGAGAGGCCTATAGGCCAGGCTTCCTTTATATACACAAAGTAGCCATGGTACAACGAAGCTGTCACACAATAATGAATCAACACTGCATAGAAAGGTACAGAATACAGGAAAAATAAAAGCCAAAGTATTTCAGATGTGTGCCGTAACAAGAGCACAATTTTTGTCACAAGAGTCATCCATCATCTTTCAAAAGGGACACTAAGGACCAAGCTGAAGACTTTAAAATAATTGTCAAATTAAAAAACAATTTTGTTTTTAGACAGGGTCTTACGTTGGGCAGGCCTGGAACTCAATATGTAGACTAGCTGGCCTTGAACTCAAAGAATTATCTACTTGCCCCTCCTGCCAAAGAGTGCTGGAATTAAAGGTGTGTGCTTCCCCCCAGCTACTTTAATTCCTCTTTTATGTGTGTGTCTGTGTCTATGGCACATGTATGCAGGTGCCTGCAGAGACCAGAGGAAGGTGTTGGGCCCCCTAGAGTTGGAGTGGCAGACAGTCATGGGCTGCCTGATGTGGATGCTGGGACCAGACTCTGGGTCCTCTGGACGAGCACCAGGTAATCTTGACTGCTGAGCCATCTCTCCAGCTCAGTTGTCAAAGATTTCCAAAGATTACAATTCTGCCACTTACTGACTTGTTAGGCAAATGGTGGCCTGACACTCAGCCCCACCGTGAAGCAGCCCAGAGAGACTCGGCCTGGGCACTCACTGTGTTTCTCAGCACATCGTCATCCACGTCGAAGTTGGATGTGTCAGAAGGACTGCTCACGTCAGGAATGTACGGTGCTTCTAGGTTTCGTATATTTTCCCAATTTAGACCTTCAAAGAATGCATGTTTTTTAAAGTCCTCTATTCCGTTCTGCCCGAGCCGTCGTTCTCTACTGCATATCAGCCTCTGAATAAGGTCCTTTGCTTCTTCAGAGACGTCGGTGACATGGGACGGGAACTGAAACCGCTCCTGGGGAGGAAGGGACAGCCAGAGGACAGTCAGGAAAACCTGAAATGTGCAGACAGTACAGGAAATAATCCTTTCTTTACAATTAACCAAACGTCATCCGAAGCTAGGGAATTTCATTTCCACAAAGGCAAACAAGGAAATGATTCCCTTGGGCCTGTGAGGTGGCTCCACAGGTAAAAGCACTTGCTAGCCTTGCAGCCTCGAAAACGGAGTTTGATCCCTAGAACCCGTGTGAAGGGAGGAGAGAGCTCCAGAGCTGTCCTCGGGCTGCAACATGTGCTGTGGCACATGCACCCACATACATAAGTGAATTCATTAAAATAAACAAACAATGGGAGCTGACTTGTTAACTACTGCCCACAAATGGCAAAGACAGACCAGGTTTCTGCCTCTCCAAACAGCAGAGAACACAGACATGTGTGCTGGGGGAGACGTGCAGCACAGCCCTCTCAGTGCTAGGCCAACACTGACTCTTAAAAGAAAGCGGCCTCCAGTATCTACACTTCATGATGCAGGAAAACTACAAACCACACACTCCTTAACTGTCAGGAACAAAGAACAGATGAAAACTCCTAACACCTCACATCTGCACTCTGACCAAGAGAACAAGTGTTCAGCTGAATTCCTACGGAAGGGGTTTGTTTAGAAAGGATAGAACAGACACCAACAATGAGAAACATGTACCCATGTGTTACAGAAAAAAAATACCAAAACATGAACAGAAACCCATTCATTCATACATGAAGCACACTGCAGGGCTGATCACTGAGCTGCCATCTACTTGAGGTGAGTATGCACTGTATGAAGTCTTTCTAGGAAGCACTTATTTACAAGTTAAAAATCTACCTCATTTTGTGGAGTTGTGTGTGCGTGTGTGCGTATGTACACCAAAGGTCCACACTGGAGCCTCCCCTCAATTACCTTCCACCTTTATTTATTTACTTATTTTTCGAGACAGTCTCTTACAGAACTTAGACCGCACTGATCTGTCTGGACAGGCTGGCTCCAGGGTGCCATTCTCTCCATGGGGCTACAGCTGTGCACCGCCACACCTGTCTTTTACTTGGGTTCTGGGGCTTCAAATCAGGTATGCAAGACTGCACAGCAAACACTTTATTGATGGAGCTGTCTCCCCATCCTGAAAATATTCTAAGTATAGTTTTTACTTTGATTTGGAGTGAAATATAAAGCAATTTACTGTTTTTAATGTCAATCTGCTCCCAACATGAGCAATTAATGGGAGACTGGCTGAAATACAGGTTAACTACATACAACTCAGTTTTCTGGGATGTATGTAGGCACACACACACATACATGCCAGGGCATGTTTGTACTAGAGCAGGCAGGAGAAAGGAATCCTACCCCACAATCTACAGGGCTGGGTGACTGGCTCTGTGGTAGGGGCGACCGCGCATGTGTGAAGTCCTGTGTTTAATCAAGTGTGTACTGTGGGGCAGAGGTGAGGACGGAGAAAACAGGGAAACAAAATAAGAGAGAAAAATAAAAAGCCTGACAAGGGAAAAAAGGAGTGAGGATGCCCTACACGAAGGCAAGCTCACTCAGGACTGACTGTGTCTCAGGCGTCATCTAAAGTCCCAGTGTCAACAACCTGGACCTCCCAACATCACTCTAGGCTCTTCACACTCGACAGTTAAATGAACACATGGGCTGTTCCACACAAGCCTGCTTCTCCTATAGGGAGCCTGAGGTCAGTGAACATGGGCACCGTCAGGGACACAGGAGCCATCTTTCCAGCATCCCTTCCTTGCTGTCTCATGTGCGCAGTGGCACCGTCCTCTGTTGATGATGTCACAAACGCCTGCCCACCTCTCCCTGTCCCCCTACCCCATCTGGCCTCAACACCATTAGCCTCCACCCCCCGTCCCCCCACACCAGCCTGTACAAGCACTAGAAGAGCATACAGCATCTCACCTCATGGTTCATGATCTTCCCGTAGGTCTCCACCAGTGACTCTGCATAAAATGGCGTTTCTCCATACAGCATCTCATACATGCAGACGCCCAGCGACCACCAGTCACACTCAGGTCCGTATTTGCCCATGCCATCCTCCATGGCCTGCAGGATCTCTGGTGAGATGTAGTCAGGCGTGCCCACAGCCACAGAAGACTGAACCTTGGAGGGAGAAGGGGCAATGAAGGGAAACCCAAGCGCATCACTAATGACAGATTTCTACCCACCTTCCTTAGAATCTAGCAGCTACAGAAAACAAAACAATCATAAAATAAAAGCAGTGAGTGATCAGGATTCAGAGAGCAGGTATTCAAAACTCAACATACACAAGTACTCTTGTAGCACTCAGACTTTGTGAAGTTCCCAGTGGGCCTGAGACCCCAGAGGCAGCAACTCCACACCTGCTGTCCATGCTCCCAGGGTGGTCTAGGGCCACACGACCAGGCCAGCCCTCGACTTTCCTGTTTAACATAGAGCCTTAGGAAAAGCATATGCTGGCTTCTCACAAGCCCTCAGGGGCTGTAGCTTCCTAGCACAGCCCACCCTGAGTGTCTAGAAGGAAAACAGGCAAGTTGGCCCAGCACGAACCAGTTCCCAAGAGAGTCTCTGCTCAGGGGCCTGAGAAGGTGGTAACTACCCCAAAGAGAGAGAGCAGTTCCCTAATATCCACATCGGCAGACAGAGGCCTGAAGCAGAGGAACTCTGCTTTCAGTGAGGGCTAATCATCACAGGAAAGCAAGACAGGGTTAGATAAGCAGATGGGACAAGAGCAGGGCTGTGGCCACCGCAGTGGCTGAGCCTCTAAGACTGAGACTTAGGCAGAAATGGGGCAGTGGTCCTGAGCCCATCTAAGAAGAGACCAGACTCTCTAGGGTCTCCTTTGGAAAGAACATCGCAGGGACAAGCAGTGCCCCGGGTGAGCCGGGTAAGACATGCTACTCAGAGTGGACAGACAGCAGGGAGTCATCACAGCAGGTCATATACAGCCTGCAGTCACTGCAAGCAGCAAGGGTGGTGACGGTAAGAATATGTCCACTGTGGCAGGGTGACACTGCCAATGTGCCCAAGGACACTGTTCTCTCATTACCAGAAGAGTAGATTTGACCACAGCACCAACCTACCAACAAGTCAATGTGGGGGTTAAAACAACAACAAAAAACCAAAAAACCACAGGGCAGTGGAGGAGTGTGTGAACAGCTCCACAGTCTGTGCAGCATGGTCAGCTGGAGCTGCATGTCCTGTGCATGGTCCATGCGCATGGTCAGCTGGAGCCCCATGGCCTGTGTGGCATGGTCAGCTGGTGTCTGCACTTAGATACTTGAAAAAACACTGGTAGGAAATGTCTGGGCCACTCATTTTTGGAATATCTGGCATCACACTTAGGTGTAGGATTTAAAGGAGCAGAGCCTCCTGTATGTGACTGCAGGGGCTGCTGAGGTCACAGGAAAGAATACAATGACACAGTGTAGTAACATTTCGGGGAACTGACCACTGAGGTAAGACAGACCAACTACCCATAGGCCACTTAGCTGCAGTATTGATCTGACCTGAGGTACCAGCTGAGCCAGGCACCCTCCTGTCCCACAGCTGGGCTCACAGCATTCTGTACAAGGGAGCCAGTTTTTAGGCCAGCAATAACAACAAGAGAAAGCTCACCTGGCAGAAAGCTACCTGGAGCAGAGGGAGCCGGCCCTCCCAGATAGATAGGGCTTTTCAGAGGAGGAAGGGGCCGGCCTCACTTGCTGCAGTGTGGCATGCTCAGTCACCCAGGGGTCTGAGGAACCCGACAAATCCCCAGTGGCACCCATATGTCAACACAAAAACAAAAGAGAAGGGCTGGAAGACAGTCCAGTAGGTAAACTGCTTTTCTTACAAGAATGAGAATCTTGGGCTCTATTGTCATAACCCACATTGTTAAAAGAAGCTGGGCAGTGGGGGTGGGGTGGCCCATGGTGGCACGCCATTGTAACCCTGGTGCTGGGGAGGGAGGACAGGTGGCCCACTGGCCAGCCAACAGAGCCCACTCTGAGAGTTCTAGGCCATTGAGGGACTCCGTCTCCAAAAGAAAAGGTGGGTAGCTTCTGAGGAATGACACCCAGGGCTGTCTTCCGGCCGACACATGTGTACACATGCATGCACACCTGTACACTCATACATACACATCTGCACATAGCATGCACATACACGTATGATTTTCAAACTTTAAAAATTCTCCAAATAGAAATTTTCAATTATCTCCTAAACAAATTTTCTTAATTTACATTAAAAAACTTGGTTTTCTTAATTTTATGTCAAACTAAACATTTAACTCCCTTTTAACTACAAGTCAAACTCAAAAGCAAATGGTGATCTTCAACAAAATAATACCTACAGTTCCGTCATCATTCATCTTCAAACATGATCCAAAGTCAGCCAGGCGGATATGACCGTTCACGTCCAAAAGGACATTGTCAGGCTTAATGTCTCTGTTGGTGAGATAGGCAGGGTAAGTTAACTGTCCCCGCGGGCTCACGGGGACCCCAGTCACCCCGAGAGGAGCCACCCCTCCCAGCAGCACTGCAACTCCTGCTCCTGCCAAGGTTCCCTGCCGCCTCCTGAGGAGGCTCCTCGGCCACAGGAACCACCACTGAAGAGTTAGGAAGACAGTTCCCAGGTCAGGGTGCTCGCTATGCAATCTCTGGATCCCAGCAACCTCATAACAGCCAGGGGTTCCACAAATGCCTGCAACTCCAGCTCAGGGATCCGACACTCTCTTCTAGCCTGTGTGTGCGCTCGCACTCTCTTTAAAAAAAAAAAAAAAGAGAGACATCCCAACAGCGAATGCAGTGCTGCCTCAGAGGGCACCACACTGTGGTCTGTGGAGAGTGAAATACAAAAGGAGATCGAGGGACTGCAGCATGAAGTAGCTGCCACGAGGATCTTCAGTAGAAGTAATGGAGCCAGGGAAGAGGTGGGGCCGACTGTTTGCAGGCTAACAATCTACTCTGCACATCGAAGCTGGGCAGCCTATACAGAGCCAGCTACCACAGCAAATGGCAGTCACACAGCCCAGAGCCGCCCAGAGTCCATGCTGTCAACTGCCTTCTCTATGCCCAAATGCTGGGCTGAAGCATATTCACAGTCCTGAGAATAAAATCATTACAAACTATTCTGAAAGCAAGAAAAGATGTCCACCAAAGTCATGCTCAAGTCTGTTTCCAGCAGCACCACACAGAACAAAAACATGTTCCGCATCCGCGGCAGAAGCATGTGTGCAGACTGCGATGCAGCCACACGGGGGAGCCCTGCAGCGCAACAGGGATTCTGCCACAAAACCAGAAGACAAACAGCAGGAGAAAACTAACACAACACGGAACCTGAAATAAACACCCTCACACAGACACTAAAGGGGAAAGAGAAAGGTCAGGTGTAGCACGCTCAGAAAGGCAAAGCTGGAGTATTGTGAGTTCAAGGTCAGCCTGAGCTACAATGTCAGACTAGTAAAGATGGGAAGAGAAAGGGAGGGGGGGGGGAATGTGACATAAAGAAAGGGAACAGCAGGGAACCAAATGCCACAGCGGAAAAAACACTAGACAAAAACAAAACCAGGAAGAAATGAGGAACGGATTTAACTAAAGGAGAACCAGAAGGAGATAAACTGTAACCTCAAATGAAGACTAATGACAAATGCTTAAGAGAGTGAGTTTAGACCAAACCTAACGGCAGAGGGAAGGAACCCAGACAACAAGTCAACAGAGGAGCTGAAGACGGAGGTGGGAGCCAGCAGAGGCCCCACAGACACAAGGGAACCAGATAATAAAACACAACTCCACTGAAATAGAACATGCCACAGAATTGTAAGCTCAGGGTTAGGGAGGCTGTAGCAAAGGGATCCCGAGTTCCAGGCCATCACCTCAAAACAAACAATTTATATATAGTATGGCTCACGATATATAATTAAAAACAAGCTAATTTCTATTCCCAAGGCTCCTTTATCTAATATAGTAGTCTGTTGCCACATACAGCTACTTAGATTAACTTATTAAGAACCCAGGAGCCAGAGAGATGGCTCCATGGGTAAATGTAATGGCCATCAAGCCAGAGCACCTAAGTTTGATCCCTGGGACCTTCATGATAGAGAAATGATGCCTGCAATTTGCCCTCTAACCCCCATACGCGCATGAGCCACATTTGTACCAACACACACACACACAGATGTAGATGAATAACTATGGCGATGGTTTAGGGATGTCTTGGCTAGGACCCAGCATTACATCCTGTACAGTACCTGCTGACATGAATGTCCCTCTCTGCTCCAGGAGGGGACTGTCAGTCACTGCCTGCTGCCCCCTCTCCTTAGCTGTGTGGGGTTACCTACCGATCTACAGACCAAATTCCCGTTCACTGGCAGTAAAAAGATGAAACTATTCTGATAAAGGCCCCAGTATTCTGAAAGCCTTTCCTTTCCTATGAACGACAGTCGACACAATCCCAGTCCCACAGCAGAATGGGTGCCGAGCGCACCCGGGATGAGCTTCCATCGTCGGGTGGCACCAGGCAGCTGCCCAAGGACGCCTGGCCAGCACCTTCAGTGAGCCGCTTCCGCTTTACCCTCCACTCTGCTTCTGCCCTCCCTCGCCTCAGTTTCCCCTAGGCTGCTTTTACCCTTTGGATACCTGCTTACTAACTTGCAGCTCATCTGCGTCCACGTGCCTGTGTAACATGTTCTCTGGGCATCCACACTGTTCTCACTGTAATCCTCTGTGACCCTGTCACTGTCTGTCTTTTCAGGTCCCTAGCGGCTGACACTTAGGAAGGGGCCGCACACGTGGGCCTGGGTGCTTCTGGGTCCTGATTTTGTCACTGTTTCCCTGAGTGCCAGGCAGCAGCTGTGAGGAAGGGGGCAGTGCACAGAGCTGTCATAGTCCACAGAGCAGCGGTTCTCAATCTTCCTGATGCTGTGACCCTTCAATACAGTTCCTCATGTTGTGATCTCCCCAACCATAAGATTATTTCATTGCTACTTCAAAACTGTAATATTGCTACTGTTATGAATAGTAATGTAAATATCTGATATGCAGGATATCTGATAGACGACCCCTGTGAAAGGGTCATTTGGCCACCCAACGGGTCATGACCCATAGCCATAGAGGAGGAAGAAAGGAGCCCAGCTGCGGCCTGTGCTTGAGGTCTGCTGTTGAGTTCACCAGTGCCATTTGTGTTCGTGCCCAAGAGACTCACTTCTGACACGGCCAAATAAAGTTCTCTACTTCCTCACAGCACCCCTACCTGAGACTGGACGGCATCAGCTCTTACTGTGTTACATCTACATACAATCTGAGTTGAGTTGGTTTGAGGAGAATACAAGTTTCTGAATTATATATGTTTACTCCTAGAGGTCAAATGACAAAGCAGAACTTCTGTGTGGTCAATTAAAAATGAGCAAGAGCCGGGCGGTGGTGGCGCACGCCTTTAATCCCAGCACTCGGGAGGCAGAGCCAGGCGGATCTCTGAGTTCGAGGCCAGCCTGGGCTACCAAGTGAGTTCCAGGAAAGGCGCAAAGCTACACAGAGAAACCATGTCTTGAAAAGCAAAAAACAAAAAACAAAAAACAAAAAAAAAATAAATAAAAATGAGCAAGGGCTGGAGAGATGGCTCAGGCTGGGTTCCTGGCACTCCCACCAGGCAACTCACAGTTACTTCTGACCCCAGAACCTGAGGATGTGATGCCCTCTTCTGGCCTCCATGGGCACTGCACACACGTCACACACAGAAAAGCAGGAATATACATACACACATTGACAAAAACAAAATTTAAAAAGTGAAAAGAAAGAAAAAAGAGAAAGGATAAGCGATTTAAAATATAACCTAATTGGGGCTGGAGAGATGGGTCAGTGGTTAAGAGCACTGGCTGCTTTTCCAGAGGACCCAGGTTCAATTCCCAGTACCCACCACATGGCAGCTCACAACTGTCTGTAACTCCAGTTCCAGGGGATCTGACACCTTCACAACATACATGCAGGCAAAACACCAATGCACGTGAAATAAATAAACAATTTCCCTAGAGTCTGTGACAAATACAAAGCTATTTCTCTCTGTATTATGGAGCTGGCAAAGTTCTATTACAGAGACAGAGTACAAAATGTAAATGTTAAGAACCCAAAGAGGGCTAATGTGATGGCTTGGGGGTGCAAGCCTGATGACCTGCGTTCTATCCCCGGAACCCACACAAGGGTACAAGGGGAGAACTAATTCTCCAGTCTCCATACACCACTATACACACATGGGGACTCACTCTCTCTCTCTCTCTCTCTCTCTCTCTCTCATGCACTGGGCATTAGAGAGATGGTTCAGTGATTAAGAACACTTGCTGCTCTTCTAAAGGACCCAAGTTTGGTTCCTAGCCCACACTGGGCAGCTCACAGCACCTGGCCTCTGCAGGCTTCCATACACACATGGCATGCACACATGGCACACACATAGATGCATACACATAAAAATAATATCTTAAAGTGAAAACCGGAACTGCAATAGCCAGGCCTGATAGCATGCACCCCTATGATCCCAGCTACTCAGGACGACCACAAGTACCAGGCCTGCCCGGGTGACAGGTGCAAACCGTCTCACGACAAAAGGGCTGTGTGTGGAGCAGCTCAGTGGTAGAATGTGAAGTTCAGGTCTGAACCCTAGCGGTGAAAATAAGAACCGTAATCTAAGAACTGCAATAACCCACAGAAGCAGGCATACCCCAGTGAAGAGCACGTGGGGGGAATGCACTGATGGAAGCTCTCTGAGCTACAGGGAGCACTGTGTACTCGGGGCAGCTCCTGTGGTCCCCAGTGGGCCAATACCACCCCCGGGACCTGCTGCATCCCCTGGTAATGAGGCAGCACTCTGTGAAATGGAAAAGTCCTTCTTTCCACAGTGGGTGCTCTGCTCCTTAGGGAGTCTCCTCACAGAGGCCTGAGGCCTTGACAAATGCTTCAAGCCAAGGCGAGCTGGGTGGGGTGCAGCACCAGTATATGCTCAGCTCACACAAGGCCCTGGATCCCCAGAAACATAAAAAGCAAAGAACAAATCAACACCACAACTGCAGCTCTGTGGAGAAGGAAAACACAGGAGCTGCAATGTCAAAAACCCCAGGAAGTTACCGGCAGCTTGACACTCTCCACGGGTGATCCAGTTCACTCACAAGTCCCTTCTCAAGAAACCACCACAGCAAACAATGAGGCCAACCAAAGGAAGCCAGAGGCTTAGAAAACACAGCTCGGACTCCAGAGACCAGAGAGCGCCTCTCCACTCAAGTCACTCCAGGGAGAAGCCCAGGAGAGCAAGACCGAAGAAGAATGGAGCAGAGTAAAGAAAACATTCCTTCCTGGTGTACAGAGCTCATGACATGGCCTATGGGGATTCACAGTAGGTTCTCAGAAAAGCAGACAGGAGGACTTGTCACCTGCAGGATTCCTCAGGTGGCCCGAGACAAGGAACAACTAGTTAAAAGGAGAACTTTGATGTTTAATGTAGTATTCATAAAAGTATTCATGAAAAGGTGGTTACCTGTGCACATAGTGAAGCTGATGGATCGAATCAATGGCCAACACCATTTCGCCAATGTAGAACCTTGCCATGTCTTCTGGAAGCTTGTCTTCAAATTTACTCAGCAGGGTCAGCAAATCACCGCCCACATAGTAATCCATAACCAAGTACTACAGGTTAGAAAGAGAGAATACAGTTCTTAACATCAAACCTGACAGCTGACTACCATGGAAGCTGTTTGACTCAAGGCTGGGTCTGACAAGTAGCCCAGGCTGGCCTCCTGCCCCAGGCTGCAGTGTGCTAGGATTACAGGCATATGCAGTGATCTCCTCTCTCAGAAAACACCCTGATGCGCTGTGGTGCTGCTGCGGTCCAAATGCACACAGGGCAGAGAACAGAGTTCACGGAACAATGCAGCTAGTCAGTGAAGAAGGGCTGACGGCATCACTCACAGAGAAAGCCCGTCAAGAGCCGGGTCTGAAGCAGGAGCTCAGTTCATAGACAGACCATCCAGCCTGCAGGGTTGGTCCTCGAGTCACAGGAGGACACCGAGAGGGGGCTATCTAACATCACAGACACCAGCAGCTCTTGTTGAAAAGATAATGCCATCAAAGCAGGAAGGGTGGCACTCATATGTTCAGCCACAGGCAGCTCAGGCTGCTCCTGCTTTACGGAGAGAAATGTCTTCTGCTAGTGAACCAAGTGCTTCCCTTCACTCATACAGCCCCGAGGCCAGTGTGTCAGGCACACAGTGTATCAGGCAGTCTCATCTCCATGTCAACCTAAGTTTTAAGTCACTGCCATAGTAAGGAATATCCATGGCCTGGTTAACTGAGCCAGGGAAACCACCCTTTAACAAGTATTGAGATCTGATACAACTCTACTCTGCTGTGCCTCCAGCTACCTGAGCTAGGCCTGTTACATGTCAGTCCTCAACACAGCCCTCCTCTCATGCCCAACTCAGGGCCCACAATCTCAGTAGGACAGAGGATGCATTGCCCTATGAAAGTAAAGTGATCATCAAGCCACTGTCTAAGAGTGACCCACTGGGTGTGAGCAAACCAGAGCACCCCTGCCTTAGAGTGTGACCAACAGCTCTCACCCTGCTTCCAAAATTCCCCTCAGGTATCCCCTCCTCTACAAATCCTTCCTTCTTCCTGTATCCCCACCCTGTGAAGGCCACCTCAGCCTGCTTCCCAACCAACAGCATCTTTAGAGCAGACTCCTGCCCCCGCAAGTCTCCCACCCCTCACCCTGCTCAACTTTTACTGCACAGAGCATCCTGGTGGACAGATACTGAAGTATCAGTTTCCATCACGGAGCGCCACTGACCCCGCCTCAACACTAAGCCCGTTAGGACCCTTGGGAGGCCAGGCCTGGAGTGTAGAAAATGGAAAATGTCCTTGCTCAGCAGGGTTCCTATTACTAAGGAAGACCACAACAAGCACAGAAGCTACTGAGCACAGACTATGGGGCGCTGGAGTCAAGGCCAGAGGGACGGGTGTGTGTGGGGGGGGGGGGGTACGGAGGCCAGGAGGGAAGAGATGAATGTGGCAGCTGGAGCAAGACCCGAGTCTAGGTACAGGGAGGAGGAAGCTAGAGCCTGTAGCAAGAGCTCAGCAGCTATGGCGGGGATCACGGAGACGAGGCCAGGCAGGCAGGCAAGGTGCTGTGTGTGGAGGAAGGTGGGTAGACACTCTAGAAACCCTGGAGGAAGAGAGCCAGGAGCTGCTAAAGGACATTTTTGGAGGCTGGGGGGACCTAGGAGAAATGAAACAGCACCCTTAAGAGAACAGAGGGTTAGAATCAGCACCATATACAGCCGAACTCCAAGGATCTCCTGTCTATCCAGGAATCTAAAGAGAGCTACACTGCAGCTGTAACAGGGTTATTCTGACTGACGGCTTCCTGAAACCAAGCTACGGAAAGGAACTTAACAGACAGACCCAAAGAAACTTAGTTGGGAGTAAGCTCTGCTTGTCATGCAGGCTTGAGAGTTAAGTCTTTCAGCTGGTGGTTAACAGGCTTCCTTTGATGAGACTTCATGCCACACATCTGCAACAGAAATCCGAACACCTACCACCAGCACCCGGGCAGCAGGGGCATGCATGCTCCCAGGTGAGGCATGTCTCAGCCAGTGCGGGCATCTAGCAGTGCTCCCCTGTCTCCTCCTCTCCCTTAGAACAATACAGTCCTATTCCAACAATTCCTCTAGGCTCTGGCTCAGGCAGCAGGCCTACTGATGCACCATAGCACACCCTAGAAGGTACCCCAAGACTGGCATCTTCCCTGGAGATTCCTAACTGATGTGTGTGAATTTACAATACCCCTGATAATGCCTGTCTCACACTTCACACAGCATCGCACTATTGATTTGAGAGAAGAAATTTAAAACACAACTGTATTCTACTGAACAGACCCGTGATGCCTAGTATTCCCCAGGACGCTCAAATAGCTCCTATTAGAAGAGCCAGAGTTCTGGAGGGCCACCTGAGCACACAGGCAGAAACAATCGTCAGGAACTGAGCAACATCAACCACCTGCCCCAGCAAACCAGAGCAGGGACCCTGGCATGGCTGCTGTCATCTGTACAAGGACTGTGAGCACACAGCCATACACTCTGTGCCCTGGACACCCAATTATAAAAAGATGGCATTCACAAAGGCTTATATCATGGAGTCACTGAGAAGGCTGACCATGGCCTAATGTATCATGGGGTACCCGGCAGACACCAGCTGCCCTCTGCTGGGACAAAACAAACCTCTCTAAGTAAACAATACGACACATACCATTTACCACATCCTAGTGGTTCAAATCTCAGGCATTTTTGTTGTTTGAAAGAGATGGTTTTAACATGAATAAAAATTTTTTGCAAGCAAATGGACACTTGATCAAGGAGCTTCACAGGGCAAACAGATGAGGGAGTTCTGTCACACAGAAGAGCCTCAGCTCCCGGCTGGGGACAAGAGCAATCCCATCTGCTTAGCCACTGCTGAGGCAAGAGCACTGGTCAGATGGAGGTAAGCGTGGCCCTGCTTCTCCGTGGTCCTCAGAGTCCCCCCGGAATGGAATCCAAACAAGGCAGTCCTGAAGGCCATCACTTCTACGCTGGCCGCTCCAGGAGTGTTCCAGAGCTGTCCACACTCAAATCCACACACGGGTGGACTTCCAAAGTACTCACGGAATACTGAGAGAGTACAGGCTCAGGGCAACAGAGGTGACCCGGCAGCACCGAGACACCCCAGAAGACCTGCCCAGGTCCTCATGCCCTCTGGAGACTCACAGAGCGGCGAGTGTCCCCCTCACACGACAAAGGAGGAAAGAGCTGTGCAGTACCGAGCTAGGGCACCGGAACACCCCATGTGTTTCTGCTTGTCTCTGACTCCTGACCCGCTGTCTTAGCCTTCATATTACTGAGACCACAGGTGTGCTACCACTGAAGCTGAGTTTCTCATGGTTATACACAATTCAAAACAGAAAGAGAAACAACAAAACAAAAAAGAATTTTATCCATTTAAAATGTTTTAAGAACCAAGTCACAGAGTAAACTAATGGCTTGGGAAAAATGATGTACAAACTTTGAGAGAACCTAGTGTTAAAAATTCTACCTGAGGGCTATTAAATTGAAACATCCCCCGCCTCCCAGTTTTTTGTAGGCTAGTATGTACTTAACAATGTCCGTCCCACACTGTCGTCCTGAGTGGCATCAAGGAAGAGCCAGAACCGTGAGGGAAGAGTCCCTGGCGGGTTTGTGCCGAGCGCCTGGACCTACCAGGTAGTTCTCATCCTGAAAGGCATAGTGCAGCGCAGTGATCCACTGACAGTCGCCGTTCACCAGCACGTCGCGCTCTTCTCGGAAACATGCTGTCTGTGAGGGATGAGAGGATGGTCAGCGTGGGAGCCCGTTTTCAGGTTCCTCGTGGCTTTACCCAGCAGGTCCGCATAAAGATGATTGGACCACGGGCCTGAGTGCAGGTGTCTGAGATGGTCTGCACTTGGCTGTGCTGGGGGAGGAGGTCTTTTGCTCCACCCCTTGGCGTCTCTATAAATACCCTGGGGCAGAGACAGTCAGGGCCCGTTGGAATAGGTTCCAGGCCCTCTCGAGGCTATCCTTTATTTTCTATCTGTTTATCTCCACACTCTAAATCCTTCTATTAATATTTCCTGCTGCTCCCACTCAAGAAAACTCTGGGGAACTGCGGGGTTGGTGGGTAGCCACCCCGCAAGTCAGTCGGCATCCATCTAGGGCACTGGTTCCCAACCTTCCTGATGTTGAGACCCTTAATACAGTTCCTCATGTTGTGCTGACCCCCAACCATAAAATTTTCATTGCTACTGTTATGAATTGTAATGTAAATATCTGTTTTTTTCTGATTGTCTTAGGAGACCCCTGTCAAGGGGTCATTCAACCCCAAAGGGGTTGTGACCTACAGGTTGAACTACTGATCTAGGGAACTGTCCACAGAACATATTCTTGAATATTAGTAGTCTCTGTTGTGACCATGATCTGCATACAGTAAGTACCCCCAATCCTCCTGACTGCCCAAAGCCGGATCTTTTACCTCACCTGGAACCAAACGCACCTCTGTCCCCAATGGCTTCTACAGAAGGCAAGAAACTGAACATATCTGCACTTTTCCTCTCCTGAGCCCTGGGCAAGGGCAAGGATCACGGAGACTACCAATGCCTTCCCCATGACACTCTCTGTGGCCCACACCTTAAGGTCACCCTGATGTGATGCATGGATTCAGCAGCAGCTCTCAATTGCACACCCCATCCACCACAACACATCCTCACACCTCTTTACTAACAGCCTCTTCATGTGCCCTGGGTGAGTGACACACGTAGTACCCCAACTGCACACTTCTTCCTGATCTGAAACACTGTTTACTCAATCTTCTGATTAACAATCACAAACAGCTGACACTCCCATGTCAACCCCGAGGGCCAAGGACACACGGGTAAAAGGCTTTCAGGCCTGTATGGTTAAAAAGGAAAGCTGAGAAAGCAAGTGTGTGTATACACATATACACACACACACGAGTGAGTATTTCAGCCTTTTCTGGGTGGCTAGTTCAACTGAAGCTGTGTGACCCATCAAACGGAATCAGCTGTAGGAAGGAACTCTTCAATCAGCTCTTCCGCCATGGCGCTGGATGCAGACCACACACCTTCCGCCTCCCACACTTTATGGCGCACCAGCTGCTGCTTCCCCTCGACTGCTTCAGTGATTCCCTTGTTTGCCAAAGTGTTTTTGTCAACCTGACACCAGCTGGAGTCATCTGGGAAGAAGGACCCTCAAGTGAGGAACTGCCTCCATCAGACAGGCCTCTAGACAAACCTGTGGGGACTTTTCTTGATTAATGATTGATGTGGAGGCTCCGTCTCACTGCGGGCAGTGCCAATGCTGGGTAGGGGGTCCTGAGTTCTATAAGAAAGCAGGCTGAGCAAACTACGGAGAGCAAGCCAGTGAGCAGTGATCCTCCACATCTCCATTCAGTTCCTGACCTGAACTTCTTTAACGACGACTGTGACAGGGAAATGATAGCCAACCAAACCCTCCCTTCTCTGAGCTGATTTTAGTCAGTGTTTTATCACAGCAACAGACACAAACTATGTGAGAGCAGAAAGCAGAGAGAATGGAAGGAAGCCACTGGGTACCACTCCAAGGCTGGTGATGCAGGTGGCTAAGGCAGTCATGGGGCTACCAGATGACCAAGAAATGGTGACAACTTGGTCAACCCACATTCACTTCTTGAGCAATGACAGAGGGCAAGGTCTTATGTGTGGAGCTACATCAGAAACAGGAAATGGGTACCAAGGAGAACGAGACATACACACAATTTAGACATCAAGAGCATGAAGTGTCTGTGGGAGGCTGGCTGGTCAACACTACCCCAGTCCACAAAATCTGAAGCTCAAGAAAGACCTAGTAATAGCCAGGGGTGGTGGTACATGCTTTTCATTCTAGCACTTGGAAGGCAGAGGCAGGAAGATCTCTATGAGTTAGAGGCCAGCCTGATAGTGAGTTCTAGACTAGCCAGGGCTACATAGCAAGACCCTTTCTCCCCCAAACAACTTTTTCTCTCTCTCCTCTCCTCCCTCTCCCTCTCCCTCCCTTTCTCTCCCTCCCCTCTCCCCCCTCCTCTGCTTAAGGATTTTGCATATTATTACCTGCCCAAGGTGCAGCTACCAATGGCAAAACATGTAAGAAGTCCGGGGCAACTGACAAGAAAGGCATGAGCAGCAAGATGCCAAGAGTCAGAAACCACAGAAGGGTCTTCCAAAAGGAGGTATACCTCTATCAAGATATCCCGCCAGGCGGTGGTGGCGCACGCCTTTAATCCCAGCACTCGGGAGGCAGAGCCAGGAGGATCTTTGTGAGTTCAAGGCCAGCTGGTCTACAGAGCGAGATCCAGGAAAGGCGCAAAGCTACACAGAGAAAAAAAAATCCCATAGCAGAGGGCAGAGCCTGGCCATACACTGCAGCTCCACTGAAGCCCAGACTGCCCTGGGCAAGCAAGGGGCTTGGCCAGAGGTAGGATCTGCAAAGACGGGAGCCAAGGGAGCCTGGCAGAGTAAGAAGGGAAGAGGAGTGAGCATGATGGACGGAGCGGAGCCAAGAGGAAGACAACTTGACGCTCACGAGGGACGGAAGGGCAAGGCTGAGAGGGCGGAAAGCAGAGCTGAGACCAGAGGCTGGGTGTGGGGATGCAGGAACCAAGGGCAAGTGTGTCAAGATGGCCAAGCAGCTCCTTCCACCCCTGCCCCTTTACTCTGATCCTTCCAGTCTACAACCCTCAATAAGGGACTGTGAAAGTATCTGCACCACGTGGGCTCCCAACAAAGGGTTTCATTTGCACGTGGCAGAGGACTATGGTGAATGTCTGAAGCGTCTCAGGCGGCTGCAAGGGCCAGTGCAGTCAGTCCCTTCTCACACACACCGTTTTTACTCATTACACACTCCACATACCTCTGCTCGCTTTAGCATCTCCCATTTGTTGAGAATTTTCATTGCATAAATTCGTTCAGTGCTCTTCATTTTGACCACAGCAACCTAGAATGCAAATTTGAATTTAACAAAAATTTAGTTAATGGTTCAAAAGCCTTGCACATTTAAATGGCAATCCTAACTGCCTGGGAACTCTGAGAAACGAGAAGTCAAAAAAAGAGAAGTCTTCTATATGAAGAAAGATTTGCCCTTTAAACAACAAAACTTGGCCTTTTCACTGTAGCTTGGATGGGACCACCTGGCTCAGTTAAAAAAACACTTCAGTACTAAGCAATGGGAACCGGAGCAACATTTGAAGATTTTCAGTAAAAACAAACCCAGTCCTTTTGAAGTTGGCTTGTAGCTCTCAAGCTTTCTCCCTGCACTTGGGGGCGACCTACACACTCCTCATCCCTCAATCCCCAGGGCCCAAGTGCAAAACTGAATGATACCCTGTACCCTGTAACCCAGCACTGGGGAGGCAGAGCCAGCCGAGCTGAGTTCAGGTTCAGTGACACCTCTGTCCCCGCAAAAACAAGGTGGAGAGTGACAGAAGACATATGACATCACCTTTAGGCTACACCAAGACCCCCAGGTACTAACATGTACAAATACCACATATATACGCACACATACAAACACAGTTACCACTGTCAAACTATTTCTGAAATTAGACATTTCAACAAAGGAATTTCATGAAGCATTAAAAATTGACCTTAGAACACGAGAACAAAGTTAATATTTCATGCTAGTCCTGTGCTGGAAGAAAAAAGGAGACCAAAAAAAAAAAAAAAGAAAAGAAAAAGAAAGAAAACCTGTTTTAAATTAACTGTATGTTGCCAGGAGGTGGTGGCGTTAAGCCTTTAGTCCCAGCACTCAGGAGGCAGAGGCAAGCAGATCTCTGTGAGTTTGAGGCCAGCCTGGGCTACAGAGTGAGTTCCAGGAAAGGCGCAAAGCTACACAGAGAAACCCTGTGTGTGTGTGGGGGGGATCAACTCTATGTCCTGTGAATGCAAAACAGTCCCTCTGAGAAAAGAGTCACTGGGGCTGGGGTGTGGCTCAGTGGTACTTCACTTGACTCACACTTATGAGGCCCTGGATTCTCTCTCCAGCAACACACACACACACACACACACACACACACACACACACACACACACACACACACAAAAATAACACACACAAATAAAAAAAAAGAAAAAGTAGTTACTGAGGCATTGGGGTGAACAATTAATTTTCAATGAAAGAAAGATTTCAGAAAGCTTTCTGTGTCTCTCTTCACACACACACACACACACACACACACACACACACACACACAGCCACCACTGCCCGGCTGTTCATCAGATTTTTAATGTGACTCCAGCAGGCAGAGTGGCTGAGCTCCAGCTCGGAACTTCTCTCGTCCTTCCTGGACAATAGGCACACACTTTCAGTCCCAGCACTCGGGAGGCAGAGGCAAGCAGATCTCAGTGAGTTCAAGGCCAGCCTGGTCTACAAAGCAAGTTCCAGGACAGACAGGACTGTTACACAGAGAAACCCTGTCTCAAAAAAACAAAAACAAAAACAAAAAAAAGAAAGAAAGAAAATGCCTCCATTAGATCTGGCTGTAGGCAAGCCTGTGGAGCATTTTCTTAATTAGTGAATGATATGGGAAGGCCCAGGCTATTGTGGTGGTCCTGGGTTCTATAAGAGCAGGTTGAGCAAGCCATAGGGAGCAAGTCAGTAAGCAGCACCCCTCCATGGCCTCTGCATCAGCTCCTGCCTCCAGTTCCTGTCCTGTTTGAGTTCGTGTCCTGAGCAGTCAATGATGGACTGATGTGGAAGTGTAAGCCAAATAAACCTTCTCCTCCCCAATCTGCTTTGTCATGGTGTTTCATCACCGCAGTAGTGACCCTGCCTAGGACACCCGGTCTGTGTGTTCTCACCTGAGGACAGGGTCTCAGGTGGTGCAGAGCAGACAGACAGGCAGACTGGTGACATGTGAAAGCCTACCCCAGAAGGTACTTTGTGAGAGGCTGAAGAGAGGAGTTGAGTGCTGTGATAACAATGACAGACAGGGACATGCCCAGGACTCTGATTTGATGGGTGCACACTGAAGACTCAGGATGAGTCTTCAACCACCCTGTGCCCCATAAACACACACATTACATGTTCATAAACACAAACCTCAAACGGATCAGACAGGAAGAAAATTTCTCCCAACAATGACTGGCGACTGTCCACCCCTTTTGTGACTTGCTCAGTGCTTTCAGAGACAGGTGCAAAGATTGGCCCACTCCAGGGACATAAGGCTGCAGTAACCTCAGTCAGAGGCCAAAGGTTTAGTTTATGGCAGGGGAAACCTAAGGGTGTATGGCCACAGGAAAACGAGCAGATTGGCTGGGGGACTGAGCAAGGAGGTCTGGGTGCAAAGCCCAGGCCACAGGGACCCGGGAGGACAGGCACGGATGATGTTGAGTCCACCAAAGGATAACAGGAGCATACAAAGAAAAGAGGGGTTTCTGTTTGCTTATTTTTTGTTTTTAATCTGCAGTTTTCTTTATTTATTGTTTTTTGGGATAGGACTATATAGTCCAGGTTGGACTCAAACTCATGGCAATCCTCCTGCCTTAGTCTCCCAACTGCTGCATTACAGGTATGAGCTAATATACCTTATGGGAGTTGGGGGCGGTGGTGGCGGTAAAAGTTGCAAGGCCAGGGGGCTGCAGAGAAGGCTCAGCAGTTAAGAACTGCTCTTGCAGGACCCAGGTTCTGTTCCCAGCACCCATACCAGGTGGCCCAAATTGTAATTCCAGATTGAGGAGATCTGACACCCTCTGGCCCCCATGGGTACCTGCATGCGGGCAGTGCACATAAATTCATATAGCCTTACATATAACACACATGTAACCAAAGTAATAAAATCTTTAAAACAAAAAGATAGCCAGATACGGTGGCACACACCTTTAATCCCAGTACTCAGAGGCAGGTGGATCTCTGTGAGTTTGAGGCCAGCCTGGTCTACAGAGAGAGTTCCAGGACAGCCAGGGCTACATAGTGACACCACTCGTCAAACACAAAAAATGAAAAAGAAGAAGAAAACGTTTCAAGGCCTTCCAGAGGCTCTGGGCTAAGCCCAGCATCACAGAGAGAGGGAGAGAGGGGAGAAGACAGAGGAGGGCACGCCCAGCCTGGAAAGGGATTTGGTTCTCTTAACCTGGGAGAAGCCTATACTGCTAAGTGCCATCTCTGAAACTCAATAAAACCCGAGCTTTGCAACAAGTTCTCAACACCCTCCCCGCAAAGTGTTACACACACTTGTACACACACGATGGGCATACACTGTAACTATCCTGGCAAAGGAATTTCCCTTCTTTCACCCCCTATTAACCCTGCTCCCATCTGACGTGCCCTCCCTCCGGCAGGGACGTTGTAGCTATGGTGGGTTCCTCACCACTGCAGGCCAAAGGTGGGCTGGGTGGAGCTGGCTGAGTTTACCAGACTTTCTCTGAATCTCACTGTTCAACAAACCCACACTCATACCATCAAGCAAGCTACCGACCACTTAAGCATTCTGACTTCATGTAGAACTCAGGTTTTTACCTGTGGCTCATTCAAATAAAAAGCTCCCTCCAGTGAAAACGGAAGAATCACTGTCTGGATGTGGCTGAGGTACTGTCGGAGACAGGAGGGACCTTCGGGATGGAGCCACTCCGCTGACTGGGTGCTGGTTCCAGAGGCACAGGCCTCCATCAGGCACAAACCATGTACTGAGACCTGTGCACTCTGTATGTAATTATCCAGAGCGGGACTAAGACAGGCCTGGAGCTGTGGAAAAGCCACTGAGGACTGGATGCCTTTCTCCCCTTGATGGGAAAGAGCTGAGAGATGTGGGTCTGGAGAGGAGACATGGGAAAGGAGAGGGAGAAGAATGGGAGACACAGAGTCCATCACAGCCCAGCAGTAAAGTGGGGGTATCATGAAGAGACCTCCAACACCGAGCTGGTTTAGACTCTGTAGTCAGATGGGACCCCAGAGAGAAGCAGAACTCTCTAAATTACTTTCCTTTGTTTTTTTTTTTGTTTGCTTTCTTAAATGAGAAAAATGGATCCCCTGTACTATATCGAATGCCTGGCAGCACTCTACAGTAGTGTCCAGTGGGTAATGCCTGATGGGGTCACTGTCAGGCAGAGCACAACGCCCAGCCATTGTGATACATCGCCTTGTTATTGTTCAACTCTTCCTCAGTGATTAACATGTACTTCCAAGGCAAACTAGGGAATCAGGTCAGACCTCACTACAGTGCACGGCCCTGGAGGACCAGACAAAGGTGCCCGGGACAGACAGAACAGGATCTGACTTAGCCCCTCCTGCAGTTTTAGGAAAATGTCAAGAGCCAGGAATCCCAGCACTTGGGAGGCAAAAACAGAAGGATCAAAAGTTCAGCTACATAGTGAGTTCAAGGCCAGTCTGGGCTATATGAGATCTTGACACCCCGCCCCCTTCCCCCAAAAGGAAAGAAACAAAAAAGGAAAGACAGAGAAGTCAACAAATTGAAAACTTCTATCTCCAAGAAACTATTTTTTAGGGCCCCCAAATATGCAGGGTAATTCACCAATAATAAACTTTGTTTTCTTACTTCCGTTTCTCAGAGTTTACCCACCCAGAGCTTTCCAGATGATGCCAGTGGACAGGTGCCCAAGAAGTATGGAGCTGGCGCTGCCCAGGCCATGAAGAGGGAGTCCCTCTTACCTCACCAAAAGCCCCTCTTCCAATCACTTTGATGATCTCAAAGTCTTCCCGATGAAGCTGCATGTCCTTGACAAGCTGTGTGAACGGTTTAGCTATAAGTAGAAAGAAAAATACCAATTTAGTCCAGCACACTAACACTCTATTAAAACAAACGATGGAGGTACCACACCGCATTATAGTTTCTCTGAACGTGGATATTTGTCAACAGTTACACGCTTCAGTATCTACTATAGCAAATACCATTGCTGTGAAAAGCTCCTGGTTTAAAAAAAAACCCAAAACTAAATTTCCTGGTCAGATCCAAGGTTGGTCCACTGAGAGAGCAACTGGCATGTCCCCAAACATCATAAGGGACAGTTCTGCCAAATGATCACAGAGTGCTGGGTGGGGTGTGTCTGTGGTCCCTACTTGTATGATGCAGGAACTATGGGACAGCTATGGAAACAGGAGACTCCTGCAGGACAGTGAGACTCAAAGATGCCTTTAGCATTCTCAGGGAGCTGTAAATGGTCCTTGGTAAGACAGGCAATCTCTGCTGGTGACATCTGCCAGTCAGACACTTCATGTTACTATGTATTCTTCACACCAACTCTTTAGAGTAACTCTATTACTGTCCATGTTTTATAGATGAGTAAATAGCTGGGTTTTTGGAAGGTGTAGTAGTGGGATGAAGTGTTCCCCCAAAATGTGACTTTATTTGGAAACAACGTCTTCACCAATATAACCAAGTTAACATGAAGTCATATACTGTAATAGGTTGGGCCCTAACAGGGTAGGCCCTAAAGCCAACAAGACTGGTGTTCTTTTTGTTTGTTTGTTTTTTGTTTTTCGAGACAGGGTTTCTCTGTGTAGCTTTGCGCCTGTCCTGTAACTCACTTGGTAGCCCAGGCTGGCCTCGAACTCACAGAGATCCGCCTGGCTCTGCCTCCTGAGTGCTGGGATTAAAGGCGTGCGCCACCACCGCCCGGCAAGACTGGTGTTCTTATAGGAAGACAATTTGGACAGAGGCAGGAAGGAGAAATAGCACATGCAAATAGAAGATGGAGGGTGAGAGCCCCAAGCCAGTTAATACCATGGAACACCGGTAGCCACCAGGAGCTGGAGCAGGCAAACAAGTTCCTCCCCGAGCCTTCAAGGAAACAACTGACCATACCTTGACTTTGGCCTTTTAGCCTTCACAACTGTGACTCTGTCACTTTAAACACCCCCCCCCCACCTCCACCAGTATGACAATGCATGGTCATCCCAGGAAACTCACACAGAGAGGTGCTCATTTCTTCCAGGACATAGTAAATGCCATGAACAAGGCTGGACTGCGACTCTAGAGAAGTGTGCTCTTGACCAGTCTCCCTCCTGCCCGGTCTGCCCACCTGGCAAGTAGGCTGGTTGCGGATGCCTGCCTGCTTTTACCGTCAGACCCAAACCCACATTTCTATTTGGCCTAATTACTAGAAGTTTCTTTTTCTTTCTTCTTCTCCTTCTTCTTCTTTTTTTGTTTGTTTGTTTGAGACGGGGTTTCTCTATGTAACCCTGACTGTCCTGGAACTCACTCTACAGACCAGGTTGTCCTCCAACTCAGAGATCCACCTGCCTCTGCCTCCTGAGTGCTGGGATTAAAGGTGTGCATCACCACCGCCTGGCTACTCTAAGGTTTCTAGTACATTAGGTGGTTGGAAAACTGGGCAAATTAATATCTAAAACTAGCTCTGTCAAAATGAATAACATGATATTTTAAAAACTTTACACTGACGTCCACATTGTTGACCTTACTTTTCTCTATTCTTCCTTACACAGGTGCTCAGTACTATTAAGGTTCAATCACTATTGTTTGCTGTTCCCAGCAACAACAGACTGGAAGCAACAGAAGACTCTGGGCTTTCCTCAGAGGCTGAGCAGTGGACTCTAGTTCATCACCATCAACTCCAGCAGCATAGAGTTCAGAAAACAGAATACACAAAGCCTGGATTTTAAGGCCAGTCTAACAGGAAAACCCTCAAGTTAGAACTTAAAGGGTCATCTACAGTTCATGCTTGTTTCTTTCAAATATCACCAAAAATAACCATTCTTAAAATCCCCGAGGGAGCCGGGCGGTGGTGGCGCACGCCTTTAATCCCAGCACTCGGGAGGCAGAGCCAGGCGGATCTCTGTGAGTTCGAGGCCAGCCTGGTCTACAGCGCGAGATCCAGGAAAGGCGCAAAGCTACACAGAGAAACCAGTGAGCTGTCTAAGTGAGCCACTGGGGTGCTCTGTACCCCACTACACGCTGCTCTTCCTGCTGGGCATGGAACTGCTTTACCCTCATTCTGTCGAGACATAACGGCTGTAAATGAAATTCTTCTACACTGTGGCCTTTTTTTAATGAATGACACTATTTTTCATTTTATAGAAAGTGTTTAAGGAAAATTATATTTATATATTTATTTATTTTGATTTTGAGACAGGACAAAAAATTATCTTAATAAATTTTAATTGGTTCTTTTTCCTCCTATCATTTTATTAAGGTTTAGAAAACCAATTAATCCTTTGAAGATCCTATTTAATCCTATTTTTTGTTAAATGGCTTTCAAAACCATTTAATCCTTTATGCCACCTACTGTTCATCTCTTAGCAGGTGTGAAATGCAGATTTTAATGCTTGTTTTTAACCACCCACATGTGTCTAAGTAGTCTGAACATGATTTGCCTAATTCTGTTCAATTCTCCCTCCTCAGGCAGAAGCTACCCTCACTGTGGGGTCCAGAGAAAAGCTCCAGCCTCCACCACAGACTCAGATCATGATGCCTGGTAACAACCCGGCGCCTGCGCCACCTTAGAGGTCACTCAACGCTCTAGGGAATAGATTTCTTCTCTCTGCACACGAAGTCCTTCCCAGGGCTCAGCGGTTGTATCCGCTGGAGCCCACACCCAGGCTGTCCCCTCCAGGTCACTCCCTGTCTTCAGGCCACCCTTCCACATCCCCACCCTAAGGTCACTTAACTGTCTTGTCAAGCTTCCCTTCTACCCTTTGACCAAACTTTTGTCTGTTGCTTGTGCATTTCAACAGTCCTGCCCAGGCATCCTCAAAAGGCTGACATGGAGTTACCAGGGTCAGCCTGATAAACTGGACAGAAACAAACCTAAGAGGAGAATGAGACAAGGCAGAGGAAGTACAAGAGTAAAACCAGGAAATCAACATAAACAAAGTGAGACACACAATGGCAGCCTGGAAGGAAAGCCCTTGAGGGTTTATCTAGCTCGCTCTTTCTCTCTTTCTCTCTTTCTCTCTCTCTTTCTTTCTTTCTTTCTTTCTTTTTTTATTTATTTATTTTACATGCATTGGTGTGAAGGTGTCAGATCCCCTGGAACTGGTATTACAGACAGTCATGAGCTGCCATGTGGGTGCCGGGAACTGAACTCGGGTCCTCTGGAAGAGCAGCCAGTGCTCTTAACCACTGAGCCATCTCTCAGCCTCATCTAGCACTTTCTTTAGGCCAAAAAATAAAGGAGTCAGAGCTCACACTCTGGGTGACAGGGCAATGAAGACTTTTGTCCTGGGGAGAGGCTGAGGATGGGGGGGGTGAGCTGGTGTAGACTCGGGAGTGATCACGTAAATGCACAGACCTAGGCACAGTCGGTGGAAGGACAGGAAGGAAGTGGGAGTGTGTGGGGGAATCCGATATGGTCAGCATGACTCCCCACTTCCATTATATAGACAGACAGTGAGATCCTGTCTCAAATATACACACTGAGGTAGAGACAAACAGACAGACATACAGAAATGAGCACAGACATAAATGGGTGTACACAGACATCTGATCAAGCTCTATCTCCCGAGGGCCATAGAAACAGAAACTCCAACAAAAAATGAGCTCCTAATACCAGGTTTCAGTTTCTCAATATCCTCCAAAGGAACCAGTCTCCTCAGGCAAGCCAGAGCACCCGGCAGTGTGAAGACAAGCTCAAGGAAAGATGGTCCATGATGGCAACAAACCCAACAACACACACTGCAAGCCAGGGAGTGGGTACTGACATCAACAAGTTCTTCAAGCCCGACAGTGGTGGTGCACACCTTTAATCCCAGCACTCAGGAGGCAGAGCCAGGTGGATCTCTGTGAGTTCAAGGCCAGCCTGGTCTACAGAGTGAGATCCAGGACAGGCACCCAAACTACACAGAGAAACCCTGTCTCTAAAATACTAAAAAACAAAAAAAAAAGTTCTTCAGCTGGGAAAAATGGGATACTCAAGACCTCACCTGCGTCCCTAAAGGAGCAGGCAGTGACATATCAAGGTTAACTTCCTGATACTTCAGTTGTCTTACGGTTACGAAAAATACCTGTGTTTACAGGAAATACTATTCAAGAGTCAGGGAATATCATGTGAGAACTTGCTCAAATACTTGTTATTTACTTTTCTCTAAGTCTGAAACGATTTCTAAGCCACTTTAGACACTTTTTCTAATGGTCATTTGTAGCTAAGAAGGTAAGTTTAAAAAGTGGGAACAGCTATACTGGTCAGATGAACACTGCCACTAAAGCCTCAAGAGAAAACCAGGACAACTAGATGGGTCCCAGTCCTGGAGGAGCGGAGGAGCGGGATGCACCTGAACACCTCAGGGACCAGAGCACACATCCCAGCAACCTGATGAGCAAGGAGCATGACTTACTGAAGTGGAAGATTCAGTGATGTCAGGCTGGGATGAGAGAGGCAGAGAACGTCCCCAGAACCACAAAATCAAGCAACAAAAGTTAACGCTACAGGGCTTTCAGGTGTAAAGGGGACAAAGTGATTGTCTTTTCTTACAGTATTTGTGGAGGTTTGAATAGGTGTGGCCCCCACAGACTCATGTGTTTGAATGCTTGGCCCACATTAGGAGGTGTGGCCCTGTTGGAGTAGGTGTGGCCCTGTTGGAGTAGGTGTGGCCCTGTTGGAGTGGGTGTGGCCCTGTTGGAGTAGGTGTGTTGCTGTGGGGTTTTAGGTCTCCTATGCTTAAGCTATGCCCAGTGTGGTACAATCTGCTGCTGCCTGCAGATCAAGATGTAGAACTCTCATCTCCTTCTCTAGCACCATGTCTGCCTGTCTGCCTGCATGCTGCCATGTTTCTCTCGATGACAATAATGGACATTAAATCTCTGAAACTGTAAACCAGCCCCAATTAAATGTTTTCCTTTTAAAAGCTGCTGTGGTCATGGTGTTTGTTCACAGCAACAGAAACCCTAAGACAGCATTCTACTGCTGTTTTGTACTTTAAAAAAACAAAACAAAACAAACAAACAAAAAAAACAGAACACTAGGGCTAGAAAGATGGCTCAGCATTAGGGAGCACTTCCTGCAGAGGAGCCGAGTTCAATACCCAGGACCTACACGGTAGCTCATAATCATCAGTAACTCCAGGGGATCCGATGCACTCTTCTATAGTCTGCAGGTACCAGGTATTTAAGCAGTACACATACTTACATGCAGGCAAAACATACATACATATAAAATAAAAGTAATATCTTCATTTAAAACATATTTTCCTCAGGCGGTGGGAGCGCACGCCTTTAATCCCAGTACTCAGGAGGCAGAGGAAGGTGGATCTCTGTGAGTTCAAGGCCAGCCTAGTCTACAGAGTGAGTCCCAGGACAGTCAGGACTAAACAGAGAGACCCTGTCTCAAAAAGAAGAACTATTTCTATTTATGGATGTGCAGCCTGCATGTGTTTGTGACCACACATGTGCAGTCCCCAGAGAGTCCAGAAGACTGAGTCAGATCCCCTAGAACTGAAGTTACAGAGGGTTGTGAGCTGCCGAGTGGGTATTCGGAATGGAACCCTGGTCCTCTGAAGAGCAGCGGCCATCTTCCCAGCTCACACAACACAGGTTAAAGAAGGCAGACGTTCTGGTGATGGCACTGACTCTCCCAGTGAGACCCACACATTATAAATGGAGCAGGAAGACCACATGCAACAATTCTAAGTTTCAAGAACAGAACTGTATGAGTTGCAGAGACGAACACTGCTGTGGGATGGTCTGTATGTCAAATTACTCTGATTGGTCAATAAATAAATCACTGATTGGCCAGTGGCCAGGCAGGAAGTATAGGCGGGACTAACAGAGAAGAGAATTAAGAGAACAGGAAGCTGGGTGAGAGAGTCACTGCCAGCCACCACCATGACAAGCCACGTGTGAAGATGCCGGTAAGCCACGAGTCATGTGGCAAGGTATAGATTTATAGAAATGGATTAATTTAAGCTGTAAGAATAGTTAGCAAGAAGCCTGCCACGGCCATACAGTTTGTAACCAATATAAGTCTCTGTGTTTACTTGTTCGGGTCTGAGCGGCTGTGGGACTGGCAGGTGAGAGAGATTTGTCCTGACTGTGGGCCAGGCAGGAAAACTCTAGCTACAGAACACCTGTAACCCAAGACTCAGGAGGCAGAGGCATTACGATGGGTTACACAGAGAGACTGTCTTACCTATCTCTATCTAAACACTAAATGCTGCCAGGTCAGTAAATGCCCACAGGGACCCTACAAGTACAGCACCGCGAGGGATGGGCACTCACAGCTTTAACTTAGAGCCCACAATGGCTCACTCCAGTACCAGCGCTCTCAGCCTTAGACTCCAGGAGCCCTGAAACACTCCCACACACCGAGACCCCCCTTCACAAAGTGAACTTGGAGTCTAGGTCTCCCTCCCATGGGTTAACCACTGCTTTCTCCCCAGTACAGCCACAAACTGGTCACACTGACAAGCCACCAAAAAGAGATTTGCCTCTCTGTGTGGAAGGCTTACACCGCCATGTCTACTCAGCTAGACTTGTTATTTCTCTAAACCACACTGAACTTTTCTTCTTTTTGCAGAGCTAGAGGCCAAATCTAGAGTCCCAGGCAAGTGTTCTACACTGAGCTGTAGATCTCTATTGACCCTCTGAACTTTTCTTGTTGCCCAAAAGGCAATGAATTCATCAATCAAGATACCTACTATGAAGCCAGGCAGTGGTGGCACATGCCTTTAATCCTAGCACTCAAGAGGCAGAGGCAGGAGGATCTCTGTGAGTTCCAGGATACCTACTATGGCTCAGTAAATAATACTGCTTGCTGGGCAGGCATGGCTCTGTGTGCCCCAACAGAGAGGGCAGAGACAGGCATGTCCTAGGAATTCAATGACCAGACAGTCAACCTAGCCAAAAAGGCAAACTTCCACTTCAACGAGAGACCTAGTCTCAAGGCAAGAAGGCACAGAGCAATAGAGGAGAACCCTTGATATCCTCCTCTGGCCTTTCATGTTCTCACACAGGCACACTCCCACGAGAACATACACACAAAAAGGAACTACTGATAAACATGAGATCCAAACTGTAAGAAAGACTGAAGCCCAGTGTTCCTGAAGACAAGAAAGCTCTGCCTGGAAGAACTAGGGGAGGCAAAGGGAAGAGCTGACAGAAACATAGGAGACACGGGAGCCTGGCTCCCTTCAGGAGACGTAGGGTGGCCGCCTGGCACATGGGCGGCTCCTTGAAGGCACCTGCTGCTAGTGAGGGCACAAAAGATTAATACCACAAGAGTTCTGAAAACTGTGCTCCAATGATACAAATCGCACTCACTGTACAGATAACTAGATATTTGTAAAATGACAGCCACCTGCTTCCCAGGCAGGCAACTACAAATCTTCCACCGTGACCCACGAGTTAGAGAAAACTGACCTGACTCTTCCAAGAAGCCCCAGCGGCACCTGCCTCTAGCTCCCTACCCGAGAACCCTCCCGCCCAGCGGACGTGGACCTGCAGACCTGCAACACTCTTAGTGAGCAAACCGTAAATGTGAACTATGCTCAACATGAGACTTCAGAATAAAGAGGAAGCTTTTTAACAGTGAGTCAGGAGCCAAGCCACCTACAAGCTTGGGCAGTGAAAGTCCAGTGGGGCGGGGAGGCTGAGCTGAGTCAACACCAGATGGGAAACCTTCATTCCAGCAGTATACAGTCATGGGAGGGCCGCCTATGCCGCTATGACGCCATTCACACCTAATTTCCAGACCAATTCAGGCCTCTCACTGGCTGCACTCCATGTCTGTCAGGTTCCTTCTCCACTCACTGTACAGATAACTAGATATTTGTAAAATGACAGTAAAATGAAGCTGCTTTGTTCTTACAGAAACAAGCCCCTTCCCCGTCACCTCACTGCTGCACCTCACCTAGCAGTGTCCTGACTTCCTGCTCAAAGATGGTGCACCCCACTTGAACCCTCTAAGGAGGCAGTAATCCCAGCCACATGCAGCACTGTCCCAGGGAGGTGAGAGCAAGAACTTATGGCAGGAACCCGGAGGCAGGAACTGAAGCAGAGGCCATGGGGGATGGTGCTTACTGACTTGCTCTCCATGGCTCGCTCAGCCTGCTTGCTTGCTTTCCCCCTCCTCCCCAACACAGGGTTTTTCTGTGTAGCCCTACTGTCCTGGATCTCGCTCTGTAGACCAGGCTGGCCTCAAACTCACAGAGATCCGCCTGGCTCTGCCTCCCGAGTGCCGGGTTTAAAGCCATGCGCCACCACCACCCATCTTCAGCCTGTTTTCTTATAGAACACAAGACCACCTGCCCAGGGATGGCACTATCTACAGTGGGCTGGACCCTCCCACATCAACCATTAATCAAGAAAATGCCCCACTGGTCTTGCCTACAGGCCAATCTGATGTTGGCATTTTCTCAGCTGAGGTTCCTTCTTCCCAGATGGCCCAGCTCCGTCAAGCTGACAAAACCCTAACCAGTTCACCTGGCCCACAGCATCTGCTGGGAGAAGGTAGAGATTTAGTAACTAGAAGCCAGGATGCTTTCCCTGAACTGTCTCCCCGGGGGTTCTGTCAGCTAACCAAAGGCGCTGAAAAGGACCCAGAGGCCCATGGTGCCCTGAGTACAAACTGACAGCTTTTTGGTGTCAGCAAGATGGCTGGGTGGGGAAAAGTGCTTGCTGCAGGCTGGCTGATGACCTGAGTTTAATCCTTGGAACCCAACTCTTACAGGCTGTCCTCTGACCTCCATATGCACTCTGTGTACTGCACCATAACCAGCCCCCAGCCAAATACACACAAAATAAGTAAACAAATGTTAAATAACAACAAAACACTGGTAGTTTAGAAGTGGAATGCTCGAGTCTGGAGCAGCAAGGGCGGCAGCACTCAGGAAGTTGTGACTTACAATGCTTAGACACCCCAACCTGTGTGTATGTGTGCACGTGCACTTGTGTGTGCATGCATGAGTGTTTGCATGTGTGAGTGTGCACGCTCTCACATGTGCACGCACACTCATTAGTGTATGGATGAATGGAGGCCACTTTGATTCTTTCACTGAACCTGGAGCTCCGCTTTGTCTAGACTAGCTGGCCAGAGGCCTCAGGGATCACCTGTCTCTCTGCTCCGCCAGCACTGGAGCTACAGGCATGTGTCACCACACCCTGCTTGTCACAGGTGCTGAGAACTCAGGTCCTCACATTGCACTGAGCCATCCTCCCAGCCCGGAAACCCTGTGGTAAGAGGCCCTCAGTGTCATCCTGACAGACGCTCACTGGGTGGGGAGTGGAGCCCTCCCAAGAACCTCAACAAGAGAGAGGTACCAGAGGACACAGTAAAGTCCGGTGCCCTGCTGCTTTGGGGGAAATGGGACAAAATATTTTGGGAAATATGTACTTTTTCCTGTAGCAAGTATTTATGTATATATATTGAGACAGAGTTTCTCTGTGTGGTGTTGGCTGTTCTGGAACTTGCTCTGTAGACCAGGCTCCACCTGCCTCTGCCTCCCAAGTGCTGCCACCACTGCCCAGTGCAAGTAGAATCTTTAATGTAAGAGCTTTAATACTGTTTTGTTTAACCTTGTTTTACAAAGACAGACATGGGGCAAAACTTGAGCTGAGCACGGAAAGGAAACACAAGTGTGGAACAACCTGCCATGGAAATGACACAGCCTGTGAGCAGATGTGAATCAGAGTGCACATACACTTTGCTACCCGCCCCAACCACCAGCAATGTGGCTGTGCCACAGCGTCCCCACCTGACAGGTAGACAACTAAGGGCTGTGGCCACATCACACAGGAAACAGCAGAGCTTCGACCCCAGGCCAAGACTAAATCAAAGATGTGACTGTGTCAGTCCCTGGGGGCCACCTTCTCCCGGGCACCCGGTACGGTTCTCAGGGGACAGGCTAGGACAGTACAAGCAAAGGCAAAGGCTAGATGGTCACATCCCTGTCACAAGGGCCTTTCCAGTTAGCTTCCGAATTTCCCCACAGCCACCTTCCTGCTTTGGGGTTCAATAGCCAAGACACAGGGGGAAAGAAAGTCTTGTTTCTGTTACCCTGCGACACCAGCTCACCCCAAAATGTAATTCAGTAAGAGAATCTTGAATTCAGCATGCCGTGTGTCTGTTTCTTTCACTTAGTATTGGGAATGAAGAGCTTAATGGTGGAGAACAGATCCTAAAACCATTGCTCCTCCAGAAGGAAGCAGCTGTGGTTTCTTGTCCTTTCTCCACTACATAATTTTCCAGGCCTTTCCCCAAACTCTAGACTCCCACCCCTCTTCACCTCTACCACTCTTCAAATGCAACACTTCCAGAGAATTTCACTCAATATCTGGAATTATTCACCCTGAGGGTGAAATTAAAAGAACCAGCTCTGCATGCTGAGAGAACTTGGGGTCTTCTGAGGCATCCACCAGCTAACTGGCAAATCACCTTTGCTGAAACAGTGTGTTCTAGTAGAGACACAGAGACAAAGGCCCCTAGTTTGTCCCAATTTAATCATCCCCCTTAACACCTAATCTGAGAAACAAAGTCTTCCAGTCCAGATTTAACTCTGCCCACATTTACTGAGGAAAGCCCTTGGGGGACTTTTTATGTGATATCCTCCGAGGATGGCGTAAGGTGGATGTACAGCTCACACAGTCTTTTAAAGCCAAACCCTGGGGTTATCTGGTAGTGGCAGATTCCACAGCATGCTCAACAGAGTCATTTTGGATCTTGTACCATGGAGTGTAATCTATTGGCAGGTGAGCAAGACAGACTAGCAGGAGCACTGCAGATATAGTTTTCTAATCCAATACTATTGGGAACTAAGTACCTCAAATTGTGGTGACTGACCCATTCCCCCACCCTCAAGTTCTATGCAATCACTTTACAGACAAGAAGCAATACGGATTGGTTCCCCAGATCAAATGGACAGATCTAGCACGCAGACAGAACCTAGGACAATGCCTGTCTCCAGGGCAGCAACATGGGAAACGAACTTAAGTACTGTGCAGGTGCAGAATGAGAAATCCAAACTGAGTTCCTCCTTCCTTCCCAGCACTGGGCTGAGCCGTTCTAAACACACAGCGATGCTCCCACACTAGCATGGGCTAGGGCTGCCAAGACAGGAAGGGCATGACACTGAGGAAGGAACTGTCTGCGCTTCTTCCTCCCAGAATGCCTCTGGTCATGAGTTTTCTGTGAATGGAAGACAAAAAGGAGATTCAACTTTGGTTGCTGGGGATGTCTGACAGAATACAACTGAAGTCCTCAGGCTCCAATCCTTAAGCCCAAGGGACTCTCTAACATGCTTCTGGTGACAGCAGTGGCAGGCTGAGGACCAAGTGCACTTGCTAAACTGGCAGCCAGAGCACAGACTGCACTGGGAAGGAAGCAGGGAGATTAACCAGGAGGGCGAGTCTGCAAGGCATCAACAAACTAAAGTGAACGTGGGTGGTTAAACTTCCATAATCTGGAAAATCTGAGATTAAGGGGCATGCCAGTCCATTCAGGGGCTGTCTACTGGTCCTTCTCATGTGGCCAAGCTTCTTCTGGCACCCAAGGGGCTGATCAGCCAAGATCCCAGCCCTCCACCCACACAAGCATTTCTCAGACCCCATGAACCACTAGCCTGAAAAGACTCATTCAGACTTACAGTCCTTCCTACCTAAAAGACTCGAAAGGCACGACTCACCTAATATTCTAAAAATCGTTTGCTCACGGAATCCTAATTTTTAGGTAAGTAGTAAATCCACTTCACAGCTGATGGCAGTTACTGTTTTCTGAACAATTAGTGTCAGGGATAGCACACTGTTATCTTCAAAGGATGGATAATATCTAAGCAGACGGAGGAAATGTGAGGTCTAAGTTCATGGTAACACTTGGTATTTATATCTGTTACCATTTATTTTCATCTTCCACATCCATGTCTTATATTTCCTGTAACACTAAAATGCTTCCATTTTAAAAGCCAGAGGGGAAATTAGCTCCTGACTTTTTTTGGTTATTTTTTAATGTAATCATTAGTAAATGACGCATTATCAAAACAGCCTGTGCTGCTGAACTCAGACAAGTGACAGTGGCTTCTCACGTATGATGAGCCCGTTCTGAGTGCTGCCCGTCAGAGGGGCCATGCCTCTTAGTTGAAGGGAAAAGCTTAGCTTCAGGAAATTATCTCACTCTCCTCTAAGCACACCTGGCTGCCACCATCCCAAACCTGTGCAGGAAGCTCTTTGGCTAACACAGGTGCAGCTCAAAGACTGAATTCAGACTAGGTAACTCTAAGAGAACAATGGACGGATCTATCAAAAAGGACACACAGCGATGTTCACAGCACCTTTATTTGTGATCATCAAAATCTAAAAACACCCAAATGTTCCCTAACAGGTGAAGGGGCAATCTGTCCTGTTCATATAATAAATACTATCACTACACTTAAAAAAGAGCGGATTACTGCCAGATACACTTGAGTATCTCAGGGGCACCATGTGAAGCTAAAGGTGGGCACAGTAGCTCACGTTGCTCCTGCTGCTGGAGTGGCTGAGGCAGAAATCATCCTGGGTTCAAGGCCAGGCTGGGCTACAACCTGTCTCAAAGAGAAAAATGAAAAAAGAGAGTGAGGGGCAAGGGTGCTCACTGGCAAGATGGCCCAGTAAGCAGAGCACTGCCGCCAAGCCGACGGCCAGAGTCAGAAGACTAACAGTAGGAGAGAGCCCGGCTCCCAACTGATGCTCTGACTTCCACATGCCCGCGCGCGTGCACGCACGCACGTAAATCAATCACAATGTAATGTGAGGGAGAGCGAGCATGCACTGGGGAGGTGGCTCAGTTGGTATGTCCTTGCTGCCCAAGCTTGAGCACTGAAGTTTGGATCCCAAAACCCATGTTTACAAACAAAACAAACAACACCAACACACCTATAATTCCAGAGCTGGGGAAACAGAGACAGGAGGATGCCTCAGAGTGTGGCCAGTCAACGTGGCTCAATCAGTGAACACCAGGCTCAGTAACAGCCACGTCTCTAAAGATAAGGTGGGCCGGGCGGGTGGCGCACGCCTTTAATCCCAGCACTGGGAGGCAGAGGCAGGCGGATCTCTGTGAGTTCGAGGCCAACCTGGTCTACAAAGTGAGTTCCAGGACAGGCTCCAAAGCTACACAGAGAAAACCTGTCTCGAAAAACCAAAAAAAAAACAAAAAAACCAAAAGATAAGGTGGAGTGAGACATGTGTGAACATCCACACAGGAAACCAGGCACAATCCACCACACCCACGTTAATCTCAAAAGCAGACACTGCCCCCGACCATGAGTCCAACAGGAAAGAATGGCCTCTTCAGTAAGGAAGTCGGGGGCAGCAACCTCCTCCAAGAGTTAAAACTAGGAAGCACTTAGAACAAACACTGGTTCCAATCTTGGTAATCTAGAGTAAGGTGACAATTTTAGATATGAAACCAAAAACACAAGCAAAAACAGACCAACTGGATTTCATCAAAACAGCGGGCCAGGCAGCAGACGCTCTCAACAGCAGGAGGCAGAGGCAGGCAGATCTGTGAGTTCAAGGCCAGCCTGGTCTGCACATCAAGTTCTAGAGCGGCCAGGACTGTGGTGGTATTGTGTTCCCCAAAATATTGTGCACCCTAATAAACTTATCTGGGGTCAGAGAACAGAACAGCTACTAGATATAGAGGCTAGAAAATAGTGGCACACACGCCTTTAATCCTAGCATTCCAGAGGCAGAGATCCTGAGTTCAAGGCCACATTGGAAATAGCCAGGCATGGTGACTCATGCCTTTAATCCCAGAACTGATGGCAGAAAGCAGAAAGGTATTTAAGGCGTGAGAATGAGGAACTAGAGGCTGGTTAAGCTTTTAGGCTTTTGAGCAACAGTTCAGCTGAGATCTATTTGGATGAGAACTCAGAGGCATCCAGTTTGAGGAAACAGGATCAGCTGAGGAATTGGCGAGGTGAGGTGGCTGTGGCTTGTTCTGCTTCTCTGGTCTTCCAGCGTTCACCCCAATACCTGGCTCCAGGTTTGTTTTTATTAATAAGACTTTTTAAGATTCATGCTACACAGGACTACTTAGTAAAACCCTGTCTCAAAAAGTCAAAAAACAAAACCCAAACAAACAAAACACTATAAGCATAAAAATGTGTTTGAAAGTGTCACTCGGGAACCAATGACAGCAAGCTAGCTTCCCCAGTGCTGGAGAGTGAGTCCAGAGTACCAGGAAGTACTCTATCACAGACCTCCACCTCAGACCTTAAAACAAGAGACAGTATTAAGAAAAACGGTGGCACCCATCTATAATACCAGCATTTGAAAGGCTGAGGCAAGAGACCACAAGTTTGAGGCCAGCCTGGGCTACACAGACTCTTGTCTCAAAAAAGCAAAAGGAGGAAGAGGAAGAAGAGGCAGGTGGAGTGCGGTGGTGGAGTCGGGCAGTGGTGTGGGGTGGTGGTGTACTTATAGTCCCAGACATTTGCAAGGCTAGCCAAGAGCTCTGGTGAGCACATACCCAAGGCAACATCTCATGGGGGGGTGGGGTGGGGGGAGGGGTGGGAAACATCAAAAACTGAAAAGGGAGGCTGGGAAGGAAACGATAACCACAGTCAAAAAGCATTTACAAATCACATAGCTGATAAGGGATTTATATCTGTCTAGAATATGGAAAAGACTCTCATGTAAGACTGACTAAAAGACAAACACCGTACCCTAGTTTAAAACTGTGCGAAGGACTTTTCCCTAGCCACACAGAAGTGGTCAACACACCATGGAAGGGAGCACACAGAAGTGCAGGGTGCTGTACTTGCTCCTTGGTGCACACACCGCTCTTGGTGGGAAGAGGCTCCCGGCCCAGTCCTGCCATCTGGACTCATCGGCAAGCGTCTGGAGATCTAGCAACTGGAAGAGCTATACACAAACACACCTGAGGTAGCTGGACACAGCACGGCTCACAGAGATGGGCAAGTATCAACTTGTTTTTCCTAAACTCAATTATAACCACAAAGCTCAAGCCCACATTTAAAAGCCAAGTCCTGCTGGGCATGGTGGCTGAGGTGGGAAGATGAGGCGTTCATGCCAGCCTGGGCTGCATGAGATCCTTTCTCAAAACAGAGTCCTCACTACCTTCAGCAATGAAGGGTCTCCAGCCAGTAGTCGAATCCTGAGCAGTAGTGTAGAGCATGCAATGAGCCCATGTGTTTGTTATACAGACTCTCTGTGCAAGGGTCTGCGAATGCTAGGAGGACACCACACATTTCCGTTCTCTCTGCTCCCTTGGAGCAAGTCTGAGGTCCTGCCAGTCACCCCTGGCAAAGGGGGCAGTCACCACCTCTTAACTAGTCTACAGCCTCCTACCAGTGGAAGGCGGGACCGGAGAGTGCTCTGGCTGGAGACAGGAAGAAACAAGGCTTCCACACACCCGCACAGCCTGTGCCTATGTGGTTCCATGACACAGGAGGTTCCTAGGAAGCTGCCCTATAGCTCTTGGGTGGACATCTGGCCAGCACAAGAAAGGTGAGGGCTAGAGGGAGGGGGGAGTATACCCTTCCAGACAGCTCCCTTTCACTGCAAATTTCCCACCCCATGGAGGGAGGGCCCCAAATAAACCAGATGAGGTGTCTGGGAAGGTCAAATCAGACCTCATGGTGCAAAGGGAGGACACACCACTAAAGACTGCTGAACACGCGCCCATGCACACATTCTCCAAGCAGAACCCAGAACCCCATGAGTGCCAGCCCTGTAGCACATGGAACAGCATCTCCAATGGAGGCACTGTCAGGACACCAGCTCCATGCCCGGCTGAGTTGCTATGAATTCACTCTGTTTATTGCTGGCATTCCTTCTGGGCCATGAAAGTTTTACGAGCTGGTAAAACTTCTGTGCAAACCCTGCAGAGCTAACATGATGGATAGTTTCAGTATTCAGCACAAACTATCTATACTTCCCAAACTTGGTCAGTACCAGCCCAGCCACACTCTAGACTTGACTGCAAGGTCTGTGCAGGTTCTCCTACTGTTCCACATGCAGACCTCCTTCCAGACACAGTGCTACAGAACAAACCTCAGGAAATGAGAAACAACCATTAAAATTCTCCACAAAAAACATTTAATGTTCATTTTATTGAGAATTCTTCTAAGACTGTAAATACAGTAAGTAAATGTGCATGCCACCAACAAGAACTACCACAGTAGAAGAGAATAACGGAGGAAGGGTGGAAGAGAAATGGGCCCTGATTCACGGCCAGGCGCGTTTGAACCTCTAGGACAGCCACTGCCACTGCGATGCTACTGGAGAGAGACTAACAACGGTGGGCAGTGTTGAAGGAGACCAAGATGCAACCGCTGACCTACACTACCAACAGGTACATAATCTAGAGCCAAGGGGACAGCCGAGGACTACCAACCCTGACTCTCCAGTGTCAGCAAAGAGCTGTGTCTGGAGGAAACCGAACATCACCGAAGAAAACACTGAAATTCTAACCATCCGAAAGAGAGGCCTTTACAGCGTTCTACCACCCACCCCCCCGGCAACCACATGACCACCAAGCAGGGTCTCTAGATGTATGTCTCCCTAGTTCCACGGTCTCTAAGTCAACTGAGAACAGAAGACATCTCAATCCTCAGAGGGGAAAAAACCCAAGTGTTAGTTATATGTACACACACATGTGCAATGTATGCATACACTGTGTGTATAGACATACATACACACCCATAAGGACCCTAGGAAATATCAAAAGACAGAATCCAAGAAAAAGTGGTGAGCACAAGAGAGTAGTGGTGTGTGAGTGGGACTCAGCAGCGTGAAGAGCAGCAGGAGTCAGAGGGAGGGGCAGTCCACATCACACCCGAACCACAGCCCACGCCCACTCACCTGCTCAAGAACGTCCATTGGCCTGCACTCTCACTGGACGCACTCACAGGACAAGGGCTTTATAATGGATGACTCAGCCAGAAAAGTTTGTCACTGGTTTTTAATTCTTTTTTTTTTTTTTTTTTTTTTTTTGGTTTTTCGAGACAGGGTTTCTCCATGATGTAGTTTTGGTGCCTGTCCTGGATCTCGCGCTGTAGCCCAGGCTGGCCTCGAACTCACAGAGATCCACCTGGCTCTGCCTCCTGAGTGCTGGGATTAAAGCCAAGCGCCACCGCTGCCCGGCCTGGTTTTCGATTCTTTAAACCAACATAAAGCCGTCACAGCTAAGGAGATAGTCTGTGGTGGAGTACCTCCCCAACATCCCCATCCCTGATCCACTGCAGTCACACAACATACATGCCATAAACTGATTAGTCCTCTAACTCAAATACAAATTAAAAGGTGTAAAGATCAAATTTAATAATTCTTAGACAATTCACATTAATAAACCAGAAATTACCGAGAAAGTGGATGATGTTTCTAAGAGAAAATTATTAATCAAAATCAGCTTTTTAACCCCACCATTCCAGAGGCAGAGGCAAGCCTGGTCAACTACCGAGCTCCAGGATGGCCAGTGAGATCCTGTCTCAAATTTTAAAAAAAAGGAGGAAAATCCCTCCCCCCACCCCAAAAATCAGGACAGGAGAGATGGCTCAGCCCCCGGACAAACTTGTCCTTTGATCCCCAGAACCACGAAGGAAGGAAGAAAAGAACTGTGGCATGTGTGTAACACGCACACGCACACACACACACACACACACACACACACACACACACACACACACACACACACACAAACTGGGCTGGAGAGATGGTTTGGTGGTTAAGAGCACCTGCAGCTCTTCCAGAGGCCTTGAGTTCAGTTCTCAGCACCCACACGGACGCTCATAACTGTGTATAACACCAGTTCTGTGGGATCGGATGCAGTCCGGCTTCTGGAGGCACCAGGTACACACAGGCAAAACACCCACACATAAAATAAAAGTTTTTAAATAATAGTACAATAAATTTTAAGTCCTAGTCTTCAAACAAAGCATAAACCTAACAGGCACTACATCATCAGAACATAAAATGGCACCTTAGTGTTGGACTCTGGAGTGAACGAGTCAACAGCACCATGCACGGTAACGTAACAACAAAAGCAGTCACAGGCAAAAGCCAAATCCTCTCAATGTAAACAACACCACACACCAGCATCAGCTTCTCCTGGAAGTCCTAACTACGAACAGAAAGGTAGTTTAACAGGCTGGAGAGATGGCTCAGCCAGTAAAGGTGAGGCTCACAACTCAAAAGACAATAAATACATTTTAATATTTAGAACATTTAAAAATAATATTTAGCCGGGCAGTGGTGGCGCACGCCTTTAATCCCAGCACTCAGGAGACAGAGCCAGGAGGATCTCTGTGAGTTCGAGGCCAGCCTGGTCTACAGAGTGAGATCCAGGACAGGCACCCACACTACACAGAGAAACCCTGTCTCGAAAAACAGAAAGAAAGAAAAGGAAAGAAAGAAAGAAAGAGAGAGAGAGAGAGAGAGAGAGAGAGAGAGAGAGAGAGAGAGAGAAAGAAAGAAAGAAAGAAAGAAAGAAAGAAAGAAAGAAAGAAAGAAAGAAAGAAAGAAAGAAAGAAAGAAAGGAGAGAGAAAGCAAGCCAGAAAGCGGGGTCAGCAAGATGGCGATGTGGTAAAGGGACCTGTCACTTAGCCTGAGGACCTGAGTTTAAGAGTTCCCATGACCTGATGGTCAAAGGGGAACCAGCTCTGGCGTGTTGCCCTCTGACTTTCACATGCACACCGAGGCACGCGAGTGGCCACACACACACACACACACACACACACACACGAGTAAGTAAAGGTAGGCAGATTGACAGGGAACTATAGTTCCAGCTTTGGAAGGTTGAGATAGAAAGATCACTTTCGTCTCCAAGTTCAAGACCAGCCTGGGCAACAAAGCAAGTCCCCATTCTCCTCCTCCACACAAAATAAACAAATAAACAACCCTTTCGACAACAGTACTTGCCTAAGTTTCTGTGACCTCCATTCCAATACCGCTGATGCTTAGTACAAGGCAGTCCTAAATCACAAACTGGAGACTGGATCATCTGTGAAACCTACTCCCAACTATTAAAACTAGGGAAGAGGAAGTGAGAAAGGTCTGAAGAGCAAAGAAAATAGCAACAACAAACAAACCTACTAACAACATAACAACACGGCAGACTGCATCAGAGACACTAACTCTGGCCACTGTGCTCTTCATTGCTAAACCCAAACTGGAGACCCAGATCAGGGGTAAACGGCAGTAATGGTGCAAGCAGACAGACGGACATTACCCTTGCTCTACTCAGGGTCACTTTTACTTATAATCACCTCAGTTTTGTTTTGCTTCGTCTTTAGGTGGCCTCAAACTCATGCCTCAGCCACACTCAGCTACAATTACTTCAAAAAATGTATTTATTGTTGCTGTTGTTGTTTTTATTATTATGGTTTTTCAAGACAGAGTTTCCTTGTGTAGCCTTGGCTGTCCTGGATCTCACTCTGTAGACCAGGCTGGCCTCAAACTCACAGAGATCCACCTGCCTCCGCCTCCTGAGTACTGGGACTAAAAGCGTACGCCACCACAGCCCAGCTTAATATATTATTTTTATTTTGAGTATTTTGCTTGCATGTATGTCTGTGCACCACATGCACCCCTGGAACTGGTGTTACAAATAGTTGTGAACCACCGTGTAGGTGCCAGAAATTGAACCCTGGTCCTCTGCAAGTGCAGTGAGTATTCTCTCTCTCTTTTTTTTAAGATTTATTTATTTACTATGTGTACAGTGTTCTGCCTGCATGTATCCCTGCAGACCAGAAGAGGGCACCAGATCTCATTACAGATGGTTGTGAGCCACCATGTGGTTGCTGGGAATTGAACTCAGGACCTCTGGAAGAGCATCCAGTGCTCTTAACCTCTGAGCCATCTCTTCAGCCCACAGTGAGTATTCTTAACCACTACTGAGCCATCTTCAGCTTTAAAACTCTGTGTGTGGAGGGGGGGTGGGGGGAGATACATGCACACACACTCACACACAGAGTCTTCCTTGACTGTTCTTTCTCTCCACTTATATACTGAGGCAGTCTCTTACCTGAGCCCAGAATTCACCGTTAGCCAGTCTAGCTAACATCACTAAATGTGGCCTCTCCACGGATTCTGGGGTCTAAACCCCAGTCCCCACACTTGCATATCAAGCACTCTAACCACTGAGCAATCTCCCCAGCTCTGCCATTACTTCTTATGGTAGTGAATGTATCTACCAGGCCAGGTATAGTGGAAACCCTATTCCTAAGTCCAGCAATTGAAAAGCTAAGGAGAAGGATGGAGGGCTCCAGGCAAGCCTGGGCTATATGTGAGACTCTGTCCCCATCTCCAAAAAGCTACTTATGTAATACTCCAGTCAACCACTTTTAAGATTAACCAAGAGAAAAAGAGCAGGGACATAAACTGCGAGGGTGGAAATAAAGGGGACAGTGCCATTACAGAAACGAAGAGGACGGGGTAGGCCAGGGTGCAGGGTGCTTACGCACAAGATCCTGGATTCCATTCCCAGCGGGGGGAAGAGAAAGAAAACTAAGAATACTATAAACGCCCGTACACCAAGTTCCTTTAAAGGAACTATCTATCAAAATTGACCAAAAAAAAAAAAAAAAGGAAATGTGACTATAAATCCGAAGATTGGGTGAGCAATCAAAAAATTATCATGAAAGGCCAGGCCCAGTCCTGTCACAGGAACATTCCACAAATGTTTAAAGAGTCAACACCAGGACTTTAGTGAACAAAGCTGTGCACCTGCCTGAGTTCAATCACCAGGACTCACACAGTGGAAGGGGAGAACCTGCTCCCACAAGTTGTCCTCCGACCTACAGGTGTGTGCCATGGCACATGTATACCCACAAATACACACACACACACACACACACACACACACACACACACACACAAATAAATCATGTTAATTACACTTAAAAAAATCAATTCTTCCAACTCATCAAAGAGGAAGAAAGAATGCTTCCTAAGTTGTTGTTTGGTCCAATACTGCCCCCAAACCAAAGATGAATGTGGAAACTAGACCTGTTATCTCTTATGAATGCAGATGCAAAAATCCTCAACAAAACACAGTACCAACAACACGCCACTCACCAGGAAATGAGGAACCCACCAGGGAGACGTATCCCACACATGTAGGATTGGCTCTACTTACAGTGTGATGTCTAATGAAAGCGGAGGATTATTTCAACAGATGCAGGAAACCCTTTCATCACACACAGATGCTCTGCAGTCGCTCAGTACCCTGATGAAGGACCTCCATGAAACACTTATTGGTGAGGGCTGGATGCTTCCCACCGCCGTCAGGGCTGACAAGAGCAGGAACTCAGGGGTCAGGGGTCACACCTCACATGCTCCCTCTCCACTTGCAACTCATGCTTCAGTGTTCCGAGCTGTTCCCAGGCAGGACAAGTGGAGAAATAAACTGTACCCAAATTGTGAAGAAGCTTCAGGAGAGTGAAGTTGTTGTTGTTTTGCTTTGTTTCTCAACAAAGGTCTCACTACACTACACAGACCAAGCTGGCCCAGAGCTTGTGCCAGCAAACCCAGCCTCATTTTACAGATTAAAAATTCTTAGCATGGAATAATCCTCCTGTACACGGTGAGTATGTATTACTCTCACTGGTTAATAAAGAAGCTGATTTGCCTATACCAAGGCAGGATATAGTTAGGTGGGACAATCAAGCTGAGGATACCAGGATGAAGAGGGGTGGAGAGGAGACACCAGCAGCGGCTGAGCAAGCAGGACATATAAAAATGAGGTGACAAGCCATGAGCCATGTGTCAAAGCATAAATAGAAATACAGGTCCATTTAAATGTAAGTGTTAGCTAGTAACAAGCCTGAGCCATCAGCCGAGCATTTATAAATAATATTAAATCTCTGTGTGGTAAACTGGAAGCAGCTGCCAGGATGGGGGGGGGGGGGGTCAGGACAGGAAAACTTCCAGCTACAACTGGGGGCTAGAAAGACAGCTTGGTAGTTAAACGCACAAATTGCTCTTCCAAAGGACCAGGGTTCAGTTCCCGGCACCCAAACAGCAGCTCATAACTGTCTGCAGCTCCTGTCCTGGGTGATCCGATGCCCTCTTCTGGTCTCCATGGGCACTGCATGCACATGGTACACAATGTATGCAGGCAAAACACTCATATACATAAAAATTAAATTTTTTTAATTTTAATTTTTAATTGTTGCTTGAGACAGGGTCTCTTTATTTAGACCTGGCTGTCTGGGAACTCACTATGTAGACCAGACTGGCCTCAATTCACAGAGATCCACCTACCTCTGCCTCCTGAGTGCTATCATATCTGGCCTTTTGGTTTGTTTTTTGAGACAGGGTCTCACTGTGTAGATCATACTGGCTTTGAACATAGATCCCCCCTGCCTCTGCCTCCATTTCACAACTCCATAAAATAAATCCTAAAAACTGAAAAAGAATTCCTGCATTCCAACTCCAGCACCACAAAAACTACTAGAATAAGGGAATTCATTCAGCAATTTTCAGGACTCAGGATCAATATACACAAAGAAACTGTATTTTGATATATTTCCAATGAACAATTAAAAAATGACATTGAGAAAACAATTCCCATTTACAATGGTGTGGGAAAGGAATCTTGAATTGTGAAAAATGCTGAATTGAACATTTAATAGTTAGAATGACAGGTTTTACATTATATGTTTTTGCTATAAAGAAAAGAACAAAGAATACTGCCAATCTATGTGACTAGGATGGGTGCTCATGAAGAGACGACCTCACTACCCTTAGGACAGCAGTACTCCCGGCAGACAATGCGGTCTATCCCAGTCCCCGTGAAGCTCTCAGCAGAAACAAAGTGAACAGAAAATGCACAGGGAACCTAGGGAACCCCCAGTAGTCAAAACCATCTTAGAAAGAACAAAGCTGGAGTACTCAACACCTGACTATACAGCAACAGTAATCATCAAGACACCGTGATAACTGGCGTAAAGAACAAAGGGATAACTGAAATGTATAAATAAACCCACACATTTACAAATGATTTAACTCTCCATGGCTGGGCACAACACCTGAAAGGTCTCATGGGAGGAAGGATTTCTTCTGACCTGCAGTTTGAGGATACAGTCACCATGGCAGAGCGGATGGCGTGAGACTTGGGTGGCTGGTTACATGGCACCCAGTGGCAGCCAGGAAGAAAAGAGAACTTGAGGTGGGCCAGGCAAGGCTCATCCCTAAGTCTCAACTCTGGCAACATCTTCAGAGAGGCCCCAGCTCCTTGAGACTCTACAACCTCCAAAAACATTGGCACTAGCTGGGGACCAAATATTCAAACACATGAGACACAGGGGTGCTCTGCAATAACACTCACAGTCATTCAATGGAGAAAACTAGATTCTTCAACAAATGGTTGAATTGGATATTTACACTCAAATGAACGAACATATAAAAATTTAATCAAAGACCCAAATCTAAATGCTAAAACTATAATTGTCTTAAAAAAAAAACAAACGGCAGAGTAAGCATGCTGGTCAGGTCTCACTACAGCCTCAGCAGGCTGACGCAGGATTGTGAGTTCACAAGAGACACTGAGCACAGTGGTGTAGGTGTGTAATTCCAGCCTCAGCAGGCTGACGCAGGAGGATTGTGAGTTCACAAGAGACATTGAGCACAGTGGAGAAGGTGTGTAATTCCAGTCTTAATAGGCTGATGCAGGATTGTGAGTTCACAAGAGACACTGAGCACATTGGAGAAGGTGTGCAGTTCCATCCTCAGAAGGATGGTGCACAGGCCAGGTGTGGTGGTGCACAACTTGAGTCCCAGCACTCAGGACGCAGAGGCAGGTGGATCTCTCTCTGAGTTCGAGGCCAGCCTGGTCTACATAGTGAGTTTCAGGATAACCATGGCTACAGAGAGAGACTCTGTCTCAAAAACAAAAACAAGAAGGCTGGTGTAGAATTGAGTTCATAGCCAGCTGGAGCTACATAAGGAAACCATGCCTGAAAACAAACTAACCAACCAAGGAAAGGAAAGAAAGGGAGAGAAGGAGAAGGGGGAGGAGAGAAGAGAGAAGGGGGAGGAGGGGAGAGAGAAGGGGGAGGAGAGAAGAGAGAAAGAGGAGGAGGGGAGAGAAGGGGGAGGAGAGAAGAGAGAAGGGGGAGAAGAGGAGAGAAGGGGGAGGAGAGAAGGGGGAGAGGAGAGAAGGGGGAGAAGAGGAGAGAAGGGGAGGAGAGAAGAGAGAAGGGGGAGAAGAGAAGAGAGAAGGGGAGGAGAGAAGAGAGAAGGGGGAGAGGAGAGAAGGGGGAGAGGAGAGAAGGGGAGGAGAGAGGAGAGAAGGGGGAGGAGAGAAGAGAGAAGGGGAGGAGAGAAGAGAGAAGGGGGAGAGGAGAGAAGGGGAGGAGAGAGAAGAGAGAAGGGGGAGAAGAGAAGAGAGAAGGGGAGGAGAGAAGAGAGAAGGGGGAGAAGAGGAGAGAAGGGGAGGAGAGAAGAGAGAAGGGGGAGAGGAGAGAAGGAGGAGAAGAGGAGAGAAGGGGGAGGAGAGAGGAGAGAAGGGGGAGAAGAGAAGAGAGAAGGGGGAGAGGAGAGAAGGGGGAGAAGAGGAGAGAAGGGGGAGGAGAGAGGAGAGAAGGGGGAGAGGAGAGAAGGGGAGGAGAGAGAAGAGAGAAGGGGGAGAAGAGATGGGAGAGAGAAGAGAGAAGGGGGAGAGGAGAGAAGGGGAGGAGAGAGAAGAGAGAAGGGAGAGAAGAGATGGGAGAGAGAAGAGAGAAGGGGAGGAGAGAAGGGGGAGGAGAGAAGGGGAGAGGAGAGAAGGGGGAGGAGAGAAGGGGAGAGGAGAGAGAAGCAAGAACGGGTGTAAAACTTTGTGACCTTAGATTTGGCAATGACTCCTTAGCTGTGAAGAAACCAGAAGCAACTAAAGGAAAAGTAAACTGGACTTCATCAAAATTAACCGTTGTGCTTCAAAAGATACCGTGGAGAAGGCAGACTGAAGCCCCGAAGACTGAGATGTGTTTGATATGTGATGTACCCTATAAATGACTCAAAAATGAAAAGAAAATTAATTCAATTTTAAATACGCAAAGAATCTGAATATTAAAAAAAGAGACAGACAGGCTGGGCGGTGGTGGCGAATGCCTTTAATCCCAGCACTCGGGAGGCAGAGGCAGGTGGATCTCTGTGAGTTCAAGGCCAGCCTGGTCTACAGAGCAAGTTCCAAGACAGGAACCAAAACTACACAGAGAAACCCTGTCTAGAAAAAAACAAAACAAAACAAAACAAGACACAGATAGACAGACAGACAGTCAACAGACAGAGGAAAATGTGTTCAACATCATGAGCCACTAATGAGATGTACATCAAGTCAAGAGTGAGGATCTGCCCTTGCCAATAAGCAGAACAGAGTCAGACACACACACACAGGAGGATATGGACTGGGGCAGGCCTGTGCTGCTGGCAACTGCCACAGAGAACAATCTGGTCGTTCCTCAAAACACCAAAAACAGAGCTGCCAGCCCACAACCCAAGAGAAACAGAAACACATGTCCACACAAGAACTGTATACCAGTATTATATTACCCCTAATAGTCAATAGAGCCCAACAGAAACCCAAATGTCCATCAATTGATGAAAAGATAAACTGTAGATTCGCTGTACGATGGAGAGGAAGGAAGATTATGGGAGGAACCCTGAAAACACGCCAGTGACAGAGCTGGGCAAGCCGGTCTTGGTTAGCTCACCTTGTACTGGGGTGGATGAGGCAGGAGGTTCACCATGAGTTTAATAGCCTGAGACACAGAGTAAGGCCTGGGTGCGGGGATAACTACAGTATAGCATAGCAAACGTGTAAGGAAGTGCCTCAGTGACCTTGGAGCTAAGGTGGCAGGACACCAGCTGGGGGTCATGGGCTCATGCAGAATTTCCCTGTGAGGCAGAGACGCTCTGCAGGGACACTGGCAGTTGCACAACTAAGACACCACTGAGCTGTACACTTGGGGTTGTTTGGGTTTTCTGGCGTATGTTTGTGTGGGGTGTGTGTGTGTGTGCACGCGTGCTTGCGCAACGTATAACCAGGTGCATGAACCGCATGTGTGAGCAAGTGGCGGCCAGGGGTCAGGTGTCACACCTCACATGCTCCCTCTCCACCTTACTTCCTGAGGCAGGGGTCTCTTACAACCTGGGGCTCACCAATCTGGCCTGGCTAGCTAGCCATCAAGTGTCCCCACAGCAGCCTCTCAATCCTCCGATTTCCATCTCCCAGCTCTGCAATTAGAGATGTGCACCACCCACCCAGCTTCGGAGGGGGGGAGAGGAGGAGGGAGGGAGGGAGGGTGATAGCATACCAACTCAGGCCCCTATGCACTTCATCCACCAAGGCACCTCATCAAGTTGAATTATAAAATTTAAACAGATAAGGTGTGCACAGCTATACCTTAAAAAAACAAAACAAAAACCAGAAAACCTGTTACTAAGGATCCAGGCATTACAAGTGACACAAGCCTGTAATCCCAGCACTGGGAAAGCTGAGGCAGGGTCTTTGTAGGGCAGCCTAGGTGCACATGAGACCCTATTTCAAACACACACACAACCTACACACACACTCATGAAGGAAAGGAAGAAACTTTTTCCACTAAAATAAACAATCACCTATATAACTCAATTTAAATTTCTCTCATTTATTATAATAGACTTCCAGTTTTAATTGAAAATACTCTTAAAATATTTCACAAGGGCTATCTAAACTTCATGAACACAAACCTTGCTTTCTAAAAAAATGAAATATTTATTATGAAGGGAATGCATCTGGGTTTATCATTTGGTCATATAAAGTTATCCTGGTGCCTGGTTTGAGAAATATCTCAAACACCATCTATATTTATAATCCAATGCTCTCCCTCCCAGCAACACCCCATCTGCTGCTCACACAGTGCATTTCCACGTTTCCTCGACACAGATTGTAACTGTACACCAGAAAGCTGCTTTGTTCATATACTTAAAAGACTTCAACAACCTGATTTCAGATACTTTGGGTTAAAAAACACCCATGTGTGACTGAGCTTTAAGGAGGGTGCGGTGGCTCTTAAATCCCAGCACTGGGAGGCAGAAGCAGGCGGACGGATGTTTGTGGTAGAGGCAGCCGGAACTACACGGTGAGTTTCAGGCCAGCAAAGGCTACAGAGTGAGACCCTGTCTAAAAAATAAAATAAAACAAAATTACTTTAAGAATTGTTAGCTATCCACCAGTTATAAAATAGCAAACAATCAGCACAAAATGGTCTTTGGATTAAAGGTGTGGTATAGGCTAAATATACTCAGATTGCAGACTTAACTTCTCAAACAGAACGGCAGGGTCAATTGTTTCAACTCCCTTCTTGTACTGTCAAGGGTGACATGCAGCAGAGCAACAGCCTAAGGGAGACTGCTTACCTTTGGATTTCTCCTCCCCCTCCTCCTCCTCTTGGTTTTTTTTTTTCAAGACAGGGTTTCTCTGTTTAGTCCTGGCTGTCCTGGAACTCACTCTGTAGACCAGGCTGGCCTCAAACCCAGAGATCTGCCTGCCTCTGCCTCCTGAGTGCTAGGATTAAAGGCATGTGCCACCACCACCCAGGCTGTTTTTATGTTTTTAAAAAGGTTCTAGTGATGAGAATTTTCTTGTTACCCTCTTGTTTATTTCCAAGTGATTTCTTCAATGGAGGGGAGAAACAAAGCAGTCCCCACGACGGCCAGGTGTGGCAGAGCACTCAGGAGGCAAGCACAGGAGAGTGCCAGTCTGAGGCCAGCCCGGGCAGAGGTCCCAAGTTCCAGGCCAATCTCAAACCTTCCCCCACCCCACCCCAGAAAGAGAAAGAGTCCAATAAAGATGAAAAGACTCTGTGGACAGCAGCTCAGCTGTAACCTACAGAACATCACACAATGAAGCAGAAAACCTGGAAGGCTCTCGAGAAAACAAGAATGACAGACTGCATGTGACTACACTCATGTTCCACTTACAAACCTAGTATGAAACCAGGCATGGTGGTGACACACGCCTTTAGTCCCAGCAGTCAGGAGGCAGAGGCAGGAGGAGCTCTGTGAGTTCAAGGCCAGCCTGGTCTCCACAGCCAGCTCAGGGACAGCCAGGACTACATAGTGGGATCCTGTTTCTAGTAAATAAATAAAATAAAATAAATAAAAACCTAGTATGAAATTCAGGTATGGATTTCTCCTCCCCCTCCTCCTCCTCTTGGTTTTTTTTTTTTCAAGACAGGGTTTCTCTGTTTAGTCCTGGCTGTCCTGGAACTCACTCTGTAGACCAGGCTGGCCTCAAACCCAGAGATCTGCCTGCCTCTGCCTCCTGAGTGCTAGGATTAAAGGCATGTGCCACCACCACCCAGGCTGTTTTTATGTTTTTAAAAAGGTTCTAGTGATGAGAATTCAGGTCTGTTCACTGAAACTCAAGCTAAAGGCAAATAATTCACTCCAATCACATAAAAATCTCCCCTGTCTTAGTAAAGACACCCAAATTAACCCTACTCTTTATGGGTTAGCTGTGATACGTTCACTTATTGGTGAGAATGGCAACACTGAATATCAACCTAAGCCAAATTACAAAGCAGTGTTTGGAGAGAGACAGAAGAAAGCCTGTCTCCAGGGCAGTGGAGGACACGGATGCAGAGGAAGGAAAGGGAGGAAGTTGAAGCAGGAAGAGGCAGGTGATGCCCAAAGGGAGCCACAGATAGCCAAGGGTTTCCATAGTAACCCCCACCTGCTGCCTGAGATCTGGAAGGTGACTGCTGACAGGTGAGATGTAAGTAAGTGCAGCCCAAAGCCCCACACTTTTTTTTTTTAATGTGTATGGGTATTTTGTCTGCATGAGTATTTGCATACCACACAGGTGGTGGTACCCTCAGAGACCAGAAGAGGGCATCAGATCCTCTGGAACTAGAACTACAGGTGGTTATGGGCCACCTTGGATGCTTGGAACTGAACCCAGGTCCTCTGGAAGCCTCTCTCCAGCCCCTGGTCACTTCTAAGAACAAGGTGTCCTACTAGCTTGGACCACAACATCCCAGTTTTATGTGAACACAGTCTTGGCTTTATGTTTCCCAGTTCTCCTCTCCTCCGCTGGCAGTCTAGTGTGACTCCAACTGATAAGCAGAAACTGGAGACAAAAGAATCTGAGGCAGAGGTAGCCAAGGAGCTGCTGAGTTATGTTCGAATTCCATAGCTCTACTTGGCTTTATGTGAATGTACCACACTAATAAAGGAAAATTTAATGTAAAGAAAATCACTCTCAGGTGTTTTTAACAGAAATGTTAACCTTAACTTCTAAGACTAGGATTCCACGGATCTTCTTGAGTCTGTTTTAAACTCTCACACTGGCCTGGGTTTCAGACAATGTTATAAGGCAACATCCTGAAGCACTAAAGGAGCTTCTAGGAGAAATCGTAACGAAATGAATAGCAGAACACTGGGAAGAAAGAGCACCCACTTATGGTCCTAGGGAGGCCCTGAACGCAGGGAAGAGCACCTACTTACAGCTAGGGTCAAGAACTTTATTCAGACCAGTGCCAAAGGGAACCCAAAGAAAAAGCCAAAAACCAACGAGCAACCAGGAGGCCCAAGGATGACTGTGGTCCTGAGAGAGTCACACGGGGTTAGACACTGTCTCACAATTAGAGGGAATGTTTACAACTGGTTTACTCAAGGGAGAGGAGCATGGAACAGGGCAGGCCCCAGTGTCTCAAAATTCCCATTCTGGAGACTACAGGAATCATGGGTTCGATGACATTAGGAATCACCCATGAGGGAGAAGTGTCACAAATTCTCCAATGAGACTCCAGTGCAGGGCAGGATTTGAATGAAATAACTCAAAATTTCTGAATTTTTAACACCTTCCTAAGAACAGCAAAAAAAAAAAAAAATCCAAAGTTCCCTATAATCTTTTTTGGACAACGTTCATCTAAAAACAATTGTCAGTTACCCACCAACCAATGAAATCAACCAAAACCTAATTGTCAACACAGACTGTTTAAAGACAACCTTAGCCAGACAGTGGCACCAGTAAGCCATCTTGCTGGTCAAAGAGTACATTAAAAATAATTTAAAAATTTATTTATTTATGTATTTTATGTATATGGGTGTTATGCCTGCATATGCCTCTGTACACCAGAAGAGAGCATCAGATCCCATGGTATTACAGCTATAGGTGGGTGTGAGCTGTCATGTGGTGCAGGGAATTGAACCCAGGACCTTTGGAAGATCAGCCAGTGCTCTTAACCTCTGAGCCATCTCTCCAGCCCCTAAAAAAGACTTTTAAAAGATTAATTTTAGGGGCTGGAGAGATGGCTCAGAGGTTAAGGGCACTGGCTGCTCCTCCAAGGGTCCTGAGTTCAATTCCCAGCAACCACATGGTGGCTCACAACCATCTGCAATGAGATCTGGTGCCCTCTTCTGGCCTGCAGGGATGTGTGCAGGCAGAACACTGTATACACAATAAATAAATAAATCTTTAAAAAAAAAAAAAAAAAGATTAATTTTAGCTGGGCAGTGGTGGCGAACGCCTTTAATCCCAGCACTCAGGAGGCAGAGCCAGGTGGATCTCTGTGAGTTCAAGGCCAGCCTGGTCTACAGAGCGAGATCCAGGACTACACATAGAAACCCTGTCATGGGAGTGGTGTGTGTCAAACTTAAAGGAATGACCTATACCTCATAGGTAGTATCTATTGTTTGCACATACAAAGGTTTTTCTGGTAGTTTGTTTGTTGGCTGTCCTGGATCTAGCTCTGTAGACCAGGCTGGCCTCAAACTCAGAGATCCACCTGCCTCTGCCTCCAGAACGCTAGGATTTAAGGCGTGCACCACCACTGCCCAGCTTTTTCTGGTAGATTTTTAAATCCAAACAAACTGTGAAAAATATTACTGTGAAGGGACTACATACAGTCCCTCCCCAAAAAGGAAAGAGAATTGTCCTAAGTACATCACACTTTCTACTGAGGAGCATGGTCGTCTCAGTAAGGACGGGCATGAATGAGATCCCACGCATACCTCCTGAGATCCTGTTGTTATACAGTACCCTAGGAATCCAGTAAGAACTGGGCATGGTGACCCATGTCTGTTACCCAGCACGGGAGAGGTTAAGAGTCCAATGTCATCCTTAGCTACACAGAACTCCAGGCCAGCTGGATTACATAAAACCCTGTCTCTCAGAGTAAATAAAGTTAGAAATAAGCAAGGGCCAGCAAGATGGCTCAGAGGGTAGGTAAAGGTGCTTTGCCACCAAGCCTCATGATCTTACATGTAATCCCCAGGGCGCATTTGAGGGAGGAGAGAGCCCGGATTGACACACCATCTTTTAACTTCCACACACGCACTGTGGCACAGGTGTACCCATCCATCCACACATGAAATAACATTTTGAAAAATAAGTAAATAATAAAACATCAAAGTGGAAAAGGACCCAAGGTGTGTCTTGTCACAGACTCAGATATGACTACGTGGTTATGCTTTTTAGTGTTTAAAAGTTCTTTTTTTCTTTTTTGGCCCAGGGTCTCATGTAGCCCTGGCTGACTTTGAGCTCGATATGTAGCCAAGGATGACCTTGAATTCTGACCTTCCTTCCTCTACCTCCTTAGCACTAGCTTGCAGGGAGGCACCAGTGCACCAAGTTTATATACAGTACTAGAGACTGAAGCCAGGATTTTGTACAGGCTGGGAAAATACTCTACCAACTAAGCCAAATCCCTATCCAGTTTTTAATTCTTTCAAAAAAATAAAGGTAAAGCCTGTGTTCAGTCTCATATAACAAGAACCTATTAATGTTATCAGTCTCAAAAGTGCTTTCTGGGGTCAGTGAGGCGGCTCAGCAGGCACCGGCGCTCCCCCAGGAAGCCCTGTAACCTGAGTTGATCCCCAGAACCCAGCAGTGGAAGGAGAGAGCTCACCCCAAGCTGTCCTCTGACCATACATGGTGGCACATATACACATTCACAAAATAAATAAAAATTTAAAAATACTTTCTCCTCTTTCTTCAAGACAAGGTTTCTCTGTATAGCTCTGGCTGTCCTGGAACTCACTCTAGACCAGGCTGGTCTTGAACTCAGAGAGATCCTCCTGCCTCCGCCTCCTGAGTGCTGGGATTAAAGTCGTGCACCACCACTGCCCAGCATACTTTCTCCTGGAACTTCTTAGCCCGTTATTTGGAAGAAGTAGTCTGGCCCACTCACAGGTGATGTCCAGATAGGCAACTTAGGCACCTGGGTCCCCAACAGGGGGCTGACCAGAAGCAGGAGGCTGACCAGAAGCAGGAGGCAGGAGAGGACCTGCCTGCCAGCCCTGTAATGTAGGCTCAGTTCCCTAACTTACACTTGAGTACTGTGCTGAAAAGCAATTTCCCACGCAACATCAACTTCCAAGCAGGTGGCTCACACTGTGGTGTCCTGACTGAGAACAATCTTCACCTCCAATTCTGTGTGTTTGAAGACTTAACACAGACACCACTGCTTGCTCACTTTACAGCCCAACTGTCCATGAAGTGGTCCGAGGAGGGACAAAGTAGGACTGGTCTGTTAATGTTTAATTGTTTCCACCATCCTATCTCACGCCTTGAACTCAGTGTCAATAAGCACTTCAAGGAGCTATTTAATGAAATTAAAATTATGCTAGCCTATTTTTTTTTATCATGCAATTCCAGCATTTCCTTCGAATTTGGATCTTACTAGAAGATGTTTCTTAAGTCTCTTATTTTAAAAAAATATTTTCACTGGGAGAAACAAACAAAAAGACAGAAACATTACAATTTTAGCCAGGCAGTGGGGGTGCAAGTCTTTAATCCCAGCACTCAGGAGACAGGGGCAGGTGGACCTCTGAGTTCGAGGCCAGCCTGGTCTACAGAGTGAGTTCCAGGCCAGCCAAGGATACACAGAGAAATCCTGTCTTGGAAAATTTTTTTTTTCATGTTCCAATATTGTGGGATATTTGTACACTGTGTGAAAATGTACTGCTGTGATTGATGTAATTAATAAAAAGCTGAACGGCCAATAGCTAGCAGGAGGTATAGGTAGAACTTCCAGGCAGAGAGAGAGGACGTAGGACATGGAGGGTGTCAGACATACAGAACGAAAGAAAGGTAAAAAGCCATGAGGCAAAACATAGATTAATATAAACAGGTTAATTTAAGTTAAAAGAGCTAGTGGAACAAACCTAAGCTAAGGCCTCGCTTTCATAACTAATAAAGAGTTGTTGTTATTTGGGAGTTGGCTGACAGGACAGAGGAAGACTCACTATATTCCACAAACATCTTATTCAGAGAAATATTAAGTTACCAGGTATTCTGAGATGCTTTGCACCATCAGGTCTTATTTCCTATGGTGGTAGTTGCCTGGTCACACTGGGCTGTGCATCCCCCTACAGCTCAATGAAGGCGTGGAGACACTGGTCACACTGGGCTGGGCATCCCCACACAGCTCAATGAAGGCATGGAGACACTGGTCACACTGGGCTGGGCATCCCCCTACAGCTCAATAAAGGCGTGGAGACACTGGTCACACTGGGCTGGGCATCCCCCTACAGCTCAATGAAGGCATGGAGACACTGGTCACACTGGGCTGGGCATCCCCCTACAGCTCAATAAAGGCGTGGAGACACTGGTCACACTGGGCTGGGCATCCCCACACAGCTCAATGAAGGCGTGGAGACAATGGTCACACTGGGCTGGGCATCCCCACACAGCTCAATGAAGGCGTGGAGACACTGGTCACACTGGGCTGGGCATCCCCACACAGCTCAATGAAGGCGTGGAGACACTGGTCACACTGGTGATGAGGAAGCCACCGAGTGGGATGGGTGAAGTGGCTTTAAGCAAAAGTGCTGCCATCAAGCTTGACTACCTGAGTCCATCCCCAGGACTCTCCTGGTGGAGTGAGCGGACACCTGCTAGACGCCCTCCGACCTCCACACACGCACCACAGTACACATCCCTGTGTGCCACAAGATTTTAAAAAGTGCTTTGGTTGGTTTTTTTTGTTTTGTTTTGTTTTTTGTTTTTTTTTTTTTGGTTCTTTTAAAGGGGCTTGAAAGAGGACTCAAGGTTAAGAGCACTGGCTGCTCTTCTGGAGGATTATGGTTTAACTTCCAGTACTCACAGGACAGCTCACAACTGTCTCTAACTCCAGTTCCAGGGGTTTTGACACCCTCTTCTGGCCTCTGAGGGAAAGGCCTGCATGTGGCGTGCGCGCGCAACACCCATACATTAAAAATGGGAGGGGTAGGTATTTAAATACATGAAAAACTGCTTGCTGGGTGTAGTGGTGCACTCCTTTAATCCCAGCACTCTAGAGGCAGAGGCAGGCGGATCTCTGAGTTCAAGGCCAGCCTGGTCTACACAGAGAAACCCTGTTTTGAAAACCAAAAGGGAAAAAAAGGAGAAGAAAAAAGGAAAAACTACAAGGAATTAACTAACCAGAAGGATAAACAGTTTAGTTCTATTTATTAAGAGATAGCACACAGCAAGAGAAGATGCCCGACAGGGAACTGGGAAGCCATGGCACCTTTCTCCTGGTCTACAAACTACACAGATGCATGGGTGTGAGGCAAGCTGGGATTCCAAACAACAGCTCTTTCAACCACCACTCTAAACTGAAAAAATACTCAGCACGTGAAAACACACTTTTATATAACAAAGAGAAAAGACAGCACACTGGGGTGTTTCTATTTGTTAATGTGTACCAGTGGAAACTTAAAAGTGTTTCATATGCTGTCTTCAAACAGCTCCTAATTTACAATTTTAAGAAATAGTTTAAAGAAACACATACAAAGCACAGTATTTCCAACCTTTAATTACCGTCCGGAATTTCATAGAGGAAACCAATCAAACGATAAACATAATCAGAGGAAAAGTAAAGACGAACTCCCACAGTGAAGGCTGCAGCGATTCATCCAACACAAACACTGTGGTCATGGAGCGCCAGGAATAATCTTCAAATTTTAAAAACTTTTATTACTTTCATTTCCCAAACTTCCTCAAAGGTTTCCCTTAAGTTTCTTTTTTTGTTGTTGTTTTTTGTTTTGTTTTGTTTTTTTCAAGACAGGCTTTCTCTGTGTAGTTTTGGTGCCTCTCCTGGATCTCACTCTCTAGACCAGGCTGGCCTCGAACTCACAGAGATCCGCCTGGCTCTGCCTCCCGAGTGCTGGGATGAAAGGCGTGCGCCACTACTGCCTGGCTTCCCTTAAGTTTCTTAAGGGCTGAGTCAGCTGTTTCCCTTCCCAAGTCTCAAGAATTCTATCTACTTGTCACTAGATAGGTAGACTTGTGTGGTGGGGGGAGAGAGACTGGCCCTCTGCACTGTCAATGTTATCAGAGACTTCAAAACAGGCAGAATGAGGAACCCCAAATCTCAACAAGCCGGATGCTTCCTGAACTGAAGCCTCTCCACTGTTTAGTTAGGTACCTACTAGAATTCCAGAACAGTCTTGTTAGAAAGGCCGTTCTTTGTCTTGTCACCAACACCTAAACAATGACTGCACTTGTGTTTGTGCTGGCGACACACCACTTCAATGTTACAACAGTGCACACAGGAATATATATAAAAGTACACGGCACTCTAAACTATGTTACTATTTCAGTAAAATTCTACCTTGTATTTAATAGGCCATTCTGTTCTATAATTTGGTTTTTGTTGTTGTTTATAGAACTGTCTCTCTCAGGTAGCCCATGCTGGCTTCAAACGCACAATGTAGCTGAGGCTTGACCTTCAAGTCCTCATCTTCCTGCCTCTGCCTCCCAAATGCTGGGATTAAGGGTATGCCACCCAGTTTGCTCTTAATTAAAAGCTTACACTGCCGCAGGAATTGAGCCAAGAGGATAATTTATTTGTAATCACAATTTCCAAGGGCCAAAACACAATTTTGTAACTATGCTCACATTATAGCACACAGTTTCTGTTTAGATTTGGAAAGGTCAGATCTTACAAAATCTGCCCTCTTCACATGCTGAGAAGAGCTTCCTCCCGGGAAGTCTGGAGTACCCAGCAGTGAGCACCCAGCCTTCCGGCCCATCCCCACCAGGCACTGTGCACGTCCTGGGCCAGAGGACACCTGGACCACACCTCATCAGTGAAACAGCCCTTCCCTTTGCTGTCTCCTCTTATTACTCACATGCTATGCACCCAGCTGAACCTGACTCTGGAATTGTCCGGATTTCAATATCCAGTGCTCAGAAAAGAATGACAAATACAATATTGAGAAGTCTCAGATTGCAGCATGCACTAAAGACCTCACTTTCAAAGCAACTCTGAAGTCAGTTAACTATCCAACTGGAAATCATGTCACTGATAAAGGTCCCCGGAAAGCCAGTCCTCTCAACTAAGGGCTCGGCCCTCTTTGTAACCAAGAGCAGGGCCCCCACACAACAAAGCACCAGAGCGTCCTGAGGAAGGGTCCCTCCTCCAGCTACTCTAAGGCACACGCAGCAGCAACGTCAGGCTCAAAAGCAACCAGACAGAAGCCCTTCTAAAGATCACTGCACTTTAAGTCCTAAACAAAATTCTAGATGCTGGTAACCACTGTCAGAGCAGGCAGCCTCCGTGTGGAACACATTTGGTTCCGCGTGTAAACATCAGCTTTATCAGTCCTAAAGATTAGAAATGACTGGTTCAAACTGCACAGTCCTAGCCCAATGACGAGAGCAACCTGAGGGCAGGATGGACAGTGTGACCTGCACCTAAGCCTCACTTCCTCCTACTCAGTCAGGCCTTGTGAAGGAACTGAGGGTCTTGAGGGGAAATGACCATAAGGGAGGTTTGAAGCAAGGGTTTCACCTTACACTCCAACCTGTCTTGGGAACTCCTATCAATAAATGACTTAATCACGCATTTGTCCTGATGAAGCACAATAGGTTATCCGACCTATGATCACTGCATTCGATCCCTAAATGAACCCAATACCAAGGTGAGATGAAGAAAAGTTTTTAAGTGACAGTTCCAGCTCCCCCCACTCCACCCCCCGCGCCAATATCACAAGAGTCTGACACGATTATAATTCGAGGGTGGGGGGAATATCTACTTGCTCTCGAATGGTGTACTTAAAATAAAGCTTTTAACGTTAAAATTCGCTTGGAGGTGCTAAAGGAAAGGGGATGCTCAGGCCCTGGACATCGAGGGGATGTGGACAGGCTGTCACCTGGGTGGAGCTCTCGGGAGCTGGGCTGTGGGACGCGATGCCCTCGGAAGGCCCACCCGGCGGGGGCGGGAGTTGAGGAGATGCAAAAGACACAGGGGCTGCCCACCCACCCGGCAGAGGATAGGGCTGGAGGGGTAACTCCAGGCCCGATTCTGGACCCCAAAGGCCAGTCCCGGGCGGAGGCAGGGCGGATGTCCCAGGGAGCGCTGCAGGAAATGATATCCAGACTCGGAGGGTGGGTCTAGGAAGCGGCCAGGGCGATGGCCGGGAGTGGGGGGAGTGCGAACGGAGGATGTGGCTCCGGAGCGCAGGACCAGGGAGGCCCGGCGCGGGTACGAGGAGCGAGAAGCGCTGAGGGGCGAGCGGCACCTTACTCACCCCACTCGAGGAACTCCGCCACATACTTGTCGCGGCGCAGCGCCGAGTGGCTGCACTCGGTGTAGAGGCACACCAGCACGTCCAGCAGCGTCTCCACGCTCAGGGCGCTCTCGTTGCGCCACGGCCCGTCCAGGAGCAGCTGCTCCAGCTTCTTGAGCCGCACCTTGGCCGACATGGTGCCGCGCGGCCCGCTCCCCACGCGCCGGCCTCTCGCCGCCCGTGCGCCCCGGCGTCAGGGCCAGCACTCCCCGGCCCAGCGGCCGCGCGCCCCGGCGTCCAGTAGCCGCAAAGTCCTTGTCGTCGCAGCCGGGCCTAGGCCGACATCTTGGGCTCCGTCCCGGCGGCACCGAGTCTGGGGCACCGGGCCCCGCGGGTCCATGGGCCGGTCTCCTCCCCTAGGCGCCGCCCGCACGCCCGCACGCCGTCCCCGCCCTCAGTCGCCTGGCCGCGCCCTCGCGCGCGCCGTCGCCGACCTGGACCGCGGCGGAGCCCGAGCGCAGCAGAAACCCGGCCGGCGCCCGAGCCCCGACCTCAGCCCGCGACCTGCAAGCCAACCAGGGCGCGGCCAGCGCCGCGCAGCCAACCACCGCGGGGCCGACCGCCGCCGCGCTGACCTCAGCGCGACGCCCCGCCCTCGGCCCGCGGCTCTTTGGGCCTTGCGGTTCGCCGTAGGAACGGTGTGGGGCGGGGTGCCGAGTGCGAAACCGAGATTGCGGGTGGCGCACGCGCAGAGGAGCCCGGGCGGGGCGCCGAGCCGCGCTGTATGTGCCCGGGATCCCGTGGTTCGGCTCTACTCCCGGGCCTCCGGACCGACCCTCGTGGCCTAGCCAGGCAGCTGCCTGGCGCGGCCCCAGGAGCCGCTCTGCTGGGTCTCGGTTGCCGCGTCCGAGCTGTAGAGCGACCGAGCCCTGTGCCCCAGTGCGCACGCGAGACGCGGGCGGGGCACCTGCCGGAAGGCTCCGGGACCCGCTGGCCGCGCGCTCCCCCGCGGGCACGCGCCCCTGGGGATGCGCAGTACCCTGCCTCGACTGTTTGAGATTCTGCTCCCTGACTGATCATTAGGGTGTCGGCCTGGTGCGGAGTAGACGGTTGTCTCCAGGCGGGGCGCCGCTTTTAGTGGATTCCGCGCCTGAAAAGGTTGATGTAGAATATCCCTTCGGACAAACCCCGGGCCTCGGCAGAGGAGGAGCCCTTTGTGGATCCCAGGGTCGCTTCCACAGAGTGAGGGCTTGTAGTTCCACGGGGGCAGGTGGGGTTAGGAAGCCGGAAGCTGAGTGGAGCCTGAGGCAAAACGCTGGGTGGAAAGACAGCAGCCGAATGGCGACTCCTGCGCAGGAAGCGACTGAAGGGTCCCTGGAGCCTTCTGGGCTGCTGGGAATGGTGTATGACTTGGTTGGGGTTACACAGGCACACATACGTCTGTGTATCTAGCCTTAGTTTTTAAAACGCAGGCAAAATGGCCCGGTATAGTAGGTTGGGTAGAGCGAACCCTCATCAGAGCAGTATCATTGCGAGGGAATCTATACACATATATAATGTATTCACTAGTTACTGCATGTGTATGATGCCCAGCTTTTAAAATTGTAAAAGAAAGGCCAAGAGGATCTCCCTACCCAAAACTAAAATCTGAGCCCTGTTTGTAGGACAAAGACCTAAAATAGTGTGACCAGACAACTGAATTCCTTTCCTGACCACCCATGCTTCCTTTGTCCCATAAATGTCCCCCATGAGAGAGTGTCTTCTCTGGCTGGCCCTGTCAGCCCAGACCCTCCCACTGGTGTCCCTGAGTCCAGTCTCTGGTTGCTTGCCTCTGAAATATTTAATCCCTCCAAATTAGAACTTTGTACCTGCCCTCCTGTGCCAGTCTGTAGTGCCTCCCCCAGCTACCTTTAGTGTGTCTGTTTATCCCAGATCTGTTTCCACACTGCCTTTTAGGACGCCTTTGGCCCCCAAGACAGAGTGGATCCAGGTGTCCTCTGTAGGCTTCCTCTGAACTTGAAACAGTGGGTCCATATGGGACTTGGTCACTAGTCTGGGACCAAAAGTAAATTAATAAACAAAGTTGTTTCTGTTCCTCAGTTTCCTTGGATGTAAAAAGAATAAGAGAATCTCCTGTGCATTTCAGACAGTTTGGGAAGGGACTCTGAGTAATCACCAGGGAGTACTTTGCCCACTGCCCTGTTCATGCTACTCTTACTTTGGTGGCTGCTCTTGGGACATTAGGGCTAATATTTTAGGAAACAAGGTTTGTGACCAGCTGATGGGTGAAATAGCCTTGGGTACCGGCTCTTGGCCCCTAGACAGAGGCAGCCTGGCTATGTCTTCTCCAGCAACCATGAGAACACACAGTAAACTGTGTGGACTTGCCAGTGTATTTCTGAGCTTTTAGATCAACACACCAACCCTGCTCCAAGTTAACCCATCCCAGCACCTCAAAATGTACACAAAGTCTATGCCACAAGCATAGACTTGGTCCAGAGTGAGGGAAGGTTCCCAAGCATTTCCCTTGATAATCTATATAGGCAATCTGGAGGATTAACTCTCAGATCTTGAGAATTCCGCATAGATGATGTCTAAACAAATGACGGTGGCTCTGTGCCAGTAAAACTGTATTTACAGAAGCCCGTGGTTTGTGGAGCGCAGTTTGCTGACTCCTGCCTCCTAACACCAGCTTTGACAGTAGGGTTTCAAGTCCAGAGACACAAGCCTTGTTTGAGAAAGGGGAGCTGACCACAGGCAACAAAGTTTCCTTTTCTCTCGAAATCAATGTGAGAAAGGGACTTGTAGTATCCTTTCAAATCACAGAGAACGACAGGAGGGAATCCTAAAGAGATGGGAATAAGGAACTATGCAGGCGTGTTTGCTTAGCATGCACCCAGTCCCAGGTTCCTCCATGGCACTGTGTAACCAGGCCTGGAGGCACAGGCCTGCAGTCCCATAATCCCAACATTGTGAAGGCAAAGGCAGTGGGATCCGAAAAGTTCAAGGTCCTCCCTGGCGGCTTCAAGTTCAAAGACAGAATATGTGAGACCTTGTCTGAAAAAAAAACAAGGGGCGACAGAGATCAGAATTACTATTCTACATAAGAAAAATACAGACAAGGGGCTGGAGAGATGGCTCAGTGGTTAAGAGCACTGACTGCTCTTCCAAAGGACCCAGGTTCAATTCCCACCACCCACATGGCAGATAATAACTGTAACTCCAAGATCTGACACCCTCACACAGACACACATGGAGACAAAATACCAATGCACATAAAATAAAATGTTTTTTAGCCGGGCGGTGGTGGCGTACGCCTTTAATCCCAGCACTCGGGAGGCAGAGGCAGGTGGATCTCTGTGAGTTCGAGGCCAGCCTGGTCTCCAAAGCAAGTTCCAGGAAAGGCTCAAAGCTACACAGAGAAACCCTGTCTTGAAAAACCAAAACAAACAAACAAAAAAAAATTTTTTTAAAGAAAAAAATATATAGACAAGATACGTGAAATAGAGAATTCTGTGACAGGAAAAGACAGGATCATAGCAGTGATCCCTCTCCCAGAGATCTTGTTTGCCAGAGATGAATGTTCTGACCCAGCCAGCCAGAGAACTGGGGTGGAGCCCCGTGATCTCCCTTAGGCTTGAAGATGGTTAGGGCTAAGGAGACAGCCACAGCTCCCAGGATAGCACCAAGCTGCAAGGATAGCCTCAGAGCCTTGGGAATCCAGCGGCCTACTTACCAGTGCTCACGGGGAAGAAAACATCCAGGGCCAGGGAAAGAGGCTTCCAAAAGATTAGAGGAATAGTACCTGGTGCACAAACAGACAAAGAGATAATGTTTCTCACGAGCTTGACTAGAAAACCCCGTCATTCTCAGACATTGGATAGAATTCTCAGGAAGGTTACTGTGTTCGGCAGCTTTCTGTCATTGTGAAAAAGTGGCTGAGGAAAAAAAATGGCTTAAGGGGAGAAGCATTTACTGTGGCTCGTGGTTTCAGAAACTTCATTCTATGACCACTGGACTATTATTTCTAGGCCCATGGTGAAGCAGGACATCATGGTAAGGAGCATATAGCAGAGAAAAGATCTTTACATCGTGGCAACCAGGAAGCAGAGAAAAGGAGAGGTAAGAGCAGGTTCCCAGTGTACCCTCCCTGAGCATGCCCACGACGACGACTTACTTCCATCAACCAGGCCCCGTTTGTTAAGGCTTCCATCACCCTCCCCCCGACTGGTGCCACCAGCCAGGGAGAGGGCATTCAACATGTGGGCCTTGGGGGAAATCTTCAGATCCAAATGACACAACTGTGCCTCAGAGGTGGAATCGCCGCTGCTAGACTTCCTAGATAAAGCCCTCGACTGAATATTTGGGATTTAGCTTCATGCAGAGCTCTGGTCTAGCAAGTGTGAGGCCCTGAATTCAGTCCAAAAGTAGAAGGGAAGGGGAAGGGAAAGAGGGCACTAGACAGAGCATACATCCATGTCTGCCAAATAAATCATCAAAACAAGACAAACACCAAACTCTTCACAAATAATTTAACTTCATCCCAGAACAAAGCTACAAAACATTTATTGGAGGCAAAAATACCCAACGTCTCAAATGGCAACATCACAATGCCTGGCATCCGGTCAAGGGTAACCAAGCTTTCAAACAAGCAGGTAGGAAAGCACAGCCCACAGTGAGGAGACTAGGAGTCACAGCCAGCCTCCAGTTTACACCGCGAGAGGATTAGCTGGAGATCCTTTTAATTTTTAATCTAACATCGAATGACGAAAACTACAGCCCCTGAAGTGAAAAATGTACTGTATGTAACTAATGACACATTAAATACTACTTAAGATTCATGAAATTAAAGGTTTAAAACTGGAATTATTCAGAGGGCCAGTGAGGTGGGTCAGCTGGTGAGGGGGCTTGCCCCCCAGCCTGATGGCCTGATAACCTTGATTCCTGGGCCCCACAGGCTGGAAGGAGAGCAGTGACTCCCCGAAGTCGGTCCTCTGACCTCTACCCACAGACATGTGCATGTGCAGGAACACACACACACACACACACACACACACACACACACACACACACACGCGGACTGAGCCCCTGTGAACTCTGTGACAACAGCAGGTGATGAACCAATTGCTGGGAAATGGGACAACCTCAGTGTCCTTTACCCAATGAATGGATAATGAAAACATGGTCATACACACTATGGAACACTATCCAGCTGTAAAGAAAAATGAAATCATGAACTTTGCAGACAAACTGAACTAGAAAAGATCGTATTGAGTGAGGCAACCCAGACCCAGGAAGACAAATGTCCCATGTTCTCTCGAATCCGAGGCTTCTAGCTCCAAATCTTCAGCTATAATAAGCGTGGTTCTCACCTCTCATCGAGGAAACTTCTCTTTGCAATAGACAGAGATCAATACAGAAAACCACAACCAGTCACAATGGAGAACTGTGGCACCTAGTCCCAATGGATACATTTACAAAGCAACTCCTAAACCCAGGGATCATTGCAAAAGGGGGCAGAAAGGTTGTAAGAGCCAGAGGATCAGAGAGTCGCTGTGAGACTGTCTCCCGGGAATGTCAGAAGCAACACCCATCAAGTCTCACCAACATGACTTCCCAAATGTGATCTGAACAAGGACAGCAACAATGGACATGCTAAAGTAGATGGGGTGCAGAGCCCACCAGGCTCAACCCCACACGAGAACTACAGACAACTAAGGACTCTGAGAGCAGGAGACAGTCTTCGCCAGGAAAGAGCACATCAATTGAGTATTCAATGCCAAATGGTCAGCCTTGCAAATATACACATAAATAACATTTTATACAGACTAAGCAGGTTGTATTTATGTATTTGGGAATATATATGTATATAGATATTTATGTATGTAACAACAATTAATGAAAAAAGAGGCCAAGAATTTGAAAGAGAGCAAGGAGGGGTATCTGGAAGGGTTTTAGAGGGAGAAAGGAAAGGGGGAATGGCGCAATTATATTATAACCCCATAAATAAAAAGAATAATTTGTTTTGTTTTTAAAGCAATGTGCCTGGCATGGTTGCACTTGCCTTTTCTTTTCTTTTTTAAGATTTATTTATTTATTATGCATACAGTGTTCTGCCTGCATGTATCCCTGAAGACTGGAAGAGGGCACCAGATTTCATTACAGGTGGTTGTGAGCCAAGATATGGTTGCTGGGAATTAAACTCAGGACCTCTGGAAGAACAGCCAGTGCTCTTAACCTCTGAGCCATCTCTCCAGTTCTGTTGTTGTTTTTTTAAGACAGGATTTCTCTGTGTAGCCTCGACTGTCATGGAACTTGCTCTGTAGACCAGGCTGGTCTTGAACTCAGAGATCCACCTGCCTCTGCCTCCTGAGTGCTGGGATTAAAGGCATGCGCCACCATGCCTGACAAAAGGAATAATTTTTAAGAAAGAAATGACAGTAATTTCCAAACATGTCAAAACTATAAACCCACAAATGGAAGACATATAGTGATATACAAACAAGCACAGGACACAGAACCAGATGCTGTGACTGCTACACCGAGACAGATCACGAAATTCTCCAAACCAGTGATGAAGGTAAAAGAAAAGAAGAACAGCGAGAGAAAAAGGCACCAGAGAGGGCTGGAGAGCGGCTCAGAAGCTGAGAGTGTGCACTGCTCACAACCATCTGCCACTCCAGTTCCAGGAGATCTGACACCCTCTTCTGGTCTCCTCAGGCATCCCTTACACACACACACACACACACACACACACACACACACACACACACACACACACACACATACACACACATACACTGTAGCTAGAGTTTTCCTGCCTGGCCCACAGTCAGGACAAATCTCTCTCACCTGCCAGTCCCATAGCCGCTCAGACCCAACCAAGTAAACACAGAGACTTATATTGCTTACAAACTGTATGGCCATGGCAGGCTTCTTGCTAACTGTTCTTACAGCTTAAATTAATCCATTTCCATTAATCTATACCTTGCCACGTGGCTCGTGGCTTACCGGCATCTTCACATGCTGTTTGTCATCGTGGCGGCTGGCAGTGTCTCTCTGACTCAGCCTTCCACTTCCCAGCTTTATTCTCCTCCTTGTCCCGCCTATACTTCCTGCCTAGCCAATGGCCAATCAGTGTTTTATTTATTGACCAATCAGCAACACACTTGACATACAGAACATCCCACAGCAACACACACACACACACACACACACACACACACACACACACACACACACGGAAAATATAAAGAAAAAAAGGCGTCAGCAAATATCTCATTTGAAGCAACACTCTAAAGCAGCAAAGCGAAAGAAAATTATGACCTAACATTTTATACTCGGCTAAAATATCCCTCAAAATAGAGGGGGAAATATTTCAAAGACGTAAAAACCCACTGTGAAAAAAGAGAAGCAGGATCTTTGGCCTGGGGTTATGCATGTTGGAATTTTCTAGGTGATAACCACAACCTTGCATGGTTTTCTCTGTTCATTTGCTGGGCATCCCTGCAGACTGCCAGTTTGGGGTGGAATCCAGAGCAGCAGCAGGCTGGTGGCCAGCCGCAGGCTTTGTGAAGGCTGCTTGCCCCTCAGCCTCATGACCCAGCATGCTTTGAAAAGGTGAGATTATGCAGATAGCTCAGCTGGTCAAGTGCAGGACACATATTTGGTTCCCAGAACTCACATCAGCTCAAGTGGCAGCGTGTTCTTATAACCCCAGCCCTGGGGAGGCAGAAACAGGAGGATCCTCAGACTCGCTAGCCAACCAACCTAGCTTACTTCTGGGAGTTCCAGGGCAGTGATAGACCATGTCTTTAAAAGAAAAAAGTGGATAGTTCCTGAGAAATGACACTCAAGGTGTCCTCTGGCCTCCACGTGTGTGTGTGTGTGTGTGTGTGTGTGTGTGTGTGTGTGTGTGTGTGTGGTGTGTGGTGTGTGTGGTGTGTGTGTAGTGTATGTGTATGTTTGTGTAGTGGGTGTGTGGTGTGTGTGTATGTGTGTGTGCTGTATATATGTGTGTGTAGTGTGTGTGTATATGTGGTGTGTGTGGTGTGTGTATGTATGTGTTTATATGTGTGTGTGGTATGTTTACGTGTGTATGGTGTGTGTATGTGTGTCTGTGGTGTGTGTGTTGTGTGTGTGTGTATGATGTGTGTGGTGTGTGTATGTGTGTGTGTGTGTGTGTGTGTGTAGGGCAGAGGCCTGTAGAGCCAGCCTGGTAGGAGACCCATTACCCTGGACACTCCAGGGCTGTCGAATAAATCCATTTCTTCTACCAATGACTGTTCTCCTTTTCAAAGGCTCCTACTGGCTTGCTACTCAGTTAGTACTGGCTTAGTAAAGGTGACTGCTTGGCCATGGATACCAAGAAACTATTCAACCCAATTTATCTGCCCATCAAAAAGTCAATGTTATCCACGATACCACAAAACCAGGTATGCATAACAGTGTTCTGCTGTAAAATGACACTGGACCCAGATATGTCTGGAAGAAGTGAGTGAAGGTCATGAGCAGGTAGCATGACGCCCATGGTATCTGCTCCCACTGTTCTGCAAACTCTTCTTACCCCACAGCTATGGCCTCATGGTCAGTCAATACAGGATGGGGCTGGAGTAAAGCTTGCTCTCCAGGGGGTAATGGCCTCAGCCAGTGGTGGTTGGACCCAGTGAGGTAAGTTCCTAAAAGACAACACTGAAGAGAAAGTCTCCCAGAAGGCAAAACTCCATGTCAATTCATAACTAATGTATTATCTAGCCAATCAGAGGCTTTGAAAGGTGCACCCCAGCGGGGGTGGCAATCTGGTTATAATTCTCAGGGTAGGCACAACATGCCAGCCTGTGAGAATGAAGATTCATTCACCAAGCAAGGTGCAGTGGGGAGGAGGCTCTCAGGGTTCACATGACCAGGGCGACCCTTCTGAAGACATCGGCTGTCTCTCATCCCCTGCCACAGTGCTTGTTCAAAGGACCCAGGTACCACTGACAAAAGGCGGAGGAATGGAGGCCACAGACTCCCTTCACCCAGACTGACGTGGCTTCCGTCATGGCACCCAGCCCAAACTTCATCCACAGGGCCCCATGCTGTGCCGTTCATCAGATGCCATCTCCCAGTTACTGCCGTTACACCCTTTCCATCACAGTGGGCGCGTGCTTGCTTTCCCAGTCACACCGCTTCTACCAGCACCACCATTTTTGGGCTTTGAGAATGTTTTATTTATCTATCGCCATAGCAACCCAAACAACATCACTGAGAACTGTAGGATTCATTTTATGGAGAAGGAAGTTTGGTAGAGAGCTCCTGCCTACGAAATCCCCTGACTACCACATGCCTCACCGTCAGGCCCACCCTGCAGGGTGTGGTATATTCCTTCCCCAGCAGGCTTTGTATAGTGCCATGCCCCAAGAGTCCAGCACATGATGAGTCCAGGAACCAAGCCGAGGAGGTCCTCCCGCCTAACACCAACTAACACACAGGAATTCTGCTTTCCTTCCTGTGACCTTGGGCTAGCGTCCAAGAAAGGAACGCTTCCTTCAGGAAACACAGTCACATCATGTCACAGCTCAGATGGATTGCAGGATTTCAGCTGAGGCTGCCCCTCCCCCGCCAGCCCTGCCCGCCCCACCCCACCAAGCCGACAGTCCTAAGATGCTCAGCCTCAACCACCAGGGGGACTGTGAACGGGTTCGGCTAGTGAGGCAAGGGGATCTTGTACAGAACCTAGGAATTCCAGGGAGGTACTCCTAATACTTCCTGTTAATAACTCTTATTGCAGAAAAGGAGAGCTCACTAGAAACGGGCCCTGAGGGGAGTCAGGTCCCGAGTGAACAAAAGTTCCAGTCATCTCTCCAGAGCTAAGGAAAAGAGCTGCTAAGAGCCCCCACAGGGAGCCAGGGCATGGGAAGGGCCCAGAGGCAGGCATTGTGGCAGTGTGAGTCTTAGGACTGCTTCTGGCAGGGCCGTTCCACCCACTCACACACACCTTACACAAACACTGATGGTGATGCCACCCTGGTTGTCACAGTCACCAGAGACGGACAGTTCTGTGGCCGTTGGGGTTAAGGACACATCTTCCTCCATAGGACAAGAGTGAAAGATGAAGGGCACAGGGCTAAGAGGTTTGCCTTATCTCTGCAGATCCTACATTCCATCCTACTCTGTACTCCAAAGCGGGCTACCCTGGGAGACTCTGGATGCGGCGGGTGTCTAGCAAGAGCATACGGGATGGTTTTCACCCTGTAGCTGACAGTACCGCTCCCATCTAGGTCCTTCCTTGAGGGCTCCACTCTCAGATGATGATTCTCTTCCTTCCAGCCACCCCGTGGGACGTATAATGGGACATGCTGGTCCGTCCCTTCCTTCCTGGTCTGACCCTGCCCACACCCTGGTAAACAGGCCACTTGTATGACCTCCTCAGTTCTCCCGCAGGGTGTGTCCTCTTCAGGGCTGATTCAGCCACTTGTACAGTGATAGTCACAGCATTGTTACTGCCTGTGGAAAAATGAAAGCCTAACTATCCATATAGGCAGAAGAATAGGTAAGTCTGGGACACTCCAAAGGTGGAATTCCAGCCAGACCTGGTGGTGCACACTTGTGGTGGTATGTACTCATGTGGTGGCTTGAATGAGAAATGTCCCCCATAGTCTTGGGCATTTGAATGCTTGGTCCCCAGTTGGTGGCACTGCTCGGGGCTTAGGAGGTGTGGCCTTGCAGGAGGAAGTCACTTGGGTCCCGCCCAGTCCGCTCCTCTCTGCCTCATGCTTGTGAGTTTTCTGCCCCTGCTGCCTTGCCTTCATGAGTCCCCTGGTTGACTTGTTTTGTTTGTTTGTTTTTTGAGACAAGGTTTCTCTGTGTAGTTTTGGTGCCTGTCCTGGATCTTGCTCTGTAGACCAGCCTGGCTTCAAACTCACAGAGATCCGCCTGGCTCTGCCTCCCGAGTGCTGGGATTAAAGGTATGCGCCACAGCTGCCTGGCCAACTTTCAACTTTCTTAAGCCCAAATAAACTCTTTCTTCTATAAGTTGATTTGGTCATAATGTTTTATCCCAGCAACAGAAAAGTAACTAATTCATCCTGGGAGGCAGAAGCAGGAATATCAGAAGTTCATGGTCATTCTTGGCTACATAGCAAGCTCCAGGCTAGCCTAAGTTACAAAAAAAGTGCCTCAGAAGCCGGGCAGTGGTGGCACATGCCTTTAATTCCAGCACTCGGAGGCAGAGGCAGGTGGATCTCTGTGAGTTTGAAGCCAGGCTGGTCTGAGTTCCAGGACAGCCAGGGTTACACAAGAGAAACCCTGTCACAAAAAGAAAGAAAGAAAGAAAGAAAGAAAGAAAGAAAGAAAGGAAGGAAGGAAGGAAGGAAGGAAGGAAGGAAGGAAGGAAGGAAGGAAGGAAGAAAACAAAACAAAACAAAAACCCCTCTGACTCAGAAAATAAAAATAAACAAATAACAAAACACATACACACACCAGGCAGTAGAATTCCATATAGCCCCTAAAAACAGTGCAGAGTAATTCTCTCAACCAAACCAAGGCTATGGACCATTGGCTCCTGGAAACCCTGTCTGGGTCTAAGGTGCATTCCAACCAAGGGACCAGACCACAGACCAGGACGGAAAGAAGTAAAGAAGACGGAGCCAAGGATGTGCTGATTCTGTGAGGAAGTGGACGGTGGACCTGGGGGACATGAAAAGGGGTGCCTTGCAAACAGGGAGGTCTTTCTCCTAAGTGACACTATAAGGGAGATGCCCGGCACAGGGCACGTGCAGAAGTGTGAATGATGGAGTGGGCAAGCCAACCCTCCAAGGCCTGACAAGCACAGATAGCCATTACCTAATGAGAGGCCTCTTCCCTCCCTCCCATACCTGCAGGGTCCCAGAACCCCTGAGATCCTGGCGTCCTGTAGCCAGACTCTCTGGATCACAGCTCTTCCTGAAGATACACGCTCTCCTTTTCAACACCTCAGCTGACCACACTGAAGGCTGTGAAGTTCGGGATCACAGGCTACCACCTTACCATGATCAGACACAAAGAAACGCCCCGGTAACATTAATATGAAGGAAAGAGGCAAGGAGCCGCAGGAGGGAGGCAGGGCGGATAGAGGGTCCTGGGGCTTGTAATGTTGCTTGGCATGTCAGGTTGAGAGATGGGGACCTCTGAACACCTCCTCTTTGTTCAGCAATGCAATACCGTGGGAGGAGCCGAGAGTGGAACCAGGAAGCCATTATCATAAAGGCCAACGTAGCTGGGACCAAACACGTAGACCGCAAAGGCAGAAAGTCAGTCTGGGAACCCCCACTAGTCTACTGGGGTGAGGGAGCAAGGCAGGGGGCAGCCTTCCAGGAGAGTTTGTCAGTGGGCCTTCACAGGGCATCAAACATCCCTGTCAGGCAAGGGCCCAGCAGGGAACAACTGGCACCATTAGATAAGGATTATTCTAGAAAGATCTGTTTACAAAGAGCCTTACAACAGAGAGGAAGAGGTAGGGACCACAGAGACGGTGCAGGAAGAAGCTGGCGGTAACACAGCTGTCATACCCATGGCCCAGGTTCACCTTACCCTCTCTAGCTGCTACATCTATGAAGGTGCCTGTGTGGGTGCCATCATATCTGGGCCAGCTATCTGGCCTGTGGTTTCAGGTAATGCAGAGTTTGATGGGCATCTAGGGGAAAGAAGGAGACAAGAAGGGCATTTGTCTTCCAGGCTTCTTCCTTGCCATTGGCACCTGACACTGCCCTGACCAAATGTTACTCCCCTCTCCAGGAAGCCAAGGGGAGGTGACCCTCTCCATTCTGGATCCCACCTTCCGCTGCTTCCTTCACCTCTTCCATCCAGGAGAGGGTGGTCTCCGGGGTTGGACCACCCCGTGACCTACGTTGTCCCCTGCAAATACACTACCATCCGTTTCTGGCCACACTGATTTAGACTGCACACAAGCCCCTCCTAACCCTTCTTCCATATCTTCCGGGAAAGTGCTCTGCAGCCCGCCAAGGCTTCTGGCATCTAACAGTGCAAGCCCAGCAATGCCAGAAGCTGCCTACCCAGGACACTTTGGAGCTGCACGAGAGCTCCCTGAGGCCCCCAGCTCCTCATTCGCCAGGGGAAGAGGAGACTGCCTCTCTGCCACAATCTGCGAAGCTTCTGGGAGTTCATAGGTTCAGTCCATAGTCACAGTGGGCACAGTCCTCACAGATAACCCTAGAGTCACACACGGCAGCTTGTCACAGCAGCAAGAAGAGGGCAGGGACAGGGGATGCTGACCATCACGGCCTGTGCAAAGCCCTGACTGCCCACACTCCCCTTCCTGGCGGCCTGACCATCTCCCACTGACCACCAGAGGCATTTTCAGAAAAGTTGGCACTGACTACCCCCCAACCTTGCTCTGAAACCTTCCGTAGCTCCTGCTCGCTCAGGGATGACAGGGAGTTCTGAGGCCAGCTGGCATTTAGGTCAAGGATTTCTCTTCCTGGCTGCAGACATTGTGTGCTCAGTGCTCGGCAGGCCCCACTCCTACCTGCCTGAGAACCGAAGGGACAAGGGAGGGTCTGCCTCCCTATCAGAAGAGCGAGCTGGCGTTTGGAGAGGGGAAGCCTCTGCCGGTCTGGAGCCCAGGTAGCCTGGCCCATGACAGAACTCCACCTCCCCCCAAGCTGCAGGGTGGTTCCTACCAAAAGAGGCTAATCTCTGGCCTCATGGTCTCTCTCTCTGACTGGCACACAGCCTTCTCTCCTCCACAATATGCAGATAAGGAAGGAGGCTCCGATGGGCAAGAGGCCCTCTAGGGGTACATAATCAGAGGAGGAGCAGGACCTTTATCTAAGCTTTTATGGCTAGCAGAGGCCTGGGAGTCCCCACGGGCTACAAGGCTGGCGTATACTGCCTGAGATGTGGACCTCTGAGACCCGGGAGGGGCAGGATGAGGACATCGTTGTCTTCTGGCTTCCCTTCAACTTGTACTTCTCAGTGTGGTCTCCAGTAGGACCAGCAGCAGCACCTGGAAACTTGTTAGACATAGACCCCAAACCTACTAACCCGGAACCCTATGGGAAGGTCAGGGATCCTGCTGCAGCCTTGGGTTGAGAACCTGTCTTGACCTCTGCCTTATTGCCTGAGCCAGCAGGCTCTGTAGAGCATCCCCCCAGCGCTCTACTGTCGGGCTGTGAATACATACCTCTTTCCACTTTCCTACCTGTGTTCTTTAGGTGGGCTCAGTGTGACAAATCCCTGAGATAGTTGATTTCAGATGGGGAGAGCTTCATTTTAGCTCACAGCTTCAGAGGGCTCAGTCAAGGTGACTTGGTAATATTGTTTTAGGACTGTAGCTGCACAACATATCATGGTGGTAGTGTGTAATTCGTGGGGGAGGAGTAGAGCAGACATCCTCACTTCAAGGGATCCAGGTATCAGAGTGACAGGGAGGGGCCAGAACCCCAGCTCTTCTTTGAAAGCACACCCCCGATGGCCTAACTTTTTTCCACTAGGCTCCAAAATCCTAACCATAGCAGCACTCCAGTCCTAAATGAGAACAGAGGGAGAGTCTCTGGGACCAGCTAGTCTGGACATTGCTCCACAGGGGAGAGGATTAGCAGGTTGTTCCTCATCTGCTCAGGGAGTGGGTCAGTCACCATCTGATCTGCTCAGGGAGTGGGTCAGTCACCATCTGATCTAGTTTGCTTTCTATGACGCTGTATAAAACATTGGCCGGGGCTGGAGAGGTGGCTCAGCAGTTAAGAGTACTAGCTGCTCTTCCAGAGGACTCCGATTTGATTCCCAGCACCCACAAAAAGTTCACAACACTCTCTAACTTGGGTTCTAGGGGATTCGAGCCCCTCTTCTGCCTTCTGTGTGCACCAGGCATGCATGTGATGCACGGATACACATGTGGTGAAAGAGCCACACACATAAAGTGAAAGTAAACAAGTCTAAAAAGAAAAAAGAAACCCTGACGAAAACCCACTTAGGGGAGGAATGGGTTTACTTCGTCTTACAACTCCCAGGCCAGTTTAGCACTGACAGAAGTCAGTCAGGGCAGGAAGCACAAGCCACGGAAGAACGCCACTTACAGGCTGCTCGGCTTGCTTACACACATAACCTAGAACCACTTGCCCGGGGTGGCACTGCTTGCAGCGGGTTGGGCCCTCCCATATTAATCAGTAATCAAGAAAATGCCCTACACGAGCCAGACATCTTGAATCCCAGCAACCAAGAGGCAAAGGCAGACGGATTTCTGTGAGTTTGAGGCTAGCCTTGTCTACATAGCAAGCTCCAGGGCAACCAGGGCTACACAAAGAAAGAACCTGCCCCCCAACACACACACACACAGACATGCCCACAGGCCAGTCCAAGGGAGGCCATCCTTCAGTGGAGGTTCCCTCTTTCCAGATGTGTCAAGTTGGACAACAGAACTAATCAGGCTGACATGTCACAAGGCTGGAAGAGAAGGGAGATGATGTAGTGGGTGTGGTGTCCACATCCATGTCAACATTATTATTACCATCTGAATGATTCTCAGCAGAGTTCAGAGGACCAGTTCCCCAAACCAGTCTTTTAGGGCTATGCAGGCAGACACCCCTTCATTTTCCCACCATGGGGAGTCTGAGGCTGAGCAGGCTGCCCCTCCTACCTTGGCTCCTGCACCCTCACCTGCCCAGAATGCCCACACCTGGGGGGGATGCTGTGTTGGGGTGCTATCCAATAGTGTTGTGGTGTGCTGCAGGATAGACTACTGGAGGAAATGCTGGCCTATGCAACTGAGTCACCCGAAAGGTAGGGCGGGATGGGGGGCTGGCGCTGTTGGGAGAATGCGTGCCCAGGTGTCTGTAGAGCGCATCCAGCAGTCATGTCAGTCATACTGTGGGCATCCGTTCTTCATGGCCACCTTGGGGTGCAGGGGACTGGAGGGCCCCTCCCCTTGGCATGAAGTGAGACCAAGGCTTTGAGCCTTGTCCTGCCCCCACCTGCACTCCCTGCCAGAGCAGGGAGTGGCAGTACTCCCCACCTGACTGGCTTTGGTCACGGGCTCTGCCTCTAGGTGCGCAGGGAATTTCAAATGGGGGCTTTTAGAGTGCAGACTCTGTCAACCAGAGAATCTGTTAAACTCCAGGCTGTGATGGTGGGCAGCGTCTGATGTCTGCTTTGGCTCATGGAGAGGGAGAATGCCTTAGCTCTCCTGCTCCGGGTAGGTAGAAAAGACCTGGAAAACTCAAGTTCAGCATTTCCAGCTGTTCACCCTGAGGCAGGCCACTCACCCTCTCTGAGAGCTAACAGCTCCCATCCCTAGCCCTGTGGGGAGGAGGGCAGGTCCTCCCACCTCCATTGAGGTGTGGCTGGACAATTTCCAATTACTGAAAGAGATGTGCATGCCCGTTATTTAGAGACAGCCTCGAGAGGAACAGAGCAAGACACCCGCCCACTCTAATCCAAGCTCCATCTCTCCTACAGCTCTGGGACCCCACACAGCTTTCTCAACCTCTTCATGCTTAATTTCTTCTTCTACGACGTGGTGTATCATGTCATTCTCACCGGGGTTTCATGATTAAGGGAACCTATCTCAAAGATTTTAGTTACAGACAAAGCCTGCCACACAGGAAGTGCTGTTTGGTTGGCCAGAATTTCAGAGTAATTTTCCAGAACATTCCTACGTTATAAAAACATACATAAACTGCATACATTTCAAACTGGGTTACCCAAGGTGTCTCATGACAATTACTGTTCATTTACCAATAGGCCCTGGAGAAGGACTGTCCTACCTTTGTGGACATGAGCTGACATTTAGTAGGGTAGGAGTGTGTGTGTGTATGTGGGGGGGGGGGGGATGGGGAACTTCCCAGCTGCAGGCTGGCAGCCACTGTCTAGGGCAGAGTTCTCAGAAAGCACTGTGGGGCTGGAAAGACCACTCAGTGGGTAAGAGCGCTTGAAGCACAATCATGAGAACCAAAGTTCAAATCCTACCACATGTCTAAAAAGTCGTAAGCCAGGCATCCTTCAAACACTGTAACTCCAGTTCCAAGGGATCCAACACCCTCTTCTGGGTCATGCATACACTCAAATACACACACACACACACACACACACACACACACACACACACACACACACAAAGTCTTAAAAAAAACAAAACTTCTGAGGCTGGAAAGATGGCTCAGCGGTTAAGAATGCTGGCTGCTCTTCCAGAAGACACAGGTTCAATTCCCAGCAACCATGTAGCAGCTCAAAACCATCTATGACTCCAATCCCAGGGGATCGGACACCCTCTTCTGGCCTCTCAGGTACCAGGCATGCTCATAGGGCTCAAGCATATATGCAGGCAAAATATCCGCTTACATTTAAAAAAAATAATAAAATTCTTTTAGATATATTTTTTTAGAAGTCTGCCTGCCAGCCCATCAAGGTCAATGGTCAGTCCTGAACTTGTCTTCTCACAGATGATCAGTACATGAGGTCAAAATGCTGGACCATAGAGTTTATAGTGTCCTGTAAAAAACGTTCCTGTTGAGACTCGCCAATGCTTCGAGTAGCCACCAGAGGGCGACAAGAGCAAACCATCAGGTCCAAAGCTGGCACCTGCCCGCAGCTGTCTTCCCACATTAAGAGGTACTCAATTTTTACCTTCATTCATCCACCATCCCTTACTCCGTTGGCACCAACAGGGAGGCCCAGGGAGTGACACGGGTTCCCTCGGATGACCAAACACAACGCTCCTGGTGTCAGCTTTGCCTTTTTCTGTGGAGAAGTCCCCAAGTAGAGGCATGAAGGTGGGAAAGACCTAGAATTTGAGACAAAAGCAAAGCGAGGCCTCAAGATGACTTTGTAGGAAGCTCTGGGCCCTGTCCTGTCTTTACAGACACTCCCTACCCCCATCCATTACAGCATAGCACATACCTCAAAGCCTTGAGCACTTCCAGAGAGCTCTATCAGGACCAAACCCCAGCCGGAGCCTCGTGTTAGCTAACACCTTGGATGACAGCTAACACTTCAGGTGGCAGTTAACACCTGCACTAATAAGCAGGGTGAGCAATTCCTGCCCGGGTGGGAAGGAGGATGGGGAGGATGGAGCCGCGGGAGGGGTGTGTCTGCACAGAACATTTCCTGCTGGGAGGTTATGGTTCAGCTGAAGCCACAGTGGGCAATGGCCCTGGCAGCTGATCACCAAGCATGTGATCCTTTGGTCCTGACCTTTGGACCCCTCTGTCTGGAGAGGAGGGGTGTGCGTAGGTAGGTGGTCCTTTCTAAGAACTTGCCTCCCTAAAGCCCCGCTGGAGCTCTCTGTTGCCCCCAAATCGGAGGCTGATCCCCAAGTCCCACTGGCAGGACCTCTGCCACCTCCTTGTCTGGTCTTACTCCTCCGAATCACATCACACGGTCTCCCAGGCTGCAGGAACAGGCCAGGCCTCTGCAGACTCCACTGTGATGACTCCTTCCCACTCCTCCTCCCAGGGAACTCAGGCAACAAGCTTCACCTGCCCTGTACCCAAGAGATGGAGGCACTGACACCTCAGGGCAAAGTACATTTTTAAAGATTTATTTATTCATTCATTCATTCATTCATTTATTTTTGGAGCTGAGGATCGAACCCAGGGCCTTGCGCTTGCTAGGCAAGTGCTCTACCGCTGAGCTACATCCCCAGCCCTTATTTTTATTTTTAATTACACGTATGAATGTGTGGCTGTGTGCCCAGGAGTACGAGTTTCCATGGCACCAGAAGAAGGTGTCAGAGCCCCTGGAGCTGGAGTTTCAAGTGGTCATGAGCCACCTGATGTGGGTTTTGGTACCAGAAGTGGGGTTCTTTGCAAGAGCAGTGCACGCTCCCACTGAGCCATCTATCGGCCCCTAAGTGCATGTTTGTATGCCAACACTCCTCTCGCTGACTTGTTGGCTCTTTGTGGATCATAGGACCATGAATTTAGATAGATTCTTATAGATCTTGATGATTTTGCACTGAACAATGAATGTTTTTTATATTGAATTTTTCTTAGAGATCAATTTGTTTTATTTTATGTGTATGAGTGTTTTGCTTGAATGTATGTCTGTGCACCATGTGTATGCCTGGTATCCTCGGGTGCTGGGAATTGAACCTGGGTCCTCTGTAAGAACAACAAATGCTCTTAACTGCTGAGCCATCTCTCCACAACAATTTTAATAGTTATCAATAAGTGAATGTTTGGCTTATGAATGAGTGAGGAAAAGAATGTTAATTATGGAAAAGGTGTAAAGAGAGAGGTGAAAATAGATGTACATTATCAATAATGTAAAGGTCATAGATGACTACATGGAAGTATGCTGGGTAGGGTGAATTACTGTGTGGCTGGTGACGAGTGGAGGGGTGAATGCTGGATACAATGGTAGAATGATGTAAGTGGGATGTGTGCACAGTGGTTAGGCAGGCACTGGAACCAAAACTTCTGGTTGTGCTGCCATGGTGAATGGATGGGGAGGGAAGGAGTATCTGTAGAAGGTAGATGGCTGGGCAGTGATGAATAGATGCATTGTAGATAGATAGAGGATGGGTTGGATAGGATGAAGAGTCAATGGGTAGATAGTGAATGACTTTATAGATAACAGGTAGACTGTAGGCAACAGATGACAGATGGTAGACATCTGGTAGATAAATCATAAGGTATAGATGCACAGTGGATAATTAGCAAGTTGGTTATGATGGGTCTATTCAAATAAATTAAGTGGAAATGTGGATGGGTACAGGATTGATGGATGGATGGATGGATGGATGGATGGATGGATGGATCATGAGTGATGGACAAGAGCATGTCAGATGGAAGATGGAGGGGCATGGATGGGAAATAAATGGTGTGTTAGAGTTCTCGAGAGGAGCAGAACAAGAGAATGAACATATATTAAAGGGGGATTTATCCAATTAGCTTACCTGATACAGTTTGGGAAGTCCAACAGTGGTCATCTTCACACAAGAGAGACTGCAAACGGGCTGTTCACTCCCTGAGGCTGGATACCCCAGCAGTCCTAATCTGGTTCTGAAGACCTGGAGAATTCCTGGGGAGCCATTGGTCTTCAGTCCAATGAGAGGCTGAAGAAGTTGGGTTCTGATGTCAGTGAAAATGGCAACAACCACGCCAGTAGCAGCAACAAAGTGCATGAGTTCCCCAGTGGGAAGTGAAGGCGACCAGGCAGAAACTCCCCCGAAACCTCCTTGTACTTGGGCCACCACCAAAAACTACCGTCTACACTTTGGGTGGATCTTTCAACCTAATCAAGAAAACCCCTCACAGTTGTGCCCAGAAACCTGCCTTCCAGTTGTTCCAGATCCTATTAGGTTTACAACCAAGACTAACCATCATAAATGGCAAATAAATGGTTGTTAGCTGGAAGGATAACAGGTTGAGTGTAGATGGATGGTGGGGAGTGAATAATGAATGGGTGGACTCAGGATAGGGTGATGATGGCCATGTGAATGGAGAAAGCTTAAACAGTTGATAACTACATCCTGGAAAATGGACTCATGAAAGTTGAATGGTCATGAAAGTGAGGTGATGGTGGCTGGCTAGATGGCTGGAAGCAGTATATAGTAAGTGGATAATTTAATGTAAGATGGCAATGGTAGGTGAATAACGAGAGATCCCTGAAGGTAAATATCAAATAATACTACCAGATGGGAGACGATGTGTGGGTAGTGACTAGATGGCTCGTTGGGAGGAACAATGGTAGACGAATGCTCACTGCTTCTGCTCTATCCCCAGTGCCTTCAACAATGTTTGACACAGAGGTGGAACTCAATGAAATTTCCTAGGATAGAAAAGTGGTAGATGGTCAATGCTACTTGGATAGATTTGGGATTAATAGTGAATTATGACAGATAATGGATGGGTGAGTACTGTGAGATGGATACTGAACAGGTAGACATGTGATAGACGAGGATAATGTCATGGGTGGATGGATGGAGGTGGAGTGCAGTTCATATAAATATGGATGATAATTGATGACTGACTATAGGTAATGAATTGCGGCTGATTAGAGAGAGGCTAGTAGAAAGCTCAGGACACATGGATAGTAAACAGATAATAGACTGATGATTGAAGTTAGTAAGTGGTACATGGATGCATGAAGTTGTTATTTGATGGAAACCTGTAGCATTGAATACTTCTGGAGAGATGATAAATGGATGTAAATGAGTGTCTGTTGGATAGGTGTTTCATAGCATGTTGATGTTTAGTAAATTGCATATGGATGGTGAACACACAGGTGCACAGTAGTTGGATGGGGTGTGGTGATGATGTGGTGTTCATAGTTAATAGGTATTGATTGATGGATAATCAGGATAGTAGATGAATAAATACATGGAAAGAAGATGGATGGATGAATTACAAGGTGGTTGGGTGACTAGTGAGGGATGGATGTTGGATGCAATGATAGGATGAATATGTGGGGGATGTAGTAGAGTAGCTGTGTGATAGGTGGTAGTGAGTGGATGTTAGCCGGTGGATGGTGATTGAGTGATGGCCGGAGAATGGGTGGGTGGTACTTGGAAGGTAACGGTGGATTGCCCATAGGGTGGACGTTGGGTGGTTGGTGGTAGATGATGGCTGCTGTTCAATGGTTGGGTGTGAGATGATTTGGATAAGTAGATGTGGACATTGGTTGCGGGTCTCTGAGAGAACTGGGACGTTTGAGAGTCCACAGTGGATCCTAGAAGGGGAATTATGTGGATTACGTGTGTAGGGATGATGCACTATGGCCTTGGGTGTCAGAGTTGCTCACCAGACCAACTGTCCCGGACTATTTAGCACCTTCTGAGGAATGGGACTGGGGACGAATATGTGAGAGGGAATGGGGAACAATCCCAAGCTGCCCCACTTCCTCCCCTTTCCACTTCCCTTTCAGGTGCCTGGTTGGAGAAAATCCCCTCCTTACCTATCTGGCTCCACGTGACGCTACACCTCACATTCTAATCTTGAGATTGGGGGAGGAGATCTGAAGTGGCCAGGACCAGGTTCTGGCAATAGGGTGGTGTCTAGGGAGGTGGAGGCCAGGTCCTTCCGGTGGCCCTGCAGAGCAGAGGGCGGGAGTGTGAATGAGGGGCTGGCTGCGAGCGCGTGTGTGGGCGGAGAGCTCGGAGGAGGATCGAGGGAGGAGAGCTCCCGAGCCAGCGTGGAGGCCCCGCAAGCGCCAGCGGTGAGTGTCGGTGAGTGTGCGGGAGGCGCAACGCCCCCTCCCCACCCTCACCCTCAGGGGTCCGTCCAAGGTGCACCTTGGCAGCCAGGGGCGGGTGCGTGGGGAGGAGGGCGAGTGCAGTAAGGAGTTAGTGGGAGCGCCCCGCGGAAGGGACGGGCGTGGGTCCCACGGTCCCCCTTGGCAATCTAACGCGGGGCTCTGGACCAAGAGGCCCCCTACTGCCTGCGGTCCACCACACCTGGCCCTCCCGCACCCCAGAGCGGATGGAAGTGTGGGCGGCACTCGCAGCCGTGGCTTCGGACACCAGGCACTGGGCAAGAGCAAGACAGCCTGTGGCACTTGCCCTCAGCTCGCCGCCCCATGGTAGCTCCATCCTTGATGCTGTCTTGGCTCCCCAGATTTTCCCCTGGAACGACCTTCCTCCTTTCACTCGTTAGCTCTGCCCCTCTTTGCTTGGCCTCTGGGGCCACTCTCCCTCCCTCTTTTTCCGAATGTCTCTGAGACATCTTTGGGTCTCTGTTCTGGGCTTAGCCGAAGTTCCCAGAACTCGGAGGTATGCAGGATCCTAAGAGGGTCTCAGAGCTGGGAGCAGCAGTTCACAGGGCATCCCATGGGCTCTGGGACAGAGGCACTAGTGGCTAGGACGTGGCTGCTTACTGCCCGGGGATGCCCATCACAGGCACGTGTCCCCCTTCCAGACTTCCCTGGGATTCCATGGAACTTGAGCTGACCGAGGTGGACATTTGGTAAAAGGAGCCTCATTTCCCAGACTAGCAGTTGACCTTGCTAAGAGCGTTTCCTCCGCCTCCCGCCCCCCTCCAAGTACCTGCCTCCTGGAGGGTGTCTCAGACATTCCATCCTGGGGGTTCACTATTTTGCCTTGGCCCTATCTTCTTCCAGCTCCCCGGCCTCTAGCCTGCGGCCCTGTGCTGCCTGTCTAAAATCTGGCCAGTGCCTGTTAGACCCCACCCTCATTTCTTCCTCTGGCCTAGGCTGGGCCCCAAGAACCTACCCTGCTGCATTGCTGGGGAAGGTCTGAGGGTGGGCCTATGATTTCTGGCAGGGACTCTCTTTCTACTGTCCTCACTGTGGAGGCTCTGACCTAGTCTTTCCATCCCGTGCCTTGCCTGGGTAGGCATGGCCGTGTTCAGGCAAGATGTCGGCCTCCCTCTGGTGATAGGCCCTCAGGGCATGGCCCAGGGGTCTGTGGGTGAAGGGGTGTTCTTGGGGGGGAACTGGGCACCTTGGAGTCCCAGGTGGTCCCAGCCTCCTGACTCTGAAACCTGTTTGGGTCCTCAGGTCTGCTGTGTTCTTTGCTGTCCCCTGCCTCGGCACACCAATCTTTCCTTCTGCTGCCCTGACAGCCTGCTGTTCATCCCTTAGGGAGGCCTCAGGCCAGCTGATCTTCCTCCAGGAAGCCTTCCTGGCTCTCAAGGCTGGGTCAATCTCTCCCTCTCTTGCCACACTTCTCTACAGCCCTGGGCACTGTATGGCAGCTGTCCCTGCTCTTCCTCTGAGGGAGCAGCATAACAAAGATCAGGCCTAAGCTGTGAGCTTTGGGCCAGGTGAGGCTGGGGTGGGGTGAGTTCCCGGAGGAGGAGGCCAGCTCACACTGGCTGCAGTGGACACCTCGTTTCTGCTCTTGTCTTTCTGTAGCCCGGCATCGGCATCAGCATGAGCACTCTGCAGTCAGCTTCATCGGAGAGTCCTACAGAGGGCGCCAGAGGCCCAGCAGGGAAGGTAAGTGGTTGAAGAGATGGGAGACCAGGGGGAGCCAGCCTCAAGCTCTAGCCTATGACTTCAGATATGCCTGCCATCTCTGCTAGCCTCAGTTTACCCTTCTATTTGGGGAGGCCACTGCTATTTTTGTTTGTTTATTTATTTATTTTTAGAGACAGGATTTCTCTGTGTAGCTTTGCGCCTTTCCTGGAACTCACTTGGTAGCCCAGGCTGGCCTCGAACTCACAGAGATCCGCCTGGCTCTGCCTCCCGAGTGCTGGGATTAAAGGCGTGCGCCACCACCGCCCAGCGCCACTGCTATTTTTATAGAAATTTGGTGGATAAAGCAATTGAAAGCAAGGTACCTTGTCTTACTTAGCGCTCCTTCTGGACCTGGGAATGTGAAGGTTTATTCCCCAAGCACATGACTACACTTTGCTCTCTGCAGGGTGATACAATTTTTGTGTGTGTTTTGTTTTTTGAGACAGTGTTTCTCTGTGTAACTGCCCTGGCTGTTCTGGAACCACTCTGTAGACCAGACTGGCCTCAAACTCACAATGATCTCCTATCTCTGCCTCCCGAGTACTGGGATTAAAGGCACAAGCCACCGCCGCCTGTCATGGTAGATACAATTTTAGGGTGCCTGCAGATCCAATTTTTGTCAGGGATGTTGACGCAGCAAAATGTTTAATATACTGGGGTGCACTGATGCACCCCTGTAATCCTAGTAGTCTAGAAAGTGAGTCAGAAGGATCAAGACCAGCCTTGGCTACACAGTGGATTACGGGCCAGTCTGGGGCAAGAGACCCCATTGCAGAAATAAAGTAAAATGAGAACCTAGTCCCTGCACAAAGGAGCAGCTTGGGGTCTCTGTTCCTGAGCTGGATTGGGTCAGTGGGGCCAGTGAAGGAGAGGCAGCCTAGACTCTGAGCTCATCGGCACAGCTACCCTGAAGGTCCTACTGGCCTGGCCACCTTCCCATAGTAGGTACCCTCCAGCCAGAACCCCCCGGCTGAGGGGCAGGAAGTAAAATGGCATGTGAGGAGGGAGCCGGGATGGGCAAGGAGGCCTGATTTGGCAATGCCAATACAGGGTCAGCCCCAGGAGGTCCCAGCTAGGGGGCAGGAAAGGGTCCCTGCTCTGCTGTCATCTGAGGACTTCTGTTCTTTTGTTCCACAGATGACCCAGCCTGGTGACACCTGTTCTCAGACCTCAGGGTCACTGTAGTACTTGGCTAAAGGGTCCTGGGTAGAGCATGTGTGGGAACCAGTGCCCAGTGGCTCTAAGCAGGCATCCAGGGCCAGTGTAACAACCTGCCTGCTCTGTGCCTGCCTTCCTGAAGGCCCTCATGCCACCATGGGAAGGCGCACATACACTAGGTATCGGTCTTTGCCAGAACTCCAGGAGGGCACAGAGGTGGAGCCGCACAGGCAAGTCAGACCTTGGGGCACCAAGGGATGGAGCTGTGTGAGACAGCCTCGACCTTGAAAAGCCTTGAATGGGATGTGGAGATGCTGAGGGCACCCAGAGGGCGTGTGGGCACTGAACAATGAGCGAGAGCCAGCTCTGATTGCCATGGCAACGTCTTCCTAGCTCCTCAGCCTGCCTTGTGGAGGGAGGAGGCCAAGGACCCAGCAGGGGAACCCCCAGAAAGGAAGTGTGCTGGAGTCCAGGTACTGGAAGCAGCTGGGGTGCTCAGTCCCGGGCTCCCTCCTGAGTAACTTGGTCTCTGTGGTCTTAGGGTCTGTCTGTGAAATGGGCTTCTCTGGGTCTGAGCCCAGGTGAGTGCCACGGTGTTCCCTTGGTGCCTTATTCCCTAGTGGTGGTAAGGGGTAGGGACTGTTCACCCTGCCTGTTCTTGACCTTCCTAGTAGGGCAGGTGGAGGGCCGAAGAGCAGGGGGCCAGGAGCCCACGGCCCAGTATTGCCCTGAGCCTTCCCCACTCTCCGTATAGGCTGCAGTAGGCGTCCGGGAGAAGGGCCCTCGGCTCTGCCAGCGACTGCCCTCTATTGTGGTGGAACCCACTGAAATGGGTGCTGTGGAAAGTGGGGAGCTGCGCTGGCCACCTGAGGGCACCCAGAGGAGTACCCCTCAGATCCAGGCTGCTGCTGGTGAGTGAGAGGCCATTTCACCTGTGTCAGAAACCGCACCCACTTCCTGTCTGTTTGCAGCAGGTGTGGGGGGACCCTGCACTAGTTCACACCCTGACACCATCTGCCCTGCACCAGAGCACTGCCTTGCCTCTACCTGCTCCTTCTGCTCCCATGCTTCCTCCTCTCTCTACCTGTCCCCTCATGCACGCCTGTGTCTCCATCACCTGACAGATGCACCCTCTCCTGCCCTCCAGCCGCTTTCTGTTCCCCTTCCTTCCCTCTTGACTCAAGACCTTTGGAACAGTGCACATTGCCCACAAGGGTCCAGAGGGGCCAGGGTAAAGGGGCACATTCGGGAACATGGGTTCCTCATGTCTTGGCGGCAGGGGCCTTGGTGAAAGCCTGGAACATCTAGAGGAGGGTGGGGCGGGAGGGGGTCAGTCCTCAGGGCCAGCAAGCTGGCAGTGGAGCCCTCTAGAGTGGTTCTTAGGCCACTGAAAGCTGTGGCCATGTGGGCTGAGCTGTACCCTGGAAATCCTTATGTCTGGAAGCCACTGGAGGATCCCCTGTGAGGAAGTGAGCTCAGCTCCCATGAAGGATGCTCAGGACCCCACAAGCCCTCCTCCTCTCCCGAGACCTCAGCCCCAGGGAGCAGCTGTTATAGTAGCCCTTATGTAGCTGGCCCCGAAGGGGTCTGTGCCAGAGCCCCCACATCTACTTAAAGCTCCTTCACTCTGTCGGGCCAGCATCAGAGATGGGAGCAGCAGGGTCTGGCCCTCAGGTGACCACTGGGGCTTGGGCTCTGGAGAGGCCCTGGGTCTACCCTTCTCTCTGCCATACTTTCCCCTGAAGTAGAGGGCCAGGTGGGACGAGGGTTGCTTCTGCTCCCAGAGGTGGGCTTCACCCTCCTTCTCTCTTTCCCTAAAACAAGTGTATCATCACCTCTTCCTTCCCGTCAGCTCTTGGGAAGAAGGGGCTGCCCCACCCAGATGTCTGCCAGAGACTTACCTTAGACCCCTAGGACCAGTCCAGCTACAGCGCCCCACCACTGTAGAGGCTTTTGTGTATATTTTTTTGCAGTTCCTTCCTCCAGTCCACCAGGAGCGCCAGGGAAGGCAGCAGATCACGATGGCATCGAGGGCGTCAGCTCTGGGCACCAGGCATTCCCTGTCCAGTAACAGAGAAGGGCATGGCAAGCTCCGCTCTCTGACCCCCGAGAGGGCCTTGATCCCACGACGACTGGCTGATTGACAGAAAAGACTGGGCCCACCAGGACTCACCAAGCTTCCTGTCTGGCCAAGTGTGGCCAGGACCTCAGTCCCTGCCTTTGTGTTCCATGGTCCAGATCTGGAGTATACCCCTCTTTGTCCAGTGATTTGAAGCAGAAATAAAGGCACACTTCCCGGTGGCCATGGGCACCCTTGGTGGGTACTTGAAGTGCTGAGGACAATTTTGGCTTGACCAGTGACATTCTAATCTTGTCTAAGAACCTAGGCTGAGCAAGTCAGAGTGTTGGATGGGTAAGCACGTTGGGTGCTTGGTACTTGGACTGGGAGGGGCTGAGCAGAGCCAGAGGCTCCAGGGCGGGTCTCTTCAGAGCTACAGAGTGGGCTTTTCTACTGCCTCTGCCTAGGGACCCTCTCTCTCCTCTTCCTCAGCTAGACTGCCTATGGCCGCTCTTCCTGGTGGCCTCCTACCTCTGCTGGAGATCTCCTGGAGACTAGACACCCTCTTGTGCCCTTCATCCGGGTACATTAGGGCGCAAGGATGGTCTCTAGGGTGACAGGTCTTCCAGCCCGGACCTCATGAATTCCAGCAAAAGGCCTATTTTGCAGATGAGGAAATTCAGGTGCAAAATGAGGTGCCATGGACTAGTTTTGGCGAGGGCTATGGTGGGCAAGCACCTCCTCCTCCCTTGAACCATGGTCTTGGCCCTCCACAACCATACATGGACAAACTATCTTGGCTGTGTCCCTGCAGGAGGGGAGCTATGGTACCTAGTCAGGGCTGGCTTGGGGAGCAGAAAGCTGACCATGTCTAGGGCCCCCTCATTAGTTGTGCTGCCGTTCCTTGGCCAAGCCTGAGCCAGGCCTGAGGAAGTTCAGGGTCTAGCCACTAGGAAGTTTCCATGAATGTTAGCTCAACAAAGCCCCCCAGGCCCAGGCCCCACCCTGGGTGAGCTGGACCGGCTGTGGGAGACACAGGCCTTCTGTTCTTTCCTGGCCTCTTCGCTAACCTCCAGAATGAATAAAGCAATTTCTCCAGCCCGCCCTCCTTCTAAAAATAGCCTGACCCCCAAACGCCAGAGGGGAGAGGAGGTGCGGAAGTTTGCCTAGGGTTCTGCTTTAAATTTAAAACCGTGGGCGCTCTGGGTCCAGTGCCCAGGATGTCTCCTTGGGCCTTACCCAGCGTCACAGTTTAGAAGTGTTGCTGTTTTTGTAGAACCTTTCTGTCGCCAGCCCTTCCTGTGGGTCCCAGAGCTGGTTTTGAGCAAGGGCAGGGAGATGGGAAATAGGGAGGGAGTGTGGGGATAGTCCGGGGCTGACCTTTGGGAGGAAGTGCTGCCCACTTCGGAAGCAGAGCAGAACAGAGCCATGGGATGACGCCACCTCCCTCCAGGGCGGGATTGTGCCTGATTAAACAGGGTCCCGCAGAAGACAAATCCAGAGCCCTTAGAGAGGGTCTCCGGAGACCCAAGCCCAAGCTATGTCAGCGATCTACCAGGGTAGCGCCTGAGTGATGACCCACTCTGGAGGTCCGAGGAGCTGGGGGTCCGTGGAGCTGGGGGTCCGTGGAGGGCCGGACCTCCGCCCACCCCTCTCCAAGCTGTGGGAAAGAGCCTGGGTGGGGCCAGAGCGGATGCCACACCCACTCAAAAGCCCAGCCCAGCCCCGCCTCAGCTCGCTGGAGGCCTGAAATCGCCCTGCGGCTCCCCCTAGCGCCCGTCGGGGTCACTACGGAAACAGCAGACGGCACCGTCTGGTGCATTTAGGTCGCCATCGGCACCATGGAAAATTGGCCCCAAACTGGCATCAGAGAGAGTGGGACACAATCAAACCCCCGCCCCCGCTATGACCGGCAGCCACCAGGGGCAGAGGGTGAACTCCGACTCCTTAGTCTTAGACTGGACTCCAGTCTGGACCCCTTAGCATTCTGGGCAAAATTGACCCAAGACAGACCAACATCTGGTGGAGGGTCCTTCCTGCTCTTACCTACCTAGAACTCACTTCATTTCAGCAATAATTCCATTTTACCGAAGAGTAAACTAAGGCTCAGAGACAGATATGCCTCTCCCAAGGTCGTGGGGAGCCAGGTTGAACTTCGGTTAGTGTGTTAGCTGCGCCTCCCTCTCTCAAGTGCCCCCTACGTGGCCTTCTTCTGACCTCGGTTTGACGGCCCTCGTGCCCAGGGCTTCTCTGAGACTAGGCCGGGACTTTTCCATTGGGATTTTACTGACTTTTCCAGGGGAAAGCCGCGTGGAAAAGTAAAAGAAATATCACACGTTTCTTGGTGTGATGGCACATCCTGTAATCCCAGCACTTGAGAGATGAAAACAGGAGAGGAACTCAAGGTCATCCTCAAGGACATAGCCCGCTGGGTTACCTAAGACCATGCTTCAAAAACCAACCAACTTGGAACTGAAGAGATGGCTCCGCAGTTGAGAGCACGGTCTGTTCTTCCAGCGGACTCAGCCGGGTTCCCAGCACCCACATGGTGGCTCACAGTCAACTGTAATGCCTGTTCCAGAGGATATGGCACCAGGAATGCGCAGACATACATGTAGGCAGAACACCCATATACATAAAAAGTAAACAAATTGGGGCTGGAGAGGTAGCTCAGCCGTTAAGGGCACCTGCAGAGGTCCTGGGTTCCATCATCAGCCCCCACATGATGGTTCACAACATCCTTAACTCCAGTTCCAGAGGATCTGTTCTCCCTTCTGACCTCTGCAGGTACCATGCACACACAGGGTACACATACACACTCGCAGGCAAAACACTCACATAAAATGAAATAAATTTTTAAAATATAAATAAATTTAATATTCTACTTTGTTGAAAAGAATGTTTAAAAAAAAAACAAAAAAAATCCCAACCAACAACAACAAAATAAAAACAAACAGCCGGCTGGGCGGTGGTGGCGCACGCCTTTAATCCCAGCACTCGGGAGGCAGAGCCAGGCGGATCTCTGTGAGTTCGAGGCCAGCCTGGGCTACCAAGTGAGTTCCAGGAAAGGCGCAAAGCTACACAGAGAAACCCTGTCTCGAAAAACCAAAAAAACAAACAAACAAACAAACATCACAGCCTCAGGCTAAAAAGTGGATGTGGGAAGTCTGGGGTGGTGAGACTTGGAGGGAGGCCCGGGAACAATCTTCCTGGTCCTGGGTATTAGATTCTGAGGCAGCATAAAGAGACAGAAGGCAGAAAGAAACCAGAGCCTGGCTGCTCTGACATCTGAGGCTGGACTTGGACACAGTCCTGGTCTCTCTGGTTGACCATGTGGTGGTGGGTAGGTCCCTGAGCCCAGGGCACCCCCTCACAGGGAGCCACTAGGCAGACCAGGCTGAGCTGCAGGAAAGGCGGTGACTGGCTGGGATTTCCACTGCCCCATTCTGTAGTTGTTGTTCTTTTACTCTTTTGGCTCTTTGGAGGCTGCCACCCAGCTCCCAAATAAATACACAGAAACTTACTTATTCTTTCTTAAGAACGTCCGGCCTTAGCTTGCCTTGCTTCTAGCCAGCTTTTCTTTTCTCTTCTCTTTTTTTTCTTTCTTTTCTTTCTTTCTTTCTTTCTTTTTTTTTAAATCTTTCTGAGACAGGGTTTCTCTGTGAAACAGTCCTGGCTGTCCTGGAACTCACTGTGTAGACCAGGCTGGCCTCGAACTCACAGAGATCCGCCTGCCTCTGCCTCCTGAGTGCTGGGATTAAAGGCGTGCACCACCACCTGGTTAGCCAGTTTTTCTTAAATTATCCCATCTGTCTTTTGCCTCTGGGCTTTTATCTTGCTCTATTCTCTATACCTTTCTTTACTTCTTACTCTGTGGCTGGCTGTGTAGCTGGGTGGCCAGCTCTGAGGTCTTCCTCTCCTTCTCTTCTTGTTCCTCTCCTTTTTTTCAAGTTCTTCTCCTATTTATTCTCCCTGCCTGCCAGCCCCACCTATTTCCCTTCTGCCTTGCTATTGGCTGTTCAGCTGTTTATTAGACCAATCAGGTGTTTTAGACAGGCAAAGTAACACAGCTTCACAGAATTAAACAAATGCAACATAAAAGACTGCAACACATCTTTGCATCATTACACAAATGTTCCACTGTTGTGGAATATTTCTTTACACTGTGTGAAGACATTTCACTGTGATTGGTCTAGTAAAAAGCTAAATGGTCAATAGCTAGGCCGAACTTTCAGGGCAGAGAGAACTCTGGGAAGAAGAAGGGAGGAGTCTTGAGGAGTTGCCAGCCAGACACAGAGGAAGCAGGAAAACAACATGGGCAGAGTAAAGTTAATAAAGCCATGAGGCATAAAGTAAACTAAAAGAAATGGGTTCATTTAAGTTATAGGAGTTAGTTAGAAACAAGCCTAAGCTATCAAAATTAATAAGAAGTCTCCATGTGGTTATTTGGGAACAGACAGGAGGGATAGAAAAATCTGCCTACATTCCACAGCATAAACAAATGTAGCACATCTTAAACTAATATTCTACAACCCCATCCACCTAGGGAGCCTAGGGCTTCTCATTACTGAAGAAATGATTAACCAGAGGGCATCCTGGAGGAGGTGCCAATGGCTTCTGTCTGACTTGGGGTGCTGTAGCATGTCTGGTACCTTCAGATCTATTAGTCATGTGTTGAACTCTTAGCCCCAGAACCTGAGAATGTGACCTTATTGGAGACAGGGTCTTTGAAAAGATAATCCGTGAAAAGGCTGGCTAAGTTATTATGTCAGTTCGGAGAAGAGACAGAGACTCAGCTCCAAGGTGTCACCTTCGTCAGCCTGAAGATTCTCTTAATCTTTTGCCAACCTCAACTTATGCCAAACTGAGATTTGTGGCTTTAAAGAGGAAAAGCATTTCAGGACTAGCCAGTCTGAAGGAGAGATGGGGATTTTTATTAAAGGTATTTAACGTAGGATTACACATGAGGACTGGGCGAGCGTCAGTCTTACTTAAGTGAGGACATGTAGGAAGAGAAGCAGAAAGTAAAGACACACCTGAGTGAGGCTGTGGCCTCCATAAGGGACTCAGCAGTGAGCTGCCTTAGCTATTAGTCATATACACCATTTTGGTGACTCTCAAGTTACATCTCAGACATTACTAAGAAGGCTTACCCCCCCCCCATCTCTCTTCTGATAAATGAGTAGTGGTGATGGAGATGTCTTGTTTGAAACTATAATTTGAGGAGGCTTCTCAAGGAATTTAGTGTATGTCCTTTCTGTATAAGAGGTTTTTGGTGAAATTCCTAGGAAACTGAAGGTTTATAGCTGAAGGGGAGAAAGGCCTTAATCAGGTGGTGATTGTGCCAGGGTCTCTGCCTCTATGTTGGTGAGACACTTCAACCATATTCCTGGGTCCAGAGTTCCTTTAGTTCTCATGTCTCCACAATTTCCCCATCCTTCTATCCTGCCTCACCTAGCATTCATATAGCCCTGGATTGGATCCCCAGCACTGAGGTGGCTCACACAGGTAATCCCAGCCCTGGAAGGTGGAGGCTGGAGGATGAAAATTTCAAGGTCATTTTAAGCTACATAGTCTGGGCTTTATATGATAAGATCCTGACTCAAAAAAAAAAAAAAAAAAAAAGCCAATCCTTTAATCCCAGCACTCGGGAGGCAGAGGCAGGCGGATCTTTGTGAGTTCGAGGCCAGCCTGGTCTACAGAGCAAGATCCAGGAAAGGCGCAAAGCTACACAGAGAAACCCTGTCTCGAAAAACCAAAAAAAAAAAAAAAAAAAAAAAAAAAAAAAAAAAAAAAACCAAAAATAAAAAAAGCAAAGAGAGAAGAGAAAAGAACGAAGTTATTAGGGGTGGCCTCTCAGGCATCGTAAAGAGAAAACTGGACGGACACACACGGAAGAAAGAGCACACGAAGCCAGGAAGGGCCAGCCGTGATGGCTCATGCCTTTATTCCAATTTCTGTGAATTCAAAGCTAGCCTTGTCTACACAGTGAGCTATGGGCCATTGAGGGATGTATAGTGAGACCCGGTCTCTGGGTTTAAAAAAAAAGGAAATGGCAGACCAGGAAGAAAAGCCTCAGAAAAATCAAGAGCTCAACTCTCAGGCCCCGGAACGGAGAGAATATAACTGTGTGGTGCTGTGTTCTCACCACCCAATACTGTAACTCTGGAGCATCCACACTACATCCAGCGCAGGATGGGACAGGCCTGAATGTGTCCTTGGATTTCCCCTGAGTTCCAAAGTCTTCACAGCGGCCACTCCCTGACGCTGTGGCTGCTGCACTGCCTCTGTCTAGAAGGCTGCTTCTCAGTCCTGAGTGTGACCCCCTGGGTGCCTAGGGCCCCCTTCTTCCGGCCCTTGAAGTTCTCGGGACAGTATATGGCTCATACCTGTTCCTCCAGGAAACTTCCCCGACAAGTCTTCCTATCTGCCCTCTGCCTCTCAGCTCTGGCGAGCATAGGTGGGACTCCCTAGACTGGCCTGGAGCTGGAGCCCTTCCCTGGAGAGAGGAGTGTTTCTGGGTTTTGGGCACTAGAGGGCCCCCCCCCATCTAGTGTGCCTCTGACTGTGGGAGGGTCTAACAGTACCTCAGTGGTCCCCAACAGCCCACTGCTGTGACAGAGGGCCATCCTCCACTAACCTCCACCTCCCTGACCTCTCCTCCACTAATCTCCACCTCCTCAGCTTCCCTTAAGGCCCTCCCTAACCTCCCTTCCTAGTCCCTCCAGGTTGAGCTCTGGTTCAGGCTCTGACTAGCTCCAGGCTGTGACAGATCAAAGGTTGGAGTGGTTCTCTGGAATGAAAGGGGCGGAACTTTTCTGAAAGCGAAAGCATGGGGTCTGAGGAGAGAGGGGGCCTGGGCGGTCCTGTGGCTGGGAAGTCCCAGCTGTTGGTAATCAATTGGGCTGTTCTGGAGGCCTCCAGCCTGGATCCGGCCTCAGGATCCTGCGTGGCTGGCTTCCCCAGGACCTCTGCTGCCTGGGCACAGTTGTCTGCTCCCATACCAGGTATGACCCAGTCAGGTGGGGCAGGAGGGTAGAGAGTGTTTGGGGACAGTGGGTAGAGACTACTCTGGCTCTGTTAGTGGCCTTTCTGGTCAAAGGCCTGGGTTCCAAGCCCAGGCCAGCTGAGCTACAGTGGCAGCTCAGTCACAAAAGATCTGCACACATCCAAATATGTAGACAGTCGCACGCGGTTGCAGAAAGGAGAGAGACACAGGAGGCATGCAGATAAGCACACAGACATGGGAGACACACACATATTACAGAATAATCACACACACACACACACACACACACACACACACACACACACACACACACACACGGAGGCACTCAGGCCAGCATGAAGATGTGTAAAGCTGAAGCTCATCTAAGTGTGGATGTACCACAGGTTCACAATCAGGTCAGAGCCCCTTCATTTTCCTCGAGCATCCGACATTTATGGGTCCTTCATGGGTCTGAGCCAGGCGCATTCTGTGCTCCCCGGGACTCCTGGTTAAATGGCAGAGACATCTCAGACCACATAACTATCTAGGTTATGCTGTGTGCTGGGACGGCTGATGAGGGAAGGCTTCTCAGAGGAAGAGCCCTGAGAAGTTGGCAGCTGGAAGAGCTCAGGTCACTGCTAGAGGCAAGGGCAGCTCACACAAAAACACGGAGGAGAAATGATTCTGAGCAGACAGAGGGGCAAGAGAGTGACAGAGTGACGGGTAACCCATGACAACCCCTAGAAAGGGCCTTGCATGCAAAGGTAAGAAGTCTGTACTCCTGGGGGTGATGGCAACCCAGGGGTGTTTATATTAGCAACTGTGAAGGGAGCCTGTGTCTTTTTAAAAATAGGTTTGGCTGGCATATAAGACTGGTTGTGTTTGCAAAATCGACATATGAAATTTACCAAACTCCTTTGTTATCCCATAATAACCAACCTTGGGATTCTTAAGCAGACAGATACAAACAATGAAAACGGCAATCTGAACTGTGTCCCTCTCTGGCTTTTGCAGCTTTTATTGGTTTTCCTTGTCTTGTTGGCTTAACTAGATCTCGCAGGTGAACGCTAAGGATTGAAACTGTATATTCTTGTCCTGTTCCATCTTTTCAGGAAAGGGCCCCTACCTTGCAGGGAACATTTTGAGGCAAGAGCGCCACAGTGGCTGCAGTGGTTGTTCCTGGGGTTTTGATGGAAAGGGGACAGCCCAGCCCTCACAGGTAGGGAGGAAGGGTGTGGTTGTCCTGGAGGGAAACTGAGAGAGTGGGGGCTGGTACAAGAGGGAAGGTTTGCAAAAGTTAGAAGTAAGTCTGGGAAACTGGGGAGTCTAGCCCTAAGCTTATGGTCACGGCTGGAGTGGCCCACGGTGAGTTTCCCTGCCTCTGCCACTGGCCATGCTGCTGTGACTGTCACTTAACCCCGGGGCCCAGGCTGGCCTGGATCTGCAGGATCCTGGAGTTTAGTGGCAAGCTTCAGTCAGAGAGTGACCGCAGTGGGGACCAGAGAGAGAGCCAGGGATGGGCCTTGTGGCTAACACAGAGAAGGCATGGGGGTGGAGTCCACAGGCTGGCCCAGTGGGGCATCCACTCACACTTCCAAATTGTGCTCTAGGGTGGAAGAGAAGGGAGACAGACTCTTAAGTCTGGAAGAAGCTCTATCACAGTAGGAACAGTTCTGAGCGGCCACTGAGCAGATGACACAAAGCTGAGAATTCCTTGGAGGTAGGGGACTCGCTGGGTCCTGGAAGCCAGGTCTGACTTGGAGACCAAAGAGGGAGGGTGATCAGGAGGAGACACAACTTGAGGCGGGGGGGGGGGGGGGGGGGGGGGGGGGAGCACGGACGGACGGGATGGGGTTGAGGGGGACGGAGGACCAAAAACTGCACATTCAGCAAGATGGAAGGGGTCCCATGGGCTAACGTGAGTAGCATGTAGACTAGGAGTGAGGCAAAGAAAGATCAGTCCAGAATGGGGGCTGGGGGTGGGGGACACACGAATCCCAGCTATGGGACTTGGGATGGCTTGAAGGTACTAGGGAGTCACAAAAGGTTTTAAAACAAGGGAGTGACCCATTTGGATTGGGGGAGGTCAAGAATGGTTTGGGGAGCCGGGGAGCCACTGAGAGCTGCAGTCAAAAGTGTCATGGCTGTAGCCACCACCACCACAGATTGGTGGCTTTGATGGCCCTGTGGTGCAGGTCTGGTTTGATATGAGGGTAGTTGAGCAGCCTGAGAAAGACCAAAGATTCCTTGTACCTTGCCGTGAAATTCACATGTCCAGGTGTCCCTCCTCCAGAATCTGTCCCCAGATTCCCTTGCAAGGACTGCCACACCAACCACCCTTTGTCCCTACCTTCTGGAGGGTTGGGCCAGGCTGAGTGGCTTGAGGCTAGACCGTGCCCCTCTCTGAGCCTCGGGTTCCTCAAATGGGGCAGATCAAACTTCCTGACTTCGTTGTTGTGGGGCTCAGATCTGTGTCAGCACCGGGCTGAACACACAGTGGGTGCTTAGTAAACAAAGGTGAACTCTCCCAGCCAAGGCAGGACCTACCCTATCCTTTCCCAGCACCCCTGTATCAGTGGCAGATGGCATCTCCCACACTAGGCACTGAAAGGCCCCTTAGAGGAAGGGGGCCAGAGATTGCCATGTATGGGTCAGGTCTGTGTGGAGCAGGGTCACTAAACTGGGTGCCAGGGCAGGATAATGACCTGTGACCAGGGTGGGGCTGATAAGGCCCCAACCAATCACTTGGGCCTCCCTCCTCCCCTGGGCTTCCTTGAAGCTCCTGGTGGCCTCTGGAGCTCCAGCTGTAGGCCTCAGCTGACTCTGACAGATACCTTGCTGGAGGGCTAAAGCCTAGGGGCTGGCCCCTGTCCAGCATACCTTAAGTCCCAGGAAAGGGCAGTTCCTTCCTGACTCACCCAGGGGTCTGGCCCTAGCTCCTTCTTGGATTTGTCCTGGTATGGTGGGGAGTCCTGAAGAGAGCTGAGAGTTATGTATGCTTCTGCTCCATCTAGCCTTTCTTCTTTTCATTCTTTCTTCCTTTCTTCCTTTCTTTCTTCCTTCCTTCCTTCCTTCCTTTCTTTCTTTCTTCCTTCCTTCCTTTCTTTCTTTATTTAATTTATTTAAAAGATTCATTTATTTGCTTTATGTTCTCTGTGTGTGGTTTGCTTGCGTGTATGTTTGTGTACCATGTGCATGCCTGGTGCCCTTGGAAGTCAGAAGAGCATATTGGTTGCCCTGGAACTGGAATTACAGATGGTTGTGAGCCACTGTATAGGTGCTGGGAATTGAACCCAGGTCCTTTGTAAGAGCAACTAATGCTTTTAACCACGGGGCCATTTTTTTTCCAGCCCAGTCCAGGCCTTCTTTTGGTTCAGTTTCTCCGAAGGCATAGGAGAGCTTGCTGGCCCAACACCATCCCCCACCCATGTTTGGCTTGCACAATGTGGCGGGCAGGAGGTTCCAGTGGCCAGGAAGACTGTCTCTTCTCTCCCACCCCTAGCTAAACATACGGTCAGAAAAGCAAACAGTCAGGCTTTGCTGGCTGGAAGGGAATATGGTGGCAGTGTCTGCCCGAGGCCTGAGCAGTGTATGTCTCCCATGCTCCTGAGACCACTATCATGCTCAGTGTGGTGAGGCTGGGGGGGGTGTGGGTTGGCAAGAGGGGGAAGAGCAGCAGGTAGGAAATATATTGGGATTCCTCAGCTCCAAGTTAAATATAGACCTGAAGTCCCTCCCACAACCTTCCCTTCAGGCTGTGTGGTGAAGATAAGTGGCTGGGTGCCGGGAGGCTAGGGCCCTAGGGCATCATTGTACCCTCCTCCAGTTCCACAGAGTCTAGGAAGGGAATGCTTCTTAAGGAGGCTCCTGTTTGAGCCGAAGTGATCCTGCCTTTTGTGCTGAAAGAGGTGAGACCAGGTCTCGGGAGGGGATAAAGGGGGACTGTGGGAGGAAGGGATGGAGAGAAGTTTTGGCCTTAGAATCTAAAATCCTAGAAGTTTGGAATGTGGGTACTGGACCCTGCCCTTGTGGGTTGTGGGTTGGGCTGGTTCCCAGAATATGCATGCTCAACACTCCTTCTAATTCGATGGTAATTACTCAGGCTCAGTGAAAGGTGGACACCTGGGAGAGAGCCTCCTGGGGAGGCACCAGGGAGGCATTCTGCTGTTTGTATCCAGCTGCACTCTGGCAGGCAGAAGGCTCCGGCCAGCCCAGTAGCTGGCAGACACTTCCATTTCCATAGAAGAAATCAAGCCTTCCTGCACTCCTGGGTCCTACTGAGCCCCAGAGAGCTTACCCAGGGTTCTGTGTCTGCTCCCTGGGCCGGCACCCTCCAGGCCTCTTGAGCTGCCTTCTCACCCCCAGCTTCCCTGCAGCCAAGATGCCATTGCCAGGAACAGTGACCCCTGGGCCAGAACTCCAAAGCCCTAAGCAGCCTGGGAAGTCACAGGGCACTCGGAAGTCCAACAGTATGAAAGAGCCAAGCATGCACCACGGGGACACAGTGAAACCCAGCCTGAGCACCCTGAAGCGGACCTTCTTCCGGAACAGCCTGGGAGCTTCCACCCACAAACCCAAGGAGGACCCTGGCCTGTTCAGGCGAAGTTCCCGCTTCCTGTTCCGGTCCTTGAGACGGGCCCTGGATGAAGGTCTAACCTCTGGGCACCCTCAAGTCACTGCTGTGACAGAGAAGCCTTCCAAGGTCACAGATGGTGTCAGTCGGCAGGCATCCACTGGGACCCATCCTGAGGATCTGGAACCGCAGGCAGGTAGGGTCTCATATGACACTGTGAGAGGAAGCTGAGGGCGGAGAGGACAGGAGCTGTATCCCGACACACTTTCCTTGAAGCCTAACTCACCCAAATCCTGCCTTCTGCACAAATTCTTCCAGTTTCTAGCAAGGGAAGGCCAATACACCTACTGGGCAAATAGAAAAAACAGGCTCAGCTAAGTGACTTGCTTGGTGTCTTGTAGATAACTAAAAGAGAAGTGAGATTTGAACCCAGATCTTCATGGCCTTTCACTGCTTGGCCTCTTGAGCAAACTCATCCTAAGTATTAGGCATTGATCCTCTCAGACCACAGGGTCACAGAGGTTCATGGGGGCCACTGTTACCTGGAAGGGCAGCTAGGGAGCCGGCTCAGGGAAGCATAAATTGAACTTGGACTCTCAAGAAGGGATCTAGCAGTAGAGAACTCGAACGTGGTGCGGGCAGAGAGCAGGGCAGCAGAAAGGCTGACTCTGGACATTAGGGGAGGACACACCCAGCTGAGCTCTGAACCTATTAGACCTGCAATTACAGCCACACATGAGGTCACCAGGACAAGCTCAGCAGAGATGGGAGTGAAGATGGGGGGCGGGGGGCCGTGCAAGATAGAAGGTACTGGCTCCCATATAGCGGCGCAGCCAGGAGCTCACCCCAAATTGTTGTTTTCAGTCAGGATTGGGGCCCTGATTCTGTTCCTTCTAACGGGAGTCTAAGCAAGGACTTCAGGCAGGCGGAGCAGTTCAGTTGCGCACAGAACATCTGAGCAGTGGTCAGGCAGCCCAGTCCAAGGCTCTGAGCACAACCTAGCTGTCTAAGTTGGTACCAGGGCACTGGGTTGGTCCCTCTCGTTGACCCCTTTCTTACCCGCGCTTTCAGAAAGCAAATCCGTGACAGACCTCATCACCGAGCGGCAACTAGTGAAGGCCTTCGAACAGTTGCGGTACCTAGAGACGCAGCTGGTAGCAGACAAAACCTCTCGCACCTTTACGCAGGACCCCACCGCCTATGCGCGGCGCGCTATGGACCTTTGCCTACATTACGACGGAATGGCGGCGGAGATCGGAGCCATTGTGCGCGAGGCGCTGGGTTCCGAAGGCGTGGATCGAGACGCTCTAGCAGAACTGGCCCAGGTGGTGCACTTGGAAGAGGAGGCCCATCAGGCCTCCCAAGCCGAGGGTGACTTTTTGAGTACGCCTCGCCACTGGCGTCAGCACTGGGAGGACGCGGTGCGGCGCAGCGCTCAGGAGCGCGTGCAGCAGGCAGGCATCAAAGTCCCCCCAGGGGCTGCGGAGGGCGCGTCGGACCTAGCCCAGCTTCTGGCTGAGCTCGGTGGAGTGGTTCGCCGCGACCTGCAGAGGGTGCGATTAGAGATGCAGCCTGCTTACGAAGCTACTGACTTTCCAGTGTGGGAGACCTACTTGCGTGCCTTCCACAACGCAGTGGCCCAGCGTCTGCAGGAGCTGGCGCGAGACGCCCGCGGCTGTGAGCAGCTCTATGTGCTGTTAGACTGGGCCGCCAATGTGTATGGCAGGTGAGGCCTAAGATACAGTACTTAAGGCAGGAGCGGGTACCACCACCCACCAATAGACCGTGAGAAACGACTACAAGAGCACAGGGCACCTTTCTTCCCCAATCCTTCTCTGGCAAAGACGATGGGGCGCCAGGAAGATGGGGATTTTGTCATTCTTTCTTTTGTGCTAGGCTGTGTGCTCCCATCCCAGGTTTTCCTAAGGGACCACGCATCTACAGCTTCCCAAAGGTAGAAAGTCTCTCATGTGCACTTCCCACCAGAGCCAGGAGCCCCAGAGAGCAATGCTAGTCCATAAGGTGGCTGCATTGGAAAAGGGCAGCTTTCCAGGCAGAGCACCACTCAGAGTGTGGGTTCAGCCTGCTTTCCCTCTGGATGAGCATTCACATGCAGAGTGCAGCCTGCTGGGGGCTTCCATCCCTGGTACATGCTGTAACAAGGGTGCTTTAGTTCCCCAGATGAATGAGCCCCAGCTTTGCCCCAGCCCAAAGGGAGAAGAATACATGATGGAGAGGGCTGCCAGAATCCTGGCCTCTTTAAATCGCTGTGGTCAGGCCATTATTCTGGGGTACCCTGATTTGGGTTAGATGGTGATGGGGAGGTGGCGGGTGTGTGTGTGTGTGTGTGTGTGTGTGTGTGTGTGTGTGTGTGTGTGTTGGTTAGAGCTCAGTCTTGAATGTAGAGGTCACATTGAGGCAGTCTGGCAGAGGTCCATCTGAACAGCTCCTTAAGCACTCTGAGCAGGCCCAGCTGGATGCTTGAGTGCCAGGAAGTCCAACCCAGCCGTCAGAAGTTTCCGGGAAGGGAAGTGATGGCATAGACCTCTGGAGGGTAGAGAAATGGAATGTGTCAACACAATCGGAGTTCAGGGCCCTAATGATAACTTTAGACTTTGAGCCTGGTTAGGGAGAGGAGGCAGCTGGTAGAGCATCAGAACCCTGTCCAGGTCCTCAACAACTCTCCCACCCCACCTTGCTTTTCAGTCCTGACTTCCTGGGTGCCCCAGACTTGGCACTGCCCACCGAACCGCTGCCCCCACTCCTAGAGCCTGCTCTGTGGGCCCGCCTGGAAAGTGACTACACTAGCTTCCTAGAGGTGAGGCTGGGGAGGCTCCCTCCGGGCTCCAGAGGCTGGGTCCTGCAGGAAGGAGGCTTGGGGTGGTGCTGGAGGTACCTGCAGGCCTGGACTGTGCCTGGGGTCCAATGACGCTAGTCCCTAAAGGTGCAAAACGGGGCTTGGAAGGCAGGGGGCGCCCTTACCTTCCTCCTGGAAGGCTTCTCACGGCAGCCCATTCCTAACCCCACAGACAAAGATCACAAGCTGTTTTGACAGCATCTTGCTACTGGAGCAGAGTCGCTGGGAAGCCGGCGAGGACTTGGAAGTGCTGCAGGGCCTCTACCATGCGTCCCTGTCCATCGACGTGCACATGGTGCGCACGGGAGTGGGCTGAGGAGGGGCTTGTGTTCTGGCCTCAGGCACGTGGTCGTGATCTCTTGGAGCTAAGTTATAATGAGAGGGGAACCTGTGGGGTGATCTAGGCCCTTGAAGCACATGGTCAGTCTAGGTTACAGCTCTCAGCTCTGCCGGTGGACTCTGGGAGTGGGGAGGTGACCCTCACTCTGTGGCAGCTGAAAACTGCAGGGAGAGAGGGGTGGGCTGGGTGCGAGACTCAACTGCGCTCAGCGTGTGGCGTCCCTGACAGCTCGTGGCTGAGCACGTGAAGGCGGCCGGCGCTATCTCCTCGGAGCTGGAGGCCACCACCCTGCAGATCTGCGCGCGCGCGCTCTGCCTCTTTGTGCCCAGGTGCGGGTGGCATTCTCAGCCCCGGAAGGGTGGGAGATGACCCGGTCAGGAGTGGGCGGGGTCCACTGGTGGCCTGAGTGTGAGACCCTCATCACTGGTGAGGGCCTAAGCGGGTGAAGACCCGAGGTCAGAGGAATGATCCTTTCCCGTCCCCAGGTTTGAAAAAGCTTTTCTGGCATCAAAGGCAGTGAGCGAGTGCTACCTGGGCGCCTATATTAACGCCTGCGTGGAGATGAGGTAGGTCGCCCCAGCTCCAGGGCGTTGCCGAGTACTGCCAGCAGGAGGGGCGCGAGGTCAGGAAAAGAGATCCGAAGCAGTGGCGGCCGGGGCAGGCGGGGAGGCGGGCGAAGTAGGGGGTAGTAGCTCCTGAGTGTGGATTCTTGTGGGTTTCCCCAAGGCCTTCCCAGATCGTCCTGTCTTCGCCCTGGCCCTAACATGTTCAGCAAAGCTAGGGCCCTGGAACGAATGTGTGGCTTCAAGGCTGACCAGAGGCTGAGTAGATCGTCCCCCCTCCCCCGCGCCCAGTCACAGGGCTCCCCGTTTATTTCCTGCATCCCATTCCGTTCTTTTTTTTTTTTTCTGAGTTTACCTCCTCCTCGGAGAAGCTCCCTCCCTTAATCCCACCTTGGACAATCTCGGGCGCCTCTACCCTCAGGAGGCAAGGCCCACTCTGTTTGGCAGAGACTGCTACTGTGCCCTGACCTCCAACCATACCGGGGTGCCCTCTTCCCTACAGACAGGCTAGTCTGGGGAATGCAGCCATTAACAGAAGGCATGTGACCTGAGCCACCTTGTGGTTTGGGATTCCAGAGGTGCCCATTGTTGGCGGTGTGCCCCGGATTTTCATCTCTGTGCCTCTGTCCTCTTCTAACAAAGCCAGAGCCTGCTTCCTCCGGCCGTGGGGACTCAATTCATATGAGCTCTTTATGAGCACTTGTGATACACCAGACATGTGCCTGCTTCATCCACCTGGGTAACTTCCCAAGACCAGGGTACCCAGATACAGATAGACAGCTGGATGCTGGTGCAGCCAGTAAGCCATGCACCTAGAGCTTCAACCAGGCCTGCCTGTGTCCAAAGAGTGGCCACACTGATGCTCCGTTTCCCAGCACTCTCTTGCCTAACTGTGCTGGGCTCCACTTCAGCAATGAGGGGTCCGGGGGTTGGGAGCGGGGACCACTCAGCCCCAGGAAGCTTTCTCCACCTCTTGATAGGCAGCGCTGTGTACTGCATGCATATAGTCTGGTCCTCAGTTTTCTCAGCAGTGACATGGGATATTGTCATCCTCAAGGCAGTGATGCAGCTCAGTGGAGAGCTTGTGGCAGGCATGGCTCTGCTACAATGTCCCATCACCAAGAGGCATGGAGCACTGTCTCAAAGCTGCCATATGGGACCTATGTCATGGAGCTGAGCTGGTGCTCTGCTGAAAGGGTTTATGCTGGGCTCTCACAGCTTTAACCTTGTCCTCTCAATTCAGTTCTGCCCCCATGGCTGTTACTATGCACCCCTCCAGGGACTGCCCTTCACAGCACAGTCTAAACCAGCGGTTCTCAACCTGTGGGTCGAGACCCTGGGGGGGGGAGTCCAACAACTCTTTCACAGAAGTCTCATATCAGATGTCTTGCATATTTACATTACAATTCATAACCGTAGCAAAAGTACAGTTACGAAGAAGGAATGAAAATAATTTTATGGTTGTGGTCACCACAACATAAGGAACTATATTAAAGGGTCACAGCGTTAGGAAGGTTGAGAACCCCTGGTATATGAATGGAATTAGTGCAGTGCCCCATCTGCAGGGCTGTGCTAGGTGGGTCTTATTCTCCAGCCTGCTTCCCCTGGCCCAGCTTATTACTTGTCTTGGCCCCTCCACAGAACCAGCCTTCTGGCCAGGTTCCCAGGAACCATGAAGGAACTGGAGAAACCCCTAGTGGCTGCTACCAACAGCTTCCAGAAGCACTTGCTCCAGATTGTACAGCAAGACATGCAGGTGATTGGACACTTCCCATGCCCAGCGGTGCCCATCCATTCCCTTAAGTTCCATGCCTAACTCCCAGCTCTCATTTGCCCTAAATGAGCTCCCAGCTGAGCAAGGGCAGTTGGGAAACACCTCCCATCTCACTGCAGTTCCTTCCTGTTGGTGGTGAACACCCAGGCCCTGGGATAGTGGGCCAAGAAAAAAGGCCTAGAGCCCCCCCCCCCCCCCCCCCCCGACCAGCAAGTCAAGGTGTATTCAGCACACACCCTAAGCAGGGCCTGACAAGCCACTAAACTCAAACCATGCCCATTGGAGGAGGCATTCTGGGAAAGACCCAGTGATAAAATTTGTGCCTAGAAAAGAGGATGGCACAAGAGAACCCAGCGGTGAAGGGGGTTAGGAATGATGAACAGAGTTTACTCCCATGTCCCTCTGTCCCCAGCCGCTATTCAAGGTGCTATATACCAAGAGCTGGCTCACACAGGACACACTGCGTCCCCTCATGGACAAGGTGGTGGACTTTGCTCATCACCTTGAGCATGTGACCCCACCACTGGCACAGGTACCAGGAAGTGGTGGGGGGAGGCTGGCATGGGTGTGCAAGGCCCATGCCTTTGATCCTGACCCTACCCTCACTCTCCCAGGAGACTCTGCAGGAAGTGCACCGTTTTGTGGTCCGCGAGTACCTCGGGCAGGTGCTGAGGCCACACGAGAGGTTCAGTGGCCTGGATCGTGTGAACGGCTCCCATAAGATGAGCCTGGATGCCCAGGCCATCAGCAGCACCTTCAAGGACTTGGTAGGAGCAGTATCTGAATGGCAAGCAGTGCTCCATCTCTGGCCAGTCAGGCACTTCCTATTCTCATTTCTTCTCATCCTGTAAGGAGCCCCCAGGGCAGGTGCAGGAGCAGGTAGTGGAGAAGAGAGCTTACACTAGTTCTTCAGACTCCATTGTGTGTGTGTGGGGGGGGGCACACTGGACTCAAGAGGGACAGACCCAGGTGGCGGTGTCACTTTCCGATATATTTGCATACAGTTGTGGATGAAGGTGAAGGGATAAGGGTTATGATGGGCAAGATCTGTGGGAGGTCTTTCCCCACTCGGACTGGAACACTTTGAGCCATGCTCAAACCCCTTATCTGGGCTGCTGGTCTCCTACTGGTGACAGGTTCCAAGCAACACTTCCCTGGTCAGGACTCGGATTTCCCATCTGTGTAGATAAGAAGACATCTCTATAGAATCATTGCAGATGTCTCCTCCGCCCCCGCCCCCCCGCCCCGTGGCGTCTTACGATGGGCAAGCCACCGGCGGCAGATACATGGGATGGGTGCAGCAGGGCACTAAGGGGGGGTTGTACGCAAGGAACTCTATGGGGAGGTGGACCGCAGCACACATCTCCCTGTCTCCTCAGGGCTCTGAAGCCATGTGGCTGGACCAAGCCATCCTGTGCGTGGCTGAGATCCTGGGCGAGACCTACAAAGACGACATCCGGCGGCACCTGGAGACACTTATACGAAGCTACCCAGACGTCAGGTTTGCAGACTCTCCTCCCCCACTAGCTTCTGACCGAGAGTCAGGGTTCGCTGGAACCTGGCACTCGGGCCTTCAGCAGCGTCCTGTTGGCCATGAGTGCAGGCGAGCAGCAGGGGGAGGAGTGAGCTTGTCCTGGCTGAGAGAACTGAGCCTAAGCCCCAGAGCGAACCTCTATGGACCGTGAGCGCATGTGCACGATGGAGGGTCACCGGGAGCGAAGGCGAAAGGGCCACCTCTCCCTGGTGTTCTCCATCACCCGTGGACAACGTGGCCCCCACCCCCCGGGTGTAAACCCTCTCTAGAATCCCTCTGAGGCCTCGACAGGAAGGAGGCTCAGACCCGGGGCTGTGAGGGGTACTGAGTCATCGGACCCCCGTGGAAATCCCGGTTCGACTCCCTCCAATGCGCTCGGAGATTCCGGGATGGAAAGGCCGCTGAAAACCCCTAGTCCAGCCCCTTCCCTGGTTCTTGGCTACCAGCAGTCGGTTTGCTCTGCCAGATTTTGCTAGCCTCCTTCTAAGTTTGCGATTTCCCTACCGCCCCTTAGAGGTTCCCCAGCCCGGGTCTGGCCCTCCCTTCCTGGCTTCAAGGGCGGCCCTGGACGGCTGTGGGGAACCTGTGGGGAGGCAGTGTCTCAGGGTGCCCCTTTGCACCTGCCTCTCCCCCACTCACCGCCCCCCTCCAGCCTCCCCATCCCCCATCCCTGCCGCTGCTTTGTTTCTGCATACTGCGAGGACGTTCCCCAGCCTGCAACCTGGCCTCCACCTCCCTAGCGTTCTGCTAGTTTCTGGAACCTTCCCTAGGTCAGATTCCTTGTGCTGCCTCTGAGCAAAGCTTCTTTCGACTGCGTGCATGCTCCCTCCCCCGTCGCATGCCTGTGTGCTTCTAGGTTCAGTTGCTGTGCACAGGTCCACAATCCCGCTTCCGTTTAGAGCCCTCATCCCCTCCCGGCCTGGGATGGTCCCAGCCTTTCAGCCTCTCTGACCCAGCTCCAGGAATGCTGGGTGAATCATACTTCCTCCCAAGCCTGGGTTCCTGTCCTCCCTGGGGGCGGGGCGCTCTGCAGTAAGGACCCCCATGTCTCCACAGGCGTGACCATATACTGGCCATTCTGGCGCTGCGTAGACTCGGCCGCCGTAGGAACCAGAGTCTGTTGCAGCATACCCAAGACTTGCTGAGGGCAGCGCCCGAGGTCAGGCCCTCCCCGCGCCGTGTACTCTTTGAAGAGATCGAAGTGCCCACCTCTGTGGACGTGCTCATCACCTGCATCTAGGGCTGGCTGGCTGACTGTCAGGCAGGAGCCTGGTAGGCGGAGGGTCTGTCACCCTCCCTGTGACTGACCCCAAGTTGGGAGCCCAGTGAGTCACTCTGGCCCTGCCCCCATCTGTGAAGCCTGGAGCATGGAATTTTTGGTCTCAGTGCTTGGCTGCTCAGTCAGGGGGAGCCAAGAGTGGAGGCATTCCAGGCATTTGTGGGGGAGTCTTTTGGGGTGGCCGAGGCTCCTTGGAGGACTTCAGGCCAGGGAGGGCCTCCCTCTCTAACTGTCCAGCATATCCCCACTGTAGTGAGGAGCCGAGCATTCTAAAAATAAATACGAATCAAAATAGTGCCTACGGTTGGGCAAACTAAGCTGCTTGGGAGGGGTGATGTGGGACACCCAGCTGGTAGGTCGGCAGGCCCTTTGCTGACGACTGAATGAATGGGATGACTCATGCAAGTCCTGAGCTGGAAAAGCCCCTCCCTGTAGCTGCAGATCCAGGTCTTCAGGGGCTGGAGAGATGGCTCAGAGCTGAAGAGCACTTGTTCCCTCTCTGGAAGACCCTGGTTGGGTTCCCAGCACCCACGTGACAATAAGCAATCATTTGTGACTCCAATTCCAGAGGACCCAATGCATTCTTCTGGCCTCTGTGAGCATTCATGTGTGTGGTGCACAGACGTACATGCGGGCAAAACACCTGTACATAAAGTAAAAACAAATTCATTTAAAAAGCAACAAAACAAAGCCAGCCCTTCACCAGGACCCTGGGTCCACTAACCTCAGATACCATGCTGGTCTTGCCCAGAAGGGGTGGGCAGTACTCTGCCCCGTTCTGGGTAGCCTGAGCCCTGGTGAACACCGGTTCTGCAGCTTGAGGTATTCTGGTTTCATGCAGGAGGGACTTTCCAGCAATAAAAGTTGTTGGGTTACTGTGCGTGTAGGGTGGTGGCGGTGGGTATGGGTGGGAAGGTAGCCATGCGCGTTCATTCAGCCGTGGGTACACTTCCAGGAGACAGTACACCTGTTGAGATTTGTTTATAGCCCGAGGGACAAGGCTGGGGCCTTATTTGCATTGATGGCTCTAATTTCCCGGGAGGCTGTGAGCCAAGAGGGGATTGGCAGGGAACTGATGGTATAAACTGTGACAGTTCGCTTACCCTACTGTTCTCCAGCAGGCTTCCCCTGCAGCTCTGAGCCTGACTCTGGCACTAGCTTATGTGGGGTCAGGTACCTACCTGCAGGTGGCCTGGGGTCCTAAAAGCCCAGGGAAGTTTCCTTCCTCAAGTATAAGACCAGAGTTCTAAAACACTGCAGTATGAGGTGAGTGGACAGCACATCTTTCCCTGCTCTTCCAGACTATATCCTCTCCCTGGGATATAAGTAGCCAAAGGGTAATTAATGCCTGGGCTGATCTGCCTCCCCTCCCTGTGCTGGGACTGGAGCACAGAGCCATCCACCCACGTCTGAGTCTGCTGGGAGCCCTGGGGTGGATGTCCAGAATTCATAGCTCCTTCTAGGAGCAGGTGTCAGGGGCATTGTGACCACCCACCACCACCACCACCACCACCACCACCACCATCACCGTGTGTATCAGGGCTGGATGCCAGGGCCAGGTCAGCCCAGCCGGGGAGATCCAGACCTCCATGGGGAAGGATAGGCAGGGCAGGAATGAGGAAGTGAAGTTGTTGAGGTTCCCAGGCTCCAAAGCCAGAGGTGAAGGCCGGGAAATGTTGATACTTGATAAGCAGTCCTTCCTGCTAGTAGGGAAACTGAGACCTGGAGAGGGCAAGTGGCCTTGAAACCTCATAACCTAGAGTTCAGAGTGTGAGAAGAACCTCTATCGGAGAGGAAGGGGAAATGGCCGATTCACTGGCCAGGAGTCCCTGCTCGGTCCCGCGTGTCCCACAGTGGCCACCAGAGTTCTGCTGGCAGTGCAGACAGGGTTCTGAGAGGTGACAGAAACCTTAGCTTAGACAAGTTCTCCCCAGAGAGCCCTCTACCTCCCGCACACCCTACTTGTGAGTCCCAGGCCCCTCACCAGGTCCAGCAGGGCCACATCCTGTATGTCCTGAGCCTCAGGGCTGAGCATCCAGATGAGTCTGCAGGCAAGTCTCTGTACCTGGCTGTGCCTCAATATTTCCAGCTGTGAAATGGGCATGCTGTCAGTGCTTTCCAGCCAGAGGAGCTAGCATGGAGCTGGCTGAGGAGGGTGGAACAGGAGCTAGCCATAAAGCCAGGCCCCTGGCCTCCCTATGACCCCAAGACCCAGCCAGGCCATAATTTGCAAGACAATGTTGAAAGGTGATCCCGAGTGTGGCAATGGGGCCAGGGGCCCGGTGAAGTGGAATGGGACCTCGAGTGTTCAGTAGAGTGAGGTGGGTGGGCATGTCTGTTAGGAGAGAGAGATTTGGAGGGTGTGCCCAAGGCTGAGCAGCGTCACAGAGCATGAGGAAGGACTCGAGCCTTGTTCTTCTTAGAGACTCCAGACTGTCTTCCTCGGGGTTCCTAGACCTGGAAACAGGAAATCCAGGTTTCCTGACTAGAAGTATGCCTGTGCAAGGAGCATCAGCATGTATTCCTAGGAGCCTGGCAGTGACTAGGGCCTGGGGCCCCCTCCCTAAGGTCACAGGTAGCCAGAGGCCAAGGGTACAAATCAGGGGACTGAGGACAAGAGGGACAATGAAGGACTCTTCTGGCTCTGACTGGTGGCTCCTCAGCCCTAAGAGTGGTGCGGTTTGGGAACCTCCTACCCCCATGACCAGAGAGACTCCTTAGGGTGTCTCCTTGACCATCCTGCTGTCCAGGCCAAGCTTGAGAGGACATGAACTGTCTCGAAGCACTACTTTGGGACTCACTGACTAATTGGCTGGCAAGTGTGGTGTGTGTGTGTGTGTGTGTGTGTGTGTGGTCATGGGATCTGCTAGCCCTTGTCAGCACTGCCAGCCTGTCCCACAGGATGGAGCCTCTGCCCAGCCTCTTTGCTCTGCTCACAAGCAGGGGAGCCTGGAAGCACCTTCTTTGCCTCTCAGTCTCCAAGCCTAGCACCTGCCAACTATCCCTTGGTCCCCAGCCTCCACCGGGGCCCCCTCCTCTCCACCACTCTCTCTGTCTTCAGCTGATTTCTCATAAGGCCTTCTGTGATGATTTCTCTCCTTGTCCCCTGGGCTCAGTGTGCCATGCTGAAGCAGCCACGAGACTGGGGTCATGGGCCAGTTGTCTCAGCCCTGTCCTCTGCATCTTGGAACCTATGGTCCCTTTCCTTTCTGAGGTTTAGTCCCATAGAATGGAGTAGCTGATAGGGAGGGAGCTTAGGGACAAGTCAGGCGGTCCACAGAGGTCCTGATTCGAGGGTACTGGAGGTGGCGGTCAGCCTGTCACCTTCGTGCCTTCCCAGCCTCTCCCTCTTCCTTCCTTGCCTGCTGGTCCTGGCTCCTTCCTTCCTGGCCCCAGACCTCAGCAAGCCACATTCATGGGGGGAACACCCTCAGTGACTTTGAGGTGTTTCCTGCAGAGCCTCTCACCACTGACCAGGCTGTGGGGGGCGGGGGCAGGAGGCAGCACTACACTGTATTCCCATTCTCACTTCCTTCCTTTGCTACCACACACACTCAGAAGAGAAGAAAAACCACAAAAACAAAAACCCCTTGGGAACTACAGCAGGCCACCAGAGTCTCCCACCATCCATCATCAGTCATGGGGAGGGGCAAGACCGGCCTGCTTTGTGACATTGTCAATCTGAGCAGGAGGCTGGGCAGGAGCGGTCCTGGCCACCGAGATAAGACACATGGACTGCAGGTGCTGATAGCGGATTCCACGGTGCTCCAGGGGCAGCCCTGCTTTGCAGTGGCTAAAAGTCTGGGTAGGAGGCAAGTACTCCTGGGTAAGAGTAGCCGGAGGCTCGGCCCAGCCTTCTGTGTCCCAGCTCAAGAAGGGAACTGAAATGTGGACGCCACTCCTATCTCAGACTACTTACCCCTATGTACTTCAGGACCTATGAAGCCTGGACCAGTCATTGCAAAAACAAACAAAAAACAAACAAAACAAAACAAAATCCCACCATCTACTCACCACTCAAAACATTTGTTAATGTTCAGTTGCTTTTGGTCCTTTTGGGACAGTCTCTCACTATATAGGCCCAGATGACCTGGAACTGTATGTAGGACAGGCTGACCTTATACTCACAGAGATCTGCCTGCCTCTACTTCCCAAGTGCTGGGAATAAAGGCAGGTGTCACCATGCCCACAGTGTTTTCATTTTTAGCTTTAGCAATGTTATGGCTAGCAACATATTCCCCTAGGTCAAAATTTAAAATGTGTGTAAAAGACACAAGATTTAAAAGTCTAATAGAGGGGTTGGGAATGTAGCTCAATTGGTAGAGCACTTGGCTAGCACCCACAAAGCCCTGGGTACAATCCTTAACACCTCCATAAATCAGATGTGGTGGCACATGCCTGTAATCTGGCATGTGATGGTCAAGAGAATCATGTAGATCATTCTTGGGAGAGAGCTCCTGGTCAGCCTGGGATAAGACATCCTGCCTCCCCTCCCCCAAAAAAGTCACTCTCATTAAGGGGACTTACAAAAGTGATGCTTAGCCAAGGAGCGTCCATGAGAGGTGACATTTCTGTCATCGCTGAGGAACCTAATTCTGCTTAGGGTGACTGAGTTGGAGACCAGGATGATCCAAAAATCAAGCACTGAGGAACCAAGCTTTCTGAGGGATAGAAGTCACCAGAAAACAAAACTGGAATGTTGAGAAGAAGAAAGGTGGGGGGGGCTGTTGTTTTTGGGGTGCTCACTTGTGCCATGATGTGGCCTGCCCGCTCCCCATGGAGTCACCCTGTGGTTAAATCCGGCCTCTGGATGTAGACAGCATGAGGAGGAATCCCACTTATGGACCTGCCTAGTTGTGTGGCTCTGGGCTCTGCCTTTCTGTGTAAAACTGTGAGGACCACAGAGAAAACAGAGAGACTGCTGCTGAGGAGGGCGTGGCCCATTTGGCCGGTTCAGGCAGCAGCGGTTATTTCTCTGCAATGTCTCCTTCAAGGCACACTGCCGGCCCTCTGAGCGGAGTCAGCTCCATTCCCAGGATCCTTGAAGGTCACTAATAAGCCACAGATGCAGGTGATGTAGCTCTCTGGGGCCCGGATTGTCCCTGATCCTGAGCCTACATGACGCCATCTCCTGGGGGCTCCTGGTTATCAGGCAGGAGGTGGATGAGACACCCCCAGACTTGCAGCGCCCTGGCCATCTTTGTAAAGCCTGGGATTGCCCGGGGAGCTCCTGCCTTGTGGCCAGCCTGTGATAGTGAGAGGACCACACTCCTCGGCTGATTCCTGTAAACCATGCCGTTTCAGAGAAGGGCCCATAGCAGGGAGGGCTTGAAGGGATGGAAACTTTGCTTACATCACTGCGTGAGAGCTGTTGAGAAAGGCTGGCCAATCTTCTACGAAATAGCTGGGCTTGGGAAGGAAGCATCCTTGCCTACAGGCAGGGCTAGTGCTTCCAGGAGGCTGCTCTGCACTTCTGCATTGTTCTCCTCTGGAGATGTCCCCAGGAGCCCTGCTTTCTCTCAAGACCACCTGGGAAGGGGACCGGGGACCCTGCAACTGTGAGCAGCTTCGAACAGAATTGGGGTGGGGTGCTGACTGGTGAGCGGCCTTTGATAAAGGGCATGTCACTAAGGTGGCTCCTTGGTTGGCCTGTCTTGGTCACCCTATGATCCCGAGGATGTCAGCAGACCCCAGGCCCTTGCAGCTGATGTCCTGAGCAAGTCACTTCCTCTCCCGGGAAGGCTGGGAGAAGAGAGTTAACAGCAGTAACCCCCGCCTTGGTGCCCACTTCTCTGAGACTTACGTTTCCTCGTCTGTCCACGAGAAATGTAGTCGTAGCTCTGGTCAGTGTCATGAATGTACGGGGTATCCCTAGGGAACAAGAGAGTGACCAAAGTCCTAGGTAGGATGATGGCCTGAGAAGTATGAGGAAGAAACTGTGGTCCTGACAGCCAAGGTCAGGCCAGTGGGAAATGCAAGTCATCACAAAAGGGGAAGTGGGGCCAGTGACAGCAGAGGACAGGAAGACACCCTGGAATGCCTTCGTCTTCCTTCCCAGAGAGTCCACTCCTCAGCCAGCGTGGCCCGTGTGACAAGGTGGCCAGCCACTCCCGCTGGTACAGCCTCTCCCCTTGGCCAGGTTTTCCACACTTACCTGATCCCTCTGCCTGGCTTTTGTACCTGCTGAACTCCGCCCCACAATGCTACTCCTTGTGCTTTCAGCTTCTCCTTCTGGGAGCTTCCCCAGCTACCTTTTCAGCCAGCCAGGGAATGAATAGAGAGACAGTCAGTAATACACCACTTGGTATTAGTCTCTGGCCCGAGCTGGGCTGGCCCTTTGTGTTGCCCATGATACTTTAATCAGTTGACTGAAGATGGTAATTGAGTGATGTCCCCAACCCTGTGACAGGACGAAGGACAGTGCCTCCCATCTGCCCATGGAAACTCCTGGCTTTCCTGTGTCTGATTTAAGTATATCAAGCTGCATTTCAAATATGGAGTAACCCTGGAGGAGCCGTCTAGCAGAAGGCAGCTCCATACTGACTGACAGATGGCAGGCATATTTGAATGTGCCTCAGTTTGCTCATCTGTGGTAAGGGATGGCTAGGCAGTACCTAATTCCTATGGTTATGATGAAATCTACTGATGAGCAAAAAACACTTAGAGCCTGGCCTGGCAACTCCAGAGGTCAGAGAAAGTCAGCTGTCCACCCACAGAAACTGGGAACTGGGACCCGACTGGAGCTTTTGAGTTTGGTGTCCCCTGAATCACTATTCACAGTGGCCAATGTAGCCATCGAGGACAACAAAGTATGGCCCATCCACAGGACAGAATATAATTAGGATCTTAACAGGCAGAAAGTCCTACCCTGATTAATAGCATCCCTAGGCCTTGGGACCATCATGCTAACTAAAGGAAATGATCGTGTGAGAGTGGTTTCTTGGAAAACGCAGTTTAAGGGTTACCTCTACACATCAAGCTCCCAGCCAGCCTGTGGCCAAGTCAGTGCTGTGCTTTGAGGTCGTTCATTACAATGTGCCCTTTCTGCTCACATGCTGCACATCCAGCCTGCTCAGGGTTAACTGGCCTCTAGGGAAAGCATTACAGTCACTCTTACTATACTTTGGACTGCCAACGTAAAGTCTTGCAGGCTCAGCTGAAGGCCCAGCTTTGATTATGCTGTTTTTTTTGTTTTTGTTTTTTTTTTTTTTTTTGGTTTTTCGAGACAGGGTTTCTCTGTGTAGCTTTGCGCCTTTCCTGGAACTCACTTTGGAGACCAGGCTGGCCTCGAACTCACAGAGATCCGCCTGGCTCTGCCTCCCGAGTGCTGGGATTAAAGGCGTGCGCCACCACCGCCCGGCTTGATTATGCTGTTTTTATTATTTCTATTTCTCCTTCACACCTGCTGCAGGACGCTACTCCTGGGACAAATGTCCACCCACCCTAACAGGGAACAAAGTACAGATAAAGTCCAACTTGGTGAAGTCTGACTGGGCTTACATACAGTTGCATGAGTGAGGGTTACTTACTGGAGCAGAAATGACTCAAAACAACGGTTATTACCAAAGGCCATCACCAGCAAGGGTGACGGTTCATACAGTGGGGCCTGGAGCTCTTACGGAACAACCTACAGGCAGGCCACTCTAGGCTGGAGAGTGCTGTTTTCGGGAAGCTCAGGTGACCCGAGACTCTTTGAGGCAGATCTGGCTGGCCATTTGTTTCTTCCAGGCCATTTGGCTGACCTGATTTCCCCAGGAGGCCCAGCTGTAAGGGTCTTCTAGGCCACTCAGTTTATCTGAGAGTATCACTTAGCAGTTCTTACAGGAGAAGCCTAGTGAATCTGGTCAGTTTCAGGGACTTCCTGAAGCTATTCTGAGTTATTTACTTCCTGTCTTAACCAGGTTTGCTGCTAGATGGAGTGTTTCACTCCACTTAGACCATCCTGCTGCTTCACCTCCCTGGAAATGTACTGAGCCCTTAGGGCTTCCCTCCAAAACTGAAGCTTTTAATATTGAGGAAACTGCTATACAACAAACTCATTCATGCGTGCACCGGTTGTGGTGACCAGGTCTAAGACCACGTGCGGGAAGCAGTGAGGCACATTGTAAACAATGTCCTACCTCTCCGTAGTGCCTACCCATCCCCCTAAAAATTATGTTGGAAGCAACTTGTGATTATAACTTAATAGCACCTGATTGTGCTTTTGTGTGCTGTTCTGAGTAGGTAGATGAGGGGAAAAATTTTTTTTCTCCCTTATGAGACTCCTGTAAAAGATTAAGACCAAAGTTGCTAATTCCTATTTGTTATATTTGCTGCACTGTTCAGTATAGAGAGAGAACAGCCTTGATTCAGGACTCCTTTTTTAGATTAGGACTCAGTTAGACTTCTTTTAGACTAGATCTCGTCTGGATTGGACTATTAGAACAGGAGAGACCCAGACTCCTGGATAAACGGGTCCACTCTTGGCTAAAGGACCAAGAGGTAGTCTTTTTCCCTTTGTGTGGCATCACCACACAAACACACACAAACACAAGGGCTGTATCCACCCACTCATGGGACCCATGAAGCAGGCATGGCCACAGAATGGGGTCACCAGGGGCTTGGGGGATAGAAGGGAATGGGCAGTTGTATAATGGGGACCATGGTTTGGTTTCACAGGGCAAAAAGAGTTCCTTGAATCTGGGGAGATGGTTCAGTTGTTGAGAGCACCTGCTGCTCTTGCAGAGTACCCAAGCTGTTCCCAGAGCAGCCTCACAACTGCCTGTAACTCCAGCTCCAGGGGATCCAACGTCCTCTTCTGTACTACTGAGCACCTGCACTCATCGTGAACACACACACAAACACACACATACACTACACTTAATATTGACAGCTAGAAGGCCCAACACTGTTAAAACGGTGCATTTTGTGTTATGGATATATTATTTATAATTAAAAACACAAAAGGGAGAGCCTGTGGTGGTGCAGACCTGTCATCCCAGTCCTCAAGGATCTAGAACAGAGGAATTTTGAGTTCTGGGCCAACCTGGGCTATAAAGATCTCGTCTCAAATAAAAAAAAAAAACACCCAAGAGATAAAGAATCAGCAGTTGCTACTTGGGGAGAGGAGGTAACCCTGGGTTGAGTGCAAGCAGTGGGCCATGGCTTGTGGCCGGGTGCTGGCCATCAGGACTTCTCTTGGCTGGCCTTTGGGGGACTATTTAGAAGAGTTAACTATCTAGATCCCTGAGGACCACACTGGTTTTTGGCCCTTGGCCATCCACATAGCCCGATTTCAACATTTTTGTGTTGGGAACTTCACACAGGAACTTTGACCCTCACCCTAAACTCAGAGAAGTGCTTGGTGTGCCCACACAAGACAGGAGGCACTGGCTTCTGCCAACCCTGACTCTGCTCTGAGGAAGTTACTGTGGGCATCTTGGGACAAGATTGGCAGTCCAACTCTGTCCCACAGAGCCCAGAGGCTCTGAGCAGATGTGGGTTCTTAAAAGCCTGACTTCCCTCTCTCAACTCAACTTGTGGAGTTTCCCAGCCATTTCCTAACCTGTTTGAAATTAGGAATTGGATGAATAAAGCAGAGGCTGGGTAAACTCTGGTGAGGTTGCACAATGTGTCAAGAGGCAGCCCGAGGGGGGAGGCTAGGACGCCTAGCTTTCTGTCCTTTTTTGTCTTTGGATGTAAGTGTGGATGGGGCCCTAAGTTCTTGATCTCCCCTGGGTGCCCTGTGGAGCAGAGGCAATAACCTCCAGCTTGAGCTCTGTGGGCTCCTCTGAAAATGTCACCCATTAGGACCACAGGAGAAGAGCCACCATCTGGCTTTTATGTCTGTTTTTTGAAACAGGGTCTCTCTGTGTAGTCTTGGCTACCTGGAACTTGCTATGTAGACATGGTCTTGAACTCATAGAGGTCTCTCTGTTCTGCCTCGCCAGCGCTGGGGTCAAAGGTGTGCGTAACCACGCCCAGCAACCTTCTGTACTTGCCTTCTGCAACCTGACAAGAGACAGGACGGAGGCACATCTTAAATCTGGCACTTGGATACCTGGTGGTGGTGGCACACCTTTAATCCCAGCACTTGGGAGGCAGAGGCAGGCGGATCTCAGTGAGTTCAAGGCCAGCCAGACCGGGTTCCAGGAAAACCAGGGCTGTTTCACAGAGAAACCCTGTCTCAAAAAACCAAAAAAAAAAAAAAAAAAAAAAAAAAAAAAAAAAAAAAAAAAACCAAAAAATAAAGCAAACAAACAACAACAAAAAAAACCCAACTGGCACTTGGACAGTGCTCCCCAGGAGGAAGAGGAAGTTCTGAGTTTCCAGGGACAACCCCTAAACATAACCCCCCACTCAGCTGCCCTTCCCTCTCCCTTCAAAGCCCAGCTTAGGCTGGCAGGGGAAGAAGAGAGGACCCAAACAAAAGATGGGGAGGAGCTGAGCTCCAAGTAGAGGCAAAAAAGAAGCTGGTGTTTAGTGGGGGAAATTCCTGAGTGAGCCCATACTCCAGGGGGCAGAAATTCCTAGCGGGTGAAGCATCCCCCTTCCTACACTAGTCTACAACCCCACCCGCCCCAAGGCAGACCCTGAGAAAAAGCCTGCAGAAGGGAATCCTGAGGATCTGGCCCAAACTCAGCCTGAGAAAGCTTGTCAATCAATGGGAGCTCCGCAGGAGGAGTGTCTGTCATCTCTGCCTGTGTGACCTCTGGGGCAAAGATGAAGGCTCCTCTAACACCAGGCTTGGTAATGAGAGGTCCCAGGACCGGCCGTGTGCCCAGCTGCCTTAGGACACCTCCTCCAGGAAGCTTGCCTTCCAGGCTTCCATAGACTCAGAGGTGCTCAGAGGGGTAACAGCACGTGGCCGAGGGGTTGAGGTGGTAGAGGGCGCTCCCCACACCTAAGTAGGTGCTGACTGTGTGACGCGGAACAGCGGCTCTGGGCGTGCGCCCCTGCTTGGCAGCCAATCAGAGATCGTCGAAGGACAATGGCCCCGCGTCTAGCGGAACTTGTGGCCCCCGTGATACCCTTCCCTGCGCACACATACCCGGGCCACACTCGGCTAGCTCTGCCACCTTTTTTCCAGGCTGTTGGGAACAGCGAAGCGACCCCGCCCCCTCCCTCTCTACTGGCCCCGCCCCGCCCCCAGCTCTGGACTCGGACTGGTCCTTGGCCTCCGCCCGCGGATTTTCCGTGGTTGCGGCTGGTGGGGGAGGCGGAGCCCGGGAGGGGCCAGCGACTATTTCAGGCTGTGGCCCGCCAGGGTCAGGACTAAGGCGTCCTGTCCCGGACACAGTAAGTGACCTCCACCGGCGTGCCCCTGTCCCTACCGCTCCGTGTAGCTTCCCCTCCGGTCCTGATCCAGAGTCTCCGACAGGACTCCCCGAGGGAATGGCCCTGAGTGGCCAAGAAAACGCGGGCGGGATATTCCGAGGTCCCTTGACCTCCAGCATACCCACTGGTAGGGACGTAGAGGTTTTACTCTGTACCCCTCGAGCCAGGGACCAGCACAGGGCTCTCTCCGGAGAAACGCAGGGTGTAGGGACCGGGACAAAAGCTAGGGAATCTCAGGTTCACAATAGGAAGGTCCCAGCACCCGCGGGATTCCCTGCCCGGGTAGTCTCCAGTGGGCCTGGGCACGCTCTCTTGTCACCCGATGAAAGAGACAGTAGGTTGCAAGAGAGTCTCTGTGGACCAGGGGCATCTAGAATTAAGGTAGGTGACACCAGCTGCAGCCATTCCGCGTGCCTCTGAGCAGGCCCCTTCCTGCCTCAGTGGGTCTAGCTGGGACTGGCGCTTTAAACATCACCCCATCACTCCTGCTCTCTGGGGAGCCTGCAGTCACAGGGACACAGGGGACTCACATCTGGTGCCAAGTTCCTGGCTTGTGATTTTGCCACATCTCCTGAGCAGCACTGTGAGTAGGAGGGCTCATCCCCATTTCACAAATGGCAAAACTGAGGCCTCCTGAGGAAGGGGGTTGTTTAGTGCTAACACTGGTGAGAGGTGTCTCTGAGCCCACAGCTGGTCCTCCCTCTGGTACCAACAGCCTCTGACACCAAAGGGCAACTGGGGCCAGACACTCAGGTTGGGGCTGTAGCCCCATCAGCCAGACCAGCCTTTCTGGTTGTCTAGCATGCAAATAGGATAGGTTGGCACAGGCCCTAAACACTGCACGGCCCCAAGTGGAATTCTCCGGCCTCATGAGGTTAAAAGGAGAAGGGTCTGTCTGTTCAGGGTACCCAGGGAGGATGATAAAAGCTGGGGTGGAGGAGCCCAGGCTTCCTGTCTAATCAGGGTGCTCTACCCATGCCCCAGTTATGGGACAAGCCCCTCAGGAAATGGGCTGGACAGCCGAGCTGGTGGAGGCAGAGGGAACAGTGGCCTCATCTGAGCCTGGCGAGTCTGCTGTGCTTGGGGCAAGGCCCTCCCATCGGCTGCTTCAGTTTCGTCTTGGTGGTGGTGGGTCTTCCCATTTGCCATCTAGGGCCATTTTAGGGTTGCTCCATGTCATTTTGGCGAATTGAAGCTACAGCTTGGGGTGTGTATTCTTGGGGATGGGGCGGGCAGGCCACCTCCTGGTAATGGGTCACACCATTACCACAGAGGTTCCTGCCTGATTCTCCCTCTGGGCTAGTCATGCTTCCTCTGGCGGTCCTCCTTGCTCGGACAGTCCAGATACAACAGGGGATGTGGAGGACTGAGAAGCTGGTCCTTTGAGTCAGATGTTGTGGCTTCCAGGCTCAAGCTATTGACCACAAGGTTATTTTAAGCTAAATAACACCCTTGCTGGGGAGAGACTAGATGGGATGGGCCCTCGGGAAGGGCATAGAAACCGAAACTTTTGTGAAGGTCGTGTCACCCCGTTTGGAAGCAAGCAGGGTAAGGTGGAAACCAGGCAGTGTGGGTCCCACACTCAAGTTGCTGTGACTCCCGGCATCCCTGTGCCTTGCTGACATGTAAAAGGCTTCCTAGGGTCCTTTGCTCAGGGTCTGAGGTCCCCAATCCCCAAGCCAGCATAGGGGACAGGCTCTATTCTTCTTGTGGTTCCAGTACAACAGTTGTGTTTTGCTTGTGGTATATTTCTGTGACCCCAAAGCTAGATAAGAACTGTGCAGGGAGGCAGAGGTGGGAGGCGGAGGCTGGTCTCGGTAGGAAGAGTAACCACTGAGTGGGTGTGAAATTTTTAGACCCGTTCTTGTTGTCCCAAGGAATAGCAGCCTGTGTCCTGTCTCCTCACCAGAGTCTGATGGAGTCAGAAAGGTACTCACTTCTCATGTCCCCTTTCTCTCCAAGAAGCTGCACTGTCAAGGGAGGATTTACTCGTGTGCAGAGACTGCCCCCTCAGTCTGGGAGGTCTGGGGCCTCCAGCCTCTTCCTTGCCTGGGCACTACAGCACCCATGGCCAAGGAGGGAGCAAGGCTGAGGGCCAGGAGATGGGGGTTCTGGTGGCCATCCAGGTGAACTTGATGGAGCACTGTCAGGGCTGGGAGCTGGCTGTGCACTCAGGCCTGGGGACCATTCGCACTGCTCTCTCAAGGCTGTGCTTTTCAACCCGCAGGCCTAAGCCAGGGCGATGCTGAAAATGGTGACTTTCTTCCAAGGGCTTCCTGGCCAACAGTCTGTGCCGGGGACCCTGGACTTCCCTGGAAGCCCCCAAAAGTCACGCTCCACGTCTGAGGCGGAACCGGAGGCCTCCATGTCAGAGGCTTCTTCCGAGGACCTGATGCCATCCCAGGAGGCTGGGATGGCTCGGGATGAGGAGGAGGAAGAGTCTGCAAAGAAGGAGAAGAAGAAGTCCAAAGGACTGGCCAACATGTTCAGTGTCTTCACCAAAGGGAAGAAGAAGAAGAAGAAAAAGGACCAGCCCAGATTATCAGATCCTGAGGTCCAGCCCAAGTCCAGGCCCGAGCTAGATGGTCCACCGCCCACAGGTAGGCTGTGGTGGTAGCTGGGGCTGGAGTAGCACGAAAGAGTCGGTCCAGGTTTGGGTATGGGCTCATATACCACTTAGCTAGGACAGTGGGCAGGTGAGACAGTCAGGCGAGTCACTAGTGTAGGAGATGGGGTTCCCTGCTCGGGTCTTGTCTGGGACATTGGCACCCTCCCTGGGAGCTGAGCCTCCTCTTGTCCCCGGTGGGTTTGTCGACCTAAAGGCGGGTTTCTGCACTGCAGTGGAGGAGCTCAAGGAGGCCCTGGAGAGTGGGCGGCTGGAGGCCGCGTGGCAGGTGCTGGCACTGGAGCGGGAGCTGGAGGCTGAGGCAGCGGCGGCGAGCCACAGGAGCAACGAGGAACTGGTGCGCCAGCAGAGCAAGGTGGAGGCGCTGTACTTGCTGCTGCGCGACCAGGTGCTTGGGGTGCTGCGGCGGCCGCTGGAGGCGGCGCCCGAGAGGCTGCGCCAGGCGCTGGCCGTAGTGTCACAGCAGGAGCTTGAGGACCGTCGGGCGGCCGGGGCACCTGTGGCGGCGGTGCTGGTGGCCACGCGCCCCCGGCGCTGGCTGCAACTGTGGAGGGACAGTGTGGCGGAGGTGGCGGCGGAGCGTCTGGACGCGCAGCCAGCCGTGGTGCCCGAGGGTCGCTCGGAGGCCGAGATCAGGTTCCTGCACATGGGCTGCACCATGAAGGAGGACCTGGAGGCGGTGGTGGAGCGGCTGAAACCGCTGTTCCCTGCCGAGTTCAACGTTGTGCACACCTATGCCGAAAGCTACCACGCGCACTTCGCAGCCCAACTGTGCACCTTGGCGCAGTTCGAGCTGTGTGAGAGGGACACCTACTTTCTGCTGCTCTGGGTGCTGAACCTCTACCCCAAGTGAGCTATGCCAGTGGATGGGACGGGTCTCCTCTGCGGGGGGGGGGGGGGGTGCTGAGACTCCAGGGGCAGACATTGTTGAGCTGAAAACCAGTGTCGGGGGTGAGGGGAGAGAGTTGGGAATTGCACCCAATGTTTTGGCTTTGTACTTCAGTTTCCTGAACCTTTGCCATTCCGCAGTTGGGGAAGGGAGGCACGGAAAAGGAGACTTCGTCATTCGTTCTCAAGGAGGTCTCCGATCTGAACAGGGATGAAACAGAGTAGGAGGGGCTGTGACAGACGCAGCTGGACACAGGGGAGGCCAGAACACAGGGCTTGAGAGGACACCAGGTCTGGGGGAGTCAGGGAGTCTTCTGTATTGAGTCAGTTCACACTTTAATGGCTGTACAGTCAGGCAGGGAGGGGACAGAACACCCAAGGAAGAAGTGGTAGGGAGGATGGTATTCTAGGGGAGTGACATTCTGGGAGCTGAGCAGAGATGCTGTGTCATAACAACCCCTTGCAAGAGAGCTAGCAACTGTGGAGTGGCACTAGGTGTCCCTGATGGGGCAGTCTCTGTCAGACAGTATCACCCTGGTGGCCCATTGAGTTCTGGAGCCCCTCGGATGAGAGGCTGGAATATGCCAAAGGTGGGCAATTGGTACTCAGCTGGGTCCAGCCTCAGCATCCTTTGATTGGTCCAGACTCCATGGATCCCCAAATGGGCCTGTCATCCACACCAGCTGAGGGAGAGTGACTGGTGTTACAGGGTGGAAATGTTCACAGCACTAGAGACCAGGGATTTGTATGGATTCCTCAGACCTGAGTGTATAGTCTACAGGAGGGAAGGCCAAGGACACAGACAGTGTGAGCAGCTTGAGAAGTGCTGAGCCAGCCTCCTGTGGGAGGGCCAGGGAAAGGACATGAGAAGGGTGATAGGTGAAGAGCCAGCAGGACATAGGGAAAACAGGCAGGGACTTCCAGAGACAGCGGGGCCCTGACCCGGTTCCTGCTAGTTTCTCCTGACTCACCAGGAAATGCCAGGCACTCATGCTCCCTGCCTGGTCACCTTCCTGCCCCTGTGATACTTAGGGGTCTCCTGACTTGGGGCGCAGCAGGAAACTAAGGCTAGCCTGAACATGGAGTCCAAGGGAGGCATATTGAGACCTGTCCTGTGAGGACCAAAGTCTGACTCACATGCATCCAAACTGGGTGAAGGGCACAGAGTGGCTCATTCTTAATGTTCTAGGCAAACAAAAGGCCTTAAGCAGTGCCAGGGCTGGGCAGGTCCCCTGGGAACTCTGCAGCCACTTGAGGCACCAAGAGAGTTCTATAGGGCAGTTCCAGGGCAGCCTTTCCTGTTCAGCCACAAGGCTGGTCTGGTGGGGCTGGCTTTAGGGTCAGAGGCTGTGTCGTATCTGTGCAAAAGGGGAAGCCTGGTAGCCTAGTGGTCTGGGGAACTGGTTTAGAGCAGGAGGAATGGGGTGGTGGTGGTAGTAAGAAGAGGCAGGATGACTCCAGCCTGAACTAAATCGAGTGTGGTCAGACCTGGGGAAGGGGGCGGGGCAGAAGATGCAACAGTATCTGCGGCTGCAGAGTCAGGGGACTCAGCTGCTGGGGTGCTGCTGTCGTCACGCCAGTGTCTCTCCGCCCACAGTGATATTCTGAACAGCCCTAAATTGGCAAAGGAGCTACAGGGTATCAGGCTGGGGAGCCTCCTGCCCCCTAAGCAGATCAGGTTGCTGGAGGCGGTGTTCCTGTCCAATGAGGTGGTGAGTCCAAATGCTGGGGGCGGGGCCTGGGAGGGCAGAGTGGAGATGGAAGGGAAGAGCCCAGTCAGGACACAGTGTGTGACAGACACTTCCAGATGAGTTTAGTGACAGGTTTAGTGCTACCAAGACCTGTGTCTTTTCCCCTAGACCAATGTGAAGTTACTGATGACCCGAGCCTTAGAGCTAGAGTCTCAGCGCTGGGCCCGGGATGTGGCTCCCCAGAGCCTGGATGGCCATTACCACAGTGAGCTGGCAATCGACATCATCCAGGTACCTCTAACTGCCCCCTCAGGCCCATGGTGAACAGGGACAGCCACAGCTCACCTCTGATGGTCCCCATGTTCCAGCATGCACCTCTCTTCCATGCTCTGCCCCTGCCCCAGTCCAGAGGGGCACCTGCTATGCTTACCCGCTGCTCTCTGCAGATCATCTTACAAGGCCAGGACAAGGCTGAGAACATCACTCCTGAAGTGGGGGTACAGATAAGACAGTTGCTACTGGTGGAGCTGGCTGCACTACTGAGGAGGTAGGTGTGTCTACAGCACACAGGGTCCCCAGCACCTTAGGGTGGGGGGATTCAAGCTAAGTCAGTCCTGCCCTGCCCTGCCTTTGTCAACTACAGCCCAGGGTCCTCGGCCCCTGCCCCAATCCAGAGCACCAAGAGCCTCGGTTGGGTGACCTCTACAGGAATCAGTACTTCCTGACTTCACCATCATCAAAGCTCCCTAGCAGAGCAGTTTGGTAGCTTAAAAGAAGATGCACCATGAGGAATGGAGGCCCAGCTGCCCCTTCCCGTGACATCCTCAGAATTAACTTGGTTTCCTCCCCCAGTTCTGAAAACACCATCCACCATCAGACTGTGACACCCTTTGGCCTCCCAGTTACAGAGGGGGACTGAGGAAGAGGAGGGGCCTGGGGAAAGAAAGGGGACCCCAGAGTCAGGTAGCACTTTCTCTGGAGCCCAAGCAGGGCTCTGTCCCTCTGGCCTCAGTTTCTGCAGCTTGTAATAGGATGTTTAGGAGCTTATGGCCCCTCCCTGGATCCTGGGGAGATCAACAGCCCGCAGACTGAGAGGGAGTGGCTTCTGTTGTCCCAGTGTTTGAGCTGGTCCTGAAGATGCCCTTCTGTTTTATCAGCTACCAGCGCACCTTTGATGAATTCCTAGAGAAGAGCAAACTGCTGACAAATTACAGGGCCAACATCATCGCCAACATCAACAACTGCCTGTCCTTCCGGTGAGAGGATTGGGCAGATGTGCCCGATGGGAAGAGGGCAGACGGGGGGTGGAGCACAGAAGGGGAATTAAGGGTCACAAGGCAGTGAGGAAATGGCAGGGCTGGAGCAGCCGCAGCTCCGGGGTGGAGTACTGAAGGAGTCAGCAGGATGCAATTGATTTACTAGTTTAGCTTTATAACAAATTGTGAAGCAGAAGACACACCAAGCAGAGGTGGAGAGCTGGAGACCCGCCAAAGGCAGGAGGGAGGTGCCTGGGGCGTGGGGCATCCATGGAAGACTTGGACGGGATGCCACAGGGAGTGGAGGACTGCTGAGGGTCCTAGAGCAAAGACTAATTCAGGAAGACCAGTCCAAGGATCGCTGCACAGTGTTGGAGGCTGGGCAGGCCGGCGTGACCTGCTTTCGTTCACTCTCCAGAACATCTGTGGAGCAGAAGTGGCAGATACCTCAAGATTCCCTGAACCACATGCTGGATCCCTTGAAAGATCTTAAGGCTCATGGCTTCGACACCCTGCTCCAGAGCCTGTTTTCAGACCTGAAGGTATCAGGAACCCCATTATAGGGCGCATCCTGAAGCCCGGCACAGGAGGGAGATCAGAGAGAGGAGTAGTAGAAGCCCCTGCCTCAGACCTGCAGGAGGCACGGATGGGGAGGTGCAGTGTTGCTGGGGATGTCCAAGTGGTGGGGGCCTGAAGTGCTCTCCAGCTGACCCACCCCACATCCTGGCTTTGCCTTGGCCTGGAAGGACCACAAAGCTAGGAGCATCCGGAGAAGATTCATCCCCCACTCCCACCCCTGCCATTCCTGCTCCCAGTTCCTGGGGCTCAGGACCTTTGAGAGCTGGATTCTATCTCCTGGGGGCCCCTTAGAAAGCAGAGGAGAGGTTCCCTGCTCAACCTCAGAACTGGAGGTACAAAGGGCAGCCAGTGGGTATGGAAAGCCCACGGGGTGACCCTGGATGACCTGGCACAGGGCTTGTTTATGCAGGAATGTATTTATTTAAGAGGGAGGCAATGGAAAAGATCTGCAGGGCTACAGACAGGCTGTCCTGCTCTCCTGAGCCACAGCTGCGTGACCTTGGAAGAAGGGTACACACAGACTACCTCTGCTTCCGATCTGAGAGCAGGAACCTGAAGTTGGCCAGCTCCTGGAAAGCCCTTGGGACCCTACTGGCCATGAGTGTCTATGTGAGGGTGTCTGTGCCTGGCTGCCCTTCCTTTCTGGGTGTGACCAGACATCCTGCCTCTCGCCTGTCCCAGCCACTGTTCAAGAAGTTCACACAGACCCGCTGGGCAACGCCAGTTGAGACCCTGGAGGAAATCATCACTACTGTGGGCATCAGGCTGCCTGAGTTCTCAGAACTGAAGGACTGTTTTCAGGAGGTGAGGGAGCTCAGGAGTGGGCCTGGGGATTGGCGCTGTCTGGACACCCACGCTAACCAGCAGTGTTTATACCTCACACCCACATGTGTTTACACATGTGCACGGGGATTGCAGGCACCCGTGCTCACACTTTTGCCTCTATGTATTCCTGGGTTTTTGCCTTGGAAGCTTTAATTGAGGAGAGGAGATGAGCCTCTGTGGGTAGGTGTCAGTTGATGTCTCATTCTGCCTGCCTAGGAGCTCATGGGGGCCGTGCACCTGCACCTGGTGAAGGAGTACATCATCCGGCTCAGCAAACGGCGCGTGGTCCTCAAGACTGAGGAGCAGCAGCAGCAGCTGGCACGGCACATCCTCGCCAATGCCGACGTCATTCAGCATTTCTGCACTCAGAATGTGAGCACACCCCACCCTTCCCTGAACAAGCCCTGCAGCCTCTCCAAGCCTGGCCAGCTACTGCTCTCTTAGTACCCCTGGGGGAAAGGGATAACCTTCCCTCTGCCTCCAGGGCTCCAACGCAACCTGGCTGAACCAAGCCCTCCCCAGGCTCGCTGAGATCATTCACCTGCAAGATTCCAATGCCATTAAGATTGAAGTGGCCACATATGCCACCTTGTACCCTGACTTCAGGTGAGCACTAGAGGCCCTCGGGAACTGAGCAGCTGGTTTGTCCCTGCCAGGTCCCACTGTGCTCTGAACATGCTGGGACTAGAATCCCCTCATGACCCACTCAACTGCTAAGGCTCCACCAAGGTGGGATCATAATGTCTGATGCTCAGTCTGGGGGTGACTTGGGGGCATGTGCACCTCCTGTTTCTGGACCTAGTCTAGCCTGTGACTGACTCACGCCACCTATTCAATCATTTTCTACGTATATTGACCCGTATACAGCTAAGCCCCCATTCGCCTATCTACTATCCATTAGTCTATGTACTTAGCACTCTCTGTCCATTCACATAGATATTCATCTACCTATCTACCCACTTTCCCATGTAGTTATCCATCCGTCCTTATGCTTAACCACCTCTCCACTCTTCCATTGATCCGTCTATTCATCCTTCCAGTTATCCGTCCATCTTTCTGTTTACCTACTCATCCACCTGTCATACATCCAACCATCCCCCACCTTTCCACACAGATACCCATCCATCTTTCTTGCCTTCTCATCCACCCATCTGTCCACTGACCCCATCACTTGTCCTTCTCTGCTGGGATCGCACCAACAGTCATTTATCAGCATTCTAGATGCTGGACTCTATGCTGCTCTGTATTCTGGGATACAGTGAAGTACAGGGCAAGCTGGGTCTCAGCCCTCTTCCTGTAGCTTACAGCCTGGTGAGGGCTAACCATGATGAGGTAACCAGGCAGAGAGAGAAAATTCCAAGTTATAGTAAGTAATCATCTTGAATTACAGGGGGTGCTGATCAGAGAGGGCAAAGCCATTTAGAGAGGTGACATTTAGCTGAAACTTGAGGTGGGAAGGAGTCAGCCACCTCAAGGATATGAGGAGAGACATTCTCGGGTAACAGTCAGTACGAAGCTCTGACAGGCTGGAGAGGGGAGGAGACAGAGAGGACAGGGCTGCCTACTGGGCAGAGCAGCTGGCTGCAGGTTCTGTGGCAGGGCCTGGAGTCAGGGCAGCCAGCACGGCTGTGAGCAGGGGTGTTTGTGACCAGTGGGGCTGACAGGATGCTCTCGTTTGCCAGCAAAGGCCACCTGAACGCCATCCTGGCCATCAAGGGAAATCTACTAAGCAGTGAAGTCAAGAGCATCCGGAATATACTGGACATCAACACAGGGGTGCAGGAGCCTTCCAGGCCCCTATTTTCACTTATAAAAGTTGGTTAACTTTTCCAAATGTCTGATGTGCTAATGAGCACGCAGCAAACGTCAGGCATCACCCTGGTTGGGGATGCTCAATGGCACTGGCACCGTGACCCATCACCAGCCTCCCACATTCTGCTGCCATTTCTCTCAGCCTTGCCTCTGGAACAAGACCTGGCAGCCAGGATTGGACATACCACTGTCCAGTGGGGCCCAGAACCCACTGTGGGCCGTTGCCCTGTGAGCACGCAAGAATTTTCTCATAAATGATGGTTCATCTTGGGCGGACTGCCCCTACCTTCTACATTACAGTCTGTCTCCTAATGGTGCCCCCTCAGGTGGCTCTGAGTAGCCCCTTCGAGCTCCCTAGGACCAGTGACGAAGCTTCATCCTGATTTCTTCAGCCCGTGGGCTGCCATGAGATAGAGCTGAAAACGAAGAAAGAAAAGGTCATCTTTGTATCTGGGGCCTGGAAGGAGCCTTGTAGGATGCTGTGGCAGCGCTGGCATCAGAACCACTTCCATAGTGGCCCCCTGGCCCTGCAAGTAGCTCCTGGTACCACTCAGCCTGGAGGACCCACTCCTTCACTCCTGTAGGCTGCCCCTGTGTGGGTAAAGCCCTAGGGCGCCTGGGTTCTCTCAGGCCACACCTTCCCCCATGTAGGAATAAGCACCTCCGCAGGCCCACCCTCTGAAGTCTGGGCAGGAACCCAGGGGTCCTCCAAGTGCTTGATCAGCTTCCTGTTGGTGTTGTACCATGTTTCCACACATCCACCGAGTGAGTTTGAACCACAACTTTGCTTACAGTTCTGCAAATTGTGAAATGTGACCCAGGCTTGGAATCTAGGTGTGGTCGGGGCCCATTGCTCCTGGAGGCCCCAGGGAAAATCATTTCCTGGGCTTCCCCAGTTTTTACATGCTACCCACATCTCTTGTCTGAGGCCCTTGTACCTTCAGAGCCAGGAACAGCTACTATGTCCTTCATGCCCCCCTCCCCCAGTGTCTACTGCTTCTGATCCCGCTGTGATTTAGGACCCTGGTGATTGCACTGAATCTGCCTGGAGACTTATTAGCAGCCTTGATTCCAGCTGCAAATTTAATTCCTGTTTGACGCATCACCCAGTAGTCATTGGCTCTGGGGACCAGTTGGTCCCACAGGGTCTACAACTGGAAAACAGGAACTCAATTTCCCATCATGCACCTGCTACTCCACAGACCCTGCTCCTCTCTAGCTGTGAAAGTCCTTCTTAGCACTGACCCAGCCTTGATTATTCCTCATGGTTCAAGGCTAGGGTTTGAAGCCCTGCCTCCAGGTTTATCCCCTTTCCAGGTACTTGCCTTACAAAACTGGCCAGGAATTGGCCAGTGTGAGCAATGCACAAAGGCCTTCACATTTCTGTAGATGTTAGCTTGTTTGATGACATTAATGTTTTTAATAATATATTTATAGTGTTGATTTCGTATGTGTGTACCCAGGACAGAATTTAGGGTGTTTGTTTTTTTTTTTTATAGCTTGATATAAAACTGATTTCAAAAGTGGCTGTGGAGTGGTTTATTTGGAGAATTGCAACATTGGGGGATGGGCTGGGGTAGCTCTAGCTGCTTCTTCAACCTCCTGTTGTCTGCAAACCCTCTCTTCTCTGGTTCTGGTTCATAGTCACAGTCCTGGCCTTCACCCCTCCCTGTCTTTTTGCCTATAAGCTGGCAACTGGTCACCCTGAGGATGGGGGCTATGGAGGGCTGGTGGAAAGGTGAAATGTGGGCTGCCACTGTGTTAACTGCATGCTTGAACTCCAACAAGAGGCTCCTGGGTTATGTACAACTGGAAGGGCGTGATGGCCGCCTCCTCTGCACCCCAGTTCTGACCTAGGATTTGAGGCAGAGCTGAGTCTCTAGGGAAAAAAGAGGGCATGACAAACTCACTCCACAAAGTTCAGGAAGGATTCTAGGTGGTGAGGAATTGGTGTCTCCCCCATAGCGGGACTGTGTGTGTGTGTGTGTGTGTGTGTGTGTGTGTGTGTGTGTGTGTGCTGCTGGAGAATTCCATGGGATGGGGATGGGATGACTCCCACCACAGAGTGGGAAGACAGGACGGCAGCCTTGCACTGGTTTGAGTCTCCTTCACAGAGCCCAGGGAACTGGGGCCAAAACATTCCTATCTTACCTGGGACCTTCCTGCTAGGATGAGACAAGATCCCTTGGCTGAAGATAAGGGGAGACTAAACCGGGTCAGATGATCACACAGAGTACCCAAAGTGCCAGGTTACCGAGTGGAGGATGACAGTGCCTGGGTGACCCCAGTGGCTCCCGGCTCTTGGCGAGGATCAGGCCCACCTTGTCACCAGCCTAGCTGCCACTTGAGCTCTACATCAGTCATTTCTCCAGGAAAATCCCACAAGAAGCAGGATTTGCCCCAGAGAGGGGAAGTGAGTCACTGGGCTTTAGGGCAGAGGCTCTGTACCTCAGGCCAGCAGGCTCCAGAACGCTGACACACGGGGAGAGGTCACTGCCTGATCCCATCTCTGCCATTGGAAGCAGAGTTCATCCACCAGGGTCCACGTTGAAGGGATCATATCCTGGCTGCCTCCTGTTTTCAGAGGCCCACACAAATGCCAAGTAAGAAAATGGTTGAGAGCTAAATGCAACAGGGTGCCTGCCAGTGGAGTTGACTCCCGAAGGACCGAGGGGGCAACTCTAGCTGTGACATTATGGGGGACTGGCTAAGAGAGAAGACTGTGGCAGAAATCCCAGACTTGAGGGGCCCCTAGCACAGACCGGGACTGAACGCCACTTGGACAAAAGTGGGCAGATGGGAGCTGGGGAGAGTCGGGCTGTAGGGGAAAGGTGGGGAGACCTGGGGGTGAAAGCAAGACTCGGGAGGAGGTCTGCCGGGACAGACCGGAAAACAGTGAGAGACAAGCCAGGGTCAAGTTCATTCCAGCTGTAAGGGGAGGTGTTAGTTTTGAAGAGAAGATTTAATGATGAAGGACCTCACCCTGGATTCTCCAAGGACAGCCGCTGCAGCCCCCAGCAGCATCCGTGAGATGCTGACCAGTTCCTTGAGTTCTCATTTCCCAGGGATGTCAGCCACACTCTCAGGGTGACACCCCAGCCCTGCCCTGATCTGCAACTGTAGCAGCTCCAGTCTCCATCACCAGGGTTCCCCTCTGTGACATAGGAGTCCCATCTCTGCCCTTGCTTACTCCTGTGACTGACTCCTCCACCTACTGGGAGTCCTGTCCTTCAACACATCACTGTGCCAGAACCCCTCACCCCTCCACGCATGCCGCATTCTCCCTGCCAGCTGAGATCCCATGGTTCCTCGGTGAGAGCTTCTACCCAGCAAGGCCCTCCTGTCTCAGCTGCGCTCACTCTCTAGTAGGAACCCAACTCCGTCACTCATGGTCTACACTTGAGCACAGAACATAACTGGAGAAAGCTGAGGCTGTGGTGTACCTGCTCCAACCAGATACTGACTGTGGCTGGACCATCCTGTGCCAGAAATTCATAGCTCCTTTCCATCCCTAAGTCTCCAGCAACACCTGCTTTCAGTCCCTCAGTTGAGTGTGTAAGTATAAAATGCTAACAGCTAGACATGGCTCAATCATGCAATCACCCCAGCTACACCCATAAGCAAATTCAAATGTACATTTATCTTCAATTGAATTTATTTGAGAGGCAGAATATGGCACATTGTTGTGTACTGTGCTCTCCCATGACATTATACAATGTGAATTTCCTAGTCAGCACAGAGGAACCTTCCTCTCTTTCTTCACAGGCCTCCATTGTTGGGTGTGCTGAGATAATTCCCAGCTGCCCATTGATGGGCACTTTGGGAGTTTCCAGTATTTTGCTACGACAATGGAAGTGACTGGCATGATGTCCCTGTCATTTTGCATAATTGCTGGACTACAGATCAGAAAGCCCTAGAAAGGGCGTAGCTGGCTCCAGTTATGAGATCTGTCTGTTAGTCTCACACCCGCCTCCACAGGGCTGTGCCAAGATATCCTCAGAACAGCGCGAGAGAACTGGTGCCCACGACCTTACCCAGGGCATGATCATGACTCGGGTCTTGTAATGAGCCATAATCATTATAGACTTCTGTGATGATTTCTGCAGACTTCTCAAACTGAGCTTGGCTCAGTTTCTCCCCGAGTTCCCCAGGCTCTCAGCCCTCCAAGGCCCCCCAAGGCCTTCCTCACCCTGGAAGGAGCATCTCAGGCCACAGGCTGATGAATTGCTCTTAGCACAGAGACAACCCATCTCTGTCCACAGTCAGAGTCCTCCCTACCCCTCCTCTCTCCCCTGGGGAACTCAGTGGGTTTTCTCTGTCTCCTGTTCTCAAGGCAGCAGATCAGAGAGAGGGGGACAGATGGCAGCAGCATGTAGAAAGGAGACAAAGTTCAGAGAGAAAGTGCAGAGTGGGTGCCCACTGACCTCAGCAAAGCCTTCCCTGAACTGAGGCGAGGGGACAGTTCTCGGTGTATCAGCAGGACTAGTCTTGCTGTACTCTGGAGTCACCCCTGAGAATGATGAATCTCTGGGGTCCCAGTCCCCTGAGTCTGAGCCTGGTGGGGGGTAGTGCAGACACTAAACCTATGTTAAGGTCTGTGTGAGACAGAGTCCCTCTCCTGTATAGACAGCAGTTGTTATTGTAGGCCAACTATCAGGAGGAGGCAGGGGCATTGGCAGCCAAGACCTGCTTTAGTGGGGCACCCTCCTGTGGGGTGGAGGAGTGTTGGAAGACGTGTGGGATTGCATGCACCTAGAGGCTGGACCTCCTGTAGCCAGGTGCCTCAGCGGGTCCTGGAGCTGATGAGCGGTCTCATCCCTGGGAGGCTGGCCTGGCCTGGACACATGATAGCAGGATGATTTCATTCATGGCAAGAAAGAGCAAGCCTATTGTGCTCTTCTAGTTCCTGCTGGAGTCACATCTGTTGATGTCCCCGGGCCACATGATCAAGTCCACATGCAAGAGTTGGAGAAAGAGGCTGTTTTATGAGAGGAGGCGCTGGAGTGCTCTGTGACCATCTCTCCTGCTGGTTTACCACAGCCCATCTTGACTACAGCTGTGCGCATTCCTTTCACGAACAAGATGTCTTCCCCTGCCTAGTTCCCCAAAGTTCCGTGTAACCGGGATCACAGCTGCCATCAACAACCCTGTGATCTCCATGGGACTGGGTGCTGAGCCTCAGCAAGGCTCCATGAATGAGGCCACACTTCCTTTTCTGCAGTACTGGGATGGAGCCCAGAGCCTCAGTCCTCCACAGCACTCTACCACTGAGCTACATCCCAGACCCTTCTAAAAACAGTATTTTGACCCTGAGACTCATTGACTTCCCCTGGCTGGCCTGGAGCTCATGATTTTCCTCTGCTCCCTGCCCACCCCCACCCCCACCCCCACCCCTCTCTTTGTGTTTTTGGTTTTCTTTTTCAAGACAGGGTTTCTCTGTGTAACAGTCCTGGTTGTCCTGGAACTCACTTTGTAGATCAGGCTGGCTTCAAACTCACAGAGATCTCCTGTGTCTGCCTCCCAAGTGCTGGGATTAAAGGTGTGTGCCACCACCGCCCAGACGCCTCTCTTGATCCAGGGAGTTGTGAACTAAAAAGCCAAGTTGGATGATGAGACACACTTGACATTGAGTGGCCAGAGAGGGGTGGGACAGGATGGCTGCTTTTGGTAATGTCATGAAGAAGGGCCAACAGACTCTTCCGTCAGACCTTGTTTCCCAGCCCAGGAGAGGACAAGCCTCTCTAAGGCCTAGTGCTGTCCCCTGGGGTCTCTCTAGCTATTCTTCTGACACTTCCCTGTGCAGAGGGCTGGCTCTGCCTTAACAAGTGGCTCATGTCTGTGGCTTTCCTGGTCTTTGTGCCATCTCAAGCCAACCAAGAGGTGCCAGGACAGTGACCTGACAGGGAACGTCTAACGTAAGGTTCTGACATGGGGTTGGAAACAAGGTATTGGCTACTGAAGAATAAAGGTATCTGTAAATATGCGGGCATTGTAGCACACATCTTTAATACCAGCACTCGAGAGTCAGAGACAGGCAGATCTCTGAGTTCAAGGCCATCCTGGTATACATAGTGATTTCTAGGTCAGCCTGGGCTATGTGATGAGACAGTCTCAAAAATAGATATATAAATTAATTAAATTTAAGAGAGAGATCTCTAAAACAAAATAACAACAACAACAACAACCCCACAGGAATAGCAGAGCTAGGCCATGGCCACCAGCCCTGTGGGAGGCCAAGCTGCAGTCCCAGGAAGAAGTCAATGCTTCCAATCCTTCACGCCTGTTGCTCTCTTCTAGCTCCTGCTGGAGTCATGCACAGGCAGTAGCTGGGCAGAAAACTTGTTGCAAAGAGTCCTGAGGGAAGCAGTGGGAAGCTGTGCCCCTGACCAGCCAGCCTCCCAGTGGAAAAAGCTTTTATTCTTCATTGTCCCTCTAGCGCCCTCTGCTGCTGCTGAATATTACCAGTTATCAAGGGACGAGTGCCGGAACCTTGCGACAGGGCAAGCAGGGATAGGTGTGGAGCTGAGGGGCAGGGTAACCGGGGATAGGTGTGGAGCTGAGGGGCAGGGTAACCGGGGATAGGTGTGGAGCTGAGGGGCAGGGTAACCGGGGATAGGTGTGGAGCTGAGGGGCAGGGTAACCGGGATAGGTGTGGAGCTGAGGGGCAGGGTAACTGGGGATAGGTGTGAAGCTGAGGGGCAGGGTAACCGGGATAGGTGTGAAGCTGAGGGGCAGGGTAACCGGGATAGGTGTGGAGCTGAGGGGCAGGGTAACCGGGGATAGGTGTGGAGCTGAGGGGCAGGGTAACCGGGGATAGGTGTGGAGCTGAGGGGCAGGGTAACCGGGGATAGGTGTGGAGCTGAGGGGCAGGGTAACCCGGGATAGGTGTGGAGCTGAGGGGCAGGGTAACCGGGGATAGGTGTGGAGCTGAGGGGCAGGGTAACCGGGGATAGGTGTGGAGCTGAGGGGCAGGGTAACCGGGATAGGTGTGGAGCTGAGGGGCAGGGTAACCGGGGATAGGTGTGAAGCTGAGGGGCAGGGTAACCGGGGATAGGTGTGGAGCTGAGGGGCAGGGTAACCGGGGATAGGTGTGGAGCTGAGGGGCAGGGTAACCGGGGATAGGTGTGGAGCTGAGGGGCAGGGTAACCGGGGATAGGTGTGGAGCTGAGGGGCAGGGTAACCGGGGATAGGTGTGGAGCTGAGGGGCAGGGTAACCGGGGATAGGTGTGGAGCTGAGGGGCAGGGTAACCGGGATAGGTGTGGAGCTGAGGGGCAGGGTAACCGGGGATAGGTGTGGAGCTGAGGGGCAGGGTAACGGGGGATAGGTGTGGAGCTGAGGGGCAGGGTAACCGGGGATAGGTGTGGAGCTGAGGGGCAGGGTAACCGGGGATAGGTGTGGAGCTGAGGGGCAGGGTAACCGGGGATAGGTGTGGAGCTGAGGGGCAGGGTAACCGGGGATAGGTGTGGGGCTGAGGGGCAGCACATGCCCTATGCATCCTTTCAGTTACATTCAACATCTCGTTCTTTTTGTTATCATATCTTATTATAGCCCAGGCTTACCTCAAACCCTCTATATAGTCCAGGATGACCTTGAACTCCCTATCTTCCTGTTTTTCTCCTAGTCTGCACGGTGCCAGAGATCAACTCAGGAGCCTTGTACATGCTACGCAAGTACTCTTCCAACCCAGTCACGGCCTTTCGTAATATCGCTACACAGGCTGAATCTATCCTTCCTCCAAACGAAGCCAAAGCAGGAAGTGGCACCTCACTTTCCCTTAGTGATGTCTCTTGCTGGGCTCCCCAAAATTGGTTGATGGAGTAAGATACAAAGAAGTTAAAATTGAAACAAATCAAGTCTTACTTAGTGACAACACCTAAAATTTCATGAACCATAGTAAACTACAGGTATTTTCAAAAGATTGAGGCAAAGGGACTGTTCGCGGGGAGCCAGGGTCTGTGGTGTATGTAAAAAACATTTTATTTCTGTGTATGTGGGGGTGGTGTATGCCATGGCATGTGTGGCGGTCCAGGACAAACTAGGGTGAGTCTCCTCTCTTCTCTCTCTCCTCCCGCCCCCAGCATGATCCACCTGTCTCTGCCTCCCAGGTGCTGAGATTAAAAGAGTGGGCCACTATGCCTGGCTCTTCTCTACGTCAGCCATGTAGGTTCCAGAGATCAAACTCAGGTCATCAGGCTTGGTGGCAAGCACCTTTACCCCTGAGCCATCTTGCTAGCTCCAAAGGGAAATTCTAAAAGGCAAAATAAGAAGTAATCCTCTTCGGCACAATGATTACTGGAAAAGCGACATAGCCCAGGGACGCTAAGCAGACGTTCTTGCAGAAGTGTTCTTGTCTCGGGATTTGGTGGCCTTTGCGTGAGACTTTTACCATCTTACTCAGGCAAATGCCTGCCAGAACCTCTCCCTTGTCGTCTCTTGGATTTCGTTAGGGTTGATAGCAAATTCATCTTGACTTTGGCAATTTTCGCAGAATGTTTCAAGCCAGTAGAGCCATCTCATTCTAGACTGTTGGTGCATCATGAGCCCTCCACAGCCATGTGGTAGTGTCATCCTTCAATTTAATGGGTTGTTCTTGTGCCCATAGTTGAGTGTACTCCTTGTGGAGACAAAGCCTTTCAAAGTGGTAGATTCAAGGCTTCAGGGACAAGAAGTCAACATCCTGCCCATAAGTGTGGGGATGCAGGGTTGTGGGGGTGAGGGGTGTGGGGGGAGAGGGGGATGGAGTGTGGGGTGCAGGGGGTATAGGGTGGGGGTGTGGGAGCGTGGAGGTGCAGGGGGATACGGTGATGTGGGGCTGTAGGGGTGTGGAGATGTGAGGGTGTGGGGAGTGTGGGGCTGTGGAGTATGGAAATGCAGGGGTTTGGGGGCATGGGGGTGTGGGAGCATGGGGGTGTTGGGTGGTTCCACCTCACCCCTGTTCCTGGCTTACTGCATTTTTAACTGTGGAAATGCAACCTCAGTGATCTCTGCTCCAAAGCATGTGTGAAATCCTATAAAGTGGAGCCTCACCCTTCCTGGGTGTGCTGCCTGAACATCATGTCTTCAGAGTCACTCACCGGAATTCCAGTGAGACCCTGCGCTCCTGGGTGAGGGGGTAGGTGGTGAGACCAGTGAACCCCATGTCAGAATCCCCTGCTGCTCTTACTTGGCAATGGAATGAATTCCAAAAGCAATGGCCCATAGAATAGCAAGATGGTGGCTGAGAGGTCTGGTGAATCTGCAACCCAGGTGCCAGCATTATGGGCAGGGAAGGCCAATCCATTCCCAGCATATGTCTGCGCAAGGAAGACAGTGTTGCCCTTACCATGGATATTGTCTGACATGCGACTGGCTGCCTCTGGGAATGGTGCCACCAGGAGCCATGGACTAGTCCCTGCCAAAGCCAAACCAGTCTGGGACACTCATCCCATGCCACTGAGCCAAGCATAGGCTCTGTCCCAGTCACCACAGCAAAGTTGATTCTGGTCCTTTGAGGAAACACTGGAAAATCTGGGAATTGTGTCCCCACATTCACCCTGATGTCCTGACTCTAGGCCCTGCAGAATGTGACCTTATTTGGACATAGTAATTGCCTAGGATGAGCTCAGTGGGGTGAGCCCTCATCCAGTGACCAGTGTCCTTAGCAAACACAGAAATATGAACACAGAGAGAACAGCACTGGAAGCCGGTGACAGATGGAGGAGGTCTCCACAGGCCCATAAGTTCAGAGATTACTGGTAACCCACCCAAAGCCAAGAGAAGTGTGGAATGTATCTCCTTCACAATGTCAGGTGTGTGTGTGGGGTGTGTGTGTGTGTGAGGGTGTGGGGGTGTTTGAGACAGGGGTCTCACTATGTAGACCAGGTTGGCCCGGAGCTCACAGACTTCTAGCCTCCAGAACTATGAGACAATAAACTCTGTCACATAAGCCACCTCTTCACAGTGCTCTGTCCCAGCAAACTCCAGCCTTTCACACCAAGAGTGCCACAAATCTTCAGCCTTTCAATTGATTGGTAAGAGTGTCATCACCTTAAAACCCAATGCTCCGGAAATCAGGGGAGAAGGATGAGCTTTATTAAGGATGCCAGTAACCCGGAAAGGAGGCAGACTAATGCCCCACACCCACTGCGCCCAAGACTTAGTGAGGACTCACTAATGACCTGAGAGGATCAGGTCGGGGCTGTGTGCAGAAGGCGATCTTCCCTGGAGTTTGAACAGGAATGTCTGGTGTTTTGACACTGGCCGGAAGTGACGCTTGCCTAGTGACCTCCTAGTCTTATCTTGACAGCAAGACACTCAGGAATGCGGACCAAAGCCATATCCTGGGAGGGAAAAAGGAACAGGCATAAGGCAAGATGGAGCCACAGATGGCAACAGCCTGTCACGACACTTCCGGCTAATCAGATCCAATCAGGAAACCGCATCAATGTGGTGAACTCCTGTGGTGTTTTCAGAATGTTCAGATGAGGTCAGTTCGTAGAGGCACAAGCAGAAGAACTGATGTGGGCGAGGAGCTGATTAATCCCGACTAGCAGGCTAATGGATACAGAATTTGGATTCACAGGATGAAAGGTTCTGGAAGCAGGTGGTACGGCTTTGGATTCTGAAACACTGGGAATGGACTGAATCCCCTTGCACTTGTACACATGAAGAATGGGGCCAGGGTGGGCTGGACAGATGGTTCAGTGGTTGAGAGCACACACTGCTTTTGCAGAGGATCCCAGCTTGGTTCCCAGCACCCACATATCAGCTCACAACTGTCTGTAACTCTAGTCTCAGGAACCTGCCCTCTTCTGGCCTCCGCTGGCACCAGGCATGCATGTGGTGCAGACAAAACATCGACACACATATAAACAAAAAAACAAAAACAAACACGGGAAAAGGGTAAAAATGGGAAGCTTTATGTGTGTTTTATTGTAAATTTTTTTAAAAAGGGGGTGGTGGTGGTGACACACCTTTAATCCCAAAACTGGAGAAGTCAGAGACGGGCAGATCTCTGAGTTTGAGTCCAGCCTGGTCTACAGAGTGAGTTCCAGGACATCCAGGGCTACACAGAGAAACCCTGTCTTGAAAACAGGGGGTGGGGGGGGGGAGAAAAAAAGAAAGAGAAAGAAAGAAAGAAAGAAAGAAAGAAAGAAAGAAAGAAAGAAAGAAAGAAAGGAAGGAAGGAAGGAAGGAAGGAAGGAAGGAAGGAAGGAAGGAAGGAAGGAAGGAAGGAAGGGAGAGAGAGAGAGAAGAAAGAAAGAAAGAAAGAAAGAAAGAAAGAAAGAAAGAAAGAAAGAAAGAAAGAAAGAAAGAAAGAAAGAAAGGAAAGAGCTAGATGTGGTGTTGTGCACCTTTAATCCCATCTCTCAGGAGGCAGAGGTAGCTGATCTTTGCTGAGTTTGAAGCCAGCCTGGACTACATAGTGAGTTCTGGGCTAGCCAGAGCTACACAGTGAAACTCTGTCTCAAAAAGAAAGGAAGGAAGGAAAAAAAGCTGGTATGAACTTACACATCTGTAATCCCATCATTCTAGGAAGCTGAGGCAGGAGGATTGTTGGGACTTCAAGGTTAGCGTTGGCTATAGAGTGAGACCTTGTCTCAAATTTAAAAAAAGGAGGGGGTGGGCTGGAGAGATGGTTCAGCCGTTAAAGACTAAACTCAAACCAAAAAGACACAAAAGGAGGGGGCTGGAAGGGGTGGACCTGAGAAGAGTTAGGGGAAAGAGGGGGTGAATATGTTAAAAATACACTCATGCATATATGAAATTCTCAAAAAATTCTAAAATATTATATTTTTTAAAAAAGAAAAATATTTTTAAATTGCCTGAATCAAAACGGAGACAATTTGATCAGATCCTGATAAAGTAGAGTGGAGGCCATGAACAGAGAACCTTCAGGATAACTCCAAATGTAACCTTCACTCCTGCTGCCAAAGTGCCTTAAAAAAGCCGGGCGTGGTGGTACATGTCTTTAATCCCAGCACTTGAGAGGTAGAGGCAGGTGGATCTCTGTGAGTTCGAGGCAAGCCTGGTCTACAAAGAGAATTCCAAGACAGGGCTGTTATACAGAGAAACCCTGTCTCGAAAAACAACAACAACAAAAACAAACAAACAAACAAACAAAAAAGAGTGCCTTAAAAGACTCTACTGAAATGCAATCTCATAGCTAAGGCCCCTTCTACAAGAACACTTCTCCAGTGCCAGCCAGCCCTGACCTCAAGCTTGCAAGGGGCCTTTGAGCCCGCTACCTTGCGGTCAGAGTTGGTTGCTGGAGATCCCCTAACAGCAGCAAGCACACATCACTGCCTGTGACAAACCACTGTGACCAATGACCTATTGTCTCAAGATAACCTTGATGCACTTCTAAAAATCTGCTTTGCCTTGACCTACCCAGATATGCTGATGATCTGTCATAGTACACACACCTAAGTTGGCAATCCTCTGTACATTCCTGAGCCAGCCACTCTCCCTACTGCTGCTTTGGGTTGACAACAAAATTATAGATTAAAATAAATCTCCTGGGCAGGCATGATTGGTCACACTTGCAACCATAGCATGAGGGAAGCAAGGGGATTTCTACAAGTTAAGAACTGACTGGGAACTGGAGAGGTGGCCAAGAGCACAGGCTGCTCTTCTGGGAGACTAGGGTTTGCTTTTTAGCACACCCAGATGTTCACAACTGCCTGGAACTCCAGGTGCCCTCTTCTGGACTCTGTGGGTACCAGGCACACACATGGTGCACAGACATATATACAAGCAAACACTTGTACACACAAAAATAAATTTAAAAAATAATTTTGAAAAAGAGTAGCAAAGGATTGTTTAAAAAAAAAAAAAGCCCGATTAGACTACAGAGTGCAACTCTATCTCAAAAGAAAAACAAAAACAAATTGTGTTTTTATGTGGTCACTTTGGGAAGACAGTGTATCAGAGTCTTGGGAAAACAGTGTATCAGAGTCTTGACGTTCTAAAAGCACATTGCATCACTGACAGTTTTAGATACACAGATATTGACCTTACACCTCAAGACCAGGACCTTTATCCCCAGATGGCTCATGAAGACTGAATATTTTTATCACCTTTGAAAAAAAAAAAAAGAAACCTAAGCTATAAACAACAAAGTTACTAAAGTAAAAACGAAAGAGAAGATTTCTGTATATTGTAGCAGAGAGTAGGGGGATCGACATTGTCAAGAGGCAACATGGAACAGTGCCCTGTTGCCCCTGTTGGGCAAAAGCAAACAGAACCTTGAAAGGAATACAGAGAAACAGTTAATAGTTTAGGCCATAGCTGCAAACCCAAGACCAAAGGCAAAGCTAATTTGCTCCAGGAAATGTCCTACTCCAGGATAGCAGCTGCAGGGGTCTTCATGATCACACTTCTTTTTTTTTGTTTTTGTTTTTGTTTTTTCGAGACAGGGTTTCTCTGTGTAGCTTTGCGCCTTTCCTGGATCTCCCTCTGTAGACCAGGCTGGCCTCGAACTCACAAAGATCCGCCTGCCTCTGCCTCCCGAGTGTTGGGACTAAAGGCGTGCGCCACCACCGCCCGGCTCATGATCACACTTCTTATGCTTCCTCTTCTCCAAGGTGTCCAACTCCTGCAGATTGAGCTGGTGAGCCTACTGCGTGGAAATGATTGGTATCCCCATTCCTGCCGGTGCCGGGCATTGAACCCAGAGTCTTGCATGTGCTAAACAAGTGTTCCCACACTTAGCTCGGTTCCCCTCAGCTTGGCTCCAGTGTTGTTTGTTATGGGAAAATCAATTTCTAACGATCCAGGAATGTGGTCAGAGTTAGGACCTAAAAAAGAGGCAAGTGAGACACCAGGGCAAAAAGCGCAGAGAGACTCTCACAGGACCATCTAACTCACACCTGCATTCGATCACCCAGGGACCTCATTCCCAACCAGCCCTGCACTCCCCAGGGCTGTGCTGGCTGACTGCAGGTTCACCAGGAGGTGATGGGCTGAGAGACTCCTCCCACTCCTAGCAGGTAGAGGCAGTGACTGGAGACCTCCAGGCTTACTATCGAGGTCTGGCAGCTGACCATCTGTGGGTTCTGACGTCCCTGCAAGTCTTGCAAGTAGCTGGATTATTCTTTTCTTTATGTCTTCATCCCTCATTAAATAAACCCCTTAAAATAAACCCTCATTAAAAAATGGATATGCTGCTGGGCAGTGGTGGCACACACCTTTAATCCCAGCACTTGAGAGGCAGAGCCAGGTAGATCTCTGTGAGTTCGAGGCCAGCCTGGTCTATAGAGCAATATCCAAGACAGGCACCAAAACTACACAAAGAAACCCTGTCTCGAGAAAAAAAAAAATGGATATATGCTACGAGTCAAGCTGAACAGGAATCTGACCCACAGTAAAGGAGACAGATGCAACATGAGGGCAGAGATGCGAAGCTTTCATTATACCCATTGGGCATCTTCAGGCCTAAGAGCCTGTGCTTTTAGTAAAAGTAGCCCCTAAGTCCCTGTTCTGGAAGCAGAAGACATGGTTGAGTGTGGAAGATACTAGCTAGGGAGAGGGACTGCCAAGACACAGAACTGCTGTGTAATAATCCTTTCTTGTACACTGTAAAGATTGGTCACTCGAATTGGTTTAATAAAACACAGATTGGCCAGTAGCCAGGCAGGACTATAGGTGGGGCGACCAAACTAAGGATGATAGGAAGGAGGAATGGCAGAGTCAGGAGTCACCAGTCAGATGCAGAGGGAGCAGAACATTAACATGTCATGCTAATAAAGGTACTGCCACCATGTGGCAAAGCATAAATAGAAATATGGGTTAACTTAAAATGTAAGAGCTAGTTAGTAATAAGCCTGAGCTATTGGCCAAACATTTATAAGTAACATTCAACCTCTGAGTTGGTTACTAGCAAGTGAGAGAGAAACCTCCATCTACACAGGACCAAGACTAATCCCTGTCAGAGTGATCATGGCTTCCTGGGAAAGCAGTTCCACAGAAGAGCAGAGGTGAAGGCTGACCAGCACTAAGGAGAAGGCTCCATCTGCCCTGGCCTCTGCTGATCAATGCATCCATCCCATGGCAACGGGACGCACTTCCAGATCAGATCTGTGCACCAACTTCTGGTTCACTGACACCAAATTCCTGTATGTGGTATTGGTAGAATGACACTACCCCTTTGACTGGATCACAACACAGTGCCCTTTGATGTATGCCAAAGTCCTATTCATCCCCCAAATGCCCACACCTCCTCCAAGCTCAAGCCACTTGTCACCACCTCAGCAGGTCTTCAGCTGTGGGCTTAAAAGTAGTAAGTCTGGTCCATTTGTCTCATACCTAGTGACATTATTAGACTCTCTATTTATTTTAAGAATGGGTTGGTTTGCCCTCTTATTTTTTGTGTGAACCCCCTTATCATGCAGATGTGAGTGGTGGATTCATATGTGCATCATATAACATCTGTGCCCTCTGAGGAAGACTCTCCTGAGTCTTTTCTCACTTTCCCTTAGCAAATCTACATTTATTCTGACACACACACACACACACACACACACACACCCCTAGTACAAAGCATATAGAAACTGTCAATGTAGAATCACATTATTTGGGGGAGGGCAAGAGATGACCTACCTAGACACAGCCTGCAAAATGCAAGCAGATGAGGATGAAATCATGACCATCATGACCGAGGAAGACAATGTGAAGAACCTGGCTGACATTGGCAGGTGTTGGGCACTCCACCGGACAGTTGTGCCTGCCTGTATATTGGCACTGGTGCTTCCCTTGGAGACAGAAGAAGGGAACCATTAGAACACTCTTACTAAAGAGTAGAGAGAAGGCTGGAGAGATGGCTCAGAGGTTAAGAGCACTGGCTGCTCTTCCAGAGGTCCTGAGTTCAATTCCCAGTCCTGAGTTCAATTCCCAGTAACCACATGGTGGCTCACAACCATCTGTAATGAGATCGGGTGCCCTGCAGGGGTACGTGCAGGTAGAACACTGTATACATAATAAATAAATCTCAAAAAAAAAAAGAGTAGATAAAAGGCTCAGTATCTTCATCAATGGCCGATCAGGGAAGCCTCTCCACCTGGGCTGGGTGTGGGACCATGGAAGATGAAGGCTAAGGTCGAAGTTCTTGCGATGTTCCTGCCTAGGGAGAAGGACCGTCCTTCCTGTCTTCACAGTTTTACAAGCCTCTGTTGTTGGGTACTTCCACTCTGACTGGTCCCCTGCTGCCCACTGAGGGCACTTGGGGAGTTTCCTGAATTTTGCTGCAACAGTGGATGGGACTGTTCTGGTGCCCGGGTCATCTTGTGTAATTGCTAGAGTGTGGGTCAGATGAAGGCCTAGAAGAGAACAGGAGGTGACTTCTAAGTGTGAGACCCAAAGGCTAAATCCTTCCCCGGGAGCTGTGCAAAGTGATATCCTCTAAGCCCTGGGAGAGGGAGCCTGTGCCCGACATTTCACCACTAAAACAGAAAGACTCTTTCAAGAAAGTGGATTAACGAGTACCTGGGGATGAGGAGCAGGGAGAGATGAAAGAGACAGATCACGAAAGGGTGTGAGCAAACTTCTCTCTCTCTCTCTCTCTCTCTCTCTCTCTCTCTCTCTCTCTCTCTCTCTCTCTCGATGGTTGCGTGTGAATACACACACGAAAGCTCACTAAGTGGTGTGCATGCACATCTGCTCAGCTCACAGGGTGTACATGGTGCCTCAACAAAGCTGTTTAAAAAACATGCATTTTTTTGTCCCATCAAGTTACCAGAAAAAATGAACACAGTGAAAGCAGAGATCTAACTCTACCCTACATATGTGTGCAGCGGCATGAGCACATGACCACCACCTCACACATACGTACAAAATGAGTGAATGAATGAAGTGATTTAGAGAAACAGAAGAAAAATAAGTGTAATCACCTCTGTTTTGGCAAAGTTGTAAGGAAACCAGGTGTCTAGGATGGAAAGGTGATTGTCATACACATTTTTGAAACTAATTTTTGTAATTACATTATTGGGGGCTAGAGAGATGGTTTAGCAGTTAAGAATGTAGACTGGTCGGGCATGATGGCACACACCTTTAATCCCAGTGCTATGGAGGCAGATGCAGGCGGTTCTCTGAGTTTGAGGCCAGCCTGGATTACGTAGCAAGACTCTGACTCAAAGGTGGGGTGGCTTGTATGGCTCTTGCAGAAGACCCGAGTTGGTCAACAGCACCCACATCAGACAGCTCACAACTGCTATGACTACAGCTCCAGAGGATCCGATGGATTCTTCAATCCTCTAGCATCTGCACATAACCATATGCAGACACACAGACGTATACATAATTAGAACTAAAATTAATCTTTTAAATTCTTCTTTAGGAGCTGGAGAGATGGCTCAGAGGTTAAGAGCACTGGCTGATCTTCCAAAGGTCCTGGGTTCAATTCCCTGCACCACATGGCGGTTCACACCCACCTATAGCTGTAATACCATGGGATCTGATGCTCTCTTCTGGTGTACAGAGGCATATGCAGGCATAACACCCATATACATAAAATACGTAAATAAACAAATTTTTAATGTACTCTTTGACCAGCAAGATGGCTTACTGGTAAAAGCTCTCCCCATACAAGTGGGAAGAAATGAGCTAGATCCCTGGAACCAGAAGTGGAAGGCAGAGCTGACTCCTGGAGATTTTAATCTGATCTCCACAGGAACGCCCTGGCACAGGCACCCCCCACACACACACACACATAAAGAAATGAATACGCATAACTTAAATTTTTATTCCAAAATGTCTATGCCAATTTACTCTGACCACAGATAGTTGGCATCCACACATCTGCACTTGCACACACACACACACACACACACACACACACACACACACACACACACACACTGATAAGCTTTTAAAGTGTTTTGATTCTTTGTGGGATAAAAATGATAAAATTATAAGCACTCCTTACTGAGCTGTTACTAAAACACAATTTTCTCTTTTTTGTCTCAGCAAAATCGAGCTCCACAGGTGCTTTCTTTTGCTTCAAAAGTCAATTAATGATGGTCCAGAATCTGGCCTTAAAAATTATAATGCACGCCTTTAATCTCAGCACTTGAGAGGTAGAGTCAGGTGGATCTCTGTGAGTTCAAGGCCAGCCTGGTCTACACAGGGAGTTCCTGGCCAGCCACAGCTACCCAGAGAGACCCTGTTTCAAAGAAGAGGAGGAAGAGAAGAGAAGTGATCCAGGACAACATTAACACGCCTTCTTTTCCCTGAACTAGTCTGATACCATTCTGAATTCTAAACCTCGGCGAAAGCGTCTGATTGGGTGAATGGCCTCTTCATGGAAGTGTGTGTGTGTGTGTGTGTGTGTGTGTGTGTGTGTGTGTGTGTGCAAGTGCAGATGTGTGGATGCCAACTATCTGTGGCCAGAGTAAATTGGCATAGACATTTTGGAATAAAAATTTAAGTTATGCGTATTCATTTCTTTATGTGTGTGTGTGTGGGGGGGTGCCTGTGCCAGGGCGTTCCTGTGGAGATCAGATTAAAATCTCCAGGAGTCAGCTCTGCCTTCCACTTCTGGTTCCAGGGATCTAGCTCATCTCTTCCCACTTGTATGGGGAGAGCTTTTACCAGTAAGCCATCTTGCTGGTCAAAGAGTACATTAAAAATAATTTAAAAATTTATTCATGAGAAGAGCATATATCTTGCTCCCTGTGAAAACTCAGTCACGTGAAAATTCGTAACTCTTCTCAATTTGCTAATTTCTTAGCAATGCAGCTGCTAATAAAACAGACTCAAGAATCCATTACTATGGCTTCCAAAACAACCAAGAAAAGCCTGAGAGATCTGCCAGGCTTCCTTTCCTGAGGGGTGCTGCTGTGGGGGCTTCTGGGACTCTAGGCGGCTAAATGAAGATAGGAGATTCTCAGACAAGATGGCCTTCCTCTCGGCAAAATGTCTTACGTACTAAGGGACTGAGTGGCTGGTCTCACCTTGCTCAGGCTTTTCTTACAGGAATGTATGTTAGAAATAATAGGACATCTGTGTCCTCACACATAAAGATTCTCATTGTAGGGAAAATTGGAAACTCCCAAAACACCCAGTAAAAGGGAAGAGCCAACAATGTGGACACAAAATACAATGTGTCATTCACAATCAATCCACACCCCAGAAAGCCGGGGGAACCAGGACTCCAGCAGCTAGAGCACACCCAAGAGGCCCCAGGCTGGGCAGACCCAGCACCCTTGCCTCAGGTCCTCTGGATCTTACTCACCTGTCCTGTGTCTCCATCCACCAGGAAAACCCCACTGTCACACTCCAGGTGAACCAGCAGTTTGCCTGGGGTCAGGGCAGAGCAGCCTGAATGAAGGACTCCAGGGGCAGGATGGTAGGAAGGCAGGCTCCGAGGCCCGAGGGCAGCCGATTCTCAGCCTTAGTCAGAGTCCAGGACTTGGAGTGAAAGACCTCAGAACCGGCTTGTGTATCCTCCCTGCTCTCTGGTGTCCATGACTCCAGCTCTACTCCCTGGCAAGCTGTGCTCCAGAGCCCCAAGGTGTGTGGGATCCCTCAGGGCCTTCACAAGTCCAGGTTTTAGGGGACAAGGGTTCTGCCTCCCGACTAAAGTAGAGGGCTGGAGAGGAAGGAGCCCCTGGACAGCCAGCCACCCCTGGCCCTGAGTCTGGTGGAAAGGCTGTGAGCTTCACTCCAGCTGTCCCACAGAGGTGGAATTTGTAAGAGCAGGATCTAAGGGACCATCAGAGTGAGCCAAGGATATTTCCAGAGTCCTTTGGTAAGGGCTGTGCTACCCTGTGGATTTCTAGACTGGCTTTAAAGGGGGGGGGGGAGCAAAATGGTTCAGTGTGTAAAATCACTTAGCTGCCAAAACTGACATTCTGAGTTCGATCCTAGGAATCCACATGGTGGGAGGAAAGAATCAAGCTGTCCTCTGACCTCCACAGGTGTGTGAATGTACACACACACACAATATACACACACCCTTAAATAAATACATAAACATTTCTTGTTGTTGCTGGTTTTAAACCAATGCTCGGATCCCAGAAGAAATGGGGCATCAGGAAGAACAAAAGCTAACAGGGAGAGGGTTTGAAGTCCTGGGGCCACATCTTCTCCAGGAGAGCAGCCAGCAGCAAGGTGGTGGGAACAGGGCCATCCCCTCCCACTTTGCTCAGGGAGAAAGGGACTGAGCCCAGGACAGAGCAGAAGCTGAGTCACCAAGGCGGTATAATCCCTGTTTTCTTCGCTGTTAGAAGAAAATCTGTAAGGTTGCTTTAGAAGAGTAGGGTGACCCCGCAGAGTCCTTGATGGCCAATGGCAGGTCCCGCAAACCCCTGCTATTATGACTCTGGGACCCCTTTTGGATGCTGTCCTCATAACACGTATCTATGTCCCTTCTGTTCAAGAGACTGTGCCTCAGATTGCTGGCCCCGGGACAGGTTTCTCCGATCCAAGAACCTCGTTAAGGCAGTGGCCCCGGGGGCTGCACGGGTGTTGGTGATACTCGGTGCCTCGGGAATGACCCTGGACCACTGTGGGACTGCAGAACTCTAGGGTCTCGGGTCCTTTGAGGAAGAGGAAGCCAGACCTTGGTCCCCAGGCTGCAGAAGGCTTCCAGGGGCTGCGGCCACTTGAGAAAACCACTCGCAGGCACACCTTTTCTTTCACTGGGCTGGTTTCGCCCCCTAGTGGCAGACTCCGGTTCTCTCCCAGGCCCTCGGTACCCATCAGTACCCCAGCTCACGGTTAGGTTAGGGTTTGGGCTTATGTGAAGCCTGGACCTCACCCACTTTTTGCTAAAGAACTCTCCTGAGTGCTTGGATTATAAGAGCGAGTTGCGGGGTTGGGGATTTAGCTCAGTGGTAGAGCAATTGCCTAGCAAGCGCAAGGCCCTGGGTTTGATCCTCAGCTCCAAAAAAAAAAGAGTGAGTCGCCAGATCTATCTAGCTCTACCTCCCATTTTTTAATGATACTATACACTTTTTTAAGTGTACATTTAAATTGTTGCAAAGAATGTAATTTCTAAGCTATTGGAAACATTGGTCTTTTTGTTTTTGTTTTTGTTTTCTTCTTACTGTCCTGAGAAAGAGTATCATGTAGACTATATCGGCTTTTAAAACTCATCTCCCGCCGGGCGGTGGTGGTGCACGCCTTTAATCCCAGCACTCCGGAGGCAGAGCCAGGCGGATCTCTGTGAGTTCGAGGCCAGCCTAGTCTTACAGAGCGAGATTCAGGAAAGGCACAAAGCTACACAGAGAAACCCTGTCTCGAAAAAACCAAAAACAAAACAAAACAAAAAAAAAAAAAAACTCATCTCCCAAGTGCTGGGATTACAGCCATTGGTTTTTTGAGATAGGGTCTCATTCTGTAGCCCAGGTTAGGCTGAAACTCTTCTAGGTTGAACTTGAACTCATGACGATTCTCCTGCCTCAATCTCCTGAGTGCTGGGATGACAGATGTCAGCCACATACTGTCTCACAGAGTTATGCATGTCATATTCTTTCAGTGGACCTGGGGCACTTCCCAGTGTCAATTGTCTTGTGCTGGAGGGATCCTTTCACAGGTCTTGCATCAAGAGTCTGCTGGTAGCACCGTCTTCCTATTTGCATGTCTGGGAATTTCTTTATTGGCTTTGGGTAGGAGTTGGATTTCTTTATTTTCCTATACATGAGGTTCATTTTGCATCACATATATACATTCCATTTCTACTTTTTGTTTGTTTTGTTTTGTTTTTTTCAAGACAGGGTTTCTTTGTGTAGCTTTGGAGCCTGTCCTGGAACTCGATTTGTAGACCAGGCTGGCCTCAAACTCACAGAGATCCACCTGCCTCTGCCTCCCGAGTGCTGGGATTAAAGGCGTGCGCCACCACCGCCCAGCTCCTCTATGTTTAATTTGGGGTAGTTGGGGTGTGTGTGTGTGTGTGTGTGTGTGTGTGTGTGTGTGTGTGTGTTGGAGACAGGGGTCTCACTCTGTAGACCAGGCTGGCCTGGAACTTACAGATGTGCCTGCATCTGCCTCTGGAGTGCTGGGATGAACGGTGTTCCTTTGGGGGTAGCTCCTACTTGTGACGGCTAATCTTAGTGGTCAGCTTGACTTCTTCTGGAATCAACTAAAACCCAAGCAGCTGGACTTGCCTGTGAGGGGTTTTCTTGATCGGATCATCTGAGGTGGGAAGACTCATCTGGATCTGAGCCACACCTTCTGGTGGCAGCTCACATGAAAGGACACGGAAGGGGGAAGCTTTGCTTTTGCCTGCTCGCCCTCGCTCTCACTGGCCAGTTCATCTGTCCTGCTGCTGAGGCACTCTTCACGGTACTAGAGCCTACTTCGCTGGGATTCCAACAAGGACCGAAGACCAGCTGAGACATCCAGCCTCATTAACTGAACAACTACAGGATTCTCGGCCCTTTCATGCAGAGTCAGCCATTGTTGGACAAAATCATTCATACAATTTATCAGTTCTATTCCTTTTGATAACCCTGACTCACACACCACTACTGTGTCTTCAAGTTCAGCTCTCTTCTTCTGCAGTGTTACCTGGCTATTAACACTGTCAGCTGAACAGAACTAAAATGGAGTCGTTTGTATCACATACTGCTGTGAGGTAATCCCACCAGAAAACACACGACACTCGTAAAGGCAAATAGCACATCTATATTGCCAACCAGCAGCTGTGAGGGGGACTTGCCCAATCGTGCGGCCCCACGCTTCACTGTTCTCTGTCTTCAAACACATCCTGGCTGACACACCTCAGTTAGCAAGGAGCCAAAAAGCGCGGTTATCGCATTCAGAGACTTCCCTGGATCCTGGGACTCCGGACTAGGTTTGTGATGGATTAGGCTTTTGCTCCCATTTTGGCAGGCGTTGGGGCCTGCGGACTGGGTTCTAAGGTCAGAACGGTGCCGCCAACATGGTGCCAGTGGTGCTCAGGTCTCGGAGCCTGTTACAGTACTACCCTTGCGATAAGAGTGTTATAAACCTACAAAAACTAATGGCTGTGGCCTCTCCTAAGTGGTTAGTACAGGTTATATCTACAGCATGGAGAAAGTGGGAGACTTCATCACCATATTCAGAACATTGGAACAGCTCAAAACATGTGGGTTGTTTGTTTCTGGAATTTTCCATTATTACCTTTGAAAGCTGGCCACGAGTAACTCAGCCTGAAGATGGAGGAGGTGCAGATGAAGGCAGCTGTCTGTGTCCGGGTAACTGAGACGGGAACGGAGAGCCTGGCTCGGTCTGCCTTCCTGATAACTCTATCTGCGCAAGTAGGAAGTGAAGATCAAAGCACCTGTGGAGTTCATGAGCCCAGTGAACTGCCGGGTACTGATGAGGGATAATGGGTCCAGTCTGGCAATCGGCATGCAGAGCACACCAAGGCTGACAAAGGCCTGGAGCCAAGAGATATCATGCGTAACAAGAATGCCTGAGGACTCCGGGCCTCTGTAAAACGACAAAACAAGGAAGAAAAAAGAAAGGAACCACTTAACTAACCCGCTTTTGACTCAGAAGATTGAGTTAAAACAGTGTTTTGGAACGGTGCGGCTCAACCTTTCTGGGGAATGAAACCCTCCAGGAAGTTGTCAAAGACAGAGTCTGACTTGGTATTTACTAACTCTACTGGCACCCCAAACCTGAAACTACCCCTCCAAAGCCAGAGGAAAATGTTTTAAGGGTCAAAGTGGCATTGTGCCAAAATGAAATAAAAGTGCCAGTTACAACGCTGCCTCTCTCAGCACGTGCGAATGAGTGCAAAGGAAGAGGTCCTACTGTGTGCTTTCCATGCTCTGAGAACCAAGAGGTGCCTCTTGGCAGGCCCTGCGAGGCGTGGGTCAAAGGTCGGAGGCTCCCACATCACCGAGAGCTTCAGACCGGAACTTCAAAGCAGGGACATGTTGACCTCTCATTTCCCAGAGATGAAAGGGCCCTGCCTTGTAGTGAAAGTCAGGCTGAAGAGGCAGTCACAGAAAATTCTGGTTGGGCTACATTTGCATCAGATCGACAAGGTAATAGAGCTCTGAATTACCGACACTGGCCCCATGCCACAGTAAGAATGGCATGTGTGCAAGATGCCATTTCTCTGGGCCTATTTTTCACTGCCAATCCTCAGAGAGAGTCCACCTAGCGGTGGAGAGATCCGGTAGGATCCATGGCGGTGCAGAGAAGGACAGAGAGCAGGAGGTGGAGGGCTGTAGGGACGTGAGGTCTTAGGTGTGACCTGCTTAGCCTGGGCAATGGCTTCTGCTTACTCAACACCAGAGGCTCTGGGGCCTCTGGGTCTGTTGTGGCTGAATGAGAATGCCCCTCATAGCTCATGTGATTGAACCCTTGGTCCCCAGTTGGTGGCGCTGTTTGGGGAGGTTATGGGACCTCTAGGGGTATAGCATTGCTGTGTGTCACTGGGGGTGGGGCTTTGGGAGGCTGTAGCCTTACTCCACTCCTCTGTCTCTGACTGTCTCTGTCTCTGTCTCTCTCTCTCTCTCTCTGTGTCTCTGTCTCTGTCTCTCTCTCTCTCTGCTTCCTGCTCCCGCCCTGACTAGAGCAGGACTGTCCCACCATAATGGATTCTCTCCATCTTGGAACCATGTGCCAGAATAAACCCTTTCCTCCTTATGCTGTTTCTCCTCAGGCTGTTTCGTCACAGCATCAGAAGAGTGATACAATGTCCAAGTTGACAGACAAAGTAGTCCAGGTTGACAGGGTCAGTGGTGCCAGGGAGACTCAGCCCAGTGCAGCCACTAGCAAGTTGAGGAGTTTCCATAATCCATGGGGACCTCTACTTAAAGTGGTATCCTTAACTACACTACAAAATAAATAAATAAATAAGGCTTAGGATGAGCCCGAGTGAAGCAAAATTAGCAGGTTTATTGCGTCTTTAGACAGGCAGTCTGTAGGAAAGGGCAGCGCACAGTCTCGACACAGTGGGAGAGCCTGCGTGTCTCTAGAGAGTGTTGTGCTTCGGCATCCTTACAGTGGTCACAACCGTGATCCTCTCTAAGATGTGTTTCCCTAAGGATGCAATTTACAAGGTTAAAGATGAAGCAAAGCTTGAAGCTGGCATGGTGGCACACGCCGATGAGCCTAACACTGAAACCAGGCAGGAGGATAAGAGGTCCCGTCACCCTCCACCACCTCGTAAATTCAAGGCCGGTCTATCTCAAACCAAACAACAACAAAGATTAAGAAAAGCTAAATTAAAATTTAAGTTTAAAAGTTAAGTAAAATTATAGAGCTGGGTTTTTTTCTTAAGGAATTTTCCTTTTCTGTTTTTTTTTTAATTTTTTTTTTATTTTGCAATACAATTCAGTTCTACATATCAGCCACGGATTCCCTTGTTCTCCCCCCTCCCCCCCCCCACCTTCCCCCCAGCCCGCCCCCCATTCCCATCTCCTCCAGGGCAAAGCCTTCCCCGCGGACTGAGATCAACCTGGTAGACTCAGTCCAGGTAGGTCCAGTCCCCTCCTCCCAGGCCGAGCCAAGCGACCCTGCATAGGCCCCAGGTTTCACTGTTTGTTGTTTTTGCAGCGTGTGTGTGTGAGTGTGGGTTCATGTGTGACGCGCTGCTCCTGCGGAGGTCAGGGCCGCTGCTCTCTTTCCATCTTAAGTGAGTTCTGCAGCTCAGATCCCCCTGGAGCAGGGTTACAGGCTGGTAAGCTGCCTGATGTGGATGCTGGGAATCAAACCCTAGTCTGAAGGTACACTGTTTAGACCGAGGGCGAGCGGGGTGCTGGCACAGTGAAGCTCAGGTCATAGCCGCCCTGACCTAAGCAAGCACACTTTGTTTCTCATGTCCTTGTGTGAGTGTCTTAGGAGATTGTGTGTCACTGCTGTGGGCTCTTTCAGTTATGTCCGACTTTCTTTCATTCTTTGTGTGTGTGTGTGCGTGTGCGTGTGTGTGTGTGTGTGTGTGTGTGTGTGTGTGTGTGTGTGTTTCTCTTCTCCTTCCTCCCTCTGTGTGTGTGTGTTTTTCTCTCCCCCTACCCACACACACTGTATGTGCTTTCTGGTGTGTGTGTTTTTCTCTGTGTGTTTCTGTGCATGTGTTTCTCTGCCTGCCCCCCTCCCTCCCTCTCTCTGTGGCTAGTCTAGAAGACAACCTAGGGTGTTGTGCTGATAGCTTTATGTCCGCTTGACACAAGCTTAGTTGAGGAGAGGAAACCTCAACTAAGAAAATGTTTCCATAAGATCGGGCTGTAGGCAAGCCTGTATGACATTTATTAATTAGTGATTGATGGGGGAGGGCCCAGCCCATTGTGGGTGGTGCCATCTCTAGACTGGTGGTCCTGGGTTTAGCAAGCAGCGCCCCTCCATGGCCTCTGCGTTGGCTCCTGCCTCCAGGTTCCTGTCCTGTTTGAGTTCCTGTCCTGACTTCCTTCAGCGATGCACAGTCCTGAGGAAGTGTGAGCAGATAAACCCTTTCCTCCCCAAGTTGCTTTTGGTTCCGAGTGTTTCAGCACAGCAATAGTGACCCTAACTACGGCAGGTATCATCCTCAGAAAATTCCCTTTTTTTTTTTTAATTTTTAAACTAAGTGTGTCAGTGCAGTGGCCAAAAGGTGAGAACACATCAGATCCACTGGAGCTAAAGTTACAGGCAATTGTGAGCTGCCTGATGTGGATGCTGGAAATCAAACCATGGTCCTCCACAAGAGTAGTACATACTCTCTTTTTTTTTTTAATTTATGTACATTGGTGTTTTGCCTGCATGTTCGTATGGGGGTGTCAGGTACCCTGGAATTGGAGCTACAGACAGTTGTGAGCTGCCATGTAGATGCTGGGAATTGAACCTGGGTCCTCCGGAAGAACAGTCAGTGCTCTTAACCATTGAGCCACCTCTCCAGCTCTTGTCTACCTCCTTTTTTTTTTTTTTTTTTTTTTTTGGTTTTTCGAGACAGGGTTTCTCTGTGTAGCTTTGTGCCTTTCCTGGAACTCACTTGGTAGCCCAGGCTGGCCTCGAACTCACAGAGATCCGCCTGCCTCTGCCTCCCAAGTGCTGGGATTAAAGGCGTGCGCCACCACCGCCCGGCGTCTACCTCCTTTTTTAAGACAAGGTCTATCATTGGCCTGTAGTTCATCAGTTAGGCTAGACTGGCTGGCCACAAGCCCCAGGGGCCCTCCCACCGCATCCTGCTGGGATTACACGCCCACACCACCACAGCCAGGAGTCTTCATGAATCCTGGGAGCCGGGTGCAGGACACGTCACTATCTTGCTAGCTGCGCCTTGAAGTTTCTTGATTCTCAGTTAGCACAGAAGGTAAACTAGAACCCAGGGTGAGAGCTTCTTTACTGTGAATGCCCTCTTGAGTTTCTAGCCTTCCTAGTCTACTGTGACACTGTTGGGGAGCCTCAGAGAGCATGGAGAATGGGCCCTGGGCTTCTGCCCATCTGATCGCCGGGACAGTATGCTGGAGAAGCCAGTTACGGGGAGTCAGGACCAGCTTGCTTTGGTTAACTGCTTATGAAGTCTTGACAGAAAGAGGGAACATGCAGCCGAGCTCCAAGAACTCTGGGAAGCCTCACACCCCACTGCTGCAGGCAGAAGTTCTGGGATCCAGCTGGCGTCTCATCTTAGGATGCCCAGCTAACGATGCGACCGATCCCAGTCTGCCCAGGTCTCCTCATCAAACACAGGGATTTCCACTTGTATGTGAAGCATCTGTTAAAAGCTAGACTGAGCCGGGCGGTGGTGGCGCACACCTTTAATCCCAGCACTCGGGAGGCAGAGCCAGGTGGATCTCTGTGAGTTCGAGGCCAGCCTGGTCTCCAAAGCGAATACCAGGAAAGGCGCAAAGCTACACAGAGAAACCCTGTCTCGAAAAACCAAAAAAAAAAAAAAAAAAAGCTAGACTGTTTTCAGAAATCCCTCTGCTCTCAACCTGCCCTGGCATGCAGGCAGGGACAGAGAGAGAGCTACACTTCCTGAGTCCAAGGTCAGGAGAGCCAGCAGGTCCAGCAGTGTGCCTAAACTCCAATTTCCTACAGCAGAGCCCGGATGAGAACCCTACAGCAGAAAGGGCCCTATGCCAGGGAGAAGCCCCTGGACTCCTTCTAGAAGCTGCCCACAAGCCCTGTCTTCCCTTAGTGGGAGTGGCCTTCAGCTTCACACACACACACACACACACACACACACACACACACACACACACACACACCCCGCCCTGGCAATCCACTCCCCATTGTTCCTTGGTGTAAGTTACAGAGAGTATGCTCAACTGTCTTCACTCCTGCTCCTCCGGAGTGCTCTCCGTAATTCTCGTTCCCACGAGAGCATATTAACTTGTCCTCTTTTGTAAACGGACAAAGGCTCAAAGAGGAAACAGAAATGGATGCTCGATGTCACCTGGGTGACCAAAGGACACAGATCAATGGCAGCTCCTGTCTGATTCGTGGGAACAGTCGGGCTCATGGGTTCACAGAAGGGGCTAAGGGAAGCCACCTTGCTGGGGCCGGTGTGAGAATGTGTATGCACAGCAGATAATCCCGAAGAAGTAAGCTGACTTTGTAGAAGTAATTGGTAACAGGAATGACTAAAGACTCCTGGGTGGGGGTGGGGCACGTTGCAGTCTGATGTGGTGGTGCATGTCTGTAAACCCAGCACTTGGGAGGACCGCCAGGAACTTATTCTTGGCCTGTACAGTTGGAATGGTAAGGTATTTGTCCAAGAAAAACAAAAACAGTGCTGGAGAAGCTAACTAACAGGGTGAGCACCAGGTTCAATGAAGAGGCCCATATTCCCTGAACTTCCCTTTAACCCTTCCCACTGATTAGCCAACTGATTATGAAGCTGAGCTCCCCCCAGTGAGATGAGGCACACTTATCACCAATGTTGGGTTAAAGGACAGAGGCCATCCTGGTCATGTCTTTTACTTTCACATTGTTCATGTGTTCCTTTGAGGGACACTGAAACTGAAATTGTTCTTTGGCAACAACACGCATGTGCACCCCCCGACCCATGTATGGGCAGACATACAAAAGCACCAAAAAGAATATAAACAGACAGTCTCTAAAATTTTCATGTAATAATGTTCACACCCAGCACCAAGTGTAGCCCTTGTCTGCTGAACAAATAAAGCTTTCCTCCCACAACCTGCCGATTTGCTTATGTTATGTGCATAGTGGCTCTCACACTCTAAGAACGGAGCTGAGTGGTCATGGCAGAGATTGGTAGCTCTTCAAGTATCTACTGCTTGTCCCTAGACAGCAAAAGGTAGCTGATGCCTGAGGTCTAAACATGGGAAAAACAGGCTTTTGTGTCCTGGGATAAAGAAATGGGTAAGGACATGTAGAAGTAAAGATGGGGCGTTTATAAAGAGCACCTCCAAGAGGGGAGTGGACCAGAGCTGAGGAGAAAGGGCAGAGGCTCATTGCCCTCCTGCTGAAAAGTGGTGCCTTTTCACGAGTCATTTGCATATCACACACTTTTTCTGGGAGTGTTCTGTCTGATGACCAGCGGTGGCAGTCCGTGGTCCAGTCTTTCTTTTTGTCATTGATTTCTTTCATACGCTAATCCCAATGCTCCCCAAACTCCCCCTCATCCTCCTCTCTGGCTTCACAGGCGTATGAATGACAGCTGTCCTCCCCAAATGAAATACACAAACTCCAGATAATACCCCAGTTTCCAGTACACCCAGGGCTGCCCTGAGTCTCCATGCCCTGTCCACAGTAGTGATTTTAAACCAGAACTAAGAAGTTCCCAGTGGGCCCCTAGAGGAACCAGCCTTCCACATTGGAGACCTCTTGGGGGAGAGGCAGGGTCTCCCCGCAGACAGAATCACCCCTGCCCTGTCTCCCCCTGGAGGTTTGACGTGGGTAGGGCAGTGAGGCTCCACAGCCTCCTGGAAGCCTTGGCTTCTGGCAGTAGAAGGAGGCACAAACCTCAGAAATTTCTGAGATCAGAGCTGGATAAGACAGCAGAAGCAGAAAGAGGGTTGTCCCCAACCTTAGGGGCAGTCTTTGGTCTGTCCTCCACCTCACAGACTTCTGTTACTGAGTCCCCTGCTCTCTGGATCTCTACCTGGGAAAGCATGGGTTTCTCTTACCCATCTCCCTCTTCCTGGCAGCTTCCAAGATCTCCAACCTGTCTGCCCCTGCCCTGCCCCCCCTCAAACTCCAGAGGGCCAATCCTAGAGTTTCCTTCTGAGTATGTTTTTAACTTCTTTCATCTGGGAGAAACTCTAAGAATCTACAAAAGAGACCACGTAAAAAGGATTGTGTTCCCCAGTGACAGGATTATGATTGTTAGTGTGGCTGCAATCATTTCATAGTGTGTCTGTGACCAGATACCAATTCAAACCTGAAGACAGTAAGGTTTCATTTTTTCAGTTATAACTGCCCTTGTGGGGGACCAGTCCCCACCATTATTTACCCCAGGGACTCTTGAGGAATGAGGGATAGAGACTTAGTTAGAAATAGAGGGGAGAGAAAACACAGGATAGACTCTGGAGGGCCTGGATCCTAATCCACCGGCCCAGAACTTTATTCCAAAGGTCTATTTATAACAATGCCAAGGGTGGAACAGAAGACCTCCCCCTTGCTAGTTATAGTCAAGTGTAGACCCTTACAAACACCTGGTACCCAAGCCCCTGGTCCAACCAACCTCTTATGCAGTCCCGCTGGGTACAGTCACTAGGAAACCTAGTCGGCTACAACAGCCCTAAAATGAAGTGATCACATGTTTGAAACTACCTTTTGCTTGTAGTCATTAACAACCTGGAAAGTGTGGTGAGCCACCTTTAATCCCAGCATTTGAGGCAGAGACAGGTGGACTTCTGTGAGTTCAAGGCCAGCCTGGTCTATATAGCAAATTCCAGGACAACCAGGACTACATAGACTCTGTCTCAGGAAGAAAAAAAGCAAAACAAAATTATGTTTGATGTTTTACTGATTTTGTTAACCATGCTCTATACTTACAACAATTAAATATTTGCTCAAGTATTAAGAATTACCTATTTAATGTGTCTTAACAAAAGCAAAAAATGTCGAGCCTCCACCTGGTAGTGACTTCTTTGCAGGCTTCATGGTGTGTTCAGACTTTGAGAGATTTGTTCCCCTTGGGTGGTCTATCATACTGGAAGGATTTGGTCTCCCGGTGTAGAGGAATGCGTCACTGTACTTGTTGCGGTAGCTACATTTAATGTCTTCACTAGACAGTCACTGAAGCACCAATTTGCAAGGCGATTTTACAAGGCTTCCATGTAGTGAAGCTTGCTTGCAGCCCTGAGCTGCTGCAGCCAGCACGCCACAGAGTTCTAAATATAGCTCTGGTTAGCCCAGGAATGCTGGAGAAGGGGCCCCAGTTCTGCTGTGTCGCTGGACATCCCAATCCGGGAACTGTCCTGCTAGCCATTGCTTTCAGTTTCATAGACTCCAGCATCAGAGAATTCAGCACAAGCCAAGTGATTTTACAGCTGTATCACACATATTATTATAAAGCTGTGTTTTCTAGAGTTATTTCAAGCTGCAACAATTATTCTTTAACATTTTTCTTTCTTACATGAACTTACTATGTACCCAAGGATAATCTTTTTTTTCCCCCCGAGACAGGGTTTCTCTGTATAGTTTTGGTGCCTGTCCTGGATCTCACTCTGTAGACCAGGCTGGCCTCGAACTCACAGAGATCCACCTGGCTCTGCCTCCCAAGTGCTGGGATTAAAGGAGTGTGCCACCGCCGCCGCCGCCGCCCCCCAAGGATAATCTTGAACTTTTGAGCCTTCTGCTTCCAACTCCCAAGTGTTAGGATTACAGCAGGTACCACCACATTCATTTTATTCAGAGCTGTGTCTCAAACCCAGGGCTTTGAGCATGCTAGGCAAGCACTCTACCAACTGGGCCACAACCCAGGCCTTGAAAATCAGTTCAGTGCTGGAGAGATGGCTCAGCAGGTTAAGAGCACTGGCTGCCTTTCCAGAGGACTTGGGGTTTGATTCCCAGCACCCACATAATGGCTCCAACCATCTATAACTCCAGTTCCAGGGGACCAGACTATTGCTCTCTTTTGATTTCTAGTACACCAGGCACACATGTGATGCATACACAAAACACATAGGCAAAACACCTCTTCATAAAATAAATAAATCCAAAGAAAAACTTTTTTTTTTTTTTTTGGTTTTTCGAGACAGGGTTTCTCTGTGTAGCTTTGCGCCTCTCCTGGAACTCACTTGGTAGCCCAGGCTGGCCTCGAACTCACAGAGATCCGCCTGGCTCTGCCTCCCGAGTGCTGGGATTAAAGGCGTGCGCCACCACCGCCGCCCGGCTAAGAAAAACTTTTTAAAGAAAGTCAGTTCAAGATGGCATTGGTGGCCCATGCTTTTAATCCCAGCACTTGGGAACCAGAGGCAGTAGAATCTCTGAGTTTGAGACCAGCTTGGTCTACAGAGAGAGTTCCAGGGCTACACAGAAAAACCTTGTCTCAAAAAAAAAAAAAGCAAGTCAGTTCAGGATGGGACTAAATCAACACAGAAAGGAAGAAAGGAAATACACTCAATGCTCAATGATGCAAATGCATTTTAGTTTTATTGCTATTGTTATTTTTTAAATAGTATTTTTTACTTTAGATAGTATTTTATTGCTACTGGCATTTTTTTTTTTAAAGATAGGCTCTCACTGTTTGAGGCCCAGGCTGGCCTCAAACTTGAGACAATCCTGCTTCAGCCTCTCAAGTGCTTGCTGAATTACAGGCATGAGGCATCACATCTTGATCCTTGCAAATGCATTTAAAAGCTTCTTGTCGTTGCTTAGTGTTCATCCATCAGCTATTTTGTCTGAGCCTTTGAAAAGTGACCAGAATCGAGTCAGAAAAAGAATGCTCAACGCACAGTACCGTTTAGTCTTTTCCTAGGTCTATGGGAACCCTTTCCTGAAAGGCCCCCTTTTCTGTTAACTCAGGAAGCAATTATATGTGGCTCCTTTCAAAAAGATTTCCTGGCCTGCCATGGTGGTGTGTGTCCTTAATCCAAGCACTCAGGAGGCAAAGACAGGCAGATCTCTATGAGTTCAAGGCCAGCCTGGTCTACATAGTGACTTCAAGACCAGCCTGGTCTACATAGTGAACTAAACAACAATCGAAAAGGTTTCCTTTGTGTTGATCTTCTCCTCAGTGTGAATTCTAATTGGTCTTAACAAGAAAAACCTGGAGTCGCCGGGCGGTGGTGGCGCACGCCTTTAATCCCAGCACTCGGGAGGCAGAGCCAGGCGGATCTCTGTGAGTTCGAGGCCAGCCTGGTCTCCAAAGCGAGTTCCAGGAAAGGCGCAAAGCTACACAGAGAAACCCTGTCTCGAAAAACCAAAAAAAAAAAAAAAAAAAAACAAAAAAAAACAAAAACAAAACCTGGAGTCAAATATAGGGGTAAAAGCTGACAGATCAGAGAAGCAGAACAGCCAGCCACTAGAAAGATTTCTTACCTCTAGGAATCCTCAGACTGGAAGGGCCAAGCTCCTGTCTCCAACCTGCCTTATCACTTCCTGTCTCTACCTCCCTAGTGCTAGGATTAAAGGTGTGTGCCACCACTGCCTGGCCTCTAGTGGCTAGCGCTGAACTCTGATCTCCAGGCAAGCTTTATTTGTTAGAACACAAATAAAATTTCCACATTTTCCCTTTTTTGTGTAAAATAACTAACATAAGAAAAACTATATACAATAAGTACAATAACTATATATAATATATACAGGCAATAAATACATCAACAATGTCTAGTACAATAACAAATGACAAATTCAGAGAAAATACTCCATATCTATCCTATCTTGGTGAATCCAAAAGGGTGTACCTAATTCACTTTCCATTCTAACTTGCATTACCAAAACTATCTTTTAATGTTTCTCAACCTTATACACTTTATACCTCTTTAATGAATTTCTTTTCTGAGTCTGGTAACAAGGAAAACTATAACTATAAAGTCTTCAACTCCATCAGAGACTCAAGAAGGAAATAATATTACCTAAGTAAACAGGAAGTGCAAGCAAGTGACTTCCAAAAAAAATGTGAGAAGTGACAGAAACAGCTGGTTGCCTGGACAGTTACCCAAGGTTCCTCTGTAATGTTGGGGCATCCATCTTCTGCTTACAGGCCTAGCATATCTGACAGACTTTTCTATTAAGCAGGGTATTTGAAGGACTGTACCACCTTGTCTTGGCAAAGTTTGACAGTCACTTTCTTTTCTGTCCTGCTTGTCCAATTTGGACAGCGTACTGCCAGCAGTCATGGCAAGACCACTTTCTTGCCCAGTGGCTTACTTTTGCCATAAAGAAAATAAACTCCGGGGATTTAGCTCAGTGGTAGAGTGCTTGCCTAGCAAGCACAAGACCCTGGTTTCAGTCCTCAGCTCCAGAAAAAAACAAAAAACAAAACAAAAAAAAAAAAAAACAGAAAGTAAACTTCATTGTTCAGTGGTCTTAGCCTCATGTTTTCACCATGTCCTCCACTGTAACTGAGGACCAGGCTCCAAGACTGCTGTAACCAAGTCTCTCCACTCTTGAGGGATAATTCTATTACAAGTTGACCAGGAGATTAACATCTGCTTCACAAAAGGTGAATTCATACCACATGAGACTGCAGCTTCCTTGAATCTTTTCAAATCTAACATTTGCACAGGAATCTACTCAGCTTTTACACAACCTTGGGGATAGCTATCATTTGGCAGTTCCTGTAAGGTTACTGGATAAATAGGGTTGACTGTTTGAAAACCTTAGGCTGATCCTCTCTAACCTTATAATACAATGCTGAGATTGGTTCTCCTTTAAATTCCTCTGTCTAGGTCTGAATATCTCTATGATTTGTTTTAATAAGTTTTTCTAAAACTTTTATCTTGAAATTCACGTTAATCAACTTTTTAAATGATAAAACAAAATGACATTATGTAAATCCCATCTAAATTATCCTTTCATTTAATTGCTCCATTTTCAAACCGCCCAGCGTGTTATCATACAGAAGTCTAACTCCCAGCATTGTAATAGTGTTCCCCACTATTTTAATGTGGGGGAAAAAACTCTCTCTTTTTACTAATTTCTCCCTTTAAGAATTCCCAATTGGCCGGGCGGTGGTGGCGCACGCCTTTCATCCCAGCACTCGGGAGGCAGAGCCAGGCGGATCTCTGTGAGTTCGAGGCCAGCCTGGGCTACCAAGTGAGTTCCAGGAAAGGCGCAAAGCTACACAGAGAAACCCTGTCTCGAAAAACAAAAACAAAAACAAAAAAAAGAATTCCCAATTGTCTCACCAAATCTGCCAACAATGCCGATTCAGAGGACACTGAAGATGTAAGGCCAACTGCTGCTGCTTAGAACAGTAGAAGCACAAGCAGGTGTCAAGGCAGCTACCTCGTGGGGCAGCAGCCTGTGGAGGGGGTCCAGGGAAAGCCCACAACCCACCAGGAGAGAAGAAGCCAAAGAGCCAGCTGTCTGCACAGGGGAGTGTTCAAAAGTGGCTAACTCCTATAGCGTTTGGAGCCCAAATGCCTATGGAGTTCTGCAGAGAGGCTGCAACAGAAAAATCCCAAAAGAAAGGAAAACCTAGCTGGTGGGGTAGTGACTCCAGCTGTGTGCAGCTCTGGCTGCAAAGTCACAGGAAAGCAGCTTTTTTGTGAATTTGTGCCCCAAAAGTTGGATGCCAGATGTAGCAAATGTGGTGATATTTTGTTTGTGCTCTAACAAATAAAGCTTGCCTGGAGATCAGAGTTCGGAGCTAGCCACTAGAGGCCAGGCAGTGGTGGCACACACCTTTAATCCCAGCACTTGGGATCTCATGCCTTTGATCCCAGTACTTGGGAGGCAGAGACAGGAAGTGAGTGATATGGCTGGGCAGAGAGAGGAAGTGATAAGGCATGGTGGAGACAGGAGCTTGGCCCTTTCAGTCTGAGGACTAGAAGTAAGAAGTCTTTCTAGTGGCTAGCTGCTCTGATCTTTCAGCTTTTACCCCAATATTTGACTCCAGGTTTTTAATTGTTAAGACCAATTAGAATTTGAGCTAGAAGACCTAGCTTTAATCATCTGAACATGTTCCAGGATAAAGGAGAACCCAGCAGAGCTTACCATCTTATTCTGATTCTGATACACCCCAATGGAAGACCTCTGCCAGAAAGCAGAGCTAGAGAGGAGTGGAGCCGCAGGGAAGAGCACTAGCTGCTCCTCCAAAGGACCAGCACCCCCATGGTAGCTAACATCCTTCTGAAACCCCAATTCCAGGAGATCTGACACCCTCTTCTGGCCTCCCCCGGCACCAGGCACACTGGAAGCTTCAAACATGGGCCTTCACAGGCTCATGAATGGTTGCTAAGACTTGGAATAAAACTGGAAGACTGGCCCGGCGTCGGTGGCGCACGCCTTTAATCCCAGCACTTGGGAGGCAGAGGCAGGTGGATCTCTGAGTTCGAGGCCAGCCTGGTCTACAGAGTGAGATCCAGGACAGGCACCAAAACTACACAGAGAAACCCTGTCTCGGAAAAAAAAAAAAAAACCCAAAAAACTGGAAGACTGGTGAGGTACCCCAGAAGAGAGAGGGAGGATGAAATGCCCTCACTGTGTAGCCAGTGCTGACACTTGTCCCATGACCACCCCAGGGGCATCGACTGCAGAAGAGGATGTCAACAGCAGGGTGGGAGAGACTGTCCTTCCTGTGCAGTCACCCTGTGCCCAGCCATCGAGGGCCCGTGTACAGGAGCCAGCCAGGCACTAGGCTTAGCCTAACTCAGCACACAAGCCTCACCAAGCCTGTCTGTCTCTCCGCACTGTTGAGCGCGTGCTGCCAACAGCAGTCAGCGATGCTTGTGTGGCTCCAGCAACAGCAGCAGTTCCCTGGAGGGAAGTGGGTGGCCTAAGAGCCCACTCTTTGTCATGGCAGGAGCAGTAGTTGCCCCCACTGGGATGGGTGTTTATTCTGCGTATATGTTTGTTCTCCCTGCCTATGATGCCATCAGCATCCGCAGACTCATCCCTGCCCCAGGAACCTTCCTGGTGCTTTTCCAGGAGGTAGGACATTAGGGAATTGAAAGGGTAGGAAATTCTGAAAGATGCGGTGTATTAGATTGGCCTCATCGTGCCAAAATGCCTGACAGAAAGCAACGTAAAGGAGGGAAGAGTTTGGCTCACAGTCTGGGAGGGTCCAGTTCTCCATGACAGGAAGGCGCAACATCTGTATGGATTAGAAAATAGAGGTGGGGCTGGAGAGATGGCTCAGAGGTTAAGAGCACTGACTGTTCTTCCAGAGGTCCTGAGTTCAATTCCCAGCAACCACATGGTGGCTCACAACCATCTATAATGAGATCTGGTGCCCTCTTCTGACTTGCAGGAATACATGCAGGCAGAATACTGTAAACATAATAAATAAATAAATCTTTAAAAAAAAAAGCCGGGCGGTGGTGGTGCACGCCTTTAATCCCAGCACTTGGGAGGCAGAGGCAGGTGGATCTCTGTGAGTTCAAGGCCAGCCTGGGCTACCGAGTGAGTTCCAGGAAAGGCGCAAAGCTACACAGAGAAACCCTGTCTCAAAAAACCATAAAAAAAAAATTAATTAATTAAAAAAAAAAGAAAATAGAGGTGGATTCTTGTACTCCTTTGCCCAGTTTTATTCTGTTGCTCCAGCCCCCAGGAAATGGTACACTCAGTTCAGAGTGGGTCTCCCCTCTCAGTTAATCTTCTCATGGACATGCCCAAATGTCTGCCTCACTAACATCTGAGGCGTGTCTTATTATAACCAAATGAACTATTGCAGAGGGCTTCGAGAGCTCTAAACGCACTACACTTTGACCAAGCAACCTCGTCTGCGTGTTGCTGTGTAATTAAGGGAGCCCAAAGAGCAGTCTGGGGCCCTAAACTGGTCACAGAGCTTAAGGGTAAGCTGATGACAGTAATACAGTCAGCTGCGCCTTCCTGGGTCAACGCTAACAAAAGCTAAATGGGAAATTAGTACCTACATTTGGCTGTCATCCTGTCTCAAACATCCATCCCGAGTCGGGACCGCGCAGGTCAACCTGACCGCTGAGTTAAAGCACAGGAATAGAGCAGGAATGAAGGGGCCACGCACACACAGCTGAGACAGGAGCAGCAGGTGCTGAAGGCCTGGCATGGTGCCACATGCCTTTGATCTCAGCACTTGGCGAGCAGAGGCAGGTGGGTCTCTGAAAGTCTAAGGCCAGCCTGGTATGCATAGGAGAGCCAGGGCTACATAAAGAAACCTGTCTCAAAAACATAAACAAAAACACAGAAGAAGCAGGGCTTGAGAGATGGCTCAGCAGTTAAGAGTTCTTGTGGCTCTGCAGAGGACCGACATTTAGTTCTGAGCACCCACATCATTATGCCTGTAGCTCCAGCTCCAGGGAATCTTATGCCCTCTTGTGGTCTCCGCCAGAATCTGCACACATGGCAGATGCACCTGCACATACACACACACACACACACACACACACACACACACACACACACACACTAAATCTTAAGAAAACTAAGAACCACTAGGCAAAATTGAACACCACCTCATGATAAATACATTCAACAAACGGGGGCTAGAAGGAAACTACTTTAACATAACAAAAGCCATATACAAAAAGCTAATTGTGAAAAGTTAATTGTGAACACTTTACTCAGTGATGAAGACTGGAGGCTGGGCATGGTGACATGCTGGAGGCTGGCACAGTGGTGCACTGGAGGCTGGGCACGGTGGTGTACACCTTTAATCCCAGAACCTGGGAGGCCACTCTGATTCAGGCTGTCCTGGCCTTCATAGTGTCTCAAAAAAAAAAAATATATATATATATATATATATATATATATATATATATATATATATATATATATATATATATGCATATATGATGAAAGGCCAGGCCCTCCTCAGCTGGCCTGAGGAGGGAGGGCTTGGTTTTCACGCCAGGGCTCATGTTACCCTGGACAGAATGCATTTTTCATGTCCACCGGAACAAAAGCCTCAATAGACAGAGACTCCATGCCGCTGGCGCTTTGTTCTTTTACAGCGTGCCCACCCCACCTCCTTGCAAAGCCAGAGCTTTGCTCTCATCAAAAGCTTGCTTGGCCTCTTGGTTTGGGGAAGTGCTTTGGAGAGGAAGGTTTGTTTAACCTCAGGCTTCTCCAGTTCACTGGCCAAGGAGTTAATTTCACAGTAAAAGAAGTGAAGTCCACTCTCGTGCCCATAGGATCCAATAGCTCTACCTTTAGTCCAATCCCCAGGAACCGCTGGTGCGATGGAGGGTTAGAGCAAGCACCATCCACCCCTTGCACTAAACACCCACACTTACCCTTCTTCGCATAACTGGATGAGCGTGCTGCGTCCACAAGACAAGCCATTGTTTCTTCAGTTGAACTCCTGCTCTCTTCTGCGGTGGAGAGAGAGGCAAGGTCCCAGTGGTCACTGCTGCCATCCCTGGGTTATGATGTCCATTTCTGGACCATATTAATCACTCCATAAGCCAAGGCAGTGCCAGCTGGATGTGCTGTGGCCTGAAGACAAAGCCCTAAGCGTTGCCCCCCCGTGACTCTATGAAATACTGGAGAGGAGGCAGCACCTGAAGTGTGGTTCCCCGTGCACACAATGTCTCCAGTGCAGTGTCCTGTGGTCTGCAGATCCACGAAACTCTGAGAGGGCTTACTTACCTGGCTCTCCCCTCCCCCACCTCTCCAACAGTGGCTGGACTGGAGCTCTGGCCTCAGCAGTTCTCAGCCACAGAAAAAAGGTTATGCCTGTCACTAAGCCTGCTGACCTGAGTTCAATCTCTGGTGGAAAGAGAGAACCAACTCCTGCAAGTTGTCCTCTGACCCCCACATGCATACTATGGCAAATATATATACAAATTAATGTTTAAAAGATGGGGGAGGGGGAGGTGTGGCAAAGTTAATAGCATTGGCTGCTCTTGCAGAGGACCCAAGGTTGATACCCGGCCTCCACAGGGTGGCTCACAGTCTTAGGTGATCTGATGCCTCCTTCTGGCCTCTGAGAGCAATGCACTCATTTAGTGAACAGACATATGAGCAGGCAAAATAAAACAAATCTTTAAAAATATATGTTAATGAATACTTTAAAAAATTTAAAGACCCTTTAGAAAGATGGCATACCCAATCAATAGGACCCTTTAGAAAGATGGCATACCCAATCAATAGGACCCTTTAGGAAGATGGCATACCCAATCAATAGGACCCTTTAGAAAGATGGCATACCCAATCAATAGGACCCTTTAGGAAGATGGCATGCCCAATCAATAGGACCCTTTAGGAAGATGGCATACCCAATCAATAGGAATCTGGGGGTGCTGGTCCCTGACAAGCCAACAGAAGCCCAAAGTAGAGAGGGCTATTCTCAAAGACTTTTAGGGGTGTCTATTTTTTTAATGGGTTGACCCCGAATCACAGAGGTCCACGAAGATTCTTGAAGAATCATATCAGCACGGGCATCAGCAGTGTGGACTAAATAAAGGGACAGTTAGCATGAGGGATTTTGGACTGCCCGAGAGAAACTAGAAGTGTGTGTGGGCTGCACACGTGGAGTCAGCGGGACGATGAGGCGTCTGTCCTTTTGTGACAGTCTTCTTTCTTTCTTTTTTAATTATATTTTTATTTCATGTGCATTCATGCTTTTCCTGAATGTACGTGAAGCTCTCAGATCCACTTGAAACTGGCGTTACATGCAATTATGCCATGCCATGTGGGTGCTGGGAATTGAACCCGGGTCCTCTGGAAGAGCAGCCAGTGCTCTTAACCTCTGAGCCATCTCTCCAGTCCCTTGTTTCTTTCTTTCATCACACCCAAATCAAAGCAAGCAGCACCTTCAGCCTCCTGCTGGGAAACCTCGCCTGGCCATGGGCTGCAGTGGGCCACTGCCAGCTTCCCACTGGGCGGCAACAGGACCAAACTATGCGTTATCCTGCAAGTCCCGGTAACAAATCACTCATTTCCTTCTGAGCCCTCTCCCACACCCGGCATCCTCAAAGTCCCTCTGTCTCATGATGGCCTGCCTGGGGAGCTTTTGCCTTCTGGCTACCACACTCCTCAGAATGCAAAGTGTCTACATTTTCAGAGGTTTGTGGTCAGCACCCTGTCTAACCTCACAGCTATGTTGGTTACCTACTGATGCAGGAGGCAGAAAACAAAATGGTCCCAACCTAGGGTTGGGAACAGATAAGTGTGGGTCCTTGGTGTTCTGGGGGACTGGAGTACTGAGCTGGGCCCTCTGTGCTGGCTCTCACCCGATTCAGTTGGTGTCTCTGTGGGTGTCAGCAGGACACCATCATCTTCATGGCCCCTTGGGAAGGGCCCACTTCCAGTCTAGCCTGGGAGGCTGCAGCCGGCTGGAGACATCATGTGTCACTGCATGTGTGTGTTTTCAAGGAGGCAAGCATGGCAGAGGTTGACCCTTTTGTGAAGTGATTTTGAAAGTGTCAACCCAGCCAGGTGGTGGTGGCTCAAGCCTTTAATCCCAGCTTTCAGGAGGCAGAGGCAGGTAGATTTCTGTGAGGCCAGCCTGGTCTACAAAGTGAGTTCCAGGACAGCCAGAGCTGTAACACAGAGAAACCCTTCTTGAAAAACCAAAAAAAAAAAAAAAAAAAAAAAAAAGAAAAAGAAAAGAAAAGAAAAAAGAAAGCGGCACTCCATCACTCAGGTCATATTACGTTTCTGAAATACAGAGCTCTAAAAGGGCAGACCAGCCATGATGGCCGAGGCCACCACAGGGAATAAACACTGGGAAGTGGGTGCCGCTGGTGTATCTCAGAGACTGCTGCCACAAGATGACATCGAGACCCCCATGTTACCACGAGGCAGTTACCATGGCAGACTATGCCCTGTAACACTGGAGAAGAGAGTGGGTATTTCTCAGAAGAGGAGTGATGTTATTTTAAGCCCCCAAAAGAATTCTCTACATCACAGCAGCCCTAATCACAGAGAAACCGCAGCGTGCTGGCCAGAAACAGCTCTGCCTGAGCCCAGGGAGGGGCTGGAGTACTCACTGCCTCCCTCTTCCACTCTTTCCACTCCACAGTTTGACACTCTTCGGGCCACTTGGGGGACATACTCCTTAGTTGCACAGGGCAGGGCCACCACAGTGTCAAGGCCTGGGAAGGTCATTTCACCCCAGCCTGAGATGCCTGGCCTGGGAACTGCACCTGCCAGAGCCGAACACCCTGGCAGTCCTACTGCCCCTTGCAAATTCACTATGGAGTCATTTAGGCCTTCCTTGCCACCAAAGGGACAGAGGCAACTTATGCCTGATATACAGATGTTAGAAGTATATGAAGGAAAATCCTGTGTGTATATCTTTAACTCTGTGTGTGTGTGTGTGTGTGTGTTCCTGTATATGTCTTTAATTGTGTGTATGTCCCAGAAAGCTGCTTCCTCCTCACTCCTGAGCACACTCCTGAGGGTGGAGGAGTTGGCCTCACACTCCGCTCTTTCATTTGGTCCACCAGCCAGCCAGGAGGAGCCCTGGACTCTCAACTGGAAACTTGGATCTGACTGGGGGTATCTGAGGTCATCCCAGAAGTCCCAAGGCAGAAAGGGCTGGCTGGGAATGATTTATTGGACCAAGGCCTGATAGTTATAAGGACTGGGACCCAGGGATGTACAAGTAGTCTTTGAAGGCCTCAGCACAAGCCGATGGAGAGATAGAAGGGGCCACCTGGCTTCCAGTCCTGGGGCCAACCCCCCAGGCTGGGGACTTCATTCCCTGCAGAGCCCCTGTCCAGTGTGTGGAGAATCTTTTATTCCCTCTGCTCCAGAAGCAGAGCTGCCTTTGACCACAGCGCTGAGGCCAGGAAAGTGCTCCCACTGTTCCCACACACTCCTCCTCGTCTCTGAAACAGGGCCTTAGAGAGATGGTTGAGGTCTGGCAGGGAGGCTAGCAAGGGGTGTGTGTGTGTGTGTGTGTGTGTGTGTGTGTGTGTGTGTGAGATGGGTTTTAAGGCTTGCGAAGGCTGTCTCAGGACAGGGAGGAAGAGTGGAGTCAGGACCGCCTAACCAGCTGGCCCTCTCTGGGCGAATCTGTAGATGGGTTCTGAAACATGCTCTTTACATTAAGGCGGGGGACAAACCTAACCTTCTATTGAAGTACCACATATCATATAGATAAAAGTGAACCAACCCTGTCCCCTCACTCTTCAACCAGCTTTCCTTACACAGTGTTAACTGTTCAGGTCACAGGAAAGCTAAAGCTTTCTGTTTGTGTTGGAAGGTTACCCAAGAGGGTGAGGCCCCTAAATTTGAAAACTATGTTGCAGCTAGGGAAAACTCCTTAACTTGTGCACATGCACATTTCAAAGGTCAGTTTTTAAACACTCCACTAAACACTACTAAACTGATGCATTAAACAGCTCCTATCACACGAAAATGACACAGAATGACCCTCATATGTCCACCCACTGAACAGCTACGCAGGTATTCAGACAAAAAAGTCTGAATCTAGAAAACAAGGGGGGAAAAAAGACATATAAATGAGCCCTTGGCTCATGGCAGCACTTCTGCAGAAATACACCAGGAGATGGGCGCCGTTCCCTTCTCCTTACACACTTCTGTTTCCTGGAAAATAACTCAAAGACAAGGTATGTGAAAGCTCTAAGAATTAGAGGCTGGGGAGATGGCTCAATAGGGAAATCACGAGTTGTGCGAGCCTGAGGACCTGAGTTCAAATCCCAGCCTATACTGTAATTCCGGTACTCCTTTAACAAGATGTGCAGAGGAGACTCAAGAATCCAGAAGCCAGTGAACAAAAAACACACACCGTCTCAAACAAAGGGGAATGGGAGGATCAAAACCTGGTTGTCCCCTTACATACACATGTGCCCACATACATATGTACTAGCACCACACAAACACACACACACTAAAAATAAATCGTTAAAAAATTAAGCTTTAGGAATTATCGGTTTACACGTAAGCTAGAAAGACACATGTTAAAAATTACCAGCTTCTAATTTTATTTCCAATGCAGGGATGTAGAAACCAACTAACTGTCAATTACAAGGTAGGGCTGAGCTAGCTTCGTGCGTGTGGACAGTTGTCCCCCATACAGTATCCCCTTTCAAACCGACCCGGCATAAGTCATAACTATATTTAGGAATTCATGTTGAGGAAAATCTTACTGCTGGATTCAAGGCTGAAAAAGGAGAGAGAAAACCCTCCTGCAACTGAAGAAAACTTGTCTTTAGTGCAGACTCCCCAACCAATCCAAAGCTCTCAAGTCGCTATTTACAAAAATTAGGCTGGGGGGGGAGGGGTGAGAGTCCAGAAACAAGCTGATTGAAGAACAGAGCTGTAAATTCTCTTTACAGAAAAAGGCCATTTTTGGTTTCTTCTTATAGCACAGTCAGAGGTCAACGGAGGGAGGTTGCAAAGTTTTTGCCAAACATTGAAGAAAGACACGTAGGCAGATTGAAGCACCATTTGGGATGAATATATAGAAGCAGCCACTTGTTTACGATTCGGTAACTTTCTTGGAAAAGGCACTGAACCAGCCGACCGCAACGCGCTAGCCAATGAACCTTTCGGTGGGCCACAACTCCAGGGCGCTGACAGGGATGCGGGGAGCCTCCTGCGCCGGCGGGGCCAGGGCCTCCATCTCCCGCACCACCTGCGTGAACACGCGGTCCACCATCATCTTGCTCTTGGCTGTGACCTCCAGGAACGGGCATCGCCACTCTCGGGCCAGAGCGCGGCCCTGGGCCGTCAGTACCTGGCGCTCGGCGTCCAGGTCGACCTTGGTGCCCACCAACACCAGAGGGACGGCGCGCGAGCCCCGCAGCCGGCCCATGCGCTCCCGCAGCGGCCGCACGGCCTGGAACGAGGCCTCGCTGCACACGCTGTAGAGCACCACGAAGCCGTCGCTGTTCCTGATGTACAGGTCCTTGAGGGTGACCAGGTGCTCGGCGCCCACCGTGTCCACGATCTCCAGCAGCGCGGGAGTCCGGTTCACCTCGATCACCTTGCTGAACAGCTCCTCCACCGACGGCTCGCAGCGCTCGGGGAAGCGGCCGCACGCGAACTGCGTGGCCAGCGCCGTCTTGCCCACCGCCACGCTGCCGAGCAGCACCACCCGGTAGTCCTTGGCGGGGCGCAGCACCAGACCCTCCATGGCCGGGACGAGGGGACTCGGGGAATGGCGCTGGGAGGCGGCGCGGGGAGGACGGGAGGGCGGGGCGCGAGGCCGAGGGCGCGCGCACGCCCCCGTGGCGCCCGAGAGGACAGACCCACCCGGCGCCCCGCCGCCGCCGCCGCCGAGGGTCACCGGGTCTCGGTCCCGCGAGTCTCTTCGCCTAGCTCCAGCCTCGCGCCCTGCGCCCCGGCTGCGGCCTGGCCCACCAGCCCCTCCTCCGGGCCTCTTCTCTCCCGTGAGTCCCCGGAGCTTCCTGGCCCTGCTCGGCCTCCCTCCCACTCCCTGCCTGAAGACCAGCTGGGGCCCCTCAGTCGGCCCAAGGCTGACTGTCCCGACGAGGGAGCCCCTCCGTTGACAGCCCAGAAGAAGGTAACCTGATCCTTTCCTGGCCAGCCCAGGAAGAACTAGGATTTCCGCAGCATTCCAGATGCAGACATGCCCACTCAAGGTCACGCTGCTCCCAACCGCTGGCCCCTTCAGTCTGGGAGGACCCCACGCTCAAGGGCAGATGAAGGAGAAGCCTGTCACAGAGGGTCTCAATTCCCTTTCGGGCTCACCCTGGTCCCTTCTCCCTGAACCCTGTACAATGTAAACCACACAGCCTCACCCACTTCCTTGTTTCCCATCCTGGTGAGGACTCCTCACCTAGGCCTAAGACTGGAGTGACCCCGTAACTTGCCATCCGTACAACTGTGTCCCTTTGGGGAAATGAGAATTCACCCAACAGCAAGCAGAACCTGGGTAGCCCCCAGGCAAAACCCACCGCCACCTTCTCAGACCCCTTCTACTCTTGGCTCCTCGCTGGCTGCTGAGGGGAAGGCTAGGCCCCAGTTCTGGCATTGTTTCCCTGAGTGAATTCCCTCTGCCTCCTGCAAAAACAGCTGCCTTGGCTGCCTATGCAGCTCTGGTGAAGTGGTCCACCAGAGGAATGTGCTTTTCTATAAGCTGTGCGGGAACATCCTCAGCGCACAGTGATCTCCAAAAAGAGCGGGCTTACAATGTAGGCATTCTGGGACACTAACACGAAAATAAGTAACTAAACATTTACTAAGACATTCATGCTCCATCCGGGTTCGACAGCTTCCTACAGATAACTTCTGAAGGAACACAGAGCAATTTACAGCCTCAAATGTCACAAAACAGGCAAGGAAACCCCAGATGCACAATCACATCCCAAATCTGTGATGCTGGCATTATCTGGCACAAAATAACAAAATAATGACATTTGTGTCTGAAGAAATAAAAAAAAAAATGTAACAGGAATCCACAGGAGACTAATTTGAGAAAGAGTCTACTAAGAACAATGTAAAGTGAAACTACCAGTTTGTTTTGAGACAGCATTTCTCTGTGTAAGATCCTCAGCTGTCCTGGAATTCGCTCTTTAGACCAGGCTGGCCTTGAACTCACAGAGATCCACCTGCCTCTGCCTCCCAGGCCGAAAATACAATTTTTTTTTTTTTTTAGTTTTTCAAGACAGGGTTTCTCTGTGTAGCTTTGCGCCTTTCCTGGAACTCACTTGGTAGTCCAGGCTGGCCTCGAACTCACAGAGATCCTCCTGGCTCTGCCTCCCGAGTGCTGGGATTAAAGGCATGCACCACCACCACCAGGCCAAAAATACAAATTTTTGTTTTAGTATGAAAACTGACAGGTATAATGTCATAAGAAATACATATCCGGGACCCTTTGCCTAGGAGGCACAGAGCATGTTTTCCAAGGAACTAACATTTGCAGGCTCGCCACGACTCCCAAAGGAGCATCCAAAAAAGGCTCCTCTCCCAGTCCCCCACGGCTCCCATTCTTGAGCATCACAGCCATCATCTTCCCCTGCACACCAGTGACTACTCACACTCTAGCCTGCTGATTCCAGTCCGCGCTCCTGTGCCTCTCAGTGGGATGTATGTAATTGCACATGACCTTGTGGTCTCAGGAGGCGCTTGAGCATATAGTGTGTGGAAGGTTAACAGAAAGCAGGGGGACCCCATGTATGCATCTATGGGGAAACTGCCATCCGTACTGGGGCGGCTGCTTTATGGTCACCCACACTCTTCTAAGTAGCCCCTCTCCTGGGCTCTGCAAATGAACCAAAGGAACCCATTGGTTCCCCAAGCTGGACTTTGGCAGAACCCTTTAGTTGACTGTTAGTGCCCTATAAGGGAGGGGTAGACAGTTTATGCCTCTCTGGGCAGAGTTTCTGAAACACAACTGCAACTAAAATGTATAAATAGGCATGTGAAAGACCTTTACGTTTGAACTTCGTCTGGTTCACGAGAGAGTCCAAGCCCCTGAGATTTCTAAGTGCAGTGAACAGAGTCCTGTGTTAAAAGCAACTTTCCCCTTCATCCGTACATGAGCTTGCATTCATGCTTTGGCTGGCTGGAGAGGGGCTGGTTGCTCAAGGGGTAATCTGCGAGTAGAAGGTTGAGCATCCCAGCTCCATGTTGAGGCTCAGAGTGATTAAAAGGCTGGGGGTTAAGCCATGTCAGTGGTCACTGACTTATTAATCAAGGCTGTGTAATAGGACCTACATAAAAACCTTATCCAAAGGGATTTGGAGAACTTCTGGACTGATGTAGGAAGTTGGGACACCCCAACATCTGTACATGGGACAGAATCCCCTGCAATAAGGGCTCTCCCTGATCTCACCCTGTGAACCTCCTCAGCTGTTCGTTTATCTCCTATATGATAAGCACGAAAAGGCATGGAGAGTGCAGCCCTGAGATCCACGAGCCTTGAAAGTGGATTTATGGATGTGTGGGAGGCTCGGGTTTTCCACTGGTTCTGAACTCAAGGCAGTGCTGTGGGACTGGGTCCCCGCTTGTGAGGGCAGCAATCTCTGTACCCAGTGTCAGAATTAAATACCAGCCCTTGCCTCATCGGTGTGTGTGTGGGGGGGGGGTTGGTATGGAAACACCCACATCTGGTGTCAGAAGTGGTGTGAGCAGCAGTTTTTCTTTAACACTTGAGCACCGCTGAAGAGATAAAACGTCACTTGAAGTTATAGGTGACATTGGGGCTGGTTCCAGCAGCAGCCGCCGCCGCCTCATACTGTGGGAAGGAGGGAAAACCCTCCCTGCAGCAGGGAGACTTTCCTGTGGCCAGAGAATGTCTTGAATTGACACTGGTTTTAAGGGTTTGTTGTTTGTGAGGCTTTGAAGAGCACTGATAAAAGTCAGCCGGCTTCAGTCACTCTTACTATTATTGTTGCAGTAGTCATTTATTACTTCTTACTGATGAAACTGTGACCCCCACCATAAGGACACACGCTTCACCTTGCAAACCGATCTGAATCCACCTGGTGCACCAACTGCACCTGTATAAAAGACCAAGACTCACCCTCAGATCCTTCACTCAACACCAGCAAAGCGGACTTCACAGTGCAGCAGAGAGGTGTGCGGTTGGCTGTTCTGGAACCCTGCCCTGCCCTTCTGCTCTTCTAATCGGGATTCCCAGCATCCATAGCATGGAGCCTGCACTGGGTGCATGTCATCGGTGCTTAGAAGTGCATTCAGGGACCAAGAATGGGGACTCTGGACAAGTCAGGGGCATGGCACAGAGAATCCAATGCCAGCATGCATGCTGAGTTGGGCACTAGAGTAAAATGTACCTTCAAATTGTTCACTATACACTCAGAAAAGGAACACACTCACCTACAGAATCCACAGGATGTGATGTGACCAGCTGCCCCAAGCTCCTGCTGCTGTGACTTCCCCAACATGCCGGACAATGACTCTCTGGAACTGTGGCTCAAATAAGCCTCTTACCCCTTACCACTTCTGTCAGGGCACGTCACTGTCACGGAAGTTATCAAGACAGGTGTGTCCCTCTAGTCCTGTCCTTCTTGCTTTAGCTGGAGTCTGACACAAAAGCGAGCATCGTGCCCTCCCTGGCCATGGAAATGCCTCTGCACGGCACTGTGGATTTGCTGTGAACTGCTGTGCCCCAGCCAAGGTTCCTACCACACAAGGACATGTTAGTGTTCTTCTGTCTCTGAGTTCTTATTAGGAATGAACGTCTGATTTTTATAAACTCCAATAAGCTAAATAAGAAGCTCCCTCCACACACACTTAACATTGTGAGTGTGGTTCGTAGGTGTGAATTCCACACTTCTCTCACCTCTGGCCATCAACTCCATCTTCTCTGTTCCTTTACTGTACTTAGCTGTGTTCATCTCAGACCTATGTGCTGGTCCCTCCTCCTAGGATGCTATTCCCTCAGGAGTCTGCATGATTTGTTTGCACACTGACTTCATGTTTCTTGATGCAGTATCACTGGCATGAAGTGATCGTCCCATGCCCACTGTCACATGTGGACTGTGTCCCCCTGTAATGCATATGCTGAAATTCTAGCCTCAAGGGTCTAGGAATGTGACATTGCAGGTGGAAAACTGGAATGCAGAATCAGTGCAGATGTGTTAAGATGAGCTCATACTAGAGAAGAAAGATCCCTATTCCAGTACAACGAAGGTTTTGCTAGAGGAACGGGGTGGGAGCTGTGGCTTAGTCAGTAAAGCACTGCCTTGAAAGATGAGGACCCGAGTTCAATCCCCAGAACCTACATAAAACAAGCTGAGCATGGTGGCGTGCACTGGGAATCTCAGCTCTAGGGAAGCGGAGACAGTAGACTCTTGGGGAAGTTAGCAACTTTCAGGCCACTGAGAGACCCTATCTCAAAAAAGAAAAGAAAGAGAGAGGGAAAGAAAGAAAGAAAGAAAAAGGAAGGAAGGAAGGAAGGAAGGAAGGAAGGAAGGAAAGAAATGTGCCAGCACCTGAGGAACACAACATCCAAGGTTGTCTTCCAGTGTGCACGCACGCGCGCGCGCACACACACACACACACACACACACACACACACACACACACATGAGAGAGAGGAGAGGGAGAGAGAGAGGAGGGGGGGAGAGAGAGAGGAGGGGGGAGAGAGAGAGAGAAATCTGGACACAGACATGCGTGCAGGAAGGAGGAACAGCAAGTGAAACTAGAGACAAAGATGGGCTTCATCTTTCCTGGGTGAAGGGAAGGCGCAATAGTACAAGCAGTGCATTCAACTCCCCCCCCACGCCGCCTCTGAAGGATCCTGTCAGCACCTTGACCTCAGACTCTTCCCTTTCTGGGAACGCAGGCCATCTGTCCATCAGGGTGCCCGGTCCATGCCCCTTAGTTCATGGCAGTCAGGAAATGGGCCCCTTCAGTCTGCAGATGTCACCACAAACCAGTGCTGGCCATCCTGCCCTGCTCCTTTCTCAGACTTCTTCTCTTGTCCTCAATACAGCTCCCATCAGGGCTCAGACCTGAGGGGTGCTCCCTGGTCTGAGTGCCTGGGAGTGGGTCCCCAGAATGGCAGCAACAGCCAAGTGTGGCAAATGCCTGTACTTCCAGCCCTGGGGAGGCTGAGGCAGGGGGGTTCAAGACCAGCCTGAGCTGCATGGCAAGATGGTCTCAAAAACCAAACACAACCCCTTCTGTGCTGCTATACTGCTTGGAAAATGTGTTTGTCCCAATATAACTGAACAGTTAGGGGCCAGTGAGAGCATAGTGGGAATTTTAAAATTGAGTTCATCTTTGACACTGTGTGTATGTGGGGGGGGGGGGAGTATTCACCATTTGAAAGCCAGACATCAAGTGTCTTCCTAATCACTCGTCACCTTATTTTTTTCAAACTTTATTATTTAAAGAAGTTGTAGCTGTGCGGTGGTGGCGCACGCCTTTAATCCCAGCACTCAGGAGGTAGAGGCAGGTGGATCTTTGTGAGTTCAAGGCCAGCCTGGTCTACAGAGCGAGATCCAGGAAAGGCGCAAAGCTACACAGAGAAACCCTGTCTCGAAAAACCAAAAAAAAAAGTTGCAAATAAAAAAAATTAGCACTCACCACAGTTAAGTTTCACATTGGATTTTGTAGATCCACTACTGAATATGTCTTTATACACTTATTCACTACCTAACAGGGAAAATCCACGACAGAACTACAAAAGGGACTCACTCACTTTCCTCTTTCCTAACACGTGTCTGTTACCTGCTCTCAGTCCGTCCTCTTTCCTTAATAGGCAGCCTTTCTTGTTCTGCTTTCTCTATCTTGAGCTGTACCCCCACACACATTATTTTGGTGTTTTGTTTTGTTTTGTATTTGAGACAGGTTCTCTCACGTAATCTGGAACTCACCGGTTCAGCTAGACTGCCTGGCCGGCAAAGCCCGGGATCCTCCTGTCTCCACTGCTCTCCTGTGACTGTAGGCGAGTGTGGCTGGGGCTCCCTCCCCACTCAGCTCCGCAGGCTTGCAGAGCTGGCATTTGACTGTCTTCCCAGTCCCACGTGTATTTGGTTGGTTGGTTATTTTTTAATTACATTTTACATTTATTTGGGGGTGGGGGTGTACAGACACCATGGAGCAGTTTGGAGGTCAAAGGACAACTTGGGGGAATTGGTTCTTTCCGTCCCTCAGGTGGGTCCCAGGGATCAAACTCAGGCTGCCAGGCTTGGTACCCGGTGCCTTTACTCAGGGAGCCATCTCATCAGCACCTGTTGGTGGTTTTTGTCTTTTGTTTTTTTGAGACAGGTTTCTCTATATAGCCCTGGCTGTTCTATAACTCATTATGTAGACCCAGGCTGGCCTCAGACTCACATAGATCCTTCCTCAGCCTCCTAAGCACTGGGAGCAAAGTCATGCACCACCATGCCTGGCTCTGTTGGTGGTTTTTTTTGTTTTTATGTATATGGGAGCTTTCCCTGCATGTATGTTTATGCACTGTGTGCATGGAGTGTGTGCAGAGACCAGAAGAGAGCAGTGGGTCTCCTGGAACTGAGGTTACAGACAGTTGTGAGCCACTGTGCAAGAGCTGTGAATTGAACTGAGGTACTTTGGAAGTGCAACCAGTGCTCTTAAACTTGGAGTGAGCTCTCCAGCTCTCTGTTGGTGACTTTTAAGGTAGGGTATCATGTACCTGAGGGTCATCTGTACTCCTGATCTTCCCAACTTCACTTCCCACGTGCTGGGATGATAGGTGTGTACTACCATGCCTGGTTCATATTTGTGAATTCTCACCCTCCTTAAATTCCCCCATTGTTCTTGCCTGCGAAATGCAGAAAACTGTGACACAGGGCACTTCTATGTGAAGATGGTGGCCATCTGGATGGGAGCCCAAGAGAGGCCAGTTCATGGTGGGCAAGTGAGATCCTGAGTGAGGGTAAAATGGCACAGGAATGCCAGCTTCTGAACTGGGCTGGGCCTGCTAGCCATCAACATTTGACGCTGGAGGTTGCAGCCAGGTAGCTGTTACCAGTGAGACACTCATTTTACACCTACAAATGGCCATCCGGGTGAGCCAGTGAGGGGTGGCTGAGTCCTGAGGTCGTTTCTCTGATGTCACTTCATTTCCAAGACACTGTAGGACTTCCTCAAGCTCAGCTTCTTCTTCCTTTAGAAGGACAAAGAAATCAGAATGTCTCTGGAGTCCCATTCAGAACCATCAGGATCTGTGTTTGCCCAAATTATAATACTCGGATTCTAAGTGCTTTGGTTCAATCTTAAACTGGTATGTTGAGACCCAGCCACTCAAGAGATAAGACAATGAAAGGTGTGGGGACTGGCTCAGTGGCCAAGAAAGCTTATCAGGCAAGCACAAGGACATGAACTCAAACCCCCAGGATCTGTAAGGGCTGAGCATGGTTGTGTGTGCCTGAACCCCAGTGCTGAGGGCAGAGACAGCTGAATCTGGGACCGGCCAGACAGCCAGCCTAACCTAAATGAAGAGGCTCAGTGAGAGCCCGTATTTCGAGGGAACAGGGTAGAGAGTGATAAAGCAGGGCCCTGGCGTCCGCGTGCATTCCATCCACGTAGATAGGAACGGGAGTGGAAGGGAAAAACGTAAGTACTGCCTTTGTCACAGATGACATTGGGGGCTCGAGTGGACTGTGCCGGGGCCTCCCTCCTCCTGAGTCCCAGTTTTGACTATCTGCCCAGTCTTATGCAGTCTCAAGAGTCTGTGTGCTTTATGCATACAGCCAGCTGCACACAATATTCCACCGTATTCCGGGGTGCTTTTCCCTGACTCTCTGGCTCATTAGGTGTGGCCGTGCTAGGAGCCCTTGGACGCATCCTGGGAACTTTGGCTAAAGTCAGAGCACCTCACTGCTCTCCAGACCTCTTCCTGTAGGAGGAACCTGGGGCCTCAGCACATCTAAGCACATCGAGAAGGAACACTGTGCCTGGGAAATTAGCATCTGAGGAACAGCTGTGTGCACTTGCGGACTGCACACACAGGCCACTCTGCTGAACATGGGAAATAGCGCAGCACCACTGAGGAGTCCGCCAGCAGGCATGACAGGTGGACGGCTGTGGGCATCACCTGTAGAACAAGTGACCGCTTCCCTCCAGCCAATAGTGTAGCCTCGCTAACTTGAACACCATCCTGAACCTAGCTGTAATGTCAGGGAGAAGGAACAGGAGAGTTCCTGTGATGGGGGGCGGGGGGCAAGGACAGAGCTGGAAGGGACTCCTGCTGTCTACAGGAAAATAAACAATTTAAAAGAAAAGGCCTTAATCTGGTACTACAAGATGGCTCAGGCTGGGTGCCTGGTCTACAGAGCAAGATCCAGGACAGGCACCAAAACTGCACGGAAAAACCCTGTCTCAAAAAACCAAATAAAGGCAGAGCCAGGTGGATCTCTGTGAGTTCGAGGCCAGCCTGGCTACCAAGTGAGTTCCAGGAAAGGCGCAAAGCTACACAGAGAAACCCTGTCTCGAAAAACCAAAATAAATAAATAAATAAATAGAATAGAATAGAATAGAATAGAATAGAATAGAATAGAATAGAATAGAATAGAATAGAATAGAATGTCTTGTTATTAACCCGGTATAACTGACACAGGCCTAGGAGCACAGATTTCAAAGAAGGAATTTAATAACGTTCACAGTCAGGGCAAAGGTGCCTGTCAATCAGCACTGTCAGGGAATGCATTAAGACACTCAGATAGAGTGGATATGGTGGGGTACGCCTTCAGTCCCTGTACTTGGGAGGCAGAAACAGGTGGATCTCTGTGAGCTCAAAGACAGCCTAGTCTACATAGTAAGCTCCAGGTCAGCTTCAGCTACATAGTGAGACCCTGTCTCAGAGGGGGAAGTTGATGCGGGGGACTGACTCAGGCCCTCGGGCCAGTTAAGCAGGCTGGGAGATTCAGACCACCCAATGGGAGACATGACCCCCTGCTTACTGAGAAGCCGAGGCAGTCAGGGTCTGCTGTGTCAAAGCAAGGGAGATTAAGTGGGACACACACCACAGAAAGTCTAACCATCATCCAAATGTTAAGTCAGATACCAAGTTTGTTTTCTAAAGGCTAAAGCAGCCTTGGGCATCTTAAGGCCTCAGATAAACAGCCTGGTGTTTACATTTCCTTGTGGGAGGATGAAATTGTCCACACCATGCTTGCCAGAAGGAATCCTGCGGCAGCAATTTCTTTAGGAATGTTTAATTTCCCCCAACCAAACAACCAGCCACCAGGACTTAAGTGCCTTTCTGGTTGGACACTGTCCCACGGCCCTGGGAGGCCCACCCTGCATTGTTCTGGACACCCAGGCTGCAGCAGTGTACCAAAGGCCCAGAGACAAGAGTCATCTAAACTTGCTGATCCTGGAGTTCCACGGGGACCAGGCAGAGGACAAGCAGAGGAGAGGCATCTTCCTGGGACATGCACCTCCTTAGCAACATCCCAACCCTTATGCATAGCACCTCTGAGCCTACTTCAGTGGCCTCCTTTCTTTTCCCAGTCCACTCCCATTATTTTTCCTAACAGTGGGTTCATCATGGTTCAATCCAGAGGCCAAGACCAAGTTCTGGCATCTGGTCTCCAGGATCAGAAGAAGCAGTTACTCGGAACCCTAAGGATAAGAGGGAGGCAAGGAACCTGCAGGGGCCTGGTTTTGTTGTTGTTGTTGTTTGTTTTGTTTTGTTTTGTTTGTTTGTTTTTCACTTTTTTAACCTTTTTTGTTGTTTTTGTTTTTGTTTTGTGTGTGTGTGTGTAGTGTTTTAACACTTTATTTTATTTTGCGTGTGTTTTAAATTAGTGCTTTCTAAGTTCTTCTTAAAATATTTTAAAAGATGTGGATATGAGTGTGTACACGCATGTGTTTAGGGTGGTGTACATCTATGGAGGTCAGAGGTGTCCTGCTCTATCATGCTATGCTTTTTCCCTTGAGACCCAGAAAATCCTAACAATTCTGTGTGCATGTGTGTGTACGTGCATATCATGTACATGCCTGATGCCTAAGGAAATCAGAAGAGGGCATCAAATCCTCTGGAACTGCAATTATAGATGGTTGTGAGCCACCATGGGGGTGCTGGGAACTGAACCCAGGTCCTCTGAAAGAGCAGCAAGTGCTCTGAACCACTGAGCCCTCTCTCCAGCCTCACTGTCCCATTGTTATTATGAACATCAACAAAACCAGTAGAACCCCTATCCATCTCAGCCTCCTCCTGCTGCTGCTGCTTTTCTGTTTTCATGTGTATATGTGCAGAAGTCTTAAAGGGCACAGTCCCTGGATTCTAGCACGTTGTCAAAGGTGGATGTCATTTGTCAATACAGTTAAGATTAGAGAGGCAGCAGGCATCTACACCGGGGGCTCATTCTGGCGTGCTGGGTTCTACTCCCTGTGCAGTCTGTTGCTTGATGGGATCTCTGGGGTCCCTTTCATGGTTCATGGCAGTGCTGTGTGAATACCATCGTCACATGGGCCTGGGAAGAGAAGGGCCTACCTGTAGGAGCACTTTGAAGTGTGTACTGTGCTGAGACTTACTTGTGATTTTTTTTAGACAGGGTCTCACTTTGTAGCCCTGGAAGGCCTGAAACTCACTATGTAGAACAGACTGGCCCTGAACTCACAGAGATCCACCTGCCTCTGCCTCCAAAGTACTGGGATTAGAGACATGGGCCTCCACGTGGTTACTTGTGCTCTTTAAAAAAAAAGAAAAAGAAAGAAAGAAAGAAAGAAAGGAAGAAAGAAAGAAAGAAAGAAAGAAAGAGAGAAAGAAAGAGAGAGAGAGAGAGAGAGAGAAAGAAAGAAAGAAAGAAAGAAAGAAAGAAAGAAAGAGAAAAGAGCCGGGTGGCAGTGGTGCACGCCTTTAATCCCAGCACTCAGGGGGCAGAGCCAAGCAGATCTCTGTGATTTCAAGGCCAGCCTGGTCTACAGAGTGAGATCCAGGACAGACACCAAAACTACACAGAGAAACCCTGTCTTGAAAAAAACAACAACAACAACAAAAAAAAACAAAAACAAAAAAAGAAAGAAAAGAAAAAAGAAATACATGCCTGGCAGGTGGATCTCTCTGAGTTTGAGGCCAGCTTGGTCTACAGAGCAAGTTCCAGAACAGCCAGGGCTATACAGAGAAACCCTGTCTTGAAAAAAAAAAATCAACAACAAAATACATGTCTGGGGCAGAAGAGATAGCTCAGAGGTTGAGAGTGCAATACTGCTCTTCCAGAGGACCTGAGTTCAGTTCTTAGCACCCACTTCTGGTAGCCCACAACTACCTCCAACTCTAACTTCAGGGGGTCTGATGCCCTTTTGCTGACTTCTATGGATACCCACACACACGTAGCATACACTGACACAGTTTCTCTTTCATACACACAAATATAAAAACAAGTATTTGTTTACTTACTGGTTTTTTGAGTTTCTCTGTATAGCCCTGGCTGTCCTGGAACTCTTTCTGTAGACCAGGCTGTCCTGGAACTCAGAAATTCACCTGTCTCTGTCTCTGCCTCCTGAGTACTGACATGAAAGGCATGTACCACCACTGCATGACTTAAACACAAGTATTTGAAGGATGTGCCACATCCCAGATCTGTCTACTTCTTGTCTGCAGAGCATTGTGAGCTGCTACTCCATGTTATGTTTCCATGTAGCTCTCAGTACTCAAGATGTTCTCCAAAGCCTCTAAATAGGACGCAATGTTACCTCAGGAGCTTGATTTTTTCTGGAGTCGGTTCTCTCCTTCCAACTTTACTTCATTCTGGGCACTGAACTTAGGCTATCAGGTTTGTGCTTCAAGTGCCTTTATATGGTGAGCTATCTCACTGCCCTCACTAATTTGAACTTTGCATCTTTTGAATGTTTTGGTTTAGGATTTTATTTTATTTTTATTTTTTTATTCTTTATGTGCATTGGTGTTTTGCCATAGAACTGGAGTTACAGACAGTCTGTAACATGAGCTGCCATGTGAGTGCTGGGAATTGAACTCGGGTCCTCTGGAAGAGCATTCAGTGCTCTTAACCACTGAGCCATCTCTCCAGTCCTGGTTTAGGATTTTTTAAGATTTATGTACTATGTATACAGTGTTCTGCCTGCATGTATGTCTGCACACCAGAAGAGGGCACCAGATCTCACTATAGATGTGAGCCAACATGTGGTTGCTAGGAATTGAACTCAGGACCTCCAGAAAGAGCAGCCAGTGCTCTTAACCGCTGAGCCATCTCTCTAGCCCTGGTTTGGGATTTTTGAAACATGCCTTGCTATATTACACAGGACTGCCACAAACATTCTATGTAGCCCAGGCTGTCCTCAAACTGCCTCAGAGACAGGTGTGGTGGTGCCTTTAATCCTAACACTTAGGAGCAGAGGCAGGTGGATCTCTGAGTTCAAGGCCAACTTGGTCTACAGAGGGAGTTGCTGGACAGTCTGTGTCAAAAGGAAAAAAAAAAACAAACCTGCCTCGGCTTCTTAAAGGCTGGGATTATAAATGGGCTCTATTGCACCAGGCTGGGCTCTGCTTTCTATTTGTCTGTCTTTGGAGATAGTAATCCCTTGTTATATGGCCCTGACTGACCTGAAACTCCCTATGTAGACCAGGCTGGCCTTGACCTTGTAGCAATTCTCCTGCCTCACCTTCCCGCATGCTGGAGTACAGACATACACCATTTGACTCAGCTCCGTTCTACACCAGGTTTCTACAGCTAATGTGATCAGGCCATGGAAGCAGAACACCATGATGCAGACAACTGAGTCTAGGTTGTTCTTCTGGGACTGCGGAGCTAGAATTGATAATCAAACCCACCGAAAGCATTTGCAATGCTATGTTAAATTGTTTTAAATTGCTAATTCAAACAGTTGGATCTACGGCCTGAGTTAAATGGGCAACATCATAGTAGTTACTTCTTCATCACTGCTACTAAAAGGCATGATAGAAAAGGAGGAATGTTTATTTTAGATCACGGTTTGAGGAATTTCAGTCTACCTTGGGGGAGGCATGGTGGAGCTCATGGAGCAGAGTGTGGCAGAGGCTCTATCCATACAGCAGACCAGGAAGTAGGAAGTACCATCACAGCAGACCAGGAAGCAGGAAGTACCATCACAGCCGACCAAAAAGCAGGAAGTACCATCACAGCAGACCAGGAAGCAGGAAGTATGGGGCCAGAAGCTTCAAAGCTCAGCTCTCAGTGACCTAATTCTCCCGGCCAGGCCCACAAAAGCTGGAGCCCAAAACACATCAAGAGGAAACTGTTCTCATTAGTTGTTTACAGCATTCATGAGAGTTCACATACAGCCACTAGACTCAATGGAGTGTGTCCCTAACACCCATGCCTTGCCAGAAACAGCCACCAACAGCTGAATGTGACCTGTAGAAGTCTGTGGGCTGAGTGATCTGCTCCAAGCAAGTTACAGCGATGACCAGTGACACATTATGGTCTATGGTGAACCCTTTTGGAAATACTCATAAGAAAGTGAAGAGAGTTTAGCTTTAGGATAGAAGACAAGAAGCAAGGCTGAGCTTTTCGTTCTAGACTTTTCTGAACTCTACCATGTGAATTACTTTCCCTTCAGTGCCAATACGTTGCACTGGGAAAGACTAGGTCATTTAGATTTCTTTATACTTCCTGGGTTTATTTTTTAAAAGGGAAGAAGGAAGGAAGAGAAAAAGAAAATAAAGCCAGGCATGGTGGCACATCATAATCCCAGCACTCAAAAGGTAGAGGCAGGAGGATCAGGAGTTCAAGGTCATCCTCAGCTATACAGGAAGTCTAAAGCTAGCCTGGGCTATATGAGACCCTGCCTCAAAACAAACAAACAAAAGCCTGAATGAACATTCGTATGGCTTGTGCTGAAGCGCACTGAGTTCTGCTTGGTCTTCAGGTCTCCCACACTCAGGGTCCCTGCTGCAGAGCACGCTCCCCCACCCACCTTCCAGACCCAGGAACCTCTCCTCTCCTGACTTTCACAAAGTGCCACCAGGGCTGCTTTGCCAGGTCCCTCAGCTGCCCACCATCCCTTCTGCACAGGGTATCCCTGCTTCCCCACGTGTGGGATGAAGGGAAGCCTTCCCGCTCCACACACACTCTGGGGGACAGTGAGAGGCGTCTGTGTGCTCAGACTAGTCAGAGTTCTCAGAGGCAGGAAACAGAAGCAGCCTTGCCGAAGATGGGTTACAGAGGAATCACCTGGTGGAGAGGGGAGAGTTGACAGGGCCTCAGCCTGGTTGGGGTTACCTCCTGTCTCTCCACTGCCACCCAGAACTCACATGGCAACCACCGCAGCCACCAGACAGTCCTCCAGAACCCATGCTTCCCAACAAAGTTCAGTGCCGATGTCTCTGTGACAGAGGTGAGGCAGACCTGTGACTCCCAACCTGCTCACCTGGACCGTCACAGCAAGGCCTAGTACCCTGGTGTAATTAGTAATAGTGGCGTAGGGGGATGGAGAGACAGCAGTTAAGAGCACTTGTTTCTCTTGCAGAGGACCCAGGTTTGGTTCTTGGCACCCAGAGGAAACCAGATGCCTCCTCTGAACCCTGTGGGCACGAAGCATGCATAAACTACACAGACACACATACAGGCAAAACACTCACAAAGATAAAAATTTAAAATCTAAAAGAGAGGGGCTGGAGTGATGGCTCAGTGGTTAAGAGCACCAACTGCTCTACCAAAGGACCCAGGTTCAATTCCCAGTACCCACATGGCAGCTAACAACTGTCTGTAACTCTAAGATCTGACACTCTCCATTCTCACACAGACATACATGCATACACCAATGCATATAAAAAAATAAAGATAATTTTTTTTTAATCTAAAAAAGAAAGTACAGTGGCCTCTCCTTGTAGTCCCCCTTTGGGCCACTGATTACAGGTCACTCCAAGCCAGATCACAATAGCACACTCTAGTTGCAGTGGGTGTAGGGAGGGGAGCACCCAGAATGCTCAGCTCCTTCTGCAAAGGTCGCTCCCTACGCCTCACCATGGGTTGCACTGCTGGGGGTCAATATCGACCAACACTCCTGAAGCTCATTCCATCAAGCCAATATCCAAACCAACACATGCTGGGCCCCAGTGCCAGCGGCGTCCACCAGTTCACACCCCACGCCACAAGACTGCAGCATCAGCTCCGCCAGAGGAACAACCCCGGTGGAGTTCCCTGGTGGAATTCATCCCCATCCCCATCCCCACACTCCAGTCCAGAAGGGGTTCTTGATTCCCACCACAGAATAGGGATGACAACCGGCAGGGCTGCTTTGAAAGACAATTGCAGAAAGGCACCCAGCAGGGTTAGCTACAATCCCAGCACTCCTCAGACACCACAGCCAGGCCTCGCCACCTAGTGGTTACGTTGAGATATCTGTGTTTGGCTCACTGTGTACCTCGTCAGGACTTTGCTCTGGCGAAACTCAGAAGAGGGCTATCTGTGTCTTGGGCTTGGAAGTGAGGGAGAGCAATCAATGGGTGCCACTTTCTAAGAAATAGGAGTGTGAACATTAAAAGGCTCAGCGTTCTCTCCAGAAATGTCCCGTGGGACGGAACAAAGATGGGAGTAACAATTCTTAGCACTCCTGGGCACTGTGACATGTCAGTTAAATAATGTCGTGGTAGTCTCCCAGGTACCCTCACAGCCCACTAGGACAGTGGTTTCTGGCTGTTTACCTCAACACTTAGCAAGATACACATTTATCCTGTGATTCAATACACATCCACAAATTTGAACGAGACTCCCACCCCAGTGGGCCCTCTGCAGGCTTTTAAGTGTATATTCTGTCTAACATCTATAGCTTTACTCCATTAAAAAATACCTGCTGAGTGGGGCTGTAGTGGAGCACACCTTTAATCCCAGCACTGGGAAGCAGAAGCAGGAAGATCTATGAGTTTGAGGCCAGCCTGGTCTACATAGTGAGTTCCAGGACAGCCAGGGCTATGTAGAGAGACCCTGTCTCAAAAACAAAGCAAAGCAAAACGAAACAAAACTTTAATGTGTCAAGTATATATACATGTATATAATGTATAGGATAGAACTCTTTGTAAGATTTATTTTAGACAGATTAGAGACAGAGGCAGGGAGATCTCTGAGTTTAAGGCCATCCTGGTCTACAGAGCAAGTTCCAGGACAGCCAGGCTACAAAGAAAAACTCTGTCTTGAGAAAACAACAAAAATATTTATTGTTATGGCTGGGGAATTGGCTCAGTGGTTAAGAGCACTCACTGGCAGCTCTTTTATAGGACCTGGGTTCAATTCCCGGCGCCCACACAGTGGCTCACAACCATCTGTAGCCCCAATCCTGGGGACTCTCCCATCCTCTTCTGGCCACTGTGGGTATTTGCCTGCACATGGTATACAAACACGTATGCAGGAAAAACACTCATACACATAAAAATTAAAGGGAAATAAATTTTAAAGGTTTATTTCTATTATTTTAATATGTGTATGTTGGAGGGGGGTATGTGCACATGAGTGCAGGTCCCTACAGAGGCCAGAGGCATCAGATCCCCCTGGAGCTGGAGTTATGGGTGGTTGGGAACCAGATCGGTGCTGAGTATCATCAAACTCAGGTCCTCTGCAAGAACAGTAGACACTCAACTTCTGAACCACCTCTCTAGGTCCAGGCATAAGTCCTAAAACACTGGGCAAATTCTCCTGTATCCCTCAGATCACAAAAACATGAGACCCAACTAAAATAAACATTTTTACCTCCACCTTCCGGGTGTGGGTGGGGCTTAATGGCTACAAAAGGCAAAGGTTTCACTTCAGTGGTGTGGGTCTCTGGATAATCACAGCTGATTCTTCAGCCCCAGCTGACCAGAAACCACAGATTCTTAACTCAAATATATCACAAGAACAGCCTTGATAAGCTCTCTGAGGGATTCTCAATCTTTCCTCTGGAACTTCACAAGCCAGGTCTCCGTCTGTACTGCTCTCAGCACTCCGTACCTTCCAAGCCTCCACAGAGCAGCCATTTAAGCTCTGAGTGCTCAAGGGCTTTTCTAGCCTTAGCCTCCCAAATCCTTCCACAAGCCTCTCACCGCAGAACAGCAGTCCCGGCCGGCCGCCGTCACAGCCGTACCCCAGCTAATGCGTGTGTGTTTGTGTAGGCTGTACCAGTTCTCTTCTAGTCTGCCTTCTGTGATAAACAAAGACAACTGTGGGGAGGGGAAGGCTTTGTTTCATCTTACATCTTACTGTCTGTCCGTCACAAAGGGGAGTCAGGGCAGGAGCTTGAAACGGGAAACTGGAGGCAAGAACTGAAGCAATGCCGGGTGGAGACAGGAGGGTCCTGGGGGCTTGCTGGCTAGAGAGTCTCACCCAATCAGCAAGCTCCAGGTCTAATAAAAGAAACAAAACGGTGGAGAGCAGTGGAAGAGGGCACCCAAGTCAGCCTCCGTCCTCTGCACACGCAAGGCTCTCAAGAGACTGCACCGGCCCTGGGAAGTTACAGCACACACCCAGGAACGAGAACATCACGGGGGTCCCCCACCCCACCCTGCACAGGGTGAGTTTACATCCTCTTACTAGCCTTGGTCCCTCACAGCCTTCTTTTTATTTTTTCCATTTTTATTTATTTATTTATTTTTCTATTATCAGCTTGCTACAGTACAAATTCTTATCCTAATAGTGAGGGGTTTCACTGAGGCTTGCCCAGTGATTGGGTAAAACCAAAACGTATTACAAGCCACAGTCATCCTAGGGTCCCCCTTGCTATGTAGCCTCCCTGGTTCTGTGGGTTGCAGTCACTCACAGCCTTCTCTACTGCCTCACCCCAGGGAAAAGGAAGAGCAGGTGAAAGTACCCCGTGATACACCAGCGGGGCTAAGTCATTCCTGCTGGGAGTCCCGTCCTTGACTTCAGCCTCGGGAGTGGAGAGCGTCGTCCAGGGTCCTGAGATCAGGGCTAGCGCAGTGGTGCAGCCCGGAGCTGGCATTCCTTCTGCCTTTAGGTGGACGTGAGGCTGGCTCTGAATCAGTGTGCTTTGTTTAGTTTTGTTTTGGTTTTGTTTGTTTGTTTGTTTGTTTTTCTAGACAGGGTTTCTCTGTGTAATTTTGGTGCCTGTCCTGGATCTTGCTCTGCAGACCAGGCTGACCTTGAACTCACAGAGATCTGCCTAGCTCTGCCTTCCTAGTGCTGGGATTAAAGGTGTGCACCACCGCCGCCCGGTTTAGGAGCCATGTGCTAAGATCTGCCTTGAGGCTCACTAAGCTCCTCTACCTCTGAACCACATGAGGCCAGTTTTTAGGGCCCTTCTGGAATGACTACCTAGCTCTGGGCCCAGGTAGGATTAATGTGTATCCAGCAAGCAAGGAGCAATGAACCCAAGTGATTCTTCCCACTTGGGAAGTTCTCTGCCTGAAGACAGATGTGGCTGTGTCCACACACCTCACCGTAGTCCACACAGACAGGGCCCAAGGCAGAGTCCCTCGAAAGCTTCCTCAGACTCTCGACTGTGACCCACTGCAAGATGTGAATTTTGTAATATTGTTCAATAAGTGCAGTGCACACTCTCAGGTCGGAAGACACTGAGACCCTGGAAACAACAGCAGAGGACAGGTCTGAGGTCACATAACCGGGCCCCTCACCAGGGGCCAACACCACAGTGACATCCTGTCTATGAGGAGGGGCCAACTTCTGCAAGGAAGACATTGGGAGTCCCCTTCCAGGTCAGTTGCAAATGTGGAAATCGAGGACCCAGGCTCAGCCTCGGTGCCTTTATCCAGGAAGGAAGAAACATTGGACTGAAGAAACTTCTGCAGGGGCATGAAGGCTTTGACTCATGAGTGAGCTTAAGGGGGTGCAGGCAGAGCACATGCTGCCCAAGTAATCTGTGCCTCGGCTAACTGTCACAGGAGATGCCCTCCCACATGCCACCCCCTGCTGAGGCCTTTCTTTCCATGCCCTATGTCAGTGGCAATGCTTAGAACCTGCCTTCCTGAGAGTTCAAATAACAAGATGACAGAAAACAAAGCCAAGCCTCATGTGGTGGTGCAGGCTGAAAATCCAACACTTGGGACATAGAGGAAGGCCTAGCCGGGTGGTAGTGGTGGTGCAACACCTTTAATCCCAGCATTCTGGAGGCAGAGGCAGGCAGATCATCCTGAGTTAGAGGCCAGCCTGATCTACAGATTGAGTTCCAGGACATCCAGGACAGCTACACAGGAAAACTGTCTAAAAAAAAGGAGTTCAAGGTCAGCCTAGGCAATCTAGCCCAGCAACCATGTGTCAGAAAACCAGGAGTTGAGGTTGGAGTTCAATGGTTAGGGTGTTCAAAGCTCTGAGTTCTACCTTTGGCATTGGGGGTGAGGCTGCAACATGCTGTGTTAATGCTGTATGCCTATAATCTCAGCACTCACGAGCAGAGGCAACAGAATCATCATGAGTTCAAGGCCAACCTAGGCTACATAGAAAGACCCTGTCTTAGCCCCCCTGCCAAGAAAAAATGGGCTGGGGCTATAGCTTGGTTGATAATGTTTGCCTAGCATGTACAAGTCCCTAAGTTTATCTCTAGCACCTCATATAAACTGGACAGGGCTGTACCATGAGTAACCCCAACACTTATGAGATAGAGGTCAGAAGATCAGAAGTTCAAAGTCCTTCTCAGCTGATAGTGAGTTTGAGGCCAGCCTGGGCTACATGAGACTCTACCTCAAAAACAAAAATATAAATAAACAATATAACTCACCAAAAAGTAAAATCCTTCTCCAGGCCCACCCCTCCCACTCAACACACCCCTTGCCACACAACGACCCCCCTCAAATATTACCCACTGCCTGCTGCCTGGGCTGTGAACTTCTCTGAGCAAAGAGCAAGTTTATGAACAGCTGACCCAGATTCCAGAATTGACAGAGGACGTCTCCCTGGCAGTTGAGGAAGTGTGCTGAGATGAATTTAAATGTTACTACTCTCTGAAGCAGAAAAGCTTGATGGCAAGGTCAGGCAGCTTTTACCCGGGGTGGGGGTTGGGTGAGGGTGTTGGTGCCAGCATTCTCCAAAGGCCAAAGCCCCAGGCAGGCAGGACCCAGTCAGCTCAGGGCTCTCCTTCAAGCTTCAGGCCATCTCCTAGAATGTCTGCAGAAGGATATATGCTTTAAACCTTAAGTACCCTGAATTTTATCCAGACCTTGTGACCTGATTTTTTTTTTTCTATCCTCAGAAACCTACAAGGTGGCAATAGAATTTTCTGTTTTAATCCTAACACTCATCAAATGAGGGCATGACCCTCAAGCAAAAGACAGGAACATCAGGAAGTAGGAAGGAAGCTGTGACAGACATATCAGCCAGGGCCACTGTTCCCCTCGACCCTTCATCTGCCACGGTGGAAATGGGGAGAGGGGACAGGCCCAGGCCAGTCACACGTAAGAGTGTGTATTGACGTGAGACTCACCTCCCTCCTCCCAAACTCCAGCGAATATAAGTGGTCCAGGAAATTCACACTTCCCACAAGCTGCTCCCAGCCCATGGCCTAGTGTGGTAAGAACACTAAGGCTGGCAGCCATGAGGAGTCAGGATAGTCAATCCCGGCTCCATAATTCACTGGTGGCCATGCCTAGGGTGCTGAGGACACTGCCGACCTTCCCTGCTTGCCTCAGAGCTTGACCTAGTCTCCCTAGGAACCTCAGGCCTTGACTTGCAGGGATACTCTGTGCTCAGACACCCCAGCCCAGGGTACACAGCCTAACAGAGTAGCCGGTGTCCCATGAAGACTATGCAAAAAGCAAAGCCTCCAGCCCACACAAGGCAGGGCTAGTCTAAAGGAGACAGACTGTGCTCCACATTCTACAGGCAACAGGATCTCAGGACTAGAGAGCACTGAACAGAGACAGCAGGATGAGGGGAGATGTCAACAACGCACAACAGCAGGAAAGCGGCACGGTAAGAGGACCAAGCAGTGAGCCCAGCCATGGAGGGCCCGGCCGGAAGTTCCGACTACAATGAATAGAATTCATTGGACACAGCCGAGGCACAAACCAGTAGATGGGAAGATCTCACGGAAGAAGCTTCCTAGAAGGAAGTGGAGTAAGACCGAAATAGAAAATTTGTTTATTTATAATTTTGTTTTTGAGGTAGAGTCTCATGTAGCCCAGGCAGCTCCCCAAGCCAGTGATGGGGAGAAAAGGTAAGGGCCAACCAGGCGTGGTGACTCAGGAGTTCACAGTCACCCTCAAATACACCATGTGATTGTTGAGCTTGAGGCCAGCTTGGCCTACATGAGACACAATCTCAAAACAACATCGGAGAGGAAGGAGAGCCAAGAAAGGGTAGAAAGGAACACGTTCCAGGCAGGCGTGGTGTGTGCAGCCGGAGTCCAGCACTGGGAGGCCGAAGCCAGCCTGGCTACGTCGGGACATTGTTTGGAACAGAATTTTTTCTCCCAACTTTGTTTAGATTTATTTTTACTTGTGTGTGTGTGTGTGTGTGTGTGTGTGTGTGTGTGTGTGTGTGTGTGTGTGTGTGTATGAGTGTGAGAGTATGCTACATGTGTGCAGGTTCCCACTGAGGCCAGAAGAGGTCATTAGATCCTTTGGAGCTAGAGTTACAGGCAGTTGTAAGCCACCTAATGTGGGTACTGGGAACTCAACTCAGGTCCTCTGGAAGAGGAGCAAACTGAACCCTGAGCCATTGTTCCAACCCTCTCCCCATCCTTAATGTAAAGATTTTATGCTGTAATTTTTTTTTTTTTCTTGAGACAGGGTCTCACAGTGTAGACCAGACTGGCCTGAAATTCACAGAGATCCACGTGTCTCTGCCTCCCAAGTGTTGGGACAAAAGGTGTGTGCCACCATGTCCAGCTGTGCATAAACTTTTAAAGCCACACAAAGGAATGTTAAACTTAGGCTAGCCTGGGCTAGACAAGACCTAGTCTCAAAATAAACAAATAAATAATGGACTTACTAGGTTGGCTTACATAATAAGGCTGAAGAGTCTAGCAGTGGCTGGCACACTGCGGGGGGGGGGGGGGGGGGGGGGGGGGGGGGGGGGGGCGCTGGGGGGTTGTCGACCCACTCCACCCAATCAGGAAGCAGCAGAGGCAGGCACTGGCACAGTGCTTTTTCCTAGAGCTTTTCACCTGGCCGCTGGTTGGAAGGACCATCCATATTCCTTTTGAGAATGTCCTTCTCAGTCACTGTCCCTCATGTCAATCCTCTCTGGACTCCGTCCCCTCTCCCCACCAGACACACAGGTGAGTTTCACCAGCACTAGGTATTTGTTTGTTCAGTCAAGCTGACAGACAGACAGACAGACGGTTACCCACAGACACAAATGAAAACAAAGTAAAGTAAAACCTAGCCAAGGCCGAAAGGAGAAAGGTCCCGGATGTTATTAACTTGAGAAGCAGAGGCACTGAGCAAAAAGGCTGTGGACAGTTGGTCTCTCTTGGTCTGCTGGAGTTACCACACAGACATTAATCTAAACAGAAAGCTAGAAAAGAGCTGCGTGCAAGGTACACATCTATAATCCCAGCACTCAGGAGGCAGAGGCAGGTGGATCTCTTGAGTTCAAGGCCAGCCTCGTCTACAGAGTGAGTTCTAGTACAGGTTCCAAAGCTACACAGAGAAACCCTGTCCCAAAACACAAAAACAACAATAAACAAAAAAAGAAAGAAAGAAAAAGAAATTATATCTGAAAAGCAGAAGCCAGCCTCTAGGGAGTCTTATAGCCCACAAAGAAAGAACACACATAACAGGTGCTTACAAAAATCTACCCCTGCCGGGCGGTGGTGGCGTACACCTTTAATCCCAGCACTTGGGAGGCAGAGGCAGGTGGATCTCTGTGAGTTCGAGGCCAGCCTGGAATACCAAGTGAGTTCCAGGAAAGGCGCAAAGCTACACAGAGAAACCCTGTCTTGAAAAACCAAAAAAAAAAAAAAAAAAAAAAAAAAAAAAAATCTACCCCAAGCTTCCTGCACCTCAACATGTTGCAAAGCATAGATTTTACACTGCAAAGAGCAAACCTTACATTGAAAAATGAGCCCCAACTACACACCACTGGATAAGCTATTCCTACCATAAAGGATGAACTTCAAAGCCTCTTTGCAGTCTGTGGTGGAGGACACCTTTATGTATGTATGTATATATGTGTGTGTGTATGCATGTTTTTCGAGATAGGGTTTCTCTGTGTAGTTTTGGTGCCTGTCCTGGATCTTGCTCTGTAGACCAGGCTGGCCTCGAACTCACAGAGATCCACCTGCCTCTGCCTCCCGAGTGCTGAGATTAAAGGCATGCGCCACCGCCGCCCGGCTAGAGCACACCTTTAATTCCAGCACTAGGAGGCAGAGGGGAGAAAAGGAAGCTAACATCCAGACATGGGAAGCCACCTAGGCCCTCTGAGATGTGGGACAGATACTCAGCTCCAAGCTTCTAAGCAGAATTGGAAATGCAACCAACCAAGTGTGCATGCTACATGTTACATTCTTAGGAGAAGGGTGTATTGGGAGCAGGCAGGCTGGCAGATGGACAAAATGTTTATTCATACACACTCAGCAGTAAAAAGGCCAGCCATCCCCCGCCACGCCCCCCGCCTATGCCTTCTCCAGCATGTGTGGCTTTGATATGAGTGTTTTCTGGGTTGGTATGAGTATCAGATGTGTTTGTCATGAGAAGATAAGTGGTCTGCACTGGAGGCTCTCCCATGGTACACAGAACTCACAACCCAGACAGGACTCAAGCCCCAGAACAAATTCACCAGTGCCTTCAAAGGCTCAGCTCAGCCCATCACTGGAAGCAATTCATACAAACACACCAGCCTCTTTCTAAGCACCACAATTAAAATGAGTAGTTATCACAGTTATTTTTCATGTGCAAATGGAGAGTCCTCTGGCTGTAGCTCTTGTATACTTATTGACAAGGTGATCTGATCAAGTCACTCCTCTTGTCCCGGACCAGAACAACTATTAGAAGGTGAGTGTGGTATGAAAATGAGACCTTGGAGGGCAATGCCATTTATAGGATCGGATGAACCCATCCTAACACAAGAGCTGACATACCATTTCCTACAAATCCAACCCCGATGGAGGCATGTGGGCTCACACCCCTACAAATCCAACCCCGATGGAGGTATGTGGGCTCACACCCCTCTTTTCCATGCAGTACATCCATTGGCTCTGAGTTCTGGCTCTCAGCTTTGTACCATGGACAGAAACCAACCTTCTCACCTGCCTGCTGCACCAAGTTTTAGCTCATATCATCCAGTGCAGGACACACAGGCCTCTACAAGTGACCATGGAAACTTCTCTGCCCAGATGAGCTCCTGGGGCAATCCTATACCACACCAGGTTGTCTGGGCCAGAAGACTTTAAAGACTCCTGTTTGGTTTGTACCAGAGAGAATGCGGAGATACCTCACACATGCCGTCTCTCTGAGTTTCAGAATCACATTAAAGCCCCAGTCTTGGTGAGGAGGACTTCCTGGATCCACACCACCAAACACAGTCCAGAGAACGTCACATGGCCTCAGTACTGCATCCTGCAGATCACCCCCCTCCCCCAGACTCCAGACCCTGTACACGTTCATTTTACAAATTATAGCCGGGCGGTGGTGGCGAAGGCCTTTGAACCCAGTACTCAGGAAGCAGAGGCAGATGGATCTCTGTGAGTTTGAGGCCAGCTTGGTCTACAGAGCAGGACAGTCAGGGCTACACAGAGAAACACTGTCTTGAAGAAAAAAGAAAAGGAAGAAAATGAAAATAAAATATAATTCTAAAAAGCTAGCAAGAACACAGTATGCATACAAAGTTTCTGCCAAACACAGAGTTTGGGGTTTAGTTGGGAAGTAGCAGCTATTATTAAAATAGAGAAGTATCAGACTCATGATAGGCAGTGCGACAGAATAAAACACATTTATCTAGTTTTTAAAAGATTTAAATCCAAACTTAGAAGGCATTTTTTTTTAATCTAGGGATGAAATATTTTTAGCTAGCAGTGAGGTAGGAGAGAGTCCTCAGATTATCTAAATCGAGATTCTCCCCCAGCCCTGGTTCCAGGCTGTCTCTTACTCATGTTTCTCTTCTGAAAAGCAGGAGTTGGAACCGAAGGCCCCCTGCGCCCCTTCCATTCCCATTTCACAGCAGAAATTGCCAACTGGTACTCACCAGCTAGACACTACCCATCTTGTTTGGTCTGTGTGGATTTTTAATCTGAGGGTTTATCTCCACTAATTAAATGTAATGTCTTATTTAGTTAGATGTTTTTATTTTATTTTTTGAGACAGGGTTTCTCTGTGTAACAGTCCTGGCTGTCCTGGAACTCATTCAGTAGACCAGGCTGGCCTCGAACTCACAGAGATTCACCTGTCTCTGTCTCCCAAGTGCTGGGATTAAAGGCGTGTGCCACCACCGCCTGGCTTAGTTAGATGTTTTTAGACAGTCTCACTATGCAGCCCAGCTAGTCTTGGACCCACAATCCTCCTACATCAGCCTCTCAAGTGCAGAGATTACCATTATATATATGCTACTGTGCCCTGACAAGTGTAATTTTTGTTTGTTTGTTTGCTTTTCAAGACAGGGTTTCTCTGTGTAGTTTTGGTGCCTGTCCTGGATCTCACTCTGTAGACCAGGCTGGCCTCGAACTCACAGAGATCCGCCTAGTTCTGCCTCCCGAGTGCTGGGATTAAAGGCGTGCGCCACCACCGCCCGGCTTGTAACGCTTTTAAATCAGTCCCTTAATTTGCCACAGTCCCTGGCACTCTTCCTGCTGCACCCCAGTCGTCTCACTCTGATATCACCTGCCCAAAGCTCGAAGGACTTGAGCTCACAACACCTGCTCTCTAAGGCGTTGTTACTGCTCACCACATGTTGGAAGTCAATTAGCAGCAGCAAGGTTCTGCTAGAGAAAGAACTTTATCTTGCAATAAACTAGCTGATGATGGCAGGGATTCTCTCCTCTAAAGAGCCATCTTGCCAGCCAGGTCGTGGCAGCACATGCCTTTAATCCTAGAGCAAATTCCAGGACAGCCAGGGCTACACAGAGAAACCATTTCAGAAGGGAAAAAAAGGAGCCCATCTTGCCAAGAAGCTGGTCTAGAGATGTTTTATGAGTGATCACAGAGTGATGGGTGCCTTCTCACAGTAGGCTGTAGCCAATCATGCACATCTGATCCTGATTGCCAAGGCACAAAATGTTTCTCAGCTTTGTAGTTCTCAATAATGAAGACCATTATTTCTTCGAGCTGTTCTCATTATGAATCAGTTTGCCCACATGCAGTTCCTGGCATTATGCAATGGACAGGCTAGGGGCAAGGCCCTCTTCTAGTGGACAAACTCAGGCTAAGAAAAGAACACAGGCTTCACCTGCCTCCTGGAGAAAGCAAGGGAGTTGGAGTGAGGTAAACACAGAATACGGCAAGACATGGTCCCAGTGCTCAGCTTCGCTCCCCTTCACACAAACCTTGCTGAAGACGGATATATCAGCTACTGGCTACTTCCTGTTGCTATAATAAAATACCATGACCAAAGGTGATTTAAGCGTGTATTTTTACTTATAGTTCCAGAAGGCCAGACGTCCATAATGGCCAGGAAGGCATTGCAGTAGGAACAGGAAGCTGAGAGATCACATCTCAACCAGGCACAGGAAGCAGAGAGTGCCTACTGGAAGTGGGGGCAGGCTATAAACACCAAAAGCCACCCCCCAGTGAACAAGCCTCCACCACCCAAAGGTTCCATAACCTCCCCAAACAACAGCGTCAATGTGGGGGTGACACCAAGTGTTGAAGTTCATAAGCATATGGCAGTCACTCCTCATTTAAACAACTATAACTAATCTTAATTTACTTGTATTTTACTTGTGTTGCTAAGTAAATTTCAACATTTTTAAAATTTTAGACTTACTTATTTTACTTTATGTGTATGAATGTTTTGCTTGTATGTATGTATGTGCATCATATGTGTGCCTGTTGGATCCCCCCTTGAACTGGGGTTACAGATGGTGGTGAGCCACCATGGGAATTGAACCCTGGTCCTCTACAAGAGTGACAAGTTCTCTTAACCACTGAGCCATCTCTCCAGACCAAATTTCATGGCTTTAAAACAATTTTTTTTGTTTGGTTTTGGTTTTTTTATTTTGGTTTGTTTTTCAAAATAAGGTTTCTCTGTGTTGCTTTAGAGCCTGTCCTGGAACTCTTTCTGTAGACCAGGCTGGCCTCAAACTCATGGAGATGTGCTTGCCTCTGCCTCCCAAGCACTGGGATTAAAGGTATGGGCCTCCACCGCAAGGCTAAAACAATTTTTTTTTTTTTTTTTTGGTTTTTCGAGACAGGGTTTCTCTGTGTAGCTTTGCGCCTCTCTCCTGGAACTCACTTGGTAGCCCAGGCTGGCCTCGAACTCACAGAGATCCGCCTGGCTCTGCCTCCCAAGTGCTGGGATTAAAGGCGTGCGCCACCACCGCCCGGCCAATTTTTAATACTGTAGAGTATTATCATCCACCATGGACTGGATAACAATAGCTCAAAGTGCTAACACGGCATCTTCACAATCACAGAGCTTAGTCAGAGTTAAATGGATTGTTGTTTGCCAAGGAACATTTAATCTGAAAAAAAGAAAGAAAGAAAGAAAGCATATTTCAGACAAATAATATTTACACTGTGCATATTTATATTAACTGCAGGAAGATGAGCTTTTATGTAGCTACCACCATTTGTGCAGACATGGATCTAGTGCCTAGCTATTGTTGTGAAGCTGTGATGGGGTTTTGATCAGGATATACAGAGATGCAGAGACACATAAACACTCACCTGTCTAGATCATCAAGTTTGCCTCGTTAACACTGTTAACGCAGCAATCGCCACCTCCATTTCCAGAACCTCTTTTCATCTTGTAAACCAACGCTCTGAAACATTCAAGGTCAGCTCCATGTCCATCCCCTGGCCCTGGCCATCACCTTGTCTACTCCACAAGTCTGCTGGTTTAGGGATCTCATCTGAACAAGTCCTACAGTCCTTTCAAAAGCCCTTATTTCTTAGCATGATGGCGAGCTTTGGAGATAGCCTGCTAAGGAAATGCAACCTGTCATGTCTTTACAACTGGGATTTTAAGGCAGCAAAAGCATGTGCTAAAAACAGCTATAATGGGTCACCGAGGTGGCTCAGTGGGTAAAGGCACCTGCCGCCAGGTCTTCCATCCCCAGGGCCCGCATGGTGGAAGCAGACAACAGATTTTCAGAAGTTGTCCTCTGGCTTCCACGCATGCACTGTGGCGCACATACGACCACATACATACAGACAAGTAAATGTTTTTAAAAAAATTAAAAGTGGGCCTGACTTTGTATGTTAACTAAAAAATAATAATACATGAACAATAACAAAGAAAAGCCATCAGCCAGACAGTGGTGGTGCATGCCTTTAATCCTGGCACTTGGGAGGCAGAGGCAGGTGGATCTCTGTGAGTTTGTGGCCAGCCTGGTCTACAGAGTGAGATCCAGGACAGCCAGGAATGCTACACAGAGAAAACCTGTCTTGAAAAAAAAAGAAAGAAAGAGAGAGAGAGAGAGAGAGAGAGAGAGAGAGAGAGAGAGAGAGAGAGAAAGAAAGAAAGAAAGAAAGAAAGGAAGGAAGGAAGGAAGGAAGGAAGGAAGGAAGGAAGAAGGAAAGAAAGAAAGAAAAGAAAAAGCCATGAATTTTGTAAATATCCAGCAGGAGAGACCTTCTTCTGCACAAAGCACCAATATAAAAGCAGCCTTATGAACTAACCCAAAGCAGGAGCTCTGAGCAGAGGCTTCTAGCACACAAAGCTCAGAATAGCTGGGCTCCATTTACCAAGTTTAATAGCACAGAATGTCACGTTGGGAGAGCTGGACGTGGGAGCTCACCTAATTTAAGAAAACTCAAAATGAATCCACTCTTTCCTTAAGAATTCCACAGTCCCATCTGGTGCTTGCTATATTTACTCAGATCTGTACCAAAAAATAAAGGCTATTTAGAGCATGTTGTTAGGTTTCTGGAAGGTTCTTCCATCTACTAGAGAATATCACAGACACATAGAAATTGACTCTAAGAGGAAGTTTAAACACAACACGCTGGCCAGGCAGGGCGTCATACCCTCAGTATGACCTTGGGAGGCTGCAGAGCCTAGAGGAGGCTTGCTTTACCTCACAAGCGCACTTGGAAATGGCATTCAGACTCCTCTGAGCCGCAGCTCAGAGGGTAGCTCCCTGATGTCACTACCATTAGGGAGAAGTGTGAAGTTGGCCGAGCTTCACCTTCAGACTCAGCTGCCTGCTTTGTTCAGACCAACTTTGACTCCACGGTGACCTTAGTCAAACTTCACTCCATCTCTGTGCTTCCGTTTCCTTACCTATGAAGAGTTATACGGAGAGAGAGACTCCACCCCTAGGAGGACTGGTGGGGGAGTAATGTGTGGAGCATCGAGCCGACCAGACCTGTCCTGAAAATCGGACAAATGCGAGGAGCCCCTGAGGCACTGGCCAGTGTAGTTCCCCAAGGGCTGACGAACAAAGGCCTGGTGGTAAATTCTAGGCTCGCTGTGTTTTTAACTTGATATAAACTAGTAATATAAACAAGTAATAGAGGGCATCCTGCATGGGGTGCGCCTTTAACCCAATGCACACAGCGTTCTCTAAGAAGGGATGAGGTGCAGGCTGGCTCACTCGGAGAGAATACCATGTAAAGACACACCCGAGGACACACAAACCGTGTGACAGCAACAGTGGAGCCTGCAGCTGTTTTTCAATAATTTTATCTCCTTTTTAAAAACAGGCTTGCTTTGTGGCCCAGGCTGGCCTTACAGCGTCAGTCCTCCCTCTCCCTTGTGCTGGGATTTCAGGTGTGCACCGTCATTATCAAGATTAAAGCTTCAGCGGGGCATGCTAGTGCACGCCATTAACCCCAGCACTTGGGAGGCGGAGGGAGGTGGCTCTCTGTGAGTTCCAAGCCAGCCAGGGCCACATGGTAAGACTCTGCCTGAAGTAACAATAAGAAGAAGAAAAAAGATTAGCGCTTTTGTAGGTCAGCTAGATGGCTCATCAGATAAAGGGACATGCCACCAAACCTGATGACCCAAGTTTGATCCCACGTCCCACATAGTGGAAGAAGAGAGAAAACACCCTCAAGTTGTCCTCCAGCTTCTACTTGAAGCTCTGTTTGTGTGTGTGTGTGTGTGTGTGTGTGTGTGTGTGTGTGTGTGTGTGTCTGTGTGTGATAAGTAAATAAACAAGATACAATTTTATAAAGATTAGAGCTTTGTAAATACAAGCAAGGGACACCAAAAGCTGTCGGCATACACTGGAAGCAGAACAGAGAGCCTGGCCTTGAGATCCAAGGACCAAAAAAACAGCAAGCACTTACCACTGATGTGTGGAAGCTCCAGCCCGTGAAAATAAATCTCTGATGTCTTAATTCTCACACTGTGTGGTGCTTTGTTGCCAGGAATGCTTAATCTGAACTGTCAAGGTGATGAGATAGAGACTCACCTGGAAAACAGGCCTCTGGGCATGCTTGTTGGCAAGTGTCTTCCTTGGGTTAATAAGATGAGACCTGTCAGGCATTGGTGGCGCACATCTTTAATCCCAGCACTCAGGAGGCAGAGACAGGGGAATCTCTGTGAGTTCCAGGCCAGCCTGCTCTACAGATCGAGTTCCAGGACAGCCAGAGCTGTTACACAGAGAAACCCTGTCTCGAAAAATAAATAGATAGATGGATAGATGGATGGATGGATGGGTGGGTGGGTGGATGGATGGACGGGTGGGTGGGTAGGTGGATGGATGGATGGATGAATGGATAGATAGATAGATGGAGAAATAAATAGATGATAGATAGATTAATTAATTAATTAATTAATTAATTAATTAATTAATTAATTAAATGAGACCCACCCACTGGTATTAGCACTATTGCCTGGGTTGGGCTTCTGGACTGTGTGAAAATGGGAAAGTGCACTGAGCATAAGCATTCATTTCTCTCTTCTTCCAGACTGCAGACTAAATGTGCTAGCTCCTGCGGTCGAGCCCGCCCTACCAGGATGGCCCGCACCCTGGAACTGTGAGCAAAGCAAACCCTTCGTTCCTTAAGGTGCTCTTGTCAGGAAAGGACACTCACACAGTGCCCAGGCTCCCTGGTCTGCCCAGAGATCTGTCAATCCCAACACAAGTGTGATCTCTTACACGTTGCCGCCACACTGCTGAATTGATGGGACTGCCTGAGTGGACTTTCAGTTTCCAACACTACAAGCTAAATAGATCTCTTCACTTGAACAAAAAGTTAGCCTGCCTCAGCTATTTCATTACAGGAAGAAAAAACAGACTGAAACACAGTGTGTTGAATGTTCAGATTCTCGACAACTGGAACCTAGAGGGATGTGAACGTATGACTGAAATGAATAAAGATGCACAGAGGGAAAATAAACAACAGTGAACGATGGCCCAGGTGTGGGTAGAAATGTACACCTGGGTAGGGAGAGTGCACGAACATACTTGGGCAGAGTTCATGCACACCTGGATGGGGGACAATGGTGTTCATGCATGAGCAGTCAGGCCCTAAGCCAGGCTTTGACCATCTGGCTGAGACAAGACTGTCTAATGGTATGTCCAGTGTGCCAAGGCTTCCAGCTTTTCAAGTGCCAGAAACCATGCATGTAAAATCGCCTCATTTTTAAGATTTTTATCTATTCTTTATGTGTATTGGTGTTTTGCCTGCATGTAAGTGCACTTTATTAGAGGCTAGAAGAGGTATTAAGACTCCCTGGAACTAGAGTTAAGGATGGCTGTGAGCCACCATGTGGGTGCTGGGAACCAAATCCAGGACCTCATATACTGCTGAGCCCCAAATCTCCTAATCTCTAAAATGCTGGCTCCCATTGAAAATAAACATGAGTGGATATTATGACCCTGGTACCTACTGAAACTCTAGTGTCCAGTGCACATCCCTGGACAGGATGCACAGTGGCTGAAGAGTGACAAGCAGTAGCCTAGAGGAAAATGCAGCTTCCCAGGTGGTGCAGACCATAAGGCCCAGGCTTCCCGGGCTTCCTGGGCTTCCCAGGTGGTGCAGACCGTAAGGCCCTGGCTTCCCAGGCTTCCCAGGCCTCCCGGGGTTCCCGGGCCTCCTTCTCAGCACTGCACTCAGACCCCGCCACCCCTCTAACCTGTCTGCAACAACATCAGAACAACCAAATCAAGAGTAAGGGAAGAAGCTTACTGCTAGAACCTGGATCCACCAAGCAGATTAACCAGTCCCTCCACAGTGGGAAGACCCGGAAGTGGATGTCAGGACACCAGAGTCCCACACAGGTGTGCACTAAGCAACAGTTTCTGTGAGGTGAAGGGAGAGTGTGCACGTGTCTCACTGGGGTGGTGACCGATGAGGATCTCAGGTCACTCAGATTCTAACTAACAGGTTATGATCAACATAAAACAGTCTCACCCTGTACAACTGGACCTGGGGACTGTTTCCATGACCTACTCACTGGGTCACAGACATGCCTCTTCAGCGATTTCCTTTGCAGACCGACTGCCCAGAAATACCTAGGAAGAAAGCTCCTGAGAAAGCTCTCTGTTTTGGGGGGAATCCAAAGTAAATGAACACTGAGCTCTTATGTAGAGTGCAGTCCTGGGATGCATAGCACCTGCAACCTTTGGGAAACCACCAGAAACCTCATGTCCCACCCAGGAAAAACATCCTCTCCTCTGCAAGGCCCAGTTCAGTCAGCGATTTAAAACACACACACACACACACACACACACACACACACACACACACACACACACACACACATACACACACACACACACACACACACACACACACACACACACACACACAATTGGTTTTTGGAGACAGGATTTCTCTGGTAGCCCTGGCCCATCCTAGAACTCACTCTGTAGACCAGGCTGGCCTGGAACTCAAAGAGATTTGCCTGTCTCTGCCTCCCTAGTGCAGGAATTAAAGGTGTGTGCCACCATGGCCCCACTGATTTAAAAGTCTTTTTAAATCACATTTGTTTAGTAGTATGTATGGGCGTGTGCACACTACAGTGTGCCTGTGAAGGTCAGAGGACAACTTGAGAGGTTCTGCTTTCTCCTTCAAATACGTAGGCACTAGAATTGAACTCAGCTGCAGCAAACCCAAGATGCTTTCGCACTGAGCTGTCTTGCTAGGCCCCCAACCTGTGTTTTAATAAGCTTCTGCCCTGAGAAAAACCAGGTCCCACAAAGGTAAGCAGGAGAGTTTCAAGACATGAATGGATCCTAGAGGCTGGAGAGGTTCAGGGGTTAAATGAGCGCTTGCTCTTCAAGCTGAGGACTGGAGTGTGATCCCGGGCTGTATGTACCGGTAACCCCAGCATTAGAGGGCAGAGAGACAGGCAGATACTGAGAGCTGGTGACTGGTCAGCCTGGCAGAAACAGGTAAGATTCTAGTTCAGTAAGAGCCTTCCTCTCAAGGCAACAGGGTGAAGAATGATGAAGTCTCCCAGTACACACACACACACACACACACACACACACACGGGGGGGGGGGGGGGGGCACGACACACAAATCCCAGAACACAGCCACACATATCGGTACTCACTTTATGATACAGATGACTCCTAGACCCCAGGTAGCCCTAACTAAGCACAAAGCATCTGGTGAGACATACTCCTAGGGGTGTGGCCTGGTACTCCAATAATAGGACCCACTTCCCACAGATCATTAGGGATCAGGGTTCACCCACAGGCCCGTGGTGCCTTCATCTGTGTGGGCAAACCACCACATTCACAACCGATTAGAAACGAGACGGGGGGAGGGGGGAGGACTGTGTGGTGCTCCCTCACAGAGGTTTGTAGATGGCTGCCAGGACCCAGAATAAAGTAGCAGTCCCAGAATCTCAGGCAGAACACGCCTTGCACAGCATCTCCACAAGCACTTGCAGCACGTACAGCAAGCATCCCTGTGACCAGTGTGGGGGTGAGTATTCAGTCCAGGGACCATGTACCTGAAGTTGTACCAGGTCCATCATGGGGCAGCTATCATGCTAGAAACTTCCATGTTCCTGAGACAACCAATGCAGAGCAGAGCAGAGGCAACATTCTCACTCCTGAGGCCCCAGCATCCGTGTGGGAGAGAAAACAAGGCTGACTCACACCATTCTGCACTTCTTCCTCTTTCCAGGAACGGCAGACAAGACCACAGTCAGAACACTGCTTTGGAGGAAGAGGGTACCACATCACCTGGATGCTCATCTTTCCTCAGACACTCCTGCTCCTTCCTGGGCCTTCAAGATAGAAGGCCTTAGGCCTCCACCAAACCAGATTATTTTGTTCTCAAAATCCCTCAGCCAGGCAGTGGTGGCGCATGCCTTTAGTCTGCACTCGGGAGGCAGAGGCAGGAGGATCTCTGTGAGTTCGAGGCCAGCCTGGTCTACAGAGTGAGTTCCAGGACAACCAGAGCTGTTACATGGAGAAACCCTGTCTCATAGAAAAATAAAAACATAAACAAGGTCCCTGACCTCAAACTGCTAGGACTAATAAGTAGCAGAAGACAAGTGAATGGAAAATCTTAATGCAGCCCTGTGCACTCCAACAGATGTGGAATAGGGAGGGTGGAGGGGGCAGGTCCCAAAGGCAGGAGGCATCTGCTAGAGCAGCGGTTCTCAACACATAGGTCTCTACCCCATTGGGGAAGTGGCATATCAGATATCCTACGTATCAAACACGATTCATAACAGTAGCAAAATTATAGTTATGAAGTAGCAACAAAATAATTTTATGGTTGGGCATTACCACAACATGAGGAACTATATTAAAGGGTCTCAGCATTAAGAAGGTTGAGAACCGGGCTGGAGAGATGGCTCAGAGGTTAAGGGCACTGACTGCTCTTCAAGAGGTCCTGAGTTCAATTCCCAGCTACCACATGGTGGCTCACAACCATCTGTAATGAGATCTAGTGCCCTCTTCTGGCATGCAGGCACACATGCAGACAGAACACTGTAGCTGTATACATAGTAAATAAATAAATCTTAGGAAAAAAAAAAAAAAAAAAAGGTTGAGAACCACTGTGCTAGAGGGTCACTGACTTGAAAGGGAAAAACATCATTGGGGTATTTACCAAGCAGAACACACACATACATACATATATATCAAATACATAAAATGTAAAGGAAAAAAGGCAAATTTGCAGGCTAATGAAGTAGATGTGCTTGTTTTTGCATAAAGAACTAAATTTTAGCTAAATATTTGATGTTGCAGGACATAGGGCATCATCAGCATTTTTTGGATGATCGAAATTTTGATGCCTGAGAATGCTACTTTACATAAATTAAAATGGCAGAAATATGTTTAGGGCAATTCCAAAAACTGTTGAAAATTCTGTCCTAATCCCGAGCCAAAACTCAATTAGATGATGATGATGATGATGATGATGATGATGATGATGATGATGATGATTTAAATAGGGCTTCTTTGTGTAGCCCTGGCTGCCTGGGAACTTACTATATAGACCAGGCTGGCTTTGAACTCACGAAGATCTGCCTCCACACACACCCAGTGCTGAGATTACCATGTTTAGCCTCAATTTTTTTTGCCTCAATTTTTTTAAAAGACAGATTCCCTTGTAGAAAAAGCAGTTTTTAATTTTTAAAATTACATTTATTTCTTTTATTGGGGAGCATGCATATGCTACTGTGCATATTTTCAAGTGGAACTAGTTCTCTCCCACCATGTGGAGCCTGGGGATCAAACTCAGCTTACCAGTCTTTGCAGGAAGTACCTTTAGTTACTGAGCCATCTTCTCACTAGCCCCCAAATAGCATTTAAAAAATAAACACAACATTCTAGACAGGTGTGGTTGTATACACCTTCAGTCTCAGCACTCAGAAGTCAGAGGCAGGTGAATCTCTGGGAGTTTCAGACCGAGCAGGGCTTCATAGTGAGACACTGTCTCAAATAAGTAAATAAATAAAACATGGTAACACAGTATATACTAACTTGATACACGATGAAGAGCAGTAAGTTTGTTTCTATAAGAGCAATAACTTTGTATTTACAGTGATGCGGCCCCTCCTAACTCACAATGCTTTCCAATCTGGGCAGAGGTGACTCAGGAAGCCTTTGTTGGCATTGCATGGTTGCATGGTATGACTTGGCATGGGCAAGACCGTGTGCACATGCCCAGTGTTCAGAACCAAGGCTGCAGTAATGCTGTACAATGCAACATGGGTAAGTGTTGTAGAAACATCTCAAAGTCACTGTGTGTTTGACTTGGAATTAATTTTTGGTCATATATTGATTGATGCCTTTTACTGTTGACAAACTTTTCATGCTCTCCACACTGTTATGCAATCCCATATGGGGTTGCAAGCCCTAGTTTAAAAAGCTGTGACTTAAGCTGGCCGGCAGTGGTACACACCATTAATCCCAGCACTCAGGAGGCAGAGGCAGGGGGATCTCTGTGAGTTCGAGGACAGCCTGGTCTACAGAGTGAGTTCCAAGACAGGCTCCAAAGCTACAGAGATACTCTGTCTCGAAACCGCCCCCCCCCCAAAAAAAAAGCTGTGATTTAGGTACCAGCCCTTCAGGCAGTCAAGGCACCTGTGCTTACCAGAGACTACTCACTCCCTTCTGGCATCTTTGGCTGCCTGTTCTCAGTGCACACTGAGGAGATAGGCTAGTGTGGAAGAAGAAGAAGGACGAGGAGGAGGAGGAGGAGGAGGAGAAGAAGAAGAGGAGAAGAAGAAGAAAGAAGAAGAAGAAGAAGAAGAAGAAGAAGAAGAAGAAGAAGAAGAAGAAGAAGAAGAAGAAGAAGAAGAAGGATGCTCGTGCCCTTGAGCTCCTCCTCAAGCAAGAGACAGCAACCGAAGTAACTGTGCAGCCTTAAGAGCTGAGAGACAGATGTCATAGAGGGGGTGGAGCAGCTGACCAACCAGATGGCCCCTCAAAGCTGGCTTGACCTTAGTCTCCTCAATGGCCTACTACTCAGAAACACAAAGTTCTAGTCCACAAAGAGTTGATTTTAACTCAGGGGACTAATTCAGACTGAACAGACTCAGAGACACCAATGTCTAAACAACCAGCCAGGCAGTTTACTCATTTACCTCTTCAGCAACTATTCATGTCAGCTTCCCAGTGCCAAAATGCACAACCCATGGACAAGGATTTCATAAGCACCCAGTGTCCATTATTTAACCAACTGTAAGTACCTGAATGAAGGAAATAACAGCCAAATGAGGTGGGGACGGAAATGGCAGGGGAAATTATGCAATAAGCTTGGCGTCAAACAAGCCGGAGTTTAAAAGCTGTCCACTGTGTATTAAAGGGCTGTCATTGCCTGTAAAGTATGGGTATAACAACACCTCCTTACCAGATTATTAGTCAATTAAGTGGGGTTCCATATAAACTGCCTCGTTATATTTTTGTATTTAATTGGAAGTGTATGCCACATGCTGACCCAGGGAGGCTCTGGGATCCCAGAGAACTGGTACAAATGCTAGTTCTGCAAGTTACTGGAATACAGCCTTGGGAAAGCAGCTTCATCCCCGACACACACACACTTCAATTTTCTTGTTTATAAAATGGGAATAAGAAGTCTTCAGTGTATTTGAAGTCTAGTCAAAGTTCTAAGACATGGTAAGCATTTGATAATGGTGACTGAGTACTTTTTAGCTGGGTGTGCTAGCGCCTGCTGTAATTCTACAGTTGAGGCAGTGAGTTGGGGGTCAAGTTGGGCTATATGGTGAGAGGGCATGAAACGTGTTCTTAGAAGTTGTCCATAATAACACAGCAGTGGAGCATACACTAAAAGTTAAAGTTAGAACTAGTGTAAGCTTTTTGTTTTTTGAGACAGGGTTTCTCTGTATAGCCTTGGCTGTCCTCGAACTCACAGAGCTCCTCCTGCCTCTGCTTCCCCAGTGCTGGGTTTAAAGGCATTCACCACCACCTCCTGCCGGTACAGCTTTTTTATTTATTTACTTGTTTGTTTCTATGGCTGTCCTGGAACTCACAATGTAGACTAGCTTAGCCTTTAACAGAGATCTATCTGCTAGAGTGCTAGGATTAAACGTGTCAGCATATCAGGCTTTTTAATGAAATTTAAATTAAAGATCATGCCATCAAACATACAGAAAAGACCACTTTGTATAGCATTATCAAAAATACTTTTATGAGACAAGCCTCTTACCTCAGATTAGTCTCACATCCTTATTTTCCGAGAGTTTCTAAAATAATGCCATTTGAGGGCAGCCGAGCAAAAACTCAATCTGTTTCAATACTGCTAAGTCATGATCATAAAGCACCGTCTGGGACCTATCTTTCCACTTTAACGATGGGGAACCCAGGTAACCAATAAGCAGTACGCATTCGGCCTAAAAATTGTACAACCACGTACTGTGCAATAACGAAAACTCGTGCAGAAAATGACACAAATCTTTCAATTCTGCATCGTGTCTTTATTCTGCCCCAATGACACTGTCAATTTCTAAATGGCTTTATAAGCCTTATAAGTCGTGGGAAAATAACCTTGGTTTTGAGCAAAACAAAATAGATCTATTTTAACCTTACAAATTCATCTGGCTTAGAACAAAGGGCAGCCCCTGTTCCGTAAGTGTTGTTTCTCCCCATCCAGGAAACCACGCAGCTGCTAAGCCAGGTTGCTGCTCTCAGAAGCCTCAAGAAGTTCGAACAGGGCTCTGGTCAATCTCAGGTATTTCTACATTTTAATTGGTACGATTTTAAGTCTCAATAGAAACTTTTTACAAAAAAAAAAAAAAAAAAAAAAAAAAAAAAAAAAAAAAAAACGAAGTTTTTAAACAATAAGAGAGTTTCTAAAGAACAACCACCAAAAAAAAAAAAAAGTCGGGGCTTTTTTTTCCGAAGAGAAATTGCTAGTAAATACAGAACTGTGGCCTCATCGGGTACACCTGCGCGGAGCCACGGCTCACCCGCCAGGAATCGACTTTATAAACTGGGTTGGGCTAGACAGAGTGGCCCTACGTGGCGGCTGAGCATCTGAGGCACAGCCAGACCACTGGGGTCGAAACCACACCACGACGCACTTTCGGGGGCCCAAGTAACACACAAAAGGTGGCGTTTCCATCGTGGGAAACCCCAGAGCCACAAACGCGGAGTCTTAGCCGTGCCTTGCTTCCCGAGTTCGGGGAGACACCACACGGGATGACAGTCCCGGGCCAGGTAGTGGGGAAGAGGCAGCCGGAGCTGCATTTCCCGGGGCGCTCGGCGTAGGCAGGGCGAGCATTTAGAACCGGCGTGGCCCGAAGCCAGGCAACGCCGCGGCCCAAGTCGGCCCCGCCCCGCAGGTGAACCAGGCAACCGCCATATTGCCTCGAGCGCCCAAACTCACAGCAAAACACAGCTATCGCGAGACCGCGAAGGCCTCTGGGAAAAACAGAGTGGGGGAGGGGAGGGGAAGGAAGCAGGGATAGGCGGGAGGCGGGCCGAGCCCACGAGTGGAGCCCCAGGAAGTGGAGGGCGGGGAAAGGTGCAACTGACGCGCCTGCAAGCCAATGGCCGGCGAGCTCGGGTGGGCTTGCGGCCAATGAGCAGTTGCGGCCCGCTGCAGGGGGCGGGATCCGGGGCCGAGGGTAGCTTGAGCGCGGCGGCGGCGTTGTTCAGTCAGAGCGAGAACATTCCAGAGGTGAGTCCGCGGGGGGCGGTGGCCCGTGCCCCTGCCCAGCGCTCCCGCCCCTCCACCCCGCGGGCCGCCGGCGGCGGCAGGCACCGCCTGCGGCTCACAGCCGTGTCCCCGCCAGGTCGCCAGGCTCGGCGCTGCTGGTGTGGACGCGGACGTCGCTGGGACAGCCCCTCCCGCTGCTCGGCGGCGGCACCTGCCCAGCCGCCCCTCCGCTCGCCGCCCGCCCCGCCGCTCCGGACCCGGTTTCCAGCGCCTCTTCCTCCCAGTCCCGGGCGAGCCGCGTTGGGTTTATGTCTTTATTTGACGAAAACGGTGAGTCGCGGGCGGCGGGCCATGGCGGCGGCAAGATGGCGGCGCGGCCGCGTGACCTGCCGCGCGTGTGGCGCAGTTTGGGGGGGGGGGCCGGTCTCTGCGGGAGCGCGCGCGCGCGTGCCGGCGCCGGGCTGAGTCAGGCCCGGGGCGCGTTTGTGACTCAGGGAGGCCGCACCTCCGCCCCGCCGGCCGCCGGAAGAGGGAGGCCGGGCGATAGGCGCTCGCCGTCGCGTAGCCATGGGGACGAGGGCGAAGGTCGGCCGTGCGCTGAAGGGAGCGAGCGCTGCGAGCCCGGGCGCGGCTCCGGCCGCGGTCCTCGTGCTCCGACGGAGCCAATGGCTCCTGGCCCGGACGTGCCGCCCTGAAGCCAGCCCGAGTCGCCGACGCCGCAGCTTCGCGGTTGGCAGGTCCGGCTCGACGTTTCCCGTTTTACAACGATGGCGGCCGGGGGAGGCGCGATCGGAGAAGTTGGTTGCTCGCAGGCTTGAGCTGAGGGAGAAGAGGGCCGGGATCCCCTTCCCGGCAGTTAGAGCACGGTCGCTCGGCGGCAGCTGCCGATGACTCGCCGGTGGTCTGTGGTCTGACACACTCCCAGCAGCTGAGGGAGCAGGGTTTGTGTTTGTGTTGTTTCCTTGTTTGGGGCATCTCCCGGCCACAGCCGCAGCTCTTGTCAAAATGGTGGCCTCCTAGGTTCCTGGAGCTGTGCTTTGTTCCTGAGGCTGTCAGCTGGTCCCCCACATGAACTCGGGCCTTGTGAGCTAGGAGAGTTGATTAGGTGGGGTGCTCTGAGACAGGAAGTTTATCCGCCTAGGAATGACACTAACCCTGTAGGGGTGTTTGTGTGTTCTCCCCTTCTCTCTTTCAGAGCTGTTGCGCAGCCATTGGTACCTGTATTGGGGAAACATAGCATACAAGCAAGAAGCTTACAGCCTCAGTGGCGAAAATTTTTTCATGTCAGAGACCGAGAACTCTTGCAGTCGTTTATGTCATCCCTTCTTCTCCAGACAGAAGATACCAAAAAGTTGCAATCAAAGATCTGTTCATCTTATTGATAAAGTCACTAATAAGCCAAAATGTCTGTCAACGTCAACCGCAGCGTGTCAGACCAGTTCTATCGCTACAAGATGCCCCGTTTGATTGCCAAGGTATACTGATCTTCATTTTAGTAAGAAGTTGGTCCATATGTTCTTCATAGGACTTGAAAGATTGCATTTACAGGGAAGACAGTGCAAAATTGAAATTCTTATTTCCTTTAGGTTGAGGGCAAAGGAAATGGAATCAAGACAGTTATAGTCAACATGGTTGACGTTGCAAAGGCGCTTAATCGGCCTCCAACGTGTAAGTAAAGCTTGGAGAAGCCTGAAAAGGTATATTATGGATATAGCCTTGACAGTCTTTCCTCAATCATATATTAACTAGCAAGTGTGGAACTTCATACCTACTTGATTGGGTGTCATTAAACCACCCTGGCTGTCTCTCAGTGGCCCTGTAATTTTAAGGAACGGTGAGTTCTGTATAAATTTTTGTGTGAAGCCAGTGCTTTAGTTAACTATAATGAAATACCTTGTCTTCTGTAGATCCCACCAAATATTTTGGTTGTGAGCTGGGAGCACAGACCCAGTTTGATGTTAAGAATGACCGTTACATTGTCAATGGATCTCATGAGGCGAATAAGCTGCAAGACATGTTGGATGGATTCATTAAAAAATTTGTTCTTTGTCCTGAGTGTGAGAATCCTGAAACAGACCTGGTGAGTGCCTTTAAGGTTTTTGGCATTAAATTCTGTATCCTTTTCTGGTGTTGCCTGATTATACTTTCATGTTCCTGAGAAGGTACCAGACTTGTTAGAGAATACCTTTTGTTAAAATTAGGCTACTATGAAGATAATTTGTGTTAAACTAGTGTTTCAGATGTTTTCTAATGTTGTATAAACTCACATACAGTTTTCATCTTTTACTATACATGACACTTGTTTTTACTTTTCTTGACAGCATGTCAATCCAAAGAAGCAAACAATAGGTAATTCTTGTAAAGCCTGTGGGTACCGAGGCATGCTTGACACACATCATAAACTCTGTACATTCATTCTCAAAAACCCACCTGGTAAGTCTTAACAAATGACTATTGAAATAAAAAATGGAATGTTTTAGTACTGAATAAGTATATACAGTATAAGGAACTTTAGTCTTTGGACTTTTTTGTTTGTTTTGTTTTTCGAGACAGGGTTTCTCTGTGTAGTTCTGATTGTCCTGGAACACACTTTGTAGACCAAGCAGGCCTCGAACTCAGTGGTCTGCCTGTCTCTGGCTCAGGACTTTGTGATTTTTAACTGACTATAAGATATTATTGAGCAGGGCGGTGGTGGCGGCGCACGCCTTTAATCCCAGCACTCGGGAGGCAGAGCCAGGCGGATCTCTGTGAGTTCGAGGCCAGCCTGGGCTACCAAGTGAGTTCCAAGAAAAGGCGCAAAGCTACACAGAGAAACCCTGTCTGAAAAAACCAAAAAAAGAAAAAAAGATATTATTGAAAAATGTGTTTTATGTAACAGTAAAAGTGAAAAGGAGGCTGCCAAACTATAGCATCCTGTTGATTTATAAAATCTGTTCTGGAAACAAGGCTTGTCTCATTAAGCTACAGTGGCTTAGAAAACTGCAAGCAACACTCTGTGGCAGATGAATAAAACTATCTGACACAATTTGAGCTTGCTATAGCAAGATAGTCCAACCTATTCCGGCGTTCTCTTTCCCCGTGAGACAAGCCGTTATATAGACTCAAACAAACTATTTAATTGTTGGATGGTCAGGTTTTGGATATGGTTTTGTTTAAATTCATAGGGATAAACTACTTGATTGAGGCATTATATGAACAGTTCTAACAGTTTTAATATTCCCAATTGTATTACTTCATCTTATTTTATAACTTGTGAAGTGTGGTTAGTAGCGTCTTATTCTAAAACTTGTGAAGTGTGGTTAGTAGATTTGTCTGAATCCCTTCAGAATCTATATTTATTATTTGGTGTGTTGGTGTTTTGTGTGCATGTGTGGCTGTACACCACGTGTGTGCAGTGCCCTAGAGACCTGTAGAAGGCATTGAATCCCCCTGGAACTGGAGCTATGGGTGATTGTGAAACACCATATGGGTGCTGGGAATCGAACTTGGGTCTTAACAAGTGGTCTGCACCACTGAGCCATCTCTCCAGCCCTCCCTTCAGAATTCTAAGTTGCGTTTTGTTGTGTTGACTACTGAGGAGAGTTGTGATGGTGAGAGGGTAGGATTTAAATCTGATAGAGATTTAAGTCAGTGACACGTAAACCATAGGACTAAGTTAACTTTTGTTTCCCTGTAGAGAATAGTGACAGTGGTACAGGAAAGAAAGAAAAGGAAAAGAAAAATAGAAAGGGCAAGGACAAGGAAAATGGCTCCGTATCCAGCAGTGAGACACCACCACCTCCACCACCAAATGAAATTAGTCCTCCTCCACATGCTGTGGTGAGTGTAGGGCACTTTAAAATTGTGTGAAAAGACTGGTGTTTGGTTGAAATTAACGAACATTTGAATTTATTAATGTAGTGCACTGTTAAAACTGTAGTATTGGTTGCTTGAGTTGAGCTAAACTGAGCCTGGGTTTTCTTTCCCTGCTTAGCATTTCGTTGTTCTTTACACTAATGTGAAAGATACATTCTGTGGGCTGATAATATGGTCTACGGGCAAAGGTGTCATCCTGTCAATGTGACTAATATCACTATTTGAAGATCTTTGCTTTTGTTTAAGCAGGAAGAAGAGGAGGATGATGATTGGGGGGAGGATACAACTGAGGAAGCTCAGAGGCGCAGAATGGATGAAATCAGTGACCATGCAAAAGTTCTGACACTCAGCGATGATTTGGAAAGAACTATAGAAGAGCGTGTTAACATCCTGTTTGATTTTGTTAAGGTAAATATGCTTGATCTACAAATACACAGATCATACAGCCTTTCCTTTGAAATGTTTGTTGTCTTTATAATTGGTTAACTTTTTCTCTGATATCTTTGAATTGTATTTATTCAGTGTTTTTGTTTGTTTGTTTTTGAGACAGGGTCTCTGTAGCCCTTGCTGTCCTGGCACTCATAGACCAGGATAGCCTGGAGCTCATAGAGATCTTCCACACTCTGCTGGGATTAAAGGCATATGCCACCACACCCTCCCTTTGTAGGTTGTTTTTTGTTTGTTTGTTTTTATTTGTTTGTCTGGGTTTGGTTTGGTTTGGTTTGGTTTTTGTTTTTGTTTTTTTGGTTTTTTCGAGACAGGGTTTCTGTGTAGCTTTGCGCCTTTCCTGGAACTCGCTTTGGAGACCAGGCTGGCCTCAAACTCACAGAGATCCGCCTGGCTCTGCCTCCCGAGTGCTGGGATTAAAGGCGTGCGCCACCACCGCCCGGCTTGGTTTGGTTTTTTGAGACAGGGTTTCTCTGTGTAGCTTTGTGCCTTTCCTGAATCTCGCTCTGTAAGACTAGGCTGGCCTCGAACTCACAGAGATCCACCTGCTTCTGTCTCCCGAGGGCTGGGATTAAAGGCGTGCACCACTACTGCCCGGCTCACACCCTCCCTTTGTGTATTTTCAATTCAGTGCTTGTATTTGCTTTTCTTCTTTACTTACTCAAGAAATATATTGGACATATAGTGGGTATACTTCCATAAATTGGGTAGAAATCCTGGAGAAAGGAGGACTACTCTGTAAAGCATAGCAAGATAAGCTTATACTTCATTGAATTTTTTATTTCCAGAAAAAGAAAGAAGAGGGCATTATTGATTCATCTGATAAAGAAATTGTTGCTGAGGCAGAAAGACTGGATGTAAAAGCTATGGGTCCTCTTGTTTTGACTGAAGTTCTCTTTAACGAGAAGATAAGAGAGCAGATCAAGAAATACAGGCGCCATTTCTTAAGAGTAAGAGACTTTTGGGGGTTTTAAATCAAGATTGTGAACTTAGTACTGTGGCTTTAAATTGTTTCAGTCCACTATATTGTCATCCTGAAAATAGGTAATTGGCCCACTTTACCAAGTGTGGGAGCACCTGCAAATGGTAAGGGTATCTGTGCATTGACCTTTTTAAGCCATTGTTACATGTGCCATGCTTTAAGAGAATGAATATGTTATTTAAAGTACTGAATTATCTTAGAATAGGGACTATTATTGATGCTAACTGTCTACTTGCAGTTTTGTCATAACAACAAAAAGGCTCAGCGATACCTTCTTCATGGTTTGGAATGTGTGGTAGCAATGCATCAAGCTCAGCTGATCTCCAAGATTCCACATATCTTGAAGGAGATGTATGATGCAGACCTTTTAGAAGAGGAGGTCATCATCAGCTGGTCGGAAAAGGTGGGGAGCACATAAGTTGTTTGTGAAGTTCAGAAGCATCAAAACAGCTGGTGGGGGTGGGTTATGAAGAAATAATATCTTTAGTCTCTTGTCTACATTAAGTTGAATTCCTATGTTAATCCAATGCAATTTTTTTTTTTTTTTTTTTTTTGGTTTTTGAGACAGGGTTTCTCTGTGTAGCTTTGCGCCTTTCCTGGAACTCACTTGGTAGCCCAGGCTGGCCTCGAACTCACAGAGATCCGCCTGGCTCTGCCTCCGGAGTGCTGGGATTAAAGGCGTGCGCCACCACCGCCCGGCCCAATGCAATTTTTGAGTCCCTTTATTGTTAAAAGGCAGCAGGATGTGTTGTTTAGTCTCTTAGTGTGTATGTACTGTTGAAGGTTAGGGTATGACCCAGTCCCTTTAAATAGCTTGTTGTACAAGTAATTTATATTTTCAAATCTTGACTGAGAAAATTCTTTAAATTAAAAAAAAAAAAAACTTTTTTAGGCCTCTAAGAAATACGTCTCAAAAGAACTTGCCAAAGAGATTCGTGTCAAAGCAGAACCATTTATTAAATGGTTGAAGGAAGCAGAGGAAGAATCTTCTGGTGGTGAAGAAGAAGATGAAGATGAAAATATTGAGGTAAAAGCTAGGGAACATGTTATTGAGTACTTGATTGGCAATGGGTATTGAAGTTTTGTTTTGTTTTTGTTTTTTCCTCTGTTTAGCCCTAGTTAGCCTTGAACTGATCCCAAGTATAATTCCAAATTTCAGATTAAAGATAAAGTGTAATCAGCTGGGTGGTAGCACTTTTAATCCCAGGGCTCAGGTGGATCTCTGAGTTTCGGGCCAGCATGGTCTACAAAGTGAGTTCCAGGACAGCCAAGGCTGCACAGAGAGACCCTGTCTTGAAAACATAAACAAACCAAAAAAAAAGTTACAGTCTTTCAATGGGTGGAAGAGACAATTTTTATATGTGTTCTGGAGAGTGATAGGTAAGCAGGCATTCTTTCTAACCTCGAGCTGCCTCTTCCAGCCCTAGAAAATAATTAGATTAACCCAATGATAGACATTTACCCCTAGGCATAATCTATTGAGATAAAGAAATTACTGACGGACGTGGTGGCATGTACCTTCTTAGCTCTCAGGAGTCAGAGGATCTCCTGAGTTCCAGGACAGCTAGGGGCTATGAAAAGAAACCCTGTCTCAAAACACCAAAATGGAAGAAGAAAAAAAAGGCCCTGAATCTGAAGGGGGATGGAGGTGGGGGTGGTCCTGGGAAAGCTTTGAGGGAGGGGAGGGAAGGGAAAATAATATCTCAAAAAATTAAAAACGAGAGAAACTTACTGAAAATAATACAACTAGGGGTGGTTACTCAATGCCTATATTTAATTGATGAAATGATTTATCTTATCAGGTGGTATATTCGAAGACTGCCAGTGTACCAAAAGTTGAAACTGTGAAGTCTGACAACAAGGATGATGACATTGATATTGATGCCATTTAAAAGGATGGATGCAACTTAGCTTAACAGTGTAATGCTGCAAATTTTTCTCCATTATCAGCCAGAAGTGCAACATGTATGTGCAAAAGCTCAAATGGCTTAACATCATGCTACACTTGATACTAAAAAGCTATTACTGTGAGTGGTCTATAATTAAGCCCAATGAGACATCTAGGGAGTCCATACTTATCAGTGAGCAGTTGTAGTTTGCTTATTTATAGCATGTTTCTTTTGGAAAAACTAGTGGTGGACACATTTGGATCACATTTATACACTTACTAAAAAATAAAGATTTGATTTTGGTCATTCTTCAGACTTTGGGCTCTGAATGGCTTATACTGAAGTAATTGGCTACTTATAGGATGTTACACCATTTAACTTAAGGTCCTTAAGCCTGGTAGATTGCAGGTGCTGAAACTTACAGAATGCAAACCATTGTAATGACCTTTCTCAGCCATTAAGAAATGGGATATTTTAAAAGTTGTATCTCCAGTCCTCATCTGTTCAGATTGGCAACTGATAATTCTTGTCATTCTAAGGGAGACTGATGAATAAATAACAGTGTGACATCTTCATGGAAGTAAAAACAACCTGTTTGTCCTATGGTTTTAAGAGCAAGTTTTGAAATTTGGAGTTGTGATTTTTCAGTTTGTGTACACTCACCCCAAATTGTAGTCTTTGGAGTCAATGTGCTTTGCACATTTATGAGCCAGGGAAATAATTAACAAATAAGTATTTTGTGTGTATTTAGTGGTTGCTTTGTAATGAGAGAAAAAGCTTTGAGGTGTGATTAAATCGTAAACTCTGATTCTATTTGGGAGAAACAGGAAAAGGTGCACTTAATTCCTAGCTACAACAGCATAATTGTTCAGCTTTTACCCTTAAATTATAATTTCAAGATGTTTAGACATACTGTATCTTGTGTTTGATGTGTTCTCCCTACCCCACCCCCCAATATTATGGTTTATTCTTCAATGCCTCTTAATTTGGATATAATAGCTTGTACTTTAGATTTTGGTTGCTATCTTGCCAAAATAAGTGTTATTGTGTTTCAAGCTTGATCCCCTTCCCCCCAATTGTCTTATTTAAAGAGAAAGTTAAAATCATACTTCTGAGTCAGAGCCTGTATTGTGGTGTAAGACTTGGGATGTTTTTTACTTCACATTGAATATAGTTGGGCACCTGAGAAGTCTGGTGATGGCCACTGGGTGGGTGTAGTTGCTAGGGCCTGACCAGCCCATTCAGAGCCTTGAACTTCAGACACAAGTGAATTCCTTACCCATTAGCTGGTGTAAACTCCATCTGGGTTCCTCATTATATTTGCATACTCGTCTTCAACATTAAAAACTTGTTATCATATATACTCCTTTCCACAAAAGTGCATTCTGGGAGTTAAGAACCCAGATGGTTAATTTGTGTGGCATACTAGCTCATAACATTGTTTAGATTTTACCTTTTATGTCATCCATCTCACAGATTATAAAACTTTAATAAATATGTAAATTTTTTGCATTGAAATGAAACAAATTTTTGGTAAAATTAACACCTTGAGTCTGCTGAGCATGGAATGGGAGCCATATACCTGGAATGGTAACAAGGGAATATGCAGTGTCACACCAAAGAAGAGGTATTTGCAAACTCATTTTGTAAGTTTCAGATTCTTTGTTGCATGGCCCAACCATCCATTTGTCATCATGAGATTCTCAAGTAGATCAGCATATTCAACCTCAGTCTAGTAAGATTTTGTCTTAGAACAGTCACAGTCAGGTCTTACATACTGAGGAAGGGGCTTGGGCTTCAGCCACTGTTCTGTCTGGTGCCAAACCAGTGGGGTTCAAATTCACACAATCTGGGGTTTAAGAGTAATCAATCGTTCATTGCTCTATTAAGGTGTCTTAAAAGTTTCCTGTTTCAAACAGCTACATTACTTGATTAAAACAATGTTAAAATTAAATTTTGTCTCTGCTTTAATATTAAAGTTAAGCTATGTTTTCATTTTATAGTGAGTAAAAAGCACTGAAAGCTGTTCCAGTATTACAGCTCATGCTTTGGATTTGAATGTCAGGTATTCTGTGGAGTATATGTATCTCAGCCCTGTGTGTGAAAACAGGTTGATCATTTCATTGGATTACTGGCTTACCAGAAGAGGGAATCAGATCCCACTGTAGATGGTTGTGAGCCACCATGTGGTTGCTGGGAATTGAACTCAGGACCTCTGGAAGAGCAACCAGTGCTCTCAACCTCTGAGCCATCTCTCCAGCCCCCACTGGCTTTTTTTTTTTTTTTTAAGGTGTAGAATGTATTCTATAGATTGGAAACTGCCTTTTTTTTTGGGGGGGGGGTTTGGAGACAGGGTTCTTCTGTGTAGTTTTGGTCCCTGTCCTGGATCTCGCTCTGTAAATCAGGCTGGCCTCGAACTCACAGAGATCCTCCTGGCTCTGCCTCCCAAGTGCTGGGATTAAAGGTGTGTGCCACCACCGCCTGGCTCCAAATCTTTACATGTTTACTAAGGGAATTCAGACTCCCATTAATTCTAGACTGTCCTCGGACTACCTTCCTGATTCCTTGTACATCTTACTAATTAAGGCCTACAGTATGGGTACTGAAACTGTCCTTGAACTCTCTTGCCTATACCTCCCAAGTATTAAGATGGCAGGCATGTGTGCTATCCTCACTTAGATTCTGCATGGGCTTGTATACCATATTACACACATTTAGATGAAGGTACAAGCTGTGGAAGTTTCTTCTCCATGTGAGTCCCAGAGGTCCAACTCCAGTTGTTGGGACTCAGCAGAGTCTCAGCCACCTCATCAGCCTCCCATGTTAGTAGCACTCCACTGAGTGGGATAGCATAGGTAAATGATCAGCTAATGTTCTCATTGCCCCTACCCCATCAGAATCTGGCCCCATGAACCTTTGAAGTCTTGTAGACTTGGAGCTTATACCCACCTATGGTAGTAATTAAGACTATTCTGCTAGGTCTTTTTGAGACAGGGTTTCTATGTAACCCCCATGGCTGTCCTGGAACTCCACTTTGTAGACTAGACTGATCTCAAACTCGCACTCAAAGATCTGCCTGCCTCTGCCTCCCAAGTGATATTAAAACCATGCACTGCCACTCCCAGTTTAGACTTTATTTTTGACCCAGACAGGAATAGTTCTTGTAAGAGCCAATTTTTGGTACATCGTGGCTGGGCATAGTAGGACCTGGGTTTGTCCAATACCAGCTGGTAATGTATCTGTGACTCCCCTGCTCCCTTTCTCCAAAGAATATTAGGCCTTATACCTAACCTGGAATATGGCCAGTTTTCCTTCATATATCTGATGGGAGGGGGGTTGGGGGGTGTAATATGTGCAACCACTGAAGCTCAGCTGGAATGGCATGGTGTGCTTAAATAAATGCAAGTAAAACACCCGTACATGGCCAGCCATGGTGGTAGAGGCAGGCAGATCTTGTATGAGATTGAGACCAGCCTGACCTACAAAGTGGAGTTCCAGGATAGCCTAGGTTATGTAGAGAGTTGTCTCAAAAGTCAGAATTTAGTTTCCAGGATCGAGTTCCAGGGGTTTTGATGATCTCTGGCCTCAATGGGCACTATACTCACAAATACAATTTTCTTTTTTTTCAAATTTTAGCCAGGGATAGTGGTGCATGCCTTTAATTCCAATACTTGGGATGCAGAGGCTGGTGGATCTCATGAGTTGGGGGCCAGCCTGGTCTACAGAGAGTTCTAGGACAGCCAGGACTGTTACACAGTGAAACTGTTGTCTCAAGCAGAAAAAAAAAAAAACAGGTATGGTGACACAAGCTGGTGAATGAGTTCAAGGCCAGCCTGGTCTACATAGTTCCAGGTCAGCCAGGGCTGAATAGATCCTGTCTCAAAAAAAAATTTTTTTTTTTTAATGTATCTATGTTAGTATGTGCAGGTGTCTGTAGATACCCATGCCCCTCATCACTGCTGTGAGCATTGACTGCTTCAAGCTGCATTCTATAGAGAATTGCCTCAGCAGAACAGTGGCTGCTGTGTCTGAGAAGTCAGCAAGCTATGACTGACTGACTCTGGGGTTGGAGGGGGCGGTATATATGCTCATAAGTCCACTCCACCTCAACTAGGACTAACTAAAATTCAGTCTTTGGCCCTTGTGAAGGCTATTCTTGATTACCAACTTGTAATTACCTAAAACCCAAGGAACTGTGTATAGCTGTGAGATTTTTTTTCCTTAAATCATTTCAAGTGGGAAGACCCACTTCATCTGGATCTTTTGTGGTGGGAAGATCTACCTTTAATCTGGGCCACATCTACTGGCAGCCTTTATGAAGGACAGAAGAAAGTAAGCTTGCTCTTTGCCTGCTTGCTCTCGCTGGGAAGTCCATTCCTTCACTGGCATTAGAGCCTACTTCAGGATTCTGGCATATGCTGAAGAGAGACATTCAGTCTTGTGGACTGAACTACTGGATTCTTGGACCATCTGTTGGCAGATAACCATTGTTGGACTACCTGGACCACAGCCTGTAAACCACTCTAACAAGTGAATAAATCTCCTTTAAGCCAGTGGGGGGGGGGGGGGGGGGGGGGGGGGGGGGGGCGGGGGTCCATGCCTTTAATCCTAGCTCTCTAGGAGGCAGGGGCAGGTGGATCTCTGAATTTGAGGCCAGCCTGGTCTGTAGAACTAGATTCAGGACAGCCAAGGCTACACAAATCCTGTCTCGAAACCACATGACTAATCCCCTTTATATACACGCACATTCTATAAGCTCTTTCTCTAGAGAACCCTAATAGCCCTTCTCCCTCACAGCTCTGCTTGCATCCTTTCCTTGACCCCATTCTGCTTCCTTACACACCTTCTGAGAGCACTATATAATGAATCCCTGCTTGCAGGCTCTATTTTCAGGGACTTGATTGACAGCAGTTGGGTTTAGAAGTGGTCCAGTGAAGCAGTGGCAGGTGGACTGTTGATAGTCCCTGAGGTGAGCAATGGGGCAGTTGCCACACTGCTCACACATTGTTCCCTGGGAGAAGGCACCAGTGTCCACTCAGTGTCTTCCCCAGAGCTATGCTGCTTCTGCTCTATCATGAACCTCTAAGGTAGCTGACCCACCTTTAAGACGGCACACTGCTGCAGTGCACTAAGGTGTCCCATTGGTTGGAGCTGATGATCAGGTGAGCAGATGGTCATAAGGTGCTCTTGGGAGCGTTCATGTTCTTGCCAGTCTGATCATCCAAGGCCTGCTGAAGTAAAAGGTAAGTTATTGTACTTGGCACCTCCTACCACTAGGAGGAAGTAGTACAGCGCTGTTTCCTGGACCTCATTGGTGTTCGGAGGCAGCAGATTTGGCACTTGGGAATGAAGATCCAATCCTACTCAGTGTGCACAGGAAGACTGTTTTGAACTAGGTCAGTAGCAAAAGAAGGGCAGTGCTGCAGTACAGGCAGCTGCTGGCACTAGACAGCACAACAGGTGTGTACTGCCCCTTGTGTTGGAAAAGATCCTGAAGTTCATGTCAGTGGTATTTGGAGGTGGAGTATTTGAGAGATAATAAGGGTTAGACAAGGTCCCCTCCTGGTAGTATGAGTTGCTTTATAAGAAGAGGGAGAAGCCAGGAGATGGTGGCACATGCTCTCAATCCCAGCACTTGGGAGACAGAGGCAGGCGGATCTACAAAGTGAGTTCCAGGACAGCCAGAGCTACCTGGAGAAACCGTGTCTCAAAAAACAAAAGAAAAAAAGAAAAGAGGGACAGACTCAAGTTAGCAGCTCCCCCCACCTCCCTGTCTGCTGTCCTTATATCCTGTACCATCCAAAGAGCCTTTACTCTCTACTTTTACCAGGCTTTCGAACTTCCTAGCTTCCACCACCGTGAGCTGTGAGGCAAATACTTTTTATTTTAGGGTCTAATATAACCTAGCCTGAAATACTGGGATTACAGACTGTCACCATGCCTAGCTTAACATTCTACTTTTTTTTTTTTTTTTGGTTTTTCAAGACAGGGTTTCTCTGTGTAGCTTTGCGCCTTTCCTGGAACTCACTTGGTAGCCCAGGCTGGCCTCGAACTCACAGTGATCCGCCTGACTCTGCCTCCCGAGTGCTGGGATTAAAGGCGTGCGCCACCACCGCCCGGCAACATTCTACTTTTTAATGTGGAGAAATCAGAGAATGACTCGTGAGAGTGAGTTTTACTACTACATGGGTCCCAGGAATTGAACTCAAGTTGTAAGGCTTAGTAGCAGGTACCTTAGCATGCTGAGCCATCTTGTTAGCTCTATTCCTAATGTAATAACATTAATGATCATAATTATGGTAATATACAGTATATTAATAGTAATATGGTGGGCCAATATGATTGGCACTCAGGGCAGTGACCTGTGACTATAACTTCAGTAGGCTGGAGGATCTCAGGAACTTCAGACTGATGTGGGCACCATAGTGAGACTTTCATATCAGGAAACTAAAAACAAAGCTGAGCAGAGCTGTGGTAGTACACACCTTTAGTCCCAGCACTTAGGAGGCAGAGGCAGGTGGATCTCTGATTTTGAGGCCAGCCTGGTCTACAGAGTGAGTTCCAGGACATCCAGGGCTAGATAATAAGACCCTGTCTGAAAAAAAAAAATCCCACATAAATTAAAAAGCTATGTCAGAAGGCACAAAGCTACACAGAGAAACCCTGTCTCGAAAAACCAAAAAAAAAAAAAAAGCTATGTCAGGCAAGGTCATATACCTTTTACCACAGCACTAGAAGGCAGAGGCAGGCAGGTCTACAGAGTGAGACTCTATCTCAAAGTTAAAAAAGTAAAATAACAAAAAGCAAATTATTTCAGGTCTCTTTAATTTGGTTTAATTGTACAGTAGAATCCTCTCTGCTTTGTGCTTAATTTGTTTTGCTTTATTTGGGGAGTTAAATATTTAAAAAAAAATCTGACCTTATAATGCCAATGTGTAGATAGAAAGGGAAGATGGGTGGTGGTGGCACACGCCTTTAATTCCAGCACTTGGGAGGCAGAGCCAGGCGGATCTCTGAGTTCGAGGCCAGCTTGGTCTACAGATTGAGATCCAGGGCAGGCACCAAAACTACACAGAGAAACCCTGTCTCAAAAACCAAACAAAGCCGGGCGGTGGTGGCGCACGCCTTTAATCCCAGCACTCGGGAGGCAGAGCCAGGCGGATCTCTGTGAGTTCGAGGCCAGCCTGGGCTACCAAGTGAGTTCCAGGAAAAGGCGCAAAGCTACACAGAGAAACCCTGTCTCGAAAAACCAAAAAAAAAAAAAAAAAAAAAAAAAAAAAAAAACCAAACAAAGGGAAGTGATATTTGATAGCTTTACACAATTACGAGTGTCCTCTGATGGTTAATCTCCACTGTCAACTTGACTAGATTTAAATCACCTAGGAGATACATCTCTGAATGTGTCTATGCAGGCATTTCTAGAGTTTAACTGAGGAGGGAAAACCCATCCTGAAAGTGTATCTACCACCCGCTGGCCTTCACAGGTACTCAAACTGACATGCACATACCCACACAGGTACTCACACTCGTGCACAGACACACACATCTACACACAATTAAAAATAAAAATAAATCTTAAAAAATTCTTTTTTTTTTTTTTTTTTTTTTTTTTTTTTTTTTTTTTTTTTTTGGTTTTTCGAGACAGGGTTTCTCTGTGTAGCTTTGCGCCTCTCCTGGAACTCACTTGGTAGCCCAGGCTGGCCTCGAACTCACAGAGATCCGCCTGGCTCTGCCTCCCGAGTGCTGGGATTAAAGGCGTGCGCCACCACCGCCCGGCTTAAAAAATTCTTTAACTGGGCATGGCATCACACACCTTAATCCAAGCACTTGGGAGGCAGAAGCAGGAGGATCTCTGAGTTCCAGGCGAGCCTCCTCTACAGAGTGAGTTCTAGGACAGCCAGGACTGCAAAGAGAGACCCTGTCTCAAAAAAAAATATATTCTTTAAAAACCCATAAGTAAGATAAATTATAAAGAGACATAGTCAGAGACCCAGATATCACCTTGTACACATATTGAACAGCAGCATGCCCTGCCCCATCCCAGTGCACCTCTAACCCTGCATAGCTCCGTGGTAGGCCACCTCCTGAGAAGTCAAATGCTTTGATGACTTTCTTAGATGATTTCGCCATTGTTGAACATCCAAGAGCGAACTTACACAAACCCAGACAGTGTATAGCCTTCCACCCACTAGACTCCGTGGTACACACATATGGGTACAGCCTATTGCTTCCAGGGCCACAAGAAACAGATTAAATCAAACACAAGAGAAGATGATGCAATCTAGAGATGCTCAAACTCAGAGGCACTGTAAGGTATTCTGTTTTATGGTAAACTATTTTTTATAAGTCGACGTTCACTCTAAAATGATGGTTAGAGGTATAGTCAATAGTCAATAGATACTGTGGGCAAATATCAATTATGACATACTGTATATAATTGTATGTGCCATTCTTTTTGTTTGTTTTTTGAGACAGGGTTTCCCTGTGTAGCTTTAGGTGCCTGTCCTGGAACTGGCTCTGCCTCCGGAGTGCTGGGATTAAAGACGTGCGCCACCACCGCCCGGCTGTATCTGCCATTCTGGGTTTGTTTAAATCAGTGTGAGCAAGGAACACATGAGGAGGGTGTGTCCCTGACACCCTAAGAGGTCACAGTGGCAACCGTGCCACTAGGAGATAAGAAATTTCACAGGAGCCCTGGACTACATGTGCTGATATGCTAACTTGAACTCCTTTAGGTAGTGCTGTGTGCTTTATGAACCTTGACACATTCTGCCTTGGGAACATTATGCACTGATGTCTTACAAGGACACGTGAGGAACTAACTCCGAACCCTGTATTTTCCTCTCAACGTTGTTATTATTTTCAGCCTGTCTATTGGCTACTTTCACAAGCTTAAACACAGTGTTTGCGATTTCATTACTTATGCTTCTGTCCATGAGAACACCCCTTATTTCTCTGACTTGACTTTCTGGCTCCCAGCTTAAGTCATCTTTATGGTTCCTTTTATATTGTCAAGATGGAAGTAATTCTAATCCATCTACAATTACAATAAAGCTTTCTGAGTTTTATAGATTGAGTCAAAAGGTGACAATCTGTCAATACTGTTTTTATCTGTGTGTGTCCCTCTGTGTGTGGTGTGTGTATGGATGTTTCTGAGAATGTATGTTTGTGATATCTCTCTTCTCTTTGTGTGTGTGTGTGTGTGTGTGTGTGTGTGTGTGTGTGTGTGTGTGTGTATGTGTGTAGAGGCCAAAGGTCAATATTGGGCATCTCCCTTGATCACTGCCTACCTTATTTCTTATTTTTTGAGACAGGTTCCCTTAATGAATGGTTACATGGGTTACAGACACATGTGGCCACAGCAGGCTTTTTGCATTGGTATTGGGAACCAGAATTTGGGTCCTCAAGCTTGAATGGCTGACACTTTATCAACTGAGCCATCTTCCTATCTCCAGCTCTGTTTTTGTTGTTGTTGTTGTTTGTTTGTTTGTTGTTTACGAAGGTGTACACACATTTTTTTTCTTTTTGAGACAGCATCTCTTGAAGCCCAGGCTAGCCTTGAACTCAGTATATAGCCCAGAGTGGCCTTGAACTGCTTACCCTACAGCCTTCACTTCATAAGGATTGGTTTACAGGCCACCACAGCTTGGTCTGAATCCCAGTGTCCTGGGTTGCAGCTGACTCCTCTTTCCTTGTCGCATCACCTTCCTTTCTTACGTCTTCGGGCTCTTCCGAAGTCTCCTGGATGCAGCAGAACCCGCAGAGCCCCTTTCCTGAGTGCCTCCCTTCCAGCAACATCAACTCCAGCTCCCGTCTACTGCCCAGTGCCGTTGTTGCCTGGATCTTCATTATTACTCTCCAGAGTTGAATTCTGTTTCCAAGGTCCATGTGTTCCCTCTTTGTCCTCTCAAACCTCCAAAGTAGCTTCCAAAGAGAGGTCAGTGGGGGATGATATTTTCTTACACTTTGTGACTTTCTCTCTTCTCTCTTTGAAACAGGTTCTCTCTATATAGTCCTGGCTATCCTGGAACTCACTATGTAGACCATGCTGACCTCTAACTCACATGTATCTGTCTTCCTCTGCCTCCCAGATGCTGGGATTAAAGGCATGCACCACTACACCCAGCTCTAACAAATAGTTTAAAAAATTAGAAAATATGCCAGGCAGTGGTGACACACGCCTTTAGTCCAAACACTTGGGAGGCAGAGGCAGTCAGATCTCTGAGTTCAAGGTCAACCTGGTCTACAGAGTTCCAGTACAGCCAGGGATACACAGAGAAACCCTGTCTCAAAAAAAATTAGGAAATACAACCAGGTGGTGGTGGTGCACGCTTTAATCCCAGCAATTGGGAGGCAGAGCCAGTCGGCTGTCTGTGAGTTCGAGGCCAGCCTGGTTTACAGAGCAAGATCCAGGACAGGCACCAAAACTACACAGAGAAACCTTGTCTCAAAAAAAACAAAGAAAAAAAAAAGAGAGAAATATTAGGAAATACATATTTTACATGGATTTATTTGTGTGTGTGCTGGGATTAAAGGCATGTGCCACCACACCTGGCCATTCTTTCCTTTTTGTTGCACAGCAAATCACCATAAACTTCAGTGATAAAATACCATTGCTTTCTTTCTACATATCTGCAATTCAGCTGCTCTCTGGACTTGACTGGACCTGACTCTGGGCTTGTTTGGGACCAGCCCTACTTGCCAGTCTTCATTCTACTTAAATGAGGGATACTTCAGGAGGTAAAAGTCAAACCCAAGCCCACAGAGGGCACAGTCCAAGCTTTGGGCCGAGTTACGTCTCTTACATTTTGTTGATCAAAATAAGTCACATGGCTAGCCGGGCGGGGGTGGTGCATGCCTTTTATCCCAGCTCTCGGGAGGCAGAGACAGGCGGATCTCTGTGAGTTTGGGGCCAGCCTGATCTACAGAATGACATCCAGGACAGACACCAAAACTACACAGAGAAACCCTGTCTCGAAAAACAAAAACAAACACAAACAAACAAAAAAACAAACAAAAAATGGCACGGCTAAGCCCAACCCTGATGGGGCAAGGAAGCATGCTTCCTCTTGGAAATCAAGGTAAGGGGATAACTTTGGGGGTAATGATCTCTGCCTTTATTCTGCTCTCATTGTATTGATAAGTTGGCTGGGTATAGAATCCCAAGGTACAGCTAGCTCATTTTTACACAGACACTGAAGACCTGGTCACAAGGTCTTCAGATATGAAAGCATTCAGAGAGCTAGATGTGATTGGATCTACATTCCCTCTCATCCTGCTTCCCCCCTCATCTCTTAGAGCTTTTATAATTGTCTTGCATTTAATTCTTTCTGTTTTCCTTTGTGACATATTATTTGGCATCTACTAGAGGATACATATATAATGCATAATGAATGAACCATAAATCACAAATGTAATGAACAATTATTCATAGTACTTTTTTACTCCTTTGGGGAGAGGTACTTACTAAGAGCAGCATGGCCTGGAATTCAGGATCCTCCTACCTAAACCTCATTAGTGCTAGAATTACACCTGCCTCTTAATGAGTTCTAATTTCTAACTTCATCCCATTGTAGGTGAAGAGACCCTTTGCATATCTTTTTGTTTTTCAAGACAGGGTTTCTCTGTGTAGTTCTGGCTGCCCTGGAACTCACTCTGTAGACCAGGCTGGTTTCAGACTTACAAGAGATCCGCCTGCCTCTGCCTCCCAAGTGCTGGGATTTAAAGGAGTTGGACACCACCGCTTGGCTTTTTTTTTTTTTTTTTTTTGGCTTTTGCTTATCTTTTAAAACACATACACCAGGATTTGATTTGTGCCTCCCCACATGGCCTGTCCTGGAGAAGGTCTCTGTGTCCTTGTGAAGATGTGTGTGCTGTCTTCTGCGGGTAGTGATCTATGAGTATCTGTTGGCTGTAGATGGTTTACTGTATTCTTTATGGCCTCTGGTTCACTGGATTCTTCATTATACTTTGTTTCCTTTTGGAGCCCCACCACCTCCCTCCTTAGTCCCGTGATCTTTGGGTTTTTTTTTTTTAAGATTTATCATTTTTACATTTATGAGTATTTTACCTGCACATACGTATGTATTCCATGTGTGTGCCTGGTGCCCCTGGAGGTCAGAAGGAGGAGTTACATCCCCTGGAACTGAAGTTAGGGTGTTATCAACAGTTGTGAGCCACCATGTGGGTACTGGGAACAAGTGCTCTTAACCAACGAGCCATCTCTCCAGCCACCCCACCACAACAACCTCCTCCTTCCCCCAGTTAGGTTCAGCTTCTGCTTTCTTATTAGGCTGATCTAACACCTTCCCTAGTTCCCACTTCCCTGAAGAATTCTTCCTCCCCTGTGGTAGAATATTATTTCAAGGTGTGTTACTTTTGTTTATGTTGCATTTGTTTCACTCTGTGAAGCTGTATTACTGTGTCTATCTAAAACACCTGATGGTCTAATAAAGACCTGAACGGCCAATAGCAAGCCAGGAGAGAGAGATAGGCGGGGCTGGCAGGCAGAAAGGATCTATAGAAGGAGAAATCTGGGAGGAGATAGAAGTAGCCAGAGAATGAAGAGGACTTCAGGGGTCAGCCACCCAGCTACACAGTAAGCCACGGAGTAAGAATAAGATTTACTGAAGTAAGAAAACAGGAAAAGCCCAGAGGCAAAAGGTAGACAGGATAATTAAAGTTAAAGAAAGCTGGCAAGAAACAAGCCAAGCTAAGACTGGGCATTCATAATTAAGAAAAAGCCTCCGTGTGTGAGTGATTTATTTGGGAGCTGTGTGGTGGGGCCCCAAAAGAGAAAAAACAACAACACCACTTCTCTGTCACAGTCTCTTTCTAGTTTTGTTACCCTGCACCCATGTAAACAAACACACATTTTAAATATTAATTTCTGCATATGAAAGAAAACATGTAGCATTTGTCTTTTTAATCTCATTTAGTTTATGTAACGTAATGGCATCCTATTTAGGCCTGAATACTCAGTCTCTTCTTTTGCTTTTTTCTTTTTGTTTTTTGTTTTTTGAGACAGGGTCTTATTTTGTAGTTCAGGTTTCCTGATAGCACAGACTGGTCTCAAATTCAGCAATCCTCCTGCTTTAGTCTCTGGGGAGAGTTACAGGCATGAGGCACCTGAAAGATTATATTTTGTGGGAGCACATCTAGTAATAATGACCTTTCTTGGTTTTTGTTTATCTGGGGATTTCTTATGTCCCACCCCTCGTTTAGTGTGTGTGTGTGTGTGTGTGTGTGTGTGTGTGTGTGTGTGTGTGTGTGTAGTACAAGGTGGACTCAGACTTGCTGTGTAGCTCCGGTGCTCGATGGACCTCTCACCTCAGCATCCCAAGAGCTGCAATTCATCTTCTTTTTTTTTTTTTTTTTTTTTTTTTGGTTTTTCGAGACAGGGTTTCTCAGTGTAGCTTTGCGCCTCTCCTGGAACTCACTTGGTAGCCCAGGCTGGCCTCGAACTCACAGAGATCCGCCTGGCTCTGCCTCCCGAGTGCTGGGATTAAAGGCGTGCACCACCACCGCCCGGCTCAATTCATCTTCTTAAGGGAGAGGGTTGGTTTTTACCTTTTTATTGGGGAGCACAGGGAAGGAGACCTCTTCCATCAGTGAGAGTGTTTACACATTCTCTAGACACTCCAGGTTTGGGCCCCGAAGGTCCTGGGTGTGGCTGAAGGTCCTGGGTGTGGCTGAAGGTCCTGGGTGTGGCTGAAGGTCCTGGGTGTGGCTGGGTACCTCAGGCCCAAGCCCATTATCTCCCTGGGCACTTCGTAGCCGTAGGGTGTGGCCTGGTTGATCATGGTGGCTCTTGGTTAGGGGCTGAGGGAAGGAGGAATTACAGCAGTGGAAATGCCCAGCAGCCATCTCCTTTGCCAGGGCATTCATGAGGGAGGCATTCTTCGTCTCAGTGGAGTCTCCCTCTTTTCTGATTTCTCTTTTTCCTTTTCCTTTTCTTTTTTTATTTCATCAGATTTAAAGTTCTTGGTCATTGTTTTTCATATGATCTCTCTTCTCAATTAGTGTAAAAACAAAACAGCAATAACCTCTTGTTCTCTCCTTTTCCCTCCTTCCCCAGGCAAGAAGTCCCTTCCCATATGCTGACTCACATGCTGACTGGCTCTGACCCTGTGAGACCATACATTTCTGCTCATTATGGGGCTGGCTGTATGGCTCAGTGGGTAAAGTGCTTGTTGTGCAATCATGAGGACCTAAGTTTGAATCCCCAGACTCCACATAGCGCCAGGCTCGGTGGCACAAGTGTGTAACTCCAGCCCTGGAGAGTGGAGACAGGCAGACCATGGGAGCTCACAGGCCAGACAATCTAGCCAAAATGGTGGACTCCTGGTTCAGTGAGGGACCCTGCCTCAAAAAAATAAGATGGAGAGCAATATGGGAAGGCATTGGACATCAATTTCTGCCTCCACATGTGCACACACAGGTGAGTCCACCCACACCCACACAATTACCAGGTCCCTGGTATCCTATCACATTTCACAAGAGGAACTGAGAAGTACAAGCCTTGGTCTGGAAACTGCACATTTTCCAACAGACTCCAGAGAGTCAAAATCATTTGAGACGGATTCTGCTGGATTGTCATCTAAATGAGGAGTCAGTTCCTGGCACTTCCTATTCATCATCTTCCCTGAATCACTGCTACATAAGGAGCAGACAAGTCAATAACGAAGAAACAAGTGGCTGGAAAACTGGACAACTGGACAAAGGATCTGCGTACACACATTTCTCCAAGAATACTAGCTGCTGGGGCTGGAGAGGTGGCTCAGCGGTTAAGAGCACTGGCTGTTCTTCCAGAGGTCCTGAGTTCAATTCCCAGCACCCAGGTGGTGGCTCACAACCACCTGTAATGAGATTTGGTGCCCTCTTCTGGCCTGCAAGCATGCATGTAGGCAGAACACTGTACACGTAATAAATAAACAAATCTTTAAAAAAAAAGAATATGAATATGAGCTGCTAATAAGTACATGAGAAGGTGCCAGCATTGTTAGCCCACAGGAAAGTTCCGATCAAAACCACCGTGTGATACCACTTCACACCACTAGTGTGGTACTAAAAGAAAGCCACATCAAATCTCACAACCTGTGTGTTGCCTTATATGGCAAAAGGTGTCAGGAGCTTGAGGCTAGAAGCTTATCCTGAATCATTTGGCTGCTTTTCAGATGTGATTGCCTGTGTCCTCATGAGAAAGCAGCACATGCGTGTGGTTTGTTTGTTTCAATTTTGACAGGTTCTTGCTATGTAGCCCAGGCTGACCTGCAACCCACTTGCCTCTCTACCTTCCAAGTAATAGGGTTACAAGTGTGCACCACTGTGCCAGGCAGCATACTGAGTGTACGCACACATGCATGCATGCACGCACGCATGCACTCGGGGGATGGGTAAAACAAAGGCAGAAGTCAGAGTGATGCAGCCCCAAGCCAAGGAATGCCACTTGTAAGAGTCATGAAACAACTTGCAGTAGGTCGCCCTGGTGCCACGGGAGGGGGGGGTGTTGAATTGCACTCCTCAGCATGTGGTGCTTTGTCGGCCAGATGACAGTGACGAGGCAGACCAGGCAATCGGGACCACCTTTCACAAACACGGATGGTGGGAAAGAAAGAGGTCGCTGCAGCTTTGGAAAATGGGCTTAACTGCAGAGATACCAAGGGGGTGAGCAATTCCACTCCTCAGGAATACACCCAGGAAAGAAGAAAGTCTACTTCCAAGTAGCAACTTGTCCGTTAATATTACAGCAGCATTAGTCACCTGCACCCCAAATGTCCAGCTGCCGAGTGGATAAACAAAACTTGTTGCGCACACACAATGGAATACCATGCTTTATTTGTGGTTACTGTTTCTTGGTGTCCTACAAGAATTTTTATTTCAGACAGGGTCTCTCTGTGTACCTCTGGCTGTCCTAGAACTCACTCTGTAGACCAGGCCGGCCTCAAACTCACAGGGATCTGCCTGCCTCTTCAAGTCATGGGATTAAAGGTGTGTGTGACCCAGCATTCTTGGTTTAGATATTTCTTACTCAAGATACAGCACTGTCTCTGATTGGATCTCTTTATACCTGGAAGATGCTGCTCACTCAGGGATGGGGTGGGGGGTCGTGTTCCTCCTCCAGTATCCTCCAGAAGATACTCTCACAGACCTGCCTGAGGCTGATCTCTTAGGTGATAAGATGCAATCAAGTTGACAATTAATGGTTTAACATCACAGCTATCTTATTGTTTCTGAATTTCTGTTCCCCATCTCTCCAACACACATGGACACACCATGCACACACATGTACACACACACACACACACACAGATACACACATGCACACCAGCATGCATGCACACATGATCACATGCAAGCACATGCTTGTGCACTCTTTTTGAGACAGGTCTCACTGTGTAGGCCTCATGCAGGGCCAGCCCACTTGCCTGGAACTCACTTTGTAGATTAGGCTGGCCTTGAATCCGCGGAGATCCGCTTGCCCCTGCCTCAGGAGTGCTCTTCAAGGCTGCACCATCATGCCCGGCATACTTCTTCAAATTTCTTTTAGCTTTATTGTATATATGTGAGTGTTTTACCTGCCTATAGATGTATGGGCACCATGTGACTATCTGGTGCCCAGCTGTGGGTGCTGGAACCTGAACCCTAGTCCTCTGCAATAGCAGCAGGTACTCTTGACCACTGAGCCACCCCTCCAGCCCCTCGCACACACTTCTTGCCTTGTTGGGAGGTTAAGAGGGTATTGTTTGATGGTATGCCCATGTTTTCATTCTAGTTTGTTCTTCTGTCTTGGATGGTGCACATCTTCACTGTCACTGTCACTGGTCTACACTGTCCTCACTCTCACTGTCACTGGTCTACACTGTCCTCACTCTCACTGTCACTGGTCTACACTGTCCTCACTCTCACTGTCACTGGTCTACACTGTCCTCACTCTCACTGTCACTGGTCTACACTGTCTTCACTGTCACTGTCACTGTCACTGGTCTACACTGTCCTCACTCTCACTGTCACTGGTCTACACTGTCCTCACTCTCACTGTCACTGGTCTACACTGTCCTCACTCTCACTCTCACTGGTCTACACTGTCCTCACTGTCACTGTCACTGGTCTACACTGTCCTCACTCTCACTGTCACTGGTCTACACTGTCCTCACTCTCACTGTCACTGTCACTGGTCTACACTGTCCTCACTCTCACTGTCACTGGTCTACACTGTCTTCACTGTCACTGTCACTGGTCTACACCATGTCTTCACTGTCACTGTCACTGGTCTACACTGTCCTCACTCTCACTGTCACTGGTCTACACCGTGTCTTCACTGTCACTGTCACTGGTCTACACTGTCTTCACTGTCACTGTCACTGGTCTACACTGTCTTCACTCTCACTGTCACTGGTCTACACTGTCTTCACTCTCACTGTCACTGGTCTACACTGTCCTCACTCTCACTGTCACTGGTCTACACTGTCCTCACTGTCACTGTCACTGGTCTACACTGTCTTCACTGTCACTGTCACTGGTCTACACTGTCCTCACTCTCACTGTCACTGGTCTACACTGTCCTCACTCTCACTGTCACTGGTCTACACTGTCCTCACTGTCACTGTCACTGGTCTACACTGTCTTCACTGTCACTGTCACTGGTCTACACTGTCCTCACCGTCACTGTCACTGGTCTACACTGTCCTCACTCTCACTGTCACTGGTCTACACTGTCCTCACTGCCACTGTCACTGGTCTACACTGTCTTCACTGTCACTGTCACTGGTCTACACTGTCTTCACTGTCACTGTCACTGGTCTACACTGTCCTCACTGTCACTGTCACTGGTCTACACTGTGTTCACTCTCACTGTCACTGGTCTACACCATGTCTTCACTGTCACTGTCACTGGTCTACACTGTCTTCACTGTCACTGTCACTGGTCTACACTGTCTTCACTCTCACTGTCACTGGTCTACACCATGTCTTCACTCTCACTGTCACTGGTCTACACTGTCTTCACTGTCACTGTCACTGGTCTACACTGTCTTCACTCTCACTGTCACTGGTCTACACTGTCCTCACTCTCACTGTCACTGGTCTACACTGTCCTCACTGTCACTGTCACTGGTCTACACTGTCCTCACTGTCACTGTCACTGGTCTACACTGTCTTCACTCTCACTGTCACTGGTCTACACTGTCCTCACCGTCACTGTCACTGGTCTACACTGTCCTCACTGTCACTGTCACTGGTCTACACTGTCCTCACTGTCACTGTCACTGGTCTACACCATGTCTTCACTGTCACTGGTCTACACTGTCTTCACTGTCACTGTCACTGGCCTACACTGTCTTCACTCTCACTGTCACTGGTCTACACTGTCTTCACTGTCACTGTCACTGGTCTACACTGTCTTCACTCTCACACTCACTGGTCTACACCGTGTCTTCATTCTCAATGGTCACCTTTGAAGTCTTAGTATTCATATTAATCTAAGTGTGTGGACTGAGTGATCTTCCCTACTGTGACAAACACCAAGGAAAACAGCTTAAAGAAATGTTCATTTTGGCTCACAGTTGCAGAGGTTTCAGCCGTCATGGAGGTGTGGGGGGGGGCACAGCAGTTCACACCATGGTGGCCAGAAAGGAGAAGAAGGGAGAGAGAAGAGGTGGGGACAGAGGGGGCTGTGTTACTGGGCTTTTTCCTTTGATCTCTTTTACTCTCTTCTGGCCCCCAGCCTTTGAAATGGCGCCACCCTCCTTCAGGGCTGGTCTTCTCCCTCTGCTACCCCTCCCTGCAAAGACCACACTCAGAACTGTGCTGTGCTATCTCCTGGTGCTTCCTAATCCCATAAATTGGCAGGCACCGTATCACCACACTGTCTAAATTCCAGGGCTGTCTAGTGCAGCTGTGTCCTCTGGGTTGGCATGGTCATTACTGCCTTGAAGCAGAGCAGCTACGGTGATCTGTATGCCACCCTTGTAGGTCAGGCATACAGTGGGACTGGGGAGGGTCATGACACTCTGGATGCTCAAGAGTTCCTTCCCCTCCCTGGATTCCAATGGTCACTATATTAGAGGTTTACACCTCTGTGAATTCAAGGTCAGCCTGGTCTACAGAGCAAGATCCAAGACAGGCACCAAAACTACACAGAGAAACCCTGTCTGCCCCCCCCCCCAAATAGGTCTGCATAAAGAGGTAAACAGTTGACTGGGGTGGTGCAGTTGCCTGAGAGTGACCGTGCTCCTATAAGTAGCACCAATAAACTAACTGTTTTGCCTGGCTGAACTCGGATGAAGTTCCTGTCTGTTTCTGTAGATGCCCTCTCTATCTGGGGTGAATAGCCTTTTCTTTATGTCTCCCAGGAAATGTCATAGAACGTCTTACCTTTTCTTTCCTGTGAATGAAATGGCATTTCTTAGACTCTTTTAAGGAGGAGTTGGAGGAGTCGGGCTGTAACAGCTCATGCCTTTAATCCCAGCACTCAGAAGGCAGAGACAGGTGGACATTAATGAGTTCAAGGCCAGCCTGGTCTACAGAGTGAGTTCCAGGACAGCCAGGGGTACACAGAGAAACCCTGTCTCAAAACAAACCTCTTTTGAGACCGGAAGCTGCTCAAAGACCATGCATATTACCTTGCAGTTATGCCTTAGAATGCCAAGGAGGCCACCACTGTGAAAATGGCACACTCAGTGTTTGTCCTTGGCTGTGTTGAAATCGCCTCACTGTGTTGGGGGCACTTGGTGTGTCTTCCAGAATTAGGAAGTCTTTTCTTGGGCTAGGGAGATGTCCCCATCAGTAAAGCACTGGTCCTGCAGGTGTGAAGACCCGAGTTCATAGCCAGAACACAGTGACAGGTCTCTAATTTGAGCATTTCTGTGATCAGAGAGGAGACGGGCCAGCGAGCTATCTGAAACCCCTTGTCCCCATCGAGTGGAATGGGAGGACTCAAGTCCCAGGTCCTCTGACCTCCACAGGCACTGGGGGCACATGCATGCCTGCAGTCACACAGAAACATATTGTGTTTAAAGGCCTTTCTCTGCTGGGTGGTGGTGGCTGAGGCCTTTAATCCCAGCACTCGGGAGGCAGAGCCAGGCGGATCTCTGTGAGTTCGAGGCCAGCCTGGGCTACAAAGTGAGATCCAGGAAAGGAGCAAATCTACACAGAGAAACCCTGTCTTGAAAAACCAAAAAAAAAAAGCCTTTCTCTTACTGTTTAATTTTCTTCCCTCCTTTCCCTCTCTCTGATTTCTATTCATCTGTTCCCTAATGAGGCTGTACTTTTTGTTTTGTTTGGTTTGTTTTTTCGAGACAGGATTTCTCTGTGTGGTTTTGGTGACTGTCCTGGATCTCACTCTGTTACCAGGCTGGCCTCGAACTCACAGAGATCTGCCTGGCTCTGCCTCCCGAGTGCTGGGATTAAAGACGTGGTGCCACCACCACCCAGCAAGACTGCACTTTTTAAATTCTTACCGGCAATGAATCTCCACATTCTTTGTTCAGTGCTTGTCACCTGTCTTCTTATTGCTTATTTTATTTTATGTGTATTTGTTTTGCAATCACATATATCTGTGTGTATGTGCACGTACGTGTGTGCGTGTGTGCGTGCGGATGACTGGTGCCTGCAGATGCCAGAAGAGGGCAGATTCCCCAGAACTGTTGTTACTGATAGTCGTGAGCCAACATATGGATACTGGGAACTGAAGCCCAGGTCCTCTAGAAGAGCAGCCCATGCTTTTATCCACTGAACCATTGCTCCATTGCCTGTCACTTATGTTTCTGACAATAGTCATCCTGGTGTGTGTAAAGTGGCATCTTACTGTGGTTTAGATGTCCATTTCCCTGATAGCTGATAAAACTGAGCATCTGTTCATGGACTTACCATAGACCATGTGTGTACCTTCTTTGTAGAAATGTCTAATCAGTGCTTCCATCCATTTTAACATTGCTTTGTGTCTTTATTGTTGAGTTATTTATACATTGTACATAAACATCCCCTAGAGATATGTAACTTGCAAAGTTTTTATTCTATTGCTTGTGTTCTCTCTCTCTCTCTCTCTCTCTCTCTCTCTCTCTCTCTCTCTCTCTCTCTCCTCTCATCTCATTAGTCTAGTCTACACTATGCCATCAAGGATGAACTTGACTTTCTTACCCTTCTATCTCTGGAGTGCAGGGATACAGTTGTGCACCCACCACCTAGTTTGTGGGTGTTGGGGATGAAACATGGAATCCATACTTCCTAGGCAAGCACTCTGCCAAGTGAGCTATGCCCTGCTGCTTAGTGCTTGCCTTGCTTTCTTTAAATCGTTTTTTAATATAAAAAAGACTGTGTGTGTGCATGCGTCACACACATGTATGTGGATATCCTTGAAGGCCAGAAGTGTGTACTGTATGTCCTAGTGCTGCAGTTACCGGTGATTGTGAATTGTATGAAGCAGGTGCTGGGAACTGAACTTGGGTCCTCTGCAATGCAACAAGCCCTCTTAATGGCTAAGCTACCTTTCCAGCCATTTTTTTATTCCTGTCTTTTTAATTTTTTAAAATTTATTAGTATGACTGGTTTGTCTGCACATAAATCTATGTGCAGTGCCTAAGGGAAACAGAGGGCCTTGGATCCCATATTGGAATTAGAGATGGTTGTGAGTCACCACAGGGGCAGGGAACTAAACTGCAGTCCTCACTCTGAGCAGCAAGTGCTCTTAACCACTGAGCTATCTCTTTCTCTCTTGATAAGTGTCCTTTTCAGCACAGAGTTTTTATTCTGAAGATGACAATTTTGTTGTTTTGGCATCTAGTCTGAAAAAATATTTCATTAAAAAAAGAGTTTGAGAGTTTTATATTTTGGGGCTTACATTTGTTTTTTAACAGCTTTGATATTAATTTTGTTTTGTTTTGAGACAAGGTTTCTCTGTGTAGCCCTGGCAGTCCTGGAACTTGCTCTGTAGACCAGGCTGACCTCGAACTCAGAAATCTTCTTGCCTCTGCCTCTCAAGTGCTGAGATTAAAGGCATGCATCATCATGCCTGGCCATGTTCTGTAATTTTGTACTAAGTTTTGAAATCAGGGTTGTCCCAGTGTTCCCATCCACTCTACAGGTTCCCTGGCCTCATCTTAGTCCTCTGATTTACCATATAATAAAGAATTTTATTTTGTTGTGTTCTTAAGATGCTTTTGCCAGGATATTTTATCTCAGCAACAGAAATGAAACTAAACCAGACAGAGTTTGAAGGCAGCCTTGGCTAAATGGAAATTCAAGCCTGGCCTGGCCTAAATAAGATGACCCTATAGCTCAGTAGCTGAGCAGTTAGTTGTCTAGCATACACAAAGATCTAGGGTTGGTCCCCAGCGTTACCCGCTCCCCGACCCACCAAAAAAAAGTTTAGAAGAATTTGGTGAGTTTCTGTTGTTTTGTTTTGAGACAGGGTCTCACTCTGTAGACCTGCATGGCCTGGAATTTGCTGTGTACACCAAGTTGGCTTCGTACTCATAGGGATTTGCCCTCCTGCTTCCCAAATGCTGTGATTAAAGGTGTGTGCTGCCATGCCCAGAGACTGAAACTGTGATTTTTAGAACAATACTTTTATGTAAAAGTGGGATTTCTTCTGAGTAAGTTTCCATCATCAGGGAGATTTAGGAGTTTCGAGGTTTTTCTTGCTTCTATTTGTTTGACTTGGGTCTAGATGAGAGAGTTTATTCTACTAGAATCTGTTTTGGATTTGCTTGGTTACAAAGGCTACTTCCTATTAATATTCAAACACACCAATTATTTATCTGGACTTGGTCACATTACGGCCTTGGTTCTCCTGGCCTCATTCTGAAAGAAGGCTTTGAGTCCTGACGCCCCACGGGGAAGGCGTGTAGGTGGGACTCAGGGCTGACTCAGAGGGCCAGCCCCAGACAGCTCATGTCTGAGGTCACACCACAGGACAGGAGGCATTCTAGCCTCAGGAACAGAATCTGTCCTAACAACTTCTCGGGCTCCCTCTTGTCCTGCCTGCTCTGATCTGGAGTTGCCCGTGTGAGGTCAGAGACTTAACAAGTTGTACGAGTGGACCACTGAGGGCTTTGCATTTTCATCCCTCTCTCCTTTTCAGGCAGGCAGCAAATCTCAGAACGTACAGAGGTCAGAGGACAGTTTGCAGGGGTCAGGTCTCCCCTTTCACTATGTAGGTCCTAGGTCCTCAAGGTTGGCAGCACTGAACCAACTCACCAACCTCAGATTATGTTCTTGAGATCCAGTCACTTTATTGTACAAGGCTAGAGCTAATCAAATTTTCTCTCTATTAGTTTTGGTGCAAACATTCCAGATTCTCTATTCATACTGATAATAGACATTTATGTCATTTCTAACTTTTTTCTATAGAGATCTGGAGTGTTATTTGTGAATGTCTTTTTTTTTTTTTTTTTTTTTTTTTTTTTTTTTTTTTTTGGTTTTTTGAGACAGGGTTTCTCTGTGTAGCTTTGCGCCTTTTCCTGGATCTTGCTCTGTAGACCAGGCTGGCCTCGAACTCATAAAGATCCACCTGCCTCTGCCTCCCGAGTGCTGCGATTAAAGGCGTGCGCCACCAACCGCCCGGCGTGAATGTCTTTATACATGTTTCCTTAGTTCCTTAAAGCTTTTTTTTCGGGGAGAGTGAGTTTTGAGACAGGATTTCTCTAGGTAGCCCTGGCTCTCCTGAAATTCACTCTGTAGATCAGACTGACCTCAAATTCATAGAGATCAGCCTGCCTCTGCCTCCTGAGTACTGGGAGATATGAGCCACCACACCTGGCCTGTATTTATTTATTTATTTATTTATTTATTTATTTATTTATTTATTCGTGCCTGTCCTGGATCTCGCTCTGTAGACCAGGCTGGCCTTGAACTGACAGAGATCCACCTGGCTCTGCCTCCCTAGTGCTGTGATTAAAGATGTGCACCACACCCGGTCTGTTTTTACTTTTAATTATGTATGTCTATGTGTGGGTCTGTGAATGTACCTGCAGTGCCCCTGGAGGCCAAAAGAGGGTGTCAGATTCCCTAGTTCCAGCAGTTGTCAGCTGCCTGATAGAAAGGCTGGAACCCCAACTCTGGTCCCCAGTAAGAGCCATCTTTTCAGTTCCCTTAAAAATTTAAAAAAACAGCCGGGCAGTGGTGGCACACGCCTTTAATCCCAGCACTCGGGAGGCAGAGCCAGGCGGATCTCCGTGAGTTCGAGGCCAGCCTGGGCTACCAAGTGAGTCCCAGGAAAGGCGCAAAGCTACACAGAGAAACCCTGTCTTGAAAAACCAAAAAAAAAAAAAAAAAAAAAAAAAAAAAAAAAAAAAAAAAAAAAAAAAATTAAAAAAAAACAGCTGGGAATTGCAGTGAACACTTTTAATCTGGAGGCAGAGGCAGGCTGATTTCTATGAATTTGAGGCCAGCCTGGTCTACAGAGCAAGTTCCAGGACAGTCAGGACTACACAGAGCAACCCTGTCTCAGAAAACCAACCAACCAACCAACCAACCAACCAACCAACCAACTAACCAACCAACCAAACAACAAAACAAAAACAAACAAAAAAGCTGAAAATTTTAAATTGCATTTATTCATTTATGTGTGTATTTTCATACACAAGTGCAAGGCAGGCACAGAAGTCAGGGGACAACCTGCAGAAGCTTTTTCTCTCCTCCACTGGCTTCCCAGGGATTGAACTCAGGTTGACAGGCTTGGTGGCAAGCCCCTCATCTGATGAGCTACCTTGCCAGCCTCTGTTCAGGCATTCCTTTAGGGTAAATATTTAGGATAGAATTGTGGAGCACGCACAACTTGATGGTGTTGTTAATGTTACTAGCTATTGTTAAATTGTCCTGACATGTCATTAAAAATTATTTTAAGTGTGTTTTGACTCTCTGTACATGCGTGTGTGCACTCCTTGTGCCTGAGGAGGCCAGAAGAGGGCATTGGATCCCCTGGAACTAGAGTTCCAGAAGGTTGTGAGTGGCCATGTGGGCGCTAGGAGCTGAACATAGGTCTTCTAGGAGAATAGCAAGTACTTGTAACTGCTCAGCCATCTCTTTAGTATCTCTTTCCCCTTTTGGGGACAGTGTCTCACTATGTCATCTTGGCTGGCCTGAAACTCAACACTAGCTTGGCCTCAAATTCTCAGAAATCTTCCTGCCTTTGTCTCCCAAATGTTGGAGGGACGGCTCAGAAAGTGAGGGCTAGCTATGCAAGCACGGGGACCTGAGTCTCGTCCTTAGAGCCCAAGTGAAAAAGGCAGGTGTGGTGGTCTATGCCTGTAGTCCCAGGGCTGAAGAGCAGAGACAGGAAGACTCCTAGAGCCTACTGGACAGCCAGCTTAGCCTAATTGGTGGGGAGCCCCAGGTCAGTGAGAGATCCTGTCTTTCAAGCACACTGGAATACAAGCGGGCTGCTTTGCCCACCTGGGGTTTATGTGGATTTTGGGAGACCTAATCCTTCCACTTGAGCACCAAGAGCTTTAACTGTTGAACCATCTCCCTAGTCCTGGGTGCATTTCTGAATTGCAATGGATTTGTTGTTATGTTGCTCAAGGTATGTACTATTTTAACAGGAAGACAGGAAACAAATGGAGTGTACATCTGAAATTTTAGCATTTGGGAGAGTGAGGCAAGAGGATAGGAATTGGAGGCCAGCCTGAGTTACACAGCAAGACTGTCTAAAAAAATAAAGGGGAGAAGAACCAGGAAGGAAACAAGAATTATGGAAAGAAATGAAAGGTGTCATTTTAACAATAGTTTTAAGGTTTAATTGCTCCATTCCTTTCAGATAGATCACAAATACACAAAATTCAGGACCACATAAGTTCCTCTGGATGGACAATGCTCTCCTCCTCCTCCTCCTCCTCACATCCTGCTAGCCCACCTTTCCTTTTTACATGTCACAAACACGCCTACCGCTTCCAGGTCTTTATTGTGTCTTTAAATTTCAGTGTCTTCAATTCTCAACTTTATGAAAACTAGGAAATATCTGGAGGTTAAGGGCTGTCATCTTTATTCCTAATCTTTAGCATTCACTGACTCACTGTTTTTTTTTTTTTTTTTTTTTTTTTTGGTTTTTCGAGACAGGGTTTCTCTGTGTAGCTTTGCGCCTTTCCTGGAACTCACTTGGTAGTCCAGGCTGGCCTCGAACTCACAGAGATCCGCCTGGCTCTGCCTCCCGAGTGCTGGGATTAAAGGCGTGCGCCACCACCGCCCGGCCACTGTTTAATGTATAGCAGGAATGAGGAAATTCCCCTGGGGGAAGCCTCATGTCCATTTACTTCTCTGGCCAATGTGGAATGCTTGAAAGTGTCCACAGGCTTTTTCAAAACTCCTACCTGAGGCTGGCAACCTTTTGGAAGGTTTCTTGGATTCATCAGGAGCCAATGTTGAATCACCAGAATTCACCAGGGTTGAGGGGAGAACTGGTGCCATGCTATGTCTAAATCTACCTGGCTCTGGCTCTTTGGCTTGACTCCCCATCTTCACATGATCTTGATGACGTTGACTTGAATCCACTCTGTTGTTTCTCACCACATGCCTTTGTATAGCCATCAACCCATTTTCAGAGTAAGCACGCCCTCTGTAAGCATGCCCTGACCCAGGCCCCCATGTGGGGTTGGATGCCCACACTTGGTCTCCTATCTTCAGAGTAAGCATGCCCTCTGTAAGCATGCCCTGACCCAGGCCCCCATGTGGGGTTGGATGCCCACACTTTGTCTCCTATCTTCAGAGTAAGCATGCCCTCTGTATGGTTCCCCTGACCCAGGCCCCAACGTGGGGTTGGATGCCCACATTTGGTCTTCTAGCTCTTGAGCACATTTCCAGTTATCATAATCTACATTTCAGTTGAACTGTGTTCGGCAAAGACTTGATTCAGAGGAATTCCACTGCAGATCTCTGCTTGACTACAAAAGGAGAAAGAGAATAACCTTTTAAGTAGGGTCATCTGGTCCCCTCAAGCACACCCCAAAGAGGGTCATCTGGGAGTTCTGAATGTATCTTAGCCCTGTGTTGTTTTATATTGGGATCCCCTGGCTTCTCTGGAAGTGGATGCTGGTGTTTAAAGATCTATGTTTCACAAAGCAGGAAATGTCCCAGATACAGCAAGGCATTGGGATGTTGGGGGACAAAAAAACAAAATCAAATCAAGGAAGCAAACAAAACATAAGAAGGAAAAGAAAGAAAAGCTAAGTATAGTCACTCGCAAATTTACCTGTTTCTAAGGGTTCAGATTCTTCTTCTATAACCAACACAGACGATTTGGTTAAGAAACTAACTTGTCCAGACTTCAGATCACACGTTGTGTCTGCCCATCTTATATGGGTACGTGAGGCTTAATGAATAGCCAGTGCAAGGTGGACTATCAGTAGCGGTTTGCATTACCCCAACCCACACAGCCCTCCTTCCTGTACCAATGGATTCCATCCTCAGAAGACGTAAAGAGGTGACAAGTTGAGAGCTTCTAGAAAAGGCAGCATATTCAGAGCTCCAGCTGCAGGTCAAGCAGCCTGGCCCAAGCCTATAGGAATCTCAGTATTCAGGAGGCTGAAGCAAGACAGGGAAGTCGGACCGGGAGTTTGAGGGAAGGGAAAGGAGGAAGTAGAAAGGGAGAGAGGGAGAAAGGGAGGGGTAGAGGGAGTGGGAGAGCGAAAGGGGGGGGGGAGGGACAGACAGAGAAATATTGCTATATAAGCCCCTACCGGCATTTAGGAATTGATCCCTGGGGGCGGCGTCTACATGTTCCCATCGAACCCCTCTTCCCATTCCTTTCGGGCAACCTTTGTCACTGCACTCTTTCATCCGAATGGGTATTAGGTTGGGCCGGGTTCAATATCCGTGGCCCCCTAGAGCCAGAGGCAAGAAAGTTCATTGACTGGATGCTCGATGTCTCAGTTATGAAGCAGGAGCCTGGCTCTTGTCCTCTCCGCTACACCTATAACTACTGATTCAGTAGCTCCATCCTTTGCTGCGTAGCCCGGGAAAAGAGAACTCAACTTCTACAAACAGTAGGATCTCCAAGGGTAGGGTAATCCAGCCAGTCCAGATGTACTCTGTAAATGCCAGCCCACCAATCGGGCGCAGGACGCCCACTAGGGCAGTGGCCCTGGAAGGGTCAGGGATGCCCAAGGAGCTCTGGACCATTGGAACTCCGCTAGCGCTGGAGGAGACCAAGCCAGTAAGTCCCCACGGCACCTCCCCCTGAGAACCAACAGGACGAGTCGCCCCTAGCAACAGCAGCCGGCCCTTGCTCCAACCGCGCTGATTGGCGGAACTCCAGGCGGCGGCGGCGTCACTTCCGGCAGCCGGAGGCAGCGGAGGAAGCCGAGGGGCGGCCATCTTGGGTCTGTGAGGCTCCCGAGGTGCCGGGGAGCGGCGGTGGCAGCCGGCAGGGCGAGGCCGGGCGGAAAGCGAGCGGGAGAAGGAAAAGCGGCAGGGCGTGGGCGCCTCCTCCGCGGCCCCCTCCATGGTTGGCGCCTGCAGGCCGCGGCGGCCTGTCTTGCTCTTCATCTCCGCTACATCCTCCTGCGCCGCCGCCTCTTCGGGGGCTGCCCGCCGCGCTGTGTGGAGCCCCCGGGACTGAGTTCCGCGGCGCTGCGGCTGCAGCTGCTAGCGGCGAGGAGGCGCGGAGCCCGCGAGGCGCCCTGAGGCTTGCGGCAGCCAGCCGGCCCGGTTCCACTGGGCCCCTCGCCGCGGCCGCCGGCGCTGGGGGAGAATGAGCCCCGGGGCCCGCGGGCGCACGGCCCGGGCCAGGCCGGGGATCTAGACTCCGGCCGGGGAGGGCAGGGCCCGGAGGCTCACGGCCGCTGCTCGCCGGCCGCCCAGAGTTGGGCGGTTTTGTTTTCGCCTTGGCGTTGTGCAGAATCAAAGCGCAATAAGATGTCCACTAGGACCCCCTTGCCAACGGTGAATGAACGAGACACTGAAAACGTGAGTGGACTGCGCTGCAGGGTGGCAGACCCTCAGGGTGGTAGCAGGGGGACCTAGCCCAGATGCTCCAGACTGGGGTCAAGGCGCAGCCCTGTCCTGCAGCGCGCGTGCGGCCTGCGCGCTGTTCTTACGGTCTGCTGAGCATTACCCGTCCGTGCGCTGCCGCGGCCGGCGCCTGTTTGAAACCAACTCTTTCACACCGGGCAGGTTAAGATCCTGCCTGTCCTTGGTGCAAATTAATAGCGCTCAGTCGGGTCAAGTGGACGGTCCTTTAAAATGGGACTAAGCTTAATGACAACCGCTAAAACTCAATGCCCCACGGAGAGATCCTTGTGGGCCCCCGTAGTTCCTGAAGACTGAAAAGTACTGCTCTAGAGCGGCTGCCTTTATCAAGGTAGCTTCCCGTCCTTGTAAATTAAAATCTGTTCGGAAGCAGTAGGCAAAACGTTTTGAGAGGTAGATGTGGAGTGAAGCTCCGCACTGTCCTGCTGCCCAGCTGAGAGACACCCACTGAGCTGACTTTTCCTTCCGCTGCAAAGGTTGACTTAGAGGAGCTCTCAGGCCCATTTCAGTGTGCACACCCAGCAAATCTATATAAAAGGATTTTGTTCGAAAGGACTTTCAAAAACAAACCAAACAACAACCTGGAACCGCATTGCTAGGGAGTCACAAATGTGTAGAAGTTCTATTGAAGAAATATTTGACCTGCCCGAGTGTGCTTTTTTTTGAACCCTTCTCCCGCATCAGATTCCAAAGTGTTCCAGCCTAGCTTTGTCCTCTGTAAAGCATTTAGCAAATAACTTGTAAAGAAACTTCACTGGCCTTTCATTATACGGAGCTATGAGGTAACTGCTGGCAACAAAATGCCATCTCTTTGGAAAAGCTTCCATGCTCAGGGTGTTTTCATGCTTTGCAAACCATCCTTAGATACGGTGACCTAGTGGCATCAAATGCCTTCATTTTAATCTTGGAAATGCCACTTGGTGCTTGATAGGTATTGAGTAATTTAGTCTAAATCATCTCTGTAATATATTAATATATAGTTGTATATGTCCTTCCACCTGAGATAGATTAGAAAATTACCTAATTCAGAGAGCTTAAATTAGAACTTTCTCCTTTTCTTCCTCCTCTCCCTTTCCCTTCCTTTTTTTTCTCTCCCTGCTTCCCTTTCTTCATTCCATAATTCTTGTTGTGTTGCTTGGGCTGTTCAAGGGAGCATTCTGCCTCATTCTCCCCATAGCTGAGAATTACAGACACGCGCCATCAAGCTTGAGACCATCTCATCATGAGACCTTTTTATGTTCTTTTGAAGACACTTACCTTTGACCTGATTGATCATCAATCAGGCCACTCTAAAAAAAAAATGAAGCAAGTAAATCAATTGATTGGCTTGGCTTTGTTTTTTTTTTTTTTTCCCCTTCGAGACAGGGTTTCTCTGTGTAGCTTTGGTGCCTGTCCTGGATCTAGCACTGTAGGCCTTGAACTCACAGAGATCCGCCTGGCTCTGCCTCCCGAGTGCTGGGATTAAAGGCATGCTCCTGCATGCTCTGACACGCTTGACTTTAATATGTATGTTCCAATGGGGAGGGGTAAGGAGAAATCTAATTTTAGTCTAGAATGCATGGTTTAGGTGGTACTGTGATTACTATAGACTGAAGTGGCTCATTCTTTACCTGTTCTTTGTCAATTTGCTGTTTTGTGATTTTTGTGTGTGTGTATTTAGAATTACTACTTTTGTTTTCTAAAAACAACCTAAGAGCTGGAGATGTGGTTCAGTGATAGAGTGATAGTCCATTATACATGAAGCCCCCAACTCAATCCCTGCCACCACTAAGAGAGAACAAACTTAGGTTGTGAAGGATACCCTGTTCTTATGTCATTTAATGGATCTAAGGTTTCAGCATTGCTAAAATCAAGAGGCTTATGATGGTCTATCCAACTGGTTGCACTAACTCACCTTGCCATGTTCTGCTTGTAGTTCTTGCATAGGCCTGATTTGGAAATAACTGTGTGTCAGCCACAGTTTTGGGCCTGTGTCACTTGTCACATCTGATGTTCACTTTTAGCATAGGCCGCCCTTACCTGTCGTTACTACACAACTTAAGTTAGACTTTTCCCGGTGCATGAAGGATAGCAGTGAAAGAGACATCTCTGTCTGTTGAGAAGCCTTCAGTTAGGCAGGGTTGTGGATACACCACCAACACTTTGGAGGTGGACATTGATGAGCAGTCATGTAGACACCACCACAGTAAAGGTATAGAACACTTCCATCTCCTGGAAAAAAGGTCTCCTGTGGCCTCTGATAGCCTCTCCAGGCCCTTGGCAAGCACTGCTGTTGTTTCTGTCCCTGTAGTTTGACCTTTTTGTAAGTGGGACCATAAAATGTATAACTTTTAAAAAAATTGAGACAGTCTCACAGTGTAGCTGATGTTGGCCTCAAACTCATCTTCCGCTTCAGCCTCCTTACTGCTGTGAGTATTGCTGTGGGTAGCTTCATCCATGTAACATATGCCTGTGGGCCTGCCCCCTTTCTTTCCGAGACAGGGTTGACGTAAGTATCCCTGGCTATGCATAATGTTTTTTTTTTTTTGTTTATTTGTTTGCTTCTTGTTTTGTTTTTGTTTTCTCGAGACAGGGTTTCTTTGTATAACCCTGGCTGTCCTGGAACTCAACTCTGTAGATCAGGCTGGCCTCAAACTCAGAGATCTGCCTGCCCCTGCCTCCTGAGTGCTGGGATCAAAGTTGTGTACCACCACTGCCTAGCCATTTATTATTATTATTATTATTATTATTATTATTATTATTATTATTATTATCATCATTTTGGTTTTTAGAGACAGGGCTTCTCTGTATAGCCCTGGCCTTCCTGGAACTCGAAACACAGTGATTTGCCTGCCTCTGCCTCCGAGTGTCAGGATTAAAGGCATGCACTACCATTGTCTGGGTGCATAATGCTTTTCAGATTTGTGTTTTCAAGTATATTAATAGTTCCTTTCTTTTTTTGCTGATTAGTATTTCATCAGATGTACCATGATTTTTTTAAAAAATTCTTTTACCAGCTGATGGTCATTGGTTATTATAACTAGAGCAGCTTTGCTCTGAGTGTGTGTGTGCGCGCGCGCGCGCGTGTGTAAAGAGACATTTTACTTAGCCTAGGCATTTTAAATTTTAAATGATTATATTCACTTGTGTGGGGGTGGACTTCCTTTTGAGACAGTATATATCTCACCATATAACTGGCTGACCTAGAACTGCCTATGTAAACCAAGCTGGCTTCATCTCACAGAGACCCACCTGTCTCTGCCTCCTGAGTGCTGAGATTAAATTTGTGGACTGATGCATCCTAGCTTTTAAGAAGCTCTTGCCGGGCGGTGGTGGCGCACGCCTTTAATCCCAGCACTCGGGAGGCAGAGCCAGGCGGATCTCTGTGAGTTCGAGGCCAGCCTGGGCTACCAAGTGAGTTCCAGGAAAAGGCGCAAAGCTACACAGAGAAACCCTGTCTCGAAAAACCAAAAAAAAAAAAAAAGAAGCTCTGACTTTTATCTGTAGTGTAAATATAAATAAACGTAATTTGCAACAAAAATTTTTTCCCCTCCTTATACACTATTCTGTTCTCTCATGTGTTTAATTTTCATGTTACTATTTGCCTTTATGGATAAGAATATAAAAGTTCATCATAGTTCAGAAAAACTAAATGTTTGGGGCTAGAAGATGGTGTGTCCAGCCTCCTAGAACTGGAATTTCAGGTGGTTGTGAATCACCCAGTGTGGGTGCTGGGAACTCAGCCTGGGTCTGCAAGACCTCTTAATGATTCAGCCATCTCTCCGGCCCAAAAGTAGAATGCTTTTTAAAAATAAAAGAAAGTTTACCTTTTATATTCTGTTTTATAGTTGAGTTGCATAGAGATCCACTAGTAAGCCCTGTTTTTATGTTTGACAGAATTAAAAATGAATTTTTCACTTTGTAAATATGGATTATTTGCTAGAGACCTGGAGGTAGGGGTTTGCTAATTAACAGTCCCAGATATGTACATCATTTACTTACTGTTATATGTCTGTTTGGCAGTGGTCCTCAACCTGTGGGTCTCAACCCCTTTGACAAACCTCTGACTCTGAAACTATTTACATTATGATTCATAACAGTAGCAAAATTACAGTTATGAAGTAGCAACGAATATAATTTTGTGATCAGGGTCACCACAACATGAGAAACTAACTGTATTAAAGGGTCGCCGAGTTAGGAAAGTTGAGAACCACTGCTGTCCTGGAATTCTCTATATAGACCAGACTGGCCTCAAACTCACAGATATATTCCTGCCCCTACCCCCCAAATTGCTCAAACTAAAGGTGTGTACTACCATACCCAGCTACATTGGGTGTTTAGAAGTTAGTATAGCGTGGACTGATGCATCCTAGCTTTTAAGAAACTCTAACTTCCTGTGAAATAAACTAATGGTGGTATTGTCTAGCTAGCTGTTGATTGGGTGATACTAAATGAAGCTGTGCTGTAGAGGGTGTACTGAATGCCTGGGAACCAGATTGTTCTTGTTGAGGACCTGCTTGTCCAGCAGAACAAAGTACTCAGGGCTTTGTGGAACTAGTCTGTACTGTCTAACCTGAGCAAGCATACTTAGAGGATTGCTGTTGCTGACATGCTCATCTCCGGTTCTCACCTCAAACCTGGCTGCATTCCTACCAGGTTCCAAGACAATGATTTGGCACACCCAGGGATCACACTTCAGAAAATACTGCCTTAGTGTTCAGCTTACTAACTGCGCTACCTTTTGATTGTCCAGGTTTTTAGAAGAGATTTTTTTTTTTAACTAGATGTAATGGGGTTTTTAAATTCTATGAGTTGTTTTGTTTTGTTTTTGAGACAGGGTTCCACCATGTAACCTTGGATGGCCTGGAACTGCCTACTTAAATTGACAGGCCTCAAACGCTCTATGAGGTTTTTTTTTTTTTTTTTTTTTGGTTTTTCGAGACAAGGTTTCTCTGTGTAGCTTTGGAGCCTGTCCTGGAACTCATTCTGTAGACCAGGCTGGCCTCGAACTCACAGAGATCCGCCTGACTCTGCCTCCTGAGTGCTGGGATTAAAGGTGTGCACCACCACTGTCCAGCAACTCTGAGTTTTCAATACTTGACTTTAGAAGGTGTGCAGGCTGGATGTGATGGTGCATGCCTTTAGTCCCAGCACTTGGGAAGCAGAGGCAGGAGGATCTCGGAGATTGAGGCCAACCTGGTCTATGAAGTAAGTTCCAGGACAGCCAGGGCTGTTACATAGAGAAACCCTGTCTTGAAAAACAAAAACAAACAAAAGAAGATGTGGCCGTGGAATATAGGAAGAGTTGCTATTTGTTCTTATTTCAGTAAACTCAGGCAAAGGTACAAATTAGTTTATATAGTATCTTATTTAAATTTGTAGTATGTGGTGCTGGAGAGATGTCTCAGTGAGTAAGAACACTGGCTGCTCTTTCAGAGACCCAGGTTCAATTTGCAGCAGCCACATGGTGTCTTAAAAACAGCTGTAACTCCAGTTCCAGGAGATCCAACACCCTTGGATCACCTTGGGCACTGAATGTGTATGTGGTGCACACACATACATGCAGGCAAAACACCCATACACATAAAACAATGTAAGAATATGTAGTGTGAGCTAGACATGATAGTACATGCTTGCAGTCCCATCGACTGGGGAGGCAGAATTGTGTGTTGGCCAGTCAGTTGGAGGTCAGCCTGGGCAACTTAGTGACATCTTGCCTCAAAGTTAAAATTTTTAAAAATGACACTTACTCATTTACTTTAAAATTTTTTATTTTGTGTGTGTAGTCTCAGAGGTCAACTTTTACATTTTACCACATGGGCCCTGGTGATTAAAGGTTGTCAGGCGTGGCAGCAAGCACCTTTACTTGCTCAATATTCTCACCCACCCAAAATTATTTTTTTCTCTTTTGTAAGCTTATTTTATTTTATTTTTGTATGTGTATGATTGTTTTGCCTGCCTGTCTGTCTGTACTACATGTGTAACTGGTGCCCAGAAAATTCAGAAGAGGTTGTTGGATCTCCTGGAGCTGGAGTTACTGATGATTGCGAGCTGCCTGCTGGGGTTCAAACCTGGGTCCTCTGGAAGGCTAGCCTTAAATCTATTTAAGAGCACTGGTTTAGTGCTCTTGACCAACCTCTAGTCTAAAATATTTCCATTACGGTTCATAACAGTAGTGAAATTGCATTCATGGAGTAGCAATGAGTATGATTTTATGGTTGGGGGTCACCACAACATGAGGAACTGTAGTAAAGGGTTAGGAAGATTGAGAACTACTAGCTTAGAGACTTATACCCAGTTTGCTATAAATTGACTGTACCTGTTACTTTATTTCAAAAGGGAGTGTTGTGTTGGTCAGCAAGCTGTGGTGGGTATCAGTCCCAGCACTTGAGAGGCAGAGGACTGGAGAGTAGGTCAAGGCCAAACTGCCTAAATAACAAGACCCAGTCTGTCTCTCTGTCTCTGTCTGTCTTTCTGTCTCTCTCTCACACATACACACTTACAAACACATATACACACAGAGAGAGAGCTGAAGGATGGCTCTGATTAAGAGCACTTGTTGCTCTAACAGAGGACCTGGGTTCAATTATCAGTGCCCACATGGTAGCTCACAATTATCCATTAACTCTAGGTCTAGGGTATCTGGTGCTCTTTTCTGATGTCCTCAGGCACTAGGCATACAAGTGGTGCACCTATACACATACAGACAAAACACTTATCTATAAAAATAAGTAAATCTTAAAAAAAAAAAAAGGTTCTGAATTTTATCATTCCAAAATACAACCAAATTCAGCTTTAGAGCTTGTTTCTAGGCTAGAAGTAAGAGCCACAGAGTGTAAACCCTCCTGGTTTGTGGCACATCTATTTGGAATTTCAAATTAAGTTTAAATGGAAAAAAAATCTACCTGGAATGCTTTCATGTTCATTTGACAGAAATTAAAGAATACACTTGAAGGAGATAGCTCAGTGGTTAAGGGTACTTACTGCTTTTGCAGAGGACTGGGTTCAGTTCCCAGCACCCACATGTTGGTTCACAACTATCTAACTCCACTTGGGGGATCTGATGCCTTCTTCTGGCCTCTAAAATCACAAGACAGACGTGGTGCACAGACATACATGCAAGCAGAGCATCCATACACATAGAATACATCTTTAAAAAAGCAAAAATAAAAAGATTACACTTGAAACATTTGAGGTGCTGAAACCAGTGTTTGACCCACATTTCAGAACAACCTAGGCTACATAGTTTGAGGCCAGCCTGGGCTGCAGTGTGAGATACTTTCTATTCTCTCTCTCTCTCTGTGTTCTCTTGTCTTTTCTTGGAGTTGATACACTGGCCAAGAATATGCTTATATCTGTTCTACCGACCCATATGTGCCTTCCTATAGGGTTAGGAAGAGCAGACATTGACTCAGGATGACTTTCTTGGTGAAGGAAGAAAAATAGACCTTTCTGTTTTGGACTGTGACATTTTGAATATTGATGTCACCCACAGGCTTGTTTGTTGAAACCTCATTCCCCATTGTGGAAAAATTAGGAAATCCTTATATCATTGGGGTTTCCCTTTCCTGAATCTCTCTTCCTAGCTCATGAGGTGAACAGTTTTGCCCTGCCAGCTAAACCATTGCCTTCTGGAATATCTGTAACTGTGAGCTAAACTCAACTTTTCTCTTGAGTTAATTGTCTCAGTCCCCCCCCCCCCCCCCCCTTTGAGATAGGGTTTCTCTGTGTAGCTTTGTGCCTTTCCTTGAACTCACTCTGTAGCCCAGGTGGGCATCGAACTCACAGAGATCTGCCTGGCTCTGCCTCCCAAGAGCTGGGATTAAAGGCGTGCGCCACCACCACCCAGCTAATTATCTCAGGTATTTTATTGCAAGTTTTTTTTTAAAATTTATTTAATGTGCATTGTTGTTTTGCCATGGGTGTTGGGTCCCCTGGAACTGGAATTACAGACAATTGTGAGCTGCCATCTGGGTGCTGGGAATTGAACCTAGGTCCTCTGGAAGAGCAGTCAGTACTCTTAACCATTAAGCCATCTCTCCAGCCCTTCAGATACTTTATTATAGTAACAGAAGCTGACTAAAGTGATAGTTCAACTCCTTAATCTAGGATTTGTTTTGTTTTGTTTGTTTTTTTGAGACAGGGTTTCTATGTGTAGCCCTGGCTGTCCTGGAACTGGTTATGTAGACTAGGCTAGGCTCTCACAGAGATTCTCCTGGCTCTGCCTTCCAAGTGCTGGCATTAAAGGTGTGTGCCACCATGCCTGGCTCCAATACTACTCTAATCACCTAAATTGCTCAGCCATGGTTAATCTTGAGGCTCAAACCAGGAGGTATTTTGTCTGTATTTCTTGTTAATAGTTAGGTAGTTGCTTCTGGGTGGAGCCTAAATATTGTGGGGTTTGTGTTATCAGTTTGGTAGCATTTAATGTGAAATTTGTGTAAGTTCAAAGATTTTGATAACAGGATTCCAACCACTTCATATGTGGTCAGTATTTATGACTATGCTGTCTACAGGAATACATTCTAGAATGAGAACCCTAGAAAGGAGGAGACTTAGAACCATTTCTTATTTGCCTTCTGCTCTAGGACTTGCCAGGAAGAGTTAGTTAAATTGGGCAAGCGTCTTGCTGTAGGAGGCCTTGGAGGCTGTTTGGTGTTCTTTTCACATTTTGTCCCCAACTCTTCCCCCCTCTTATCCAGCCCTTACCTATTCTAGGTCTGTTGTGGTACCGATAGCTTTACTGGGAGAGTAGACTTAGTCAATCATCAGAAGAAGGTTGCCTTCTAGACAGTGAAGATACTCAAATGATAAAGCATCTTTTACGTATTTTGGTAATGTATTCCAGTTTCTTTTTCCATTTTTATTAATTTAGTTTAGTTTAGTTTTGTTTTTGTTTTTGTTTTTCGAGACAGGATTTCTCCGTTTAGTTTTGGTGCCTGTCCTAGATCTCACTCTGTAGACCAGGCTTCTTGCCTCAAACTCACAGAGATCCACCTGGCTCTGCCTCCTGAGTGCTGGGATTAAAGGCGTGTGCCACTGCCACCCGGCTGTAATGTGTGTGTTTTCTGATGGTCTTAAGCCACCCCTGTGAAAGGGTTGTTCAACTTGCAAAGGGGTCACAACCCACAGATTAAGAATCACTACCATATAATAATGCTACTTTTTCATCTTGCTCAAAGGTCCCCTTGGTGAGACTTGTTCTGAGCACCCATGGCCCTTCCAGTCTCCCAACCTTCATCTATTTTTTTCCTTACCAAGTCTTTTCTTTCTTTTTTCTTTTTTTTTTTTTTTTTTTTTTTTTCCGAGACAGGGTTTCTCTGTGTAGCCCTGGCTGTCCTGGAACTCTGTTTGTAGACCAGGTTGGCAGAGATCCTTCTGCCTCTGCCTCCTGAGTGCTGGGACAAAAGGGATGTGCCACCACTGCCCAGCCAAATCTTTGCTCTGTAACATACTATATAATTTAAGTATTTCTTATAATCATTGTGCTTTGTCAGTTTCCCATGCTATACTAAAACTCTTTGAGAGCAGGATTGCTTTGCTTACTAATATTATTATAAATATCTAGGGAGAAGTCATTTATTTATTATAGATGACCAATAAGCAAATATCTGTTGAATTACTAATTATAATAAGATGAATAAATTGGGTAAGCCCGACACAATAAATACATAAAAATTAGTCATCATTGATAGTGTGTTTAAGACTCACCACACCTCTGCCCCTGTGCCTTCTGGATTTCACTCCTGTGAGATTACCTTCTTTCTCCTTTGTTAAAGCCTCACACTACTTCCTGTGTGTGGTGCTGGTAAGACATGGTAGGCAAGTATTGAGCTAGACCCTCACATTCCCTTCAGAATGATTTTTCTTTTTTGGTTTGGTTTTGGGTTTTTTTTGTTTGTTTGTTTGTTTGTTTCTTTGTTTTTGAGACAGGGTTTTACTGTATAGCCTGGCTGTCCTGGAACTCACTTCATAGACTGGCTTTGAACTCATAGAGATCTTGCTTCTGCCTCTTTTTTTTTTTTTTTCCCCCGAGACAGGGTTTCTCTGTGTAGCTTTGCGCCTTTCCTGGAACTCACTTGGTAGCCCAGGCTGGCCTCGAACTCACTGAGGTCCACCTGGCTCTGCCTCCCGAGTGCTGGGATTAAAGGCGTGCGCCACCACCGCCCGGCGCAGACTGATTTCTTAAAGGGTGGCATGATTGAAGGAGTCTGCGCTTGCAGAAGGAGGAAGAGGCCCCCTGAAGCTGTGACGGAGGGAAGGGCTGAGTGGATAATGTGTGGAGCAAATGGGAGCCATGGTGCAGGAAAAGTTTGCTGTTAAAGACTTAAGCAGCTCTTCAGTTGTAATCTTTATTTATGAAAAAAAAAAAAAGGTAGCATCATCTACCCCTCATTGCTGTTGTGATTAAAGAAATATGCCTGTGAAGGGGTTTTCACATTGCAGACAGTAGGCCTTTTTTAAATGTTAATTCCACCTAAAGACAACTTCTGTAGTTTTTCTGGATAAAGTATTTGAGTAATCCAAAACCATTGATTTAATAGTCGGGTTTATTATTGCCACTATTATTACTTATTAATTTACATTATTTTGCCATGCTAAGAATTGAACCTAGGGCCTCACATGTGCTAAGTAAGCACCTTTTCTCTTTAGTACATCTAACTGTTCCCTATATTGACAATTGCCAACCAAGCAAGTCTACTTGACCATTTGTTTATTAGCAGTTTGGCGCCTGTGTTTGAACCTGTGGACTGATAATTAGATTCTTGAGGTGACCCTGCTTTCTTGGAGCTCATCAAGTAGAGTTCAGAAGTGAAGCCTTGGGGAGAGAAGGGCAAGAGCAGCAGAAAGGACAGCCTAGTGAAAGGAATAAAGAGAAGACATTGCTATTGCTGGGTGTGGTAGTGCACACCTTTAGCCCCAGCAGCACTGGGGAGGCAGAGGCAGGTGGATCTCTCAGTTTGGGGACAGCCTGGTCTACATAGGGATTCCAGACTAGCTAAGGTTACATAGTGGAGAGAAACCCTATCTCAAAAATCCAAAGGTGGGGCATGTGTGAAAATGATGTGTGTGCACACCTTTAATCCCATCTCTCAAGAGGCAGAGGCAGGCAGATCTCTGAGTTAGAGGCCAGCCTGGTCTACAGAATGAGTTCCAGGACAGCCAGGACTGTTAGTACAGAGGAACCCTGTCTTGGGGTGGGGGGAGCTAGAGCCTTGTTCTGTGGTGTGTGAGGAGCTGAAGAGGCTGTATTAGAAGAGGACTGCGGTATGCGCTCTTAGCAGAGATGAGTGCAGTGATGGCAGAAATGGAGAAGCCAGATTTGAGGGATTGACTTGAACGGGAGAGAAAGTGGAGAGGAAGGAGCACTGGATGACACCATCAGTTTCTCTGTAGGAGATAGAGATAATGGTTTACAACTGATAAAAAGTAGAAGCAGGTTTTAGGGAAAATGAACAAGTTTCATTTCTCTAAAACAGATCATTTTAATCTTGGAATGATTGATATTTTGAAACAGTTTTTGTTGTTGTCCTTGTGAGTGCTGCAGGCTTTTATTTGTTCAGCTTGTTTTGTTTTTGCTTTTGACTCACTGTGGAGCCCAGGCAGGCCTCTTGAAGTCTCCCCTCCTCTGCCTCTCCAGTGCTAGGATTACAAACACGTATACTACACCAAACTGGACTGCAGGTCTTTGCTTTACTTCCACATTTTTTATTACACTTACTGACTTACTGGGTAGCCTGGTGCATATTGTGTGGTGTACAAGTGGAGGTCAGAGGACAACCTGCTCCAGTTTTCTCTCCTCCACAATGTGAATGCTGGGGATCCATCTCAGCCTTGTCATGCATGACAGCAAACACCCACCTTCGCTGGCTGAGCCATCCAGCCCAGTCCTGTGCGTTGTAGGATGTTTCTAGTATCACTGGCCTCTACCAGCAAGGTATTAGTAGCATCCCCTCAGTTATAACCTCCAAAAATATCTCCACCATTGCCAAATGTTCCCTATGGAAGTAAAATTCCCTTCTCCCTAGTTGAATTCCAGCACCTTTCTGGGTCCCTTTATTGAAAGTCATTTGCCTAAAAAGTTTATACAAAGTCAGTTTAATTTAAATATAACTGACTTGCCAAGAATTACTTACTTAGTAAGTTTATAATAGTTGGTCTTGAATAGAACTTTAACATTCTCAAGGTTTATGCTTGTCTAGTTGCTTTTTATTTATTCATTCATTCTTTTTTTTTTTTTTTGAGGCAGGGTCTTACTATGTAGCTCTGGAACTTACTGTGTAGACCAGGTTGGCCTTCAGTTCACAGAGATCTGCTTGTCTCTGATTTGAGTGCTGGGATTAAAGGCTTTCGGAAGGGTTGTGAGAAAATTAAGGGGCTTATGATGAACATCTCTCAACATCTTTTGGTTCTACCCCTCCACCACCACCTTGTGTTCTTCCTTCCTTATTACCAGCCCCCCATGCTGTGATAGAATCCAGGGCCTTGTGCATTCTAGGCAAACACTACCATTTAGCTACATTCCTGGCTCTTTCTCTTTCATTTCTGACTTTACCTATCTTTTAGTTGATTGGATTTTAATATCTGATTATCATTAAATTTTCTACAAATTTGTATTTATGGCTAATACAGGAAATTCAGTGTATTAACCATATGGTCTATTATGATCTCTTCTGGACATAGTTATTTTCCTAATTTATCAGGCATCAACTTTTCATTCTTTTTATAGATAATGGCCAAATGTGCAGAAATGTAAGAGGGACTGTCCATAGATGTCAAAAATCTCTATTTTAGCAATTTATTTATTTTTTAATTTAATGATAAGGTTTGCTATATTGTCTTGGCTGGCCTGCAACCTGATTGTAGACCAGGTTGACCTTGAATTTCTGACAGTCCTCTGCCTTCCCAGTTCTGGGAGCATGCCTAGCTTAGATGCCCTCCCCCGAGACAGGGTTTTTTCTGTGTAGCTCTGGCTGTCCTGAAACTCACTCTGTAGACCAGGCTGGCCTCTAATTCAGAGATCCACTTGCCTCTGCCTCCCAGGTGCTGGGATTAAAGGTGTGTGCCGCCACTTCTTGCCAATTTTTTTTTTAATTTATTTTTTTTTTAAAGTTTTGTTCTAAAAAGCTTTTGATTGAGTATGGTTGGTGCATGTCAGTGATCTTAGTAGTGAGAGAAACTGAGGTAGAAGGATAGTAAACTTGAGACCAGTCTAGATTATATAGTGAAAGTCTGCCTCAAGATAAGTAAAAAAATAAATACCGTTTTATTTATACAGAGACAGACTGGCATGGTTAGGAGGGTATGGCAACCCAAAAGCTACTATTTATTATTTGAATTGGTTTGATAATGAACAGCCTAGAGAGATCAAAGTGACAGAAGACCTTGTGACTGTGAACACAGAGGAGGAGGTGGGGAAATGGAAAAGACAGACACAAAAATAAGTCTAAACAAACCCCAGCAATGAACTCTGAATGACGAAAGGTACTGCTGCTGGTATTTGATCCCCACTGCCAACTTTAGGTTGTGACTTTATTTTTAAAACCTAAGTACTCACAGAGTATTAGGTTTTCTTATTCACACATAACTTCGTTTTGGTTGGTCCTGTACCCTACCCAGTTTCAGGAGTTTGCTATTGATTTCCTAGAAGGAAGCTGAGGGCATTGCCATTAAGGTTACCACTTCCTCTTTTCCATCTGTTTGTCTCTTAGTCTTTTCTAGCTACACCAGTTGTCATGGTTAGCTCTATCTAGTCTGCACAATATTGTGGGCATTTGGACCTATCACAGCTGAGTTGTATAGCATGCCATGATGATTTTTCCTGTATGTACTTGACACCCTCAAAATTGATTGATCTTTGACTGTATATAAAATTCTAGATTGATACTCTGTCCTTTTGATTCTGTGTGTTGTGCTATATGATGTCTGATGGTGCATTTTTCAGGGAGCTACTTTGAATTTTGCTTATATTTCTGTCCATATTGAAACAGTAATGATGATTTGGAGGCCTGTGCAAAATACTTGCATGTGTTTGGTAAACTGTGGGTCTCCTATAGGAGTCCTCTGGGGAGCTATTTGTTCTCTATATGTTTTGTTTTTATCTCTGGGCTAGACAGATGCCAGTATAGGTATAAGCCTAGCTGCCCATGTTCTAAGGTACCAGGCCATTGAAGAGAACAAGAAGAAAAAGCTTCTTCCTTTTCTGTTTCCAGTTCATCCCTGTTTCATGTGTGCCTTATGTTCCCAGTCATATAAGACCTTCTCCTTGGCCTTTTCTCTGTTTTTGTGAAATGGTATGTCATATGTTTTCTAGGCTGATCTTGAAATCCTGGGCACATGTAATTTTAATTCCTTACTCAGCCTCCCATGTGCCTATTTTGCCCTTTCTAGAGAACTTCCAGTTTTTTGCTTGCTTTTTGTTTCATTTTGTTTTGTTTTGCTAGACTGAGAGGAGACTCCAGTGTACGTATTTAACAACTGGCACATTCCAGAGGTGCTAGATATTGCCAACTCCTGAATCTTTAGGGGTGGGGGATAAATAGTATAACTCAAGTTACCCCATTATCTTTATAGCTGATTAGGAATTCATCTTTTATGTATTAAAGATATTTTCTCTGGGGCTAAAGAGATAGCTGAGTAGTTAAGAGTGCATACTCCTCTATCAGAGGACCTGAGTTCAGTTTCAGCACCCATATCAAGTGGTTCACAACCAGCTGTGATACTGGCTCCAGGGGATCCTCTCTGGACTCCATGAGCACTATTGTTCACACCTGCATATATCTGTACACATATATACATAATTTAAAAATAAAACTAAATAGTAAAGATATTTCCTTTTCTAGTTTCTGAAAGTATGATTTTCCATCTATTCTTTTGTTGGTTTGTTTTGATGAAGTCTGAGCCCCAGGATGGCCTGGAAGTTTGTAGCTAAGGATGGCTTTGAACCCCTGGTCCTGTTGTCTCCACTTCACAGGTGTTGGAATTACAGGTATGCTAGCGCACACCTGCATTGTCATCTGTTCATTTTTCCTTAGGTGGTTTTGATTTACTTTCATTTAAATGGACTTTTTGGACAGCGTGGAGGTAGATGTGGTCATAATCTTTAACCAGAAGTAGGTTACATGTTTACATCTCTATAATTGTGCTGTTGATGGCTGTGATAACAGTAAGATTGATGATGATCTGGAGAAGTTGGACTATGATGCAGTTTGTGCCAGGGAAGTCTTGCCCAGTTGTCTCTGAACTGTCTTGCCTTGTCTTGGGTTGACACCTGGCTTGAAGTGATCTTCATTTTCAACTAGCACTCTGCTGTTTGTCAGTTAGACTCCATCCCTTCACTTGTAGGACACCTTATTTTCTTCATCTCACCAAAATGTGACCGTGTTCTTTGCATGCTTAGAGGTACATTATTAGCCTTTAGTTACATGGGCTATTAAGCACTTGGAATGTGTCTGGTTTGAATTAAGATGTTCTGTAAATATGAAACAAATCCAAAATTTCAACACTGTTTGTGTGTGTGTATGCGGGTGTGGAGGGGGCATGCTTGTTATGTGATTATGTATTGGTATGTGTGTTGGTGTTTGTAGAGGTTAACCTTCCTTGGGCCTTATCAAATGCTGTCCACGTTTTGTTTTCCTTTCAATATTTTTAACATTGATTTATTGTGGAAATTTGTGTGCCACAGCATACAGGTGGAGGGCAGAGGACAATTTGTAGGGAATCCGTTCCCTCCTTCTCTCATCTGAGTCCCAGGGATTAAACGCATACCATCAGGCTTGGCAGCAGACACACCTACCCGCTGAGCCATCTCACCAGTCTCTCTTTGTGAGACAGGGCTGAGCTTGCTGATTAGCCTAGGCTGTCTGGCCAGTGACCCCAGAGGTATTCTTTGGTTTCTGTCTCCTCAACACTGGGATTACAAATTGAACCCAGTGCTTGGCTGTTGTATGTATGTGTGTGTGTGTGGGTTCTTGGTTTGAACTCAGGTTCTCATGCTTGCACAGCAAAGTACGATACTGTGTTTTATCTCTTTAGTTCCAAAGACAATATTTAAAAAAACCTTAATATTATATATTACATGCTGAAATATTTGGATATAAATTAGATTGAATTAGGAAAAAAAACTTTACCTGCTTAATGTCCTTAATGATAAGTCAAAAGTTTTCTGAAATCTGAAGAAACCTTTTGAGTATATAATTTTGGATTTTGAATTAAAGATACATAAATCAGGAATGTAATGGACAGGATTATCTGATTTCTTAAAAGAAATTATTCTGGGACTGGAGGGGTGATTCAAAGGTTAAGAGCACCCACTTTTGGTTCCCATTACTGACATGGTAGTTCACAACCATTCATAACTCAACTTCCAGGGGATCTGATACCTTTTTCTACTTCCATGGACATCAGGCACACACACATGGTGCACTTATATACATGCAGTGAAAACAGAAAATAACTTAATCCAAAAAAGAATTAAAAAGAAGAAAGAAACAAGATTTTGGTTATATGTGGTGGTACCTGCCTGTATTCCCAACACTCAGGAGTTTGAGGCAAAGATCTTGGGAGTTTGTGGCCAACCTGGGCCCAGTAGTGAATCCAGAGAGGTAGGAGGAAATGAAAAGAGAGGAGAGAAAAAAATAAAAAAAAAAGAGAATGGTTAGATTCTAAAATTTCTCCATTAACTGTAATTTTTTGCTGGAATAGCTGTTGGGAGACGGAGGCAGGAGGATCAGGAACTCAAAGTCATTCTTCAGTTACATAGTGAGTTTGAAGCCAACCTGCAACCTGAGACCCTGTATCTGAGAGACAGAGACAGAGACACAGAGAGAAATGGAAAGAAACAAGTTTCCTTAGTACACTGCAAAGAGAACAGTGGGCAGCATGGCAGTCAGCCAGGTATGGTGTGGGATTCTGGGATTTTTATCAAATCAAGGAAGGTCCGTTCTTTTTGTTTGTTTTTGAGACATAGCCCTGACTGGCTGTCCTGGAACTCACTATGTAGACCAGGCTGGCCTCAAACTCAAGAGATCTGCCTGCTTCTGCCTCTCAAGTGCTGGCATTAGAAGCATGTACCACTATGCTGGGCCAGGAAGGTCCATTTTAATTCTAGTTTGCTGATAGTTTTTCTTTCTTCCTTCCATCCTTTCTCTCCCCCCTTCCCTCCCTACCCTCCCTCCCTCCTTTCTTTCCTTTCTTTCAGATTTATTTATTTATTTATTTTTGGTTTTTCGAGACAGAGTTTCTCTGTGTAACAGCCCTGGCTGTCCTGGAACTCGCTCTGTAGCCCAGGCTAGCCTCGAACTCACAGAGATCCACCTGCCTCTGCCTCTCGAGTGCTGGGATTAAAGGTGTGTGCCACACCTTTAGGCTCCCTAGATGTTTTTAAAAGTAAAATTTGACTTTGTGTCTCTGAAGAGCAAAATTTAGAAGATAGCCACATACTGTCACCTATTATTTTTAACATTTGGAAAACCTTCCCTATAAGTTAAATATATGGCTTGTTGTTTTAAAGATTAGACAAGATGTATGGTATGTGTATTGTGTTATAAGGCAGTGACTAGGTCCTATTCCGGATGATTGGAAATGCCATATGCAGGGGCTGGAGAGAGAGCTCAGTGGTTAAAAGCACTTGCTGCTCCTCCAAAGAACAGCACCTACCCGATGGCTCTCAATCGACTGTAACTCTAGTTCCAGAGGATCCAATGCCCTTGTCTGGCCCCTAGGACTCCTCGGACCTCCTCCAGCAGGTACCGAATTCATGTGACACACAGGTATACATGCAGGCAAAACAGCCATACACATAAACATCAGAACAAAACTTTTTTTTTTTTTTTTTTTTTTTTTTTTGGTTTTTTTTTCGAGACAGGGTTTCTCTGTGTAGCTTTGCGCCTTTCCTGGATCTCGCGCTGTAGACCAGGCTGGCCTCGAACTCACAGAGATCCGCCTGCCTCTGCCTCCCGAGTGCTGGGATTAAAGGCGTGCGCCACCACCGCCCGGCCAGAACAAAACTTTTAAGAGGAGTTGTAGCTTGCAAATCTGCTGGCTTATTTGGGAGATACTAAAGTAGGACTCTCAATTTCTGGTCAGTTCTCTGCCTCATAAATATAAGTACACAATAATTTTGGGACCATATTTGATATGTTAAAACATACATACATACATATATCCATACACACACATACATACAGATACACATATTTCTTTTTAAAAAAAAGTTTATTATGTATACAGTGTTCTGACTGCATGTATGCCTGCAGGCTAGAAGAAGGTACTAGATACCACTATAGATGGTTGTGAGCCACCATGTGATTGCTGAGAATTGAACTTAGGATCTCTAGAAGAGCAGCCAGTGCTCCTAACCTCTGAGCTATCTCTCCAGCCCCCACATTTATATATTTCTAAATAATGTAATTTATAAATTTTAGCTTTTTTTAAAAAAATTGTTTTAGTTTCACTTATTTTATGTGTTTGAGAATTTTGCCTACATGTGTGTTTGTGCACCAGGTGTGTGACTGGTGTCTGGAGGCCAGAAGAGGGCATCAGACCCCCTGGAACTGGAGTTATGGATAGTTTTGAGCCAACACTTGAGTGCTGAGAATCAAACTTGAATCCTCTGCAAGAATGACAGGCTGTTCTGAATCGTTGTGCCACTTCTCCAGCCCTAGGCGTAGCTCTTTTAAGTAAAGACCAAAACCAAACCAAAACAAAAAGCACTAAAATGAAACTAATACATAAAATGAAAACATTGATTGAATGTAGCAAGAAATGATAATAATTTTTTTTTTTTTTTTTTTTTTGGTTTTTCGAGACAGGGTTTCTCTGTGTAGCTTTGCGCCTGTCCTGGAACTCACTTGGTAGCCCAGGCTGGCCTCGAACTCACAGAGATCCGCCTGGCTCTGCCTCCCGAGTGCTGGGATTAAAGGCGTGTGCCACCACCACCCAGCTAATAAAAAATTTTTAATGTCTCACCAATTAGCTATTGACCTCATTGTCGTCAGTGTATGGTGACATTAACATTCTACTCCTTCACAGGCTGTGATGAGGATTAGACATACAGACGCAGCTGTTAAGAGTTAAGTTCTCTTTCATGTGATAGTTACCTTTTTAAAATACAGGTGCTCTGGCGCACGCCTTTAATCCCAGCACTCGGGAGGCAGAGCCAGGTGGATCTCTGTGAGTTCGAGGCCAGCCTGGTCTCCAAAGCGAGTTCCAGGAAAGGCGCAAAGCTACACAGAGAAACCCTGTCTCGAAAAACCAAAAAAAAAAAAAAAAAAATACAGGTGCTCATCAGCTGACATTGGGTTACATTGTAGTAAACATTACTGCAAATGCCTTCCTAAGTATTACCCTTAACCTACCAAACTTCATAGCTTAATCCAGCTGGCCTACCTTAAGGTGCTCAGAATACTTAAATCAGCCTACAATTTTGCAGAAATTACCTAAAATAAACCTATTTTATAAGAAAGTGTTGTACATCTTGGATAATTTAATTAAATACCTGTATCCAAAAAGGACTGGCCAAACTGCACTGTACGGTCTTGGTTACTATTTCTCCATCATAGCCTATTGATGCTTTTAGATTGTTACACTGCGTATCAGTGGCTCAGGAAACAGGTGCAATGCAGAATTTGAAGTATGGTTTCTACTAAATGTACTCCATGAATGCTTCTGTAACATGGTAAATTTGAAAAATCATAAATTGGAATTGACTCAGCTCTCTGAGCACCTGATTGAGTTAAAACACTTGATCTGTTTCCTGTAGCAGTTTCTTGTTTTCTTCATTAAGTTACATCATGTGGTTCAATCCTTTAGGATTCAAGTGAAAGCCTTAATGTTTTGTTCCTTCCACTAGATGCTCCTAAAACTTGGCAGCACTGCGTGTCCTCTCATTTCCTTGTCTTTGTGTACATTACGTTTCAGCACACTTCACATGGAGACGGGAGGCAAGAAGTCACCTCCCGAACCGGGCGCTCTGGAGCTCGGTGTAGAAACTCAATAGCTTCCTGTGCAGATGAACAGCCTCACATCGGAAACTACAGACTGTTGAAGACAATCGGCAAGGGGAACTTTGCAAAAGTGAAATTGGCGAGACACATCCTCACAGGCAGAGAGGTAAATGCTTGTGCTTGCTTCTGCTGTGGTTTTGCTCTGTAACTGTTTAAGGACCAGGACGCATATTAACAACTGGGAATTCTGCTTTCCTTCTGCTGTAAATACACCAAGTGAATGACCTAACTTGAAAAATGAGTAAAGTTCTGCTCTTTTTCAGTGGAAAAATTAATAAAATTGTCTTGAATTGCATGTATGTCCTTCTGTATATAATCCCATAAGCTCACGGTGCTTGCAGATCAGTAGTTATCTGTATTTACAGGTTTATCCCATGGGTTTCCTTCCTTTTCTGAGGATTTCTGGTAGCCCATGCTTGCCAGGTTGTGCCGGAAGGCACATGCTTTCCCAGCTTTTGTGATCTTGGCTCTCGTGCATCCCTTATCATAGTGCATGGGTCGAAACCACAGAACTGACTTCCTCTTTGCCTCTTCTGCGGTTCAGACTTTCTTCTGTTTGACAGAGTTCTTGTATTAGGTCTCAGCACCTGCTGTCTGACTGTCGGACGTGCTCTTTACCCTTCTGGGTAGGGATTACTTGTGGGAAGTATTTGTTGACACACTCCTTACCCCAGGCTTTAGACTCCTTAAAAAACCCTGATACTGCTCTCACACAGCAGGGTTTATCTTACACTGAGTGACTGTCTTTTCTCCTCCACTCTGACAGTGAATGCTGTATGTAGGGAAGTGGTTGGTACTTGTTACAGGCATAATAAATGCTGGTCAGATGACTGTAATTGTGTGACTGAAAGGTGATTTTAAGAGAGATGTTCTGGCTAGGAGAGGTGGTACACTCCTTTAGTCCTAGCACTTGGGAGGCAGAAGCAGAGGTAGGCGGTTCTCTTGAGTTTGAGACCAGCCTGGTCTACAGAGTTCCAGGACAGCCAACAGTTGGTTACACAGAGAAACCCTGGCTCAAAAAAGCAAAAATAAATAAATAAGCAAAAGAAGGGGGGGGGACCCCAAACAGTAAGCCTTCAAAATACAACCAGTTCAGGAATACAGTGACTGTTGGTCCTTTAGAGACAATTATTCATTTGATCCATAACATTAAAATGCAGCCAAACAGCAACAGAACACAGCCCAGCAGAGTGCCTGCATTCACACAGAAGGTGCTGTTCTCCTCAGGGCACATGGCAGACCTCTAGCACTCGACTGGTTTTGAGAATACAGCCATGGAAAAGCAGTTCACACGAGCCATCTCCTTTTCCGTTGCTTCAGCTCTGGCTGGCTTCTAGGTAGAGCAGGCTGGCCTCAGTTTGCAGAGATCTACCCGCCTCTGCCTCCTGAGTGCCGAGATGAAAGTTGTGTGCCACCACACAAGCATGAGCCCTATTTGACAGGGCAGGTATTGTGTGGGGGCCATGCCCTGATTGGGTTTCTAGGGCAGGGTTCTTTGAGATGGGGATCTCTGAGTTCAGGGCCAGCCTGGTCTACAGAATGAGTCCAGGACAGCCAGAGCTACACAGAGAAACTGTCTCAAAAACAAAACAAAACAAAACAAAAAAACCCAAAAAACCCAAAACAAAACAAGCAAACAAAAAAGAGATGTGCTGCTGTATGCGTCACACTCTCCTGATGGATATGCCAGCACGACATGACAGTTATGCCATGGCATGGATGCATGCCCACAGCTCACTAGGGCTGGGGCTAAGGAGAACAAGCCCTGTGCCAGTTGTTCTGTCAGCAGGTAGTCGGTTTACTGCCACATGCCCTCTAGCTCTTCTAGGTTTTGTTTGTGCTGGAACTAGAAAAAGGTTGGGGAGCCATGTTCTATGCTAGCTAAAATCTTAAGACAGTAACAGAAAATTCGCCCTTCACAGTCTGTTTTAGTGACTCTGTTTCTTGTGGATATGTGGAGACTGAAAACAAGCTGAATAGGTGGCACTGTCCCTACTGTCCCTAAGTGGATCTTTCTTGAGATACCAGGTTAGTTCTCACCAGTCCCAGGTGTTTGCTCCAGTTTCCTGAGTTAGCAGAGGTAATGGGACAGACAGACAAATGGACAGTGTTTGCCAGAGTCTATCCACTGTGTTTACTTTTAGTGTAGTCTTTCTTCAGAAGGGTTTACCAGTGTGACCACAGTGGCTTAATTTAAGGTTTTCCTCAGTTTTCAAAACCTTCAGTCAAATACTTTACCTGGCAGGGGAGATACCATGATCACGAAGGTGGTTTTCCCAGGGCGAGGCTTATCCATTGCACTCCGGATGTGCTGACCCCTGCGATTTCCCCAAATGCGGGAAACTCGACTGCATAATTTGTGGTAGTGGGGGACTGCGTTCGCGCTCTCCCCTGAAAAAAAAAAAAGAAAAAAAAAAACCTTCAGTCAAAATGGTTTTTCTTTTTCTCCCTTTTATTATAGGTATGACCAGAATCATATATGTAAACATCATAAAAATTTATTATGTAGAAAGCAAAAGGGGGTTTTGTTTTTGTTTTTGTCAATTTCTCTATTCCAAGAGAATTCCCACAGGTTTTATATAGACAGTAACTTTTGGCTTAACAAAAAAAGAAACTCAGCCAGGCGATGGTGGTGCACGCCTTTAATCCCAGCACTTGGGAGGGAGAGCCAGGCAGATCTCTGTGGTCTGCAGAGCGAGATCCAGGACAGGCACCAAAACTACACAGAGAAACCCTGTCTCAAAAAACAAACAAACAAACAAACAAACAAACTTATGGACATAATAGTGATCTCTATTATATGACTATTTCAATAGTAATATTATTGTTGTTATAATTGATTGTGTGTGAGCAAGAGCATGCACAGCACTGCCCATGTGTAGAGATAAGAGGACAGTTCCCCCGGGCGGTGGTGGTGCATGCCTTTAATCCCAGCACTCAGGAGGCAGAGCCAGGCGGATCTCTGTGAGTTCGAGGAAAGGCACAAAGCTACACAGGGAAACCCTGTCTCAACCCCCGCTTCCAAAAAAAAGTAGGATAAAGTCATAGGAAAAAGCCTTGGGTCAGAGTGGGTGAATATTTCATATTGTAATTGACAGTGCTAAGATAATTTTGAAAAATCAGTTATCCTACCAAAAAAATGAATGTCTACTTTTGTCTGATTGTCTCAATCCATTTTTACTGATGTAACAGAATATCAGATAGTGTACCTTATTTTTAAAAAAAAATAATTTCTGATAGTTTGGGCGGTAGAGAAGTTCAAGATTGAGAGACTAGATTCCTTTTACAATGTCCTTCCATCCCACCCTAGGATGACAGCTGAGTCTATTTCTCAGTTATGGCTCAATTACCCCCTATAATATTCTCCTATTTAATGTTGTTACAATGGCAGTTAAATGTCAACATGGGTTTTGGGGGCGGGGTAGAGTGACACACAAACCTTGAAGTCACAACCTTGATGTTTGAAACCCTCAGGTTTATAACCAGATATTATAAACCAAAATACACTTTTTCATTATAATTATGTAAGTTTATTATATTATCTTCTATTTTTGTCATTTTTTTTGTGGGGGGAGGTTTGATACGGGGTCTCTTTTTTGGTTGTCCTGGAACTTGCTCTGTAGACCAGGCTGGCCCTGAATCACAAAGATCCGCCATCTTTTTTTTTTCCCACAAATATCTTTACTGTGAGACCTAATAGAAGTTTGCTAAGTTTTAATCTTCTCTGCATTGTTTTGGTTAAAATGGATGAAGAAATAAAAGGGAGGAGTGTGGGGCTGGAGAGATGGCTCAACGATTAAGAGCACTGACTGCGGGCTATTGAGATGGCTCAGAGGTTAAGAGCACTGCTTGTTCTTCCAAAGATCCTGAGTTCAGTTCCCAGCAACCACATGGTGGCTCACAACCATCTGTAATGAGATCTGGTGCCCTCTTCTGGCTTGCAGGGATATGTGCAGACAGAACGCTGTAGACATAGTAAATAAATAAATCTTTTTTAAAAAAAAAAAAAAAAGAGCACTGACTGCAGCCGGGCGGTGGTGGCGCACGCCTTTAATCCCAGCACTCGGGAGGCAGAGGCAGGCGGATCTCTGTGAGTTCGAGGCCAGCCTGGTCTACAAAGTGAGTTCCAGGAAAGGTGCAAAACTACAGAGAAACCCTGTCTCGAAAAACCAAAAAAAAAAAAAAAAAAAAAGCACTGACTGCTCTTCCAGAGGTCCTGAGTTCAATTTCCAGCAACAGGTGGAACAACCACCTGTAATGAGATCTGGTGCCCTCTTCTGGCCTGCAGGCATATATGCAGGCAAAACATTGTATACATAATAAATAAAGAAAAAGAAAAAAGAAAAGATTTAAAAAAAAGGGGGGGGTGAGTGCTGGAGGGCGGTGGTGGTGCATACCTTTAATCCCAGTACTTGGGAGGCATGGCAGGTTTATGTCTGAGGCCAGCCTGGTCTACAGAGTGAATTCCAGGACAGCCAAGGCTATGCAGAGAAACCCTGTCTCGAAAAACCAAAAAGGAAAAAAAAAAAAAAAAAAAAGAGGAACACCTTACGCTTTCAGATATTATGGATACTGTCTTTAATGCTATTCTAGAACTCAACATAGAGTTGTTTCTTAGGATGGAAGGAGTGATTAATTGAAATTTAATTAAAAACAACTATACAAAGACTGACAAAGTTAATACCTAGAATAATTTGCTTCAGTTGAATATAAGTAGTAGCAGATTTGGAAATGAGCAACAGAAGATTAAAGGAAAGGCCTTGTATAATCTATAATAATATATGTAACTAAAAGCTGAAACTGATACTATGCTTTTAGTGCATTCTGAAAGGACAGGGCAAAACCATGTTCTTTTTAAACATTTTTTTTCTCAAGATTTATTTATTTTCTTGTATGTGTATGAGTGTTTTTGCCTGCATGTATGTATGTGTACCACATGTTTGCCTGCTGCCTTCAGACGTCAGAAAAGAGGGTCAGATCCCCTGGAACTGGAATTATAGATGGTTATAAGCCACCATGTGGGTGCTGGGAATTGAACCCAGGTCCTCTGCAAGAGCAGCAAGTGTTTTTAACTGGCTGAGCCATCTCTCCATGCTGTAAACTCAGTTTTCAGATATAAGAAAATCACTCTTACACTCATAGGAGAATTGTTTTGTTTTTATGACTCTTTGAGCAAGAATGTTGGCTATGTAGCCCAGGCTAGCCTAGCATTCACTCTGTAATCCAGACTGGTCTCAGTGCTCTTCCTCCTTTAGCTTCTCAAGTGCCAGGATTACTGGCCTGTACTACTGCTTTAGTGTGTGGAAAATACATGTAGTGTAAGAGTTACAATTTTAACTGTTTTTTTTTTGTTTGTTTGTTTTGGTTTTTTCGAGACAAGGTTTCTCTGTGTAGCTTTGGAGCCTGTCTTGGATCTCTCTCTGTAGACCAAGCTGGCCTCGAACTCACAGAGATGGGCCTGGCTCTGCCTTTCTAGTGCTGGGATTAAAGACAGGTGCCGCCGCCACCGCCACCGCCACCACCACTACCACCACCACCCGGCAATTTTAACTGCTTTTAAGTTTACAATTTAGTGATAATATTTTTACTTACATTGTTGTGAAGCCATTACTACCATTCACTCCAGGACATAGTTCATGCTTATAAATTTATATACTTGATAAAAGTTATTTGCAAGAATCATCCCTCACAGTGCTCTGGCACTAATTTGCCTTTTTTTCCCTCAAGTCTAATTTAAAAAAAAAAAAAAATGCTGATTAATGTAGTTCCTGATCGTAGTGATGCAGTGGTGTTTTTTTATCCTAATTGCAAGGCTGAGATGTGTCTTGCAGAGAAAATGCCTGTGTTCAGGTAAGCACCCTGAGGCATGAGTGAGTTGTGGGCCATCAGTTCAACACTGACCAATAATATATAGTACCAATTGCCCCTGAAGAGGCCCTCAAATATAAAAACCATGACTTGGGAGGCTGAGGCAGGAGGATCATTAGTTAAAGGCCAGCTTGAGCTACAGGTGATGTTCGATTGACCCGTTGTGTCAGAGAAGTGAGCTGCATCTGATCAGCACCCAATCGTTAACCAAACAGCCACATTATGGCTGCAGGAAAACTTTGCATTTAGTAATTGTACTTAATTTTGTATGTAAAGTGTTTAGTTTTACTGCCAAAAAAAATTACACCATGGTTTCAGATCTATTCAAATTTTAGTAGTCTAAGACGTCCACAACCATTTTTTAAATTACTTTATCTGAAATAGTCTGCTTGCTTTAGTGCTTTTTTCTACTTTTAGACATTGTCTGTTGGCCTTTTAAAGTTGCTGTTCACTTAGCCGAATGTCTGTTTTGAATACATAAATGCTGTTGAGATCATGTAGTATTTACTGTGTACCCTGCTGCTTTTTTTCTTCTTTTTCCTTTTCTTTTTTTCCTTTTTTTCTTTTCCTGAGTCAGGGTTTCTCTGTGTAGACTCGGCTGTCCTGGAACTTTTTCTGTAAACCAGGTTAACCTTAAATTCAGAAATCTTCCTGTCTCTACCTCCCCAGTGCTAGGATTAAAGGCTTGCTCTACCATTTGAAGCTGGCTTTTTTTTTTTCCTGTGACATTCTTGCATGCTGTTGTATTGTATTGTAATTGGAAAGCTTTTTTTTTCTTGTATATGAATTAGTGTTTAATGTGCATGTGTGTATGTGCACCATGAGTGTGCCTGGTGCTTACAGAGGTCAGAATAGGGTTTGGATCCTCAGGATCTGGTTTGGACGGTTGTAGGTCACCATGTAGATGTTGGAACTGAGTCCTCTGCAAGAGCATCAAGTGCTCTTAACTGCTTTGCCGTCTCTTCAGCCTCATAAGTTTTATTTTGTAACCAACTACTGTCATTGTTTGCATCCACCATGGACTAAAAGGTATGCCCTCAAACTTCTTTTTTTTTTTTTTTTTTTTTTTTTTTGGTTTTGCAAGGCATGTTTTCTCTGTGTAGACTCCGCTGTCCTGGAACTTACTCTGTAGACCAGGCTGGCCTCGAACTCAGAGATCCACCTGCCTCAGCCTCCGAGTGCTGGGATTAAAGGTGTGCGCCACCACTGCCCAGCTTGTCCTTAAACTCATATGTTGAAGTCCTGGTCTATAGCATGACTATATTTGGTAATAGGGTCTTCATAGACGTTTAAGTGAGCCTTAATCTCTCCTCACCTAGTGAACCTACAAGGCTTATTCTGTACCACACTCCTCCACCCAAAACCTTGAGAATGAGTGGTAGTCTCCACCTTCCTGGTAACACCCACAATAATCACCCATAGTCATTCTTTCTTGGTGATCTCAAGGTCCTGCTTGGATGCTGCACCCCCCCCCCCCTTCCAGGCTCTAGATCTGGTCCCAGGTTAATTTGGTGATTGAGTCAACACAGCTTAGAGGAAGGTTTAATTGCTGTGTATATATGTTAAATGATTATCTTTAACTCACAACAGCTTTGATGACTTTTCTATAATTTAGTGGAGCTGTATACACCGTATTTGATCTTTTTTTTTTTTTTTCTGGAGCTGAGGACCGAACCCAGGGCCTTGTGATTGCTAGGCAAGCACTCTACCACTGAGCTAAATCCCCAACCCCGTATTTGACCTTTTTGGAAAGCAGTTCCTGCCTGGAGTGATGGTTTAGCAGTTAAGAGCAGTGACTGTTTTTTGCAGAGGTTCGGTTCCTGACACCCAGGTAACAGCTCAAAACTGTCTGTAACTCTAGTTCAGTGCTGTTTTCTGGCCTCCCTGGTTACCAGGTACACCCATGGTACACTTACATACATGCAGGCAAAACACTTAGATACCTAAAATAAAAATAAAATAAACATTGCCTGGGCGTTGATGGTGCACACCTTTAATCCTAGCACTCAGGAGGCAGAGGCAGGCAGATGTCTGAGTTCAAGGACAGCTAGGGCTATACAGAGAACCCCTGTCTCAAAAAACCCAAAACCAAAAATTAACCCCACAAACAAACAAAATAAAAGCAGTATTCCTGAGTGTGAACTATGTAAGAACAGAAGCAGGATAGAATTGTTGTTTATAAATGGAGGAAGCTAGCAGTTGTAAAGAGCAGCTAGAAACCAGCTTTTCAGAAACTCAGAGGGAAGAAAATGGGGAAAGGCCTCAACACTGCCGGATTTGGCCTGAGAATGACATTGAGCGATGACCAGAAAAGAAAGATTTCTTTGGAGTTGGGGTTTCTAAATATATCATTTAAAATTGCTTATGAAAGTAAGGTTTTGGGGCTGGAGAGGTGGCTCAGCGGTTAAAAGCACTGGCTGCTCTTCCAGAGGACCAGGGTTCAATTCCCAGCACCCCCATGACAGCTCATACCTGTCTATAACTCCAGGTCCAGTGGATCCAACACTCTTACACAGACGTACGTGCAGGCAAAACACCAATCCACATAAAATTAAAAATAAATCATAAAAAAGGAAAGAAAAATAAAGATTGAAGAAAATTAATTCTACCTTGAAATACTGTAAATTTTTATGAGTGACATTGTAATCTGTTAAAATGCTGGAGACAGTGTTTTTGCATTGACCTATCTCCATTTTTAATGTATCTCTGGTTGCTAATTATGAGTGTTCAAGGCCTTAGATTAGCTCAACAAATGTAAGTACCATGCTGTGTGTGACAAAACTTTTCCTGGAGAAACATTTACAGAAAAATTTGACTCATGACAGACCGAAGTGCATATACCACCAAAAGCCAACTTGGTGAGCTAACTGTAAGTTTTCTCGGTGTTACTTACAAGAATATGGGTGAGGGGTCACATACAGGAACAGAAATGACTCAAAGACAGCTGTGTCACTAAAGCCACCCCAGCTGGGGTGACAGCTCACAGGCTGGGAACCTGGAGCACACTGCACAGCCTGCAGGCGCTCACCAGGTCTGAGAGTGCCCTTCCCAGGTGCCTCAGTTTGTTTAAACTGCTTCTTCAGGAGCTCCATTGGTTTCTGCTGCTTCAGGAGCTAGCTGGTCTAGCTTCAGAGTCTTCTTTGCAGCTAAATTCCGTTTATCTGAGAGGGACTCCCAGGTTTTATGGCTTCACCTGACAAGGAAGGGCCTAGTGAATCTGGTCAGTTTTCGGGACTCCTGAACCTATTGTGAGTTGTTAATCTTCCTGCTGAAGGAACTTCATTGCAGGATGGAATGTTTCAATCTCAGAGGAAACTGTTATGCAACACCTGTCCAACCTCGTCCAACTTGGGCTATAAAGATGAATAAATAGTTTGGCACCTCCCAGGTGAGATATGTATAGGCAATGTTTGACTATCCTACCAGCAAATACTTTTTTTCTCTTATTTAGTGCAGTTTCCACTTAAATTTATATTTTTCAAATATGGAACTAGTATTTTGACTTTTTTCCGGTGCTTCCACATACATTCTATACTTTTTTCTCAATTCTGAGTTGCTTTGAAGCAGTCAGAGTCATTGCTACAATGTTTCTTCTTTCTTGGTCCTGGAGGCCAACAAGTTCATAGAGAATCAGTAATTGGAGCAGGTAGAAGTTTTAGACCAAGTAAAGTTTTTTAAAATAATACAGTGTTGGGCTGACGAGATGGCTCTCCATGGGTAAAGGTTCCTACAGCTTAGCCTCCTCAGATGACTTGAATTTAATCCTTGGAACCCACATAGTGGAAAGAGAGAATTGACTTCAGAAGGTTGTCATCTGTGGCATGCATGTGTGCACACACTAAATAAATAAATAAATAGTTTTTGTTTTTCAAGACAGAATTTCTCTGTGTAGCCCTGGCTGTCCTGCAACTCATTATTTTTTTTTATTTTTTTTTTTTGGTTTTTCGAGACAGGGTTTCTCTGTGTAGCTTTGCGCCTTTCCTGGATCTCTCTCTGTAGACCAGGCTGGCCTTGAACTCAAAAAGATCCACCTGCCTCTGCCTCCCAAGTGCTGGGATTAAAGGCGTACGTCACCACCACCCAGCTCTGCAACTCATTCTTTAGACCCAGGCTGGCCTCGAACCTAGAGCTCTGCCTGCCTCTGCATCCCTAGTGCTGGGATTAAAGGCATGTGCCACCACTCCCCAGTAAAAATAAATATTAAAAGTAATTTTTATACTAATACTATTAAAACTTATCATTTTCACACAAATGGAAAGTGGATTTTCCAGAGGCCATGTGATCAAACATATCACAACAGAGGAAGTATAGATCCAGAAGCTGGTGCACACCTTTGATCCCAGCACTTTGGAGGCAGAGGCAGGCAGATTTTTGTGCGTTCAAAGCCAGCCTGGTCTATATAGTGAGTTATAGGCTAGCCAGAGCTACACAGCGACACTTTGTCTTAAAAATAAAAAAGAATTTTGGGGCTGGAGATATGGCTCAGGGATTAAGAGCACTGGTTGTTCTTCCAGAGGACCCCGGTTCAATTCCCAGTATCCACATGGCAGCTCACAACTGTCTGTAACTCCAGTTCCAGGAGACCTGACGCCCTCACGCAGACATTCATGCAGGCCAAACACCAATGCACATCAGCACTCAGGAGGCAGAGGCAGGCAGATCTCTGTGAGTTTGAGGCTAGTCTGGTCTGCAGAGCGAGATCCAGGACAGGCTCCAAAGCTACACAGAGAAACCCTGTCTTGAAAAACCAAAATAAATAAATAAAATAAAATAAAAATGAAAAGAATTTCATTAGGGATGTTATGGTACCATGATGGGTGTATTGTTATTTTGTAATGAATAGGTAGATGGTTTTTTTTTTTTTTTTTTTCCTGTTTTCATTCGTGATGTGGTAAATATTGACAGAGCCCACACTTGGGTCATCTGTAATCCTTAAGGATGTGAAAGCACCAAGTATGGGAACCATTGGCATGGAGATTCTCCAAGCTCATGTCCTAGACTTTGGCTGCATATGCTTTCTTCAGTGGGTTTATGAGCTGTGACTTCTACAGAATGCTCAGTGGGAAATGGGCTCCTGCATCTTACAGGGCAGTCTGTTGCCTGATCTGTAACTTCAGTGGAAAGCTGAATTCAGTTCATACTGTAGTCATAGCTAAGCCTTTTCTTCTTAAGTTGCCCTCCACTTCTCAACACTTGACACACATAATCTGTAGAACTTTTTAAAATAATTTTTACTTTTTTTTTTTTTTTAAGATTTATTTACTTATTATGCATACAGTGTTCTGCCTGCATGTGTCCCTGCAGGCCAGAAGAGGGCACCAGATCCCATTACAGATGGTTGTGAGCCACCATGTGGTTGCTGGGAATTGAACTCAGGACCTCTGGAAGAGCAGTCAGTGTTCTTAACCTCTGAGCCATCTCTCCAGCCCTTAAAATAATTTTTAATTCTTCCTGTCCCTTTTTGTTGTTGGGGATCAAACCCAGTGGCTCGTGCGTGGTATGAAAATGCTCTTATACTGTTCTATACTCCCAGCCATCTTAATGCAACAGATGATGAGCTTACCAGGTGAGGATACACATTCATCCATTTGTTAAATATTAATGAAACTGACCCCTTTCATTTTTAAGTAAGACATACATATTAAAAGAAGCTGTAGTTTCTCCCTGTATTCTAATGGCTTTTTAAAAACTACCGTTTGCTGTATACTCTTTCTGAACAAAGGTTGCCAGGTGACACATTTATTATTGCCTCTGTATATGTTTCCCATGGTTAGCCCACAGATTGACCTGGAGTTTTCTTTAACCGTGTGAGGGACTTTTTCATTGTTATTTGTGTTGATCCCTGATGTGGTACCCAGACTGGTCTTGCAGTCTTCTTACCTTAAGTCTCCTTGGTATCAGAAGTACAGATGCACGCCACCACACCAGGCCTTCTGTTTTTGGGTGGGTTCTTTTGTTGTTGTTTTCAGATTTAGTACCAACTTATTTCAATACTTATTGAAAGCTCTGTGTGCAAGATACAAAGGGTATTTTAGGCTAAATATTCCTTTCAAGTTTTTGCCCTAGAATTCCAAAGTTTGCTGAAATTAGTCTCGGTAAATAGCAAAGTGGGGATGGGGGTATAGGTCAGTAGCAGAACACTCCTGTAGCATGAATGAGACTCTGTCTAGCCAGCACTACCACCCCTCATCTAAAGCGAAGAGATCTGCTACACTGTGTAAGTTTTGAAGTGTATTCATTCTATAATACTTTGAAGGAAGGATAGAGGAGATTATTTCACCCTCCTCTATGTAAGTAACAAATATAAAATGTCATAATAAAACCATTTGCATGAGGTCAGTCTCTTCTTAATCACATAGTCTTAGGAAGTTCTAATTGCTTTGTTATAACCAGATGAGATTTGCTTTTTTGATTGCTTTTTAACAGTGCCATATGCATGAGAATTTACAAAACTCTTACTGTTTAGTCTATAATTAGCAAGTTCTGAAAAATCTGTAAATACTTTTTTTCCCCTTAGGTTGCAATAAAAATAATTGACAAAACTCAGTTGAATCCAACAAGTCTACAAAAGGTATGTTGATCTAGTATTTACTGTTTATTTTAAAATTTTATTTTAAATTTTTGTTTTAATTGCTATATAATTTACTTCTAATTGTTGGTTTTTTTTAAAACTTTATTTAATGTGCATTGGTGTTTTGCCTGCATGTATGTATAAGGATGTTAGATCCCCTGGAACTGTGGTTATAAACAGTTGTCAGCTGCCATGTGGTTGCTGGGCATTGAACCTGGGTCCTCTGAAAGAACAGTCAGTCCTCTTAACCACCCCACCCCCACGCTCACCCCCCACCCCACCCCACCCCGAGCCATCTCTCCAACCCCATTAAATGTCTTAGCTATTAGTAGTTAGTGCAACAAAGCTTTCAGTTCCTCCAGTGGATGTAGCTTGCTGGGCATGATAATGGTGCATGCCTGTAACCCCAGCACTTGGAAGACAGAGGCAGAAACTCTCCCCCCAAGTTTAAGGCCAACCTAAGCTTTCTAGTTAGGCATTTCCCTCCTTCCTCAAAGAAACTTAAATGGAATATTTCATAAAAATAGTTGGGTTAACTTCAATTGAGGGCCATCATTTTAAATGTTCGACTAATGTAGAATTAAAAAAAAAATACGATGGCCGGGCGGTGGTAGTGCACACCTTTCATCCCAGCACTCGGGAGGCAGAGCCAGGCGAATCTTTGTGAGTTCGAGTCCAGCCTGGTGTACAAAGTGAGATCCAGGACAGGCTCCAAAGCTACACAGAGAAACCCTGTCTCAAAAAGAAAAAAAAAAAAAAGAAAAAGAAAAAGAAAACAAAAACAAAAAAAAATACGAAAATATTTTCATTTGAGACATACACTTTTTCTTGACCCAGCTACTTGTGAGACTGCTGGAGAAAGGAAATTGCTTGAGCCTAAGCATCTTTGAGACTGTACTAAGCAGTTTAGCAATACTTCCATCTTTTTTTTTTTAATTTCTTGAGATTATAATTACAACATTTCTCCCTTACCTTTCCTTCCCTCCACGCCCTCCCATAAACCCCTCTGTGCTTTCCTTCAAGTTTATGGCTTCTTTTTTTTCACCAATTGTTATTGTATGCATATATGCATGTGTATATATATTCCTAACTATTATCTGTTCAGCACATATAATGCCATTTGTAATAATTTTTTAGGGCTGACCATACAGCACTGGACAACCAACGTGTATGCCTTTCCCTGGGGAAGACTATCTCTCCTCTCAGCATTCCTCAGTTGTCTGTAGTTTTGTGTAGGACTGAGGCTTCATGGTCTTTTCTCTGGTTTGGCATATTTATTGGTGTCCTCCTTGTTCAGCTCATGTTTGAGCAGTCATGTTGGTGAGACTTTATGGGTGTAGCTTCTGATGTTACTAGGAAACAGTCTCACAGCAAATCCTCTGATCCTCTGTCTCTTACAATCTGCCCACACTTCCAAAATGTTTGAGACTTAGGTAAAGGGCTGATGGGGGTTTTTTTGGCATTTGTTTGTTTGTTTTTGTTTTTGTTTTTAGAGACATTGTTTCTCTGTGTAACAGTCCTGGCTGTCCTGGAACTTACCCTGTAGATCAGGCTGACCTCAAACTGACAGAGATCTGCCTGCCTCTGCCTCCCGAGTGCTGGGATTAAAGGTGAGTGCCACCACCACCCAGCAGGACTGTTGTTCTTCATAGGCAATGCTCCATTTTAAAATATATACATATTGTTAGCATTTGGCTTGGTTAAACTCTTTGGGTTTTTTGTTTTGTTTTGTTTTGTTTGTTTTTTTTCTCTGTGTAACAACTTTGGCTGTTCTTTGTAGACAGAGAGATCCACCTGCCTCTGTCTCCCAAGTGTTGGGATTAAAGTCACCATCACTACCTGGCTCTGCTTTGGCTCTTTAAAACTTTATTATCGTTGTGAGTGCATATTGTACCTGTGTTGAGTGCCATGGCACATCTGCAGAGGTCACTGGACAACTGCATGGAGTTGACTCTCTCCTTCTACCTTTTTATGTGGGTTCTGGAGGTAAATTCAGGTTGTCTGGGTTACATAGCAAGTTCTTTTACCCACTGAGCCATCCCATCCTGCTTATGTGTCTTAACTGAATATCTGGCTTGACCATGAGCAAGTCACTAAACTTTTCAGTTTTAGGTCCTTCATTTTTTTTTGTGTTTTTTGTTTTGTTTTTTGAGACAAGGTCTCACTGTGTATCCTTGACTGGCCTGCAGTTTGCTATATAGATCAGGCTGGCCTCAAACTCATAGAGATCTGCCTTGCTCTCCCTCCTGAGAGCTAGGATTAAAAGTGCCCAATAGGTTTTCATCTTTAAGATAGAGATAATTTGATTCAGCATTGGTGGTGTGGCCCTGTAGTGTTAACTACTAGTGATGCTGACACAGGAGACTCTCTTGAGCCCAGATATTGGAGACTCACCTAGGCGACCTATCAAGACCTCTCTTTAGCAAAGTGATTGTTATCTAATATTATTTCACCATCTCAAAGTGGATGTATTAATGAAACAGTGCGTATACAAGAGCTTTGTAAACCTCAAACTCTACAGTTGTAAGTTACTTTGGTATATGTAGTGCACAGTTTAATTACTACTGTATTCCTAATGGTGAGTTTTTAATCCTGATTTTTTTTTTTTTTTTGAGTCCTATATCTTATTTAGAGAGGATCAGGGAGGGGGGAGGAGGTAGACTTTATCTGTACTATAAATAGTATTTAAATATTACGCAAACAGATCCCAGTCCTTGGTTCTAAAGTATGAATTCTGTTTGCTTGCTTGCTTTCTCTTCTCCCTCCCTCCTTCTTTTCCTTTTTTTCTGACAAGGTCTGACTAAGTAACCCTGGCTGGCCTCAAACTCACTTAGAGGTGCCTGCCTTTGTCTACTGAGTGCTAGGATTAAAGGCATGTTGCCATTATGCCCCTAACCTGTTTGCTTAGATTTTCATATCTAAGACTTAATGCTAATAAACTAGGAAATACTATAATTTGGTATTCAGAAATTAATTATAAAATTTACTAAGGACTCTTAATTCTGTATTTTATGGTACTACAAACTATTTACGGTTCCTGTGAACCTAGCGATAGTTGGGATTTTACCTGTTTTGCAGGCGTTTTAGCATAGCTTTTCCAGGTTGGCTGTAATTTCACCTTGCTCCCTGATTGCTTGCTTTAGTTTTTCATTTTACTGGTTCATTGCTTATTTTTTACTATAAGGTACTGTTGCTACAGCATTGAGTTACTACAATGTGTGATTTCTTAGTACCCTGTACGTTTAGCCCAATAGTGTGATTATGCATTTTTGCACTGGCATCAATTTTTGTTTACAATAATCTAATAGTTAAAACTTCATAATTTGTGGTGTAGTGTTGGTTTTGTTTTGTTTTGTTTTGTTTTAAACCCTGTTCTTTGGGGGCTGCTACTCAGCTCTGAAATGAATACACAGAGTCTTATTCTTTCTTATGAATGTCCAGCCTTAGCTTCTAGTTTCTAGCCAGCTTTTCTTAAATTATTCTGTCTACCTTTTGCCTCTGGGTTTTTATCTTTCTCTAGTCTATATACCATTTTTCTTACTCCATGGCTTGCTGTGTAACTGGGTGGCTGACCCCTAGTGTCTTCTCTCCTTCTTCTTCTTCTTCTTGCTCCTCCATTCCTCTTTTTCTCCTATTGATTCTCTCTGCTTGGCAGCCCCACCTATTCCTCTCCTGCCTAGCTATTGGCCATTCAGCTCTCCCCCTCCCCCCCCACTCCCAGGGTTTCTATGTGTAGTTTTGGTGCCTGTCCTGGATCTTGCTCTGTAGACCAGACTGGCCTCCAACTCACAGAAATCCGCCTGGCTCTTCTTCCCGAGTGGTGGGATTAAAGGCGTGTGCCACTGCCACCCAGCAATAAATCTTAAAAAAAGAAAAGAAGCAGCTAGTCATAAAGCTAGGTGTGCTAGTGTGTAGTCAGAAGGTTTCTCCAGTCCCACCAGGCCCCCTGCAGTCTCGTGTCCCGCTTATAAAATAATCACTCAGAGACTTAATATTAGCTCAGGCTTGTTACTGACTAGCTCTTACACTTAAATTAACCCATAATTCTTTTATGTTTAGTGACGTGGCTTGGTACCTTTTCTCAGTTAGACATTCTCATCTTGCTTCCTCTGCATCTGGCTGGTGACTCATGACTCTGCCCTTCCTCTTCCCAGCATTCTTCTTGTCTGCTCGCCCCACCTATACTTCCTGCCTGGCTACTGGCCAATCAGTGTTTTATTTATCAACCAATCAGAGCAACACATATTCACAGCATACAGAAAGACATCCCACAGCAGTAGTGTGTTTGTAAGTCCTACAGACAGGTGGCTCTTTGCTTGACAAGTTCCGGCCAGTAAGAGATGACTACAAATAAATGAGTGAATGAATGAATGATAGATCTGGCTATCCGAGTCTGCTTTGCAAGTTCTAGGCCCGTAAGAGACCCTGACTATAAACAGACAAATAATAGAGTGAATGACATCTGAGGAATGACATCAAGGTTGTCCTCTGACTTTCACACTAACATTTACTCCACATACAGAGATCATAATTCATTTTTTTTTTTTTTTTTTTTTTTTTTTTTTTTTTTTTTTGGTTTTTCGAGACAGGGTTTCTCTGTGTAGCTTTGCGCCTTTCCTGGGACTCACGTGGTAGCCCAGGCTGGCCTCGAACTCACAGAGATCCGCCTGGCTCTGCCTCCCGAGTGCTGGGATTAAAGGCGTGCGCCACCACCGCCCGGCTCATAATTCATTTTTAAACAAAAAAAATACTTACCTTTTCAAAGTTACTAGACTTTATCCATTCATTCAGTCATGTTATTTATTGAGACAGGGTTTCTGTCCATCACCCCAGCTATCCTGGAACTCACTATGTCATTTAGGCTGGCCTGGAACTCAAGAGATCTGTCTGCCTCTTCCTCCCAGGTACTAGGATTAAAAGCATGCACCACTTTATCGAGGCATGTCTGTATACTAAGTGTAACCCATCTAAAGTCAGAGTGTTTTCCTTCAGTCTTAGAAGTAGACTGTAAATAGACTGTCAACAAAGGAGTATTGCTTAGGAGGATGTGTAAGACAGACTCCATGGACTGAAATCAGACTTCCAAACCCTGCCTACTGTGTGTCATGCCACTTATCTGGGTCTTTAAAATAGCATTGTAGGGGGTTAGAAAGAAGTAAGTTAATATTTAGAGCTTTTAGCAAAGCTCAGAACAATACTTGACACATCATAAGAACAAAATAAGCCTTGATTTGTGCTGAGTAGCAGTTTTTTGTTTGCTTGATTTTTGGTGAGGGGTTCATAGGAGTGGGAAGAGTGTTTGGTGTGTTTAAAATTGTTCCTCTCATAGGAAATAAGTGAAGTTTAGGAAGTGAATGGTAGTTTACAATTAGGTCTCTTTTGTAGGACTTAATTGTTGTATATTATTAATGACAATAATTATTAATTATTGTCATTAATAATTAATAATTATTAATAATTGTAATTCAGAGGCAGATCCTATTCATTCTTTCTATCTGGTTGTTTTTTGTTTTTGTTTTATAACAAGGTCTCACTGTATAGCCCTGGCTAGCCTGGCACTTACTTTGTAGACCAGGTTGTCCTGGACCTTACAGAAATCCACCTGCCTTTCTGCCTCTAGAGTTCTGGATCAAAGCCGTGTTCTTCTCCACACCCTGGGATAGGCCCTATTAAGGTGAGGGAGGCAGGGAGAGTAGGTAATCTGCCCTAACTGATGAAGGATGAATACTTAGCCAGTTACTTATTCATCCTGTTACATGAGTGAAAGAACCACTGAAAAAGCCATGCTGGGATTGCTCTTGTGTATTGGTAGGTATAGGCATTTGCTGTCATCAGATACTAGACTGTACCTCTCCTTGTTCTTCTATTAGATACCATGGATTTTTTATATTACCTATTCAGATGGGCATATTTTCACCTTCACTTTCTTAGATGGGTCTTATTGCCCTCTTATTTTCCACTGAGGAAACACTCTGAGAAACTGATGTAGTCAGGCCCTCCATCTAATTAGTGATGGAGCAGGGAAACAAACAAACAAATATCAACAACTTCCCAGAGTATAGGCTGTTTCTGCTCTGTCATGCTGCATTTTTATAATTACGGTTCCCTAATTCAGGGTTTTAAAAACCCTAGATAAGAACCGAGTGCTTCCTGTTTGAGGAATTGTAAAGAGGTTGGTCAGTAGTTTCAATCTGAGAAAATATTGCAAGTACTTAAAAGAAGCAGATTTGTATCCTACCTCCCCTTGAGCCATGTTGGTTTTTCAAGACAGGGTTTCTCTGTGCAGCCCTGGCTGTCCTGGAACTCTGTAGACCAGGCTGGCCTCGAACTCACAGAGATCCACCTGCCTCTGCCTCCTGAGTGCTGGGATTAAAGGCGTGCGCCATCACCACCCAGTTTTCAAGCCATGTTTTAAATCTACATTTATTCATTCATTCATTTAGTAAACATTTCAATACCTGCTGTATTTCAGGCACTATTCTGTGGACTGTGGCTCCATCATTGAGCCAGGTGAAGTCCTTGCTTTCTTGGAAAATACTATGAAGAAAACCACAGCAGGCTGTGTGTACTGTATTATTTTCCTGTAGTCGGGATTCTATGGTATCTGGGGCCTTGCTGGCTCTACTCAGGGTGAGCTAATTCTTAGTGATAACAAATTACTGTCCCTTAGATGTGCCTTTAATATGCAAACCAGAAAATTCAGAGCCTAAATTTGAAACCACCAGCTCTATCTGGCCCTTAAGTACACCGTAGGGCCAAATGTCAACGAGAGACTATCTGTATCTCAGTTTCTGAGATTATCCCAAGTAGCTAGTCCAAGCCAGCATCTTGCTCTGGTTTGCCTTTCCTGTAGAAGCCATAATAAAGGCTTGCCCCCTTGCTTTTCCTGCCTGCCACTGCCTCCTAACTAACTATGGTGCTTCCCTCCTCTGGGAAAACTGAAAGAAGGTATCTATTCATTGGTGGTCACAGATTGGCATGGATCTCAAATGAAAAGGCGGCGGGAGGGTGGTGGTGGTGGAGATATCTTTGTAGTAGTTCATTTAAGAAATGTCCTTGTCCTCTGTATGAGACTCTGGTACCATCAGATCAGTACAGCTGACCCCAGTGCTATGTTGTAAAATTTCACCTAACCTTGACCTAGACTTTCCAGGTGAAGAAGTACACTTAAGTACATAGGAATTCTCAGTGTTAATACACAAAGACTGGGGAGTACCAGCCGTAGGCTTTCAGAGGTCTCAATTCTGTCTTCTCTGGGATGGAAACTTGTTACCACAGTGATACAGCCATCCATCTTTTTCTTAAACTGAAACTGTCTAATTAAAAACAAGACATTTATAACATGTAATAAAATAGTTGATGTTTTTTTGTTATTGTTTTTCTTTTGAGACAGGGTTTCTCTGTGTAGTTTTGGTGCCTGTCCTGGATCTCACTCTGTAGATCAGACTGGCTTGGAACTCACATAGATCCACCTGGCTCTGCCTCATGAGTGCAGGGATTAAAGATGTGCACCACTGCTGCCTGGCCAATAGTTGATGTTTTTAAGATGTAACCATGATTACTGGCTTGTTTGCTGGCTAGTCTTACCTTCCACAGCATCTTGTTCTGGTGTCCAGCATCTTTGTTATTAGACAGCATTTCTCCCTTGCTTTAGATGACTATCTGTCTTTTGGAAATGTCTGTAACACTGTTCTCTATTTCACCATATGGAGCTCCGAAGCAAAATCCACCATTTCAAATACAGCCAGCCTTTGAAGTCTTCTCAAGTAAACACTCAGACTTTTGGTCACCCGCAGGAGATTCCCTTAGCATAGGCCTAGTTTCTACTGTACTTAAATTGATTGTTTTCGTTACCTAAGTTACATGGTTCTTGCTAAAATGGTTTTATGCTGTAATTTGGACCTGTGTCTGTCTGTGTATGTGTGTTGTATGTGTGGCATTCTACCCCTGAGCTATATCTCCAGCCTTATTGGGGCATTTTTGAGACCTGAGTCTTTTTTATTAACTCATGTCTACTTTGGTGCTGTCTAAATTAGGTATGGAGTTTTCACCCACTTAAATATTAAGCAAGACAGGGACAAAGATCTTTCAGTGGAGAATGCTCCTTCTAAGTTGTTGCTGTGGACTCAGTAGTAAAGCATTTCAATTTATTTGTTTTATTTTGTGTGTATGAATGTTTTGCCCTTGTGCATATATGTGCACCACGGTACATGCCTGTTGGATTCTGTAGGACTGGGGTTACGGATGGCTTTGAGCCACCATGTGGGTATCAGGAATTAAATCTTGGCCCTCTACAAGAGCACTTACTGCTCTTAACTACCAAGCCATGTCTCTAGCCCAGCTAAAACATCTTTTTGGAGACAGGATATCTTTATGCTGACTAGGTCCTCCTTTATAGTTGCTGGAACCATCAACTACTGTTTCTCCCTTTCCTTTATTTTAATTTGATTGGTTGGTTGATGAATTAAAAGAAAACATCCTCCCCCCCAGACAGGGTTTCTCTGTGTAGTTTTGGTGCCTGTCCTGGATCTCGCTCTGTAGCCTAGGCTGGCCTCGAACTCACAGAGATCCTCCTGACTCTGCCTCCCGAGTGTTGGGATTAAAGGCGTGCGCCACCACCGCATGGCAAAAAAACATTTTTTTTTAAAAGGCAGTCTTGTTGTAATAGCCTAGTTTGGCCAGGAACCTACAACTTTGGCATTCTTTTTGTCCTAGCTTCTCAAGTGCTGGGATTACAGTCCTCTCTAAAGCTCGAAGGGATACCAGGCTAACTTTTTTTCTTTTTTTTTTTTTTTGGGGGGGGGGGGGTTTCGAGACAGGGTTTCTCTGTGTAGCTTTGCGCCTTTCCTGGAACTCACTTGGTAGTCCAGGCTGGCCTCGAACTCACAGAGATCCGCCTGGCTCTGCCTCCCGAGTGCTGGGATTAAAGGTGTGTGCCACCACCGCCCGGCCTTTTTTTCTTTTTAAAGATTTATTTATTATGCATACAGTGTTCTGTCCTGCAGGCCAGAAGAGGGCACCAGATCTCATTACAGATGGTTGTGAGCCACCATGTGGGTGCTGGGAATTGAACTCAGGACATCTGGAAGAGCAAGCAGTGCTCTTAACCTCTGAGCCATCTCTCCAGCCCTAGGCTAACTTCTTGAGAGAACTAAACAGAAGTAGGATTAGCCAAGTAGTGAATGTGACTTAATGAACCATTGGCACAATTAAAACTGCCTCTGGGCCAAGAAGATGGCTCAGCCAAGATCGAGGACTCAGGTTTAATCCTGGGAACCTACTTGATGGAGGGAAAGAACCAACTTCCTCAAGCTGTCTCTGCCTTCCCTGTGTATGCTGTGACACGTACACATACTAAATAAATGGAAAAAATTCAACTACCTTGTCGTAGTCTCAATTTTCAACCTATTCTAAAGAACAAGCTGTATTACGTTCTGTTAAAAGAAATCTGTCGCCGGGCGGTGGTGGCGCACGCCTTTAATCCCAGCACTCGGGAGGCAGAGGCAGGTGGATCTCTGTGAGTTCGAGGCCAGCCTGGACTACAGAGTGAGTTCCAGGAAAGGCGCAAAGCTACACAGAGAAATCCTGTCTCGAAAAACCAAAAAAAAAAAAAAAATCTGTCAATAAATTTTAATTTCCTCCAAGGCGTTGGTGGCACACGACTATAATCCCAACACTTGGGAGGCAGAGGCAGGCAGAGATCTCTGTGATTTTGAGGACAGCCAGGGCTACACAGAGAAGAAAAAAGCGAGTTTCCTATAAAGAAGCAGTAACTTTTCTTTTCTTCTATTCCTATTATCTACTACTTCTGTAAAGTCTAAATGTAGAAAACCACAGCTTTTTATTTGCAGTACTTTGAGCAGGCATAACTAAGAATTGTGTCAGAGCATTCTATTTGCATCAGTTTGCCAGATTCATTGCATAGTCTTACTGCAGACACAAAACTGCAACAGACAAGGGCCTGAATTGCCAGCCTGCTACAAATCAGTACAGAAGAAGCAAGGAAGAAGATAATAACAAAGGAAAGAAAATGAGAGAGGGAAAAAAGGATGAACAACTGTTCTATGACCAAGATTTTGTTTGTTTGGTTGGTTTTTCGAGACAGGGTTTCTCTGTGTGGCTTTGCGCCTTTCCTGGAACTCATTCTGTAGCCCAGCCTGGCCTCGAACTCACAAAGATCCGCCTGCCTCTGCCTCCCGAGTGCTGGGATTAAAGGCGTGCGCCACCACCGCCCGGCCTATGACCAAGATTTTGTAAGTGGTCTGTATTGAGCTGTTAGGGAAAAGAGTTCAGGAGCTTTGCAGAGACATTCCTAGGAGTTCTACAGAGGGAAGGAAGCAATTAGCAGGACTTAGAGGACTCATGGGTAAGGAATTTTCTTCAAAAAAAAAAAAAAAGGCTGTGTTATGGCTAGAGAGATGATAAAACACACATAAAATAAAATGAATAGGCCAGCACTGGTAGCACATGCCTTTAATCCCAACACTCAGGGTTAGGAGACAGAGGCGGCAGATCTCTGAGTTCAGGGCCGTCTTGGACTATTTAGCAAGTTCCTTGACAGCCAAGGCTACACAGAGAAACTCTGTCTTGAAAAACCTAAAATAAACAAACAAACAAACAAATAAAATGAGTAAGCTAATTAAAAAATTTAAAACAGGCTGCCTTGAAGAGTGTCTGTCCCAGGCCATTCTCATTCTAATGCACTGTCACTATTATTGTCCCAACCCTTTCAACCAGGACCTCTAGGGAGGAAAGTACCTGTCTGGGAAAGAAGAAGCATGGTCTTTAAAAAGAATCCACAAATGAATCCAATGTACAGAGTGCTGAAAACTACTGTTTTGTTTTTTTTAACATTATTTTGTGTGTATGACAGTTTTGCCTGCCTGCATGTTTGTGCACAGTATTCATGCCTTATTCTCACTGAGGTCAGAAGAGGGCGCTAGATCCCCTGGGACTGGAGTTATAGACAGTAGTGAATTGCTGCGTGGATGCTGAGAATCGAATCCTGGTCCTCAGCAATAGTAACAAGTGCTCTTAACCACGGAGCCACCCCCAGCCCCCTGATGTGAACTACTGATGTAAAGAGCACATGAAGAGCACTACTGGTTCTCTCTGCCTGTAGAATAGTTTCTTGAATAGCCCACGCCTAAGATTCCTCAAGATAGCAAAAAGGCCACCACTGCTGCAGAACTCTCAAGTGCCAGCAGTGGCTCCCAAAGAAAATCCAGCTTTGAAAAGAAGTCACCAGACATGGTAGTCTGTGTCTGTAATCCCAGCACTTGGGAAACTGAGGCAGGAAGATCACCATGATTTTGAGGAAACCTAGTCTACAGAATGTATTCTAGGCTGGCTTGGACGTTAGACACTGCCTTAAAATAAAAGTGAGATAGTGGGGGATTGGGGATTTAGCTCAGTGGTAGAGCACTTGCCTAGCAAGCACAAGGCCCTGGGTTCAATCCTCAGCTCCAAAAAAAAAAAAAGGTGAGACAGTGGGTTGGTGATGTACCCTGGTGATAGAACACTTGCCTCCTATCTGCAAGGTCCTAGGTTCAGTCTCTAGTGCTGCAAGAATTCATCTGTTGCTGACCCAGCACATTGCTGCTAGTGGTACCCAAGTAACCCTGTTTTAGATTCCTGTTAAAAAAAGTCTTTCACATTACACCTGACGTCCTTACCTTTATTCCAACAGAGGACTAAGGGCTCTACAGGACTGCGGCCAACAACAACAACACCTAAATCTGTGAAGTTCTAATCTAGTTAACGCTAGGGCAGTTACCCCTAATTCAAACGAGTCCTAACAAAGGGTGTAATGGTGCTTGGCTTTTAATCCTAGTATTTGGGAAGCAGAGGCAGGTAGCCACTCCGGTCTACTTAGCAAGCTTCCTGCAAGCCAGCTGCACAGTGGGACCTTGTCTGGGTGGGGAGCTAAAGGAAAAAAGGGAAGATTGGGGATGGCTCAGTAGTCAAGAGCACTGGCTTTTCTTTCAGAGACCCAGGTTTGGTTCCTAGCTCCCAATTATCTGTAACTATAGTTATTGGGGATCTAATGCCCTCTCTGGCCTCTGCAGCACCGCATGCACCTAGTGGACTTACATGCAGGCAGAGTAGTCATACTCATAAAATAATAATTTGAAGAAGAATTATCTTCATTTGCCAGCATGTGTCTCTGCTGCACACTTGTCAGTCCTCTGCACGTCTCTGCACACCCTGCGTGAGCCAATTGTGCAGAGGTCTCACCCTGGCTCACTGGTGTGTCTGAGTGCTGTCGGGTCGCAGAGGTCTCACCCAGGCTCACTGGTGTGTCTGAGTACTGTCGGCGGGTCGGCAGAGGTCTCACCCTGGCTCACTGGTGTGTCTGAGTGCTGTCGGCGGTCGGCAGAGGCTCGAGTCGGAAGAGAGGATCTGTTTCTCGGGACTGCCTCTCTTCAGGACCAGCTTCACACAGACTACTGAAGATGGTAGAACCTGATGGCCAGACATTTTCTCCAGCTTCTGCTCACTTTGACTTTGCTATCACATTGGTAAAGCAAGGAATACAGCAAGTGTAGCTGCATGTGAGGTTGTGGTTCAGGAAGCCTGAGCTGCCCCCACTACGCTATCAACCACTTACCTTCTCCAGTGAGGACTTCCAAATTGGTCTCATTCGGAATCTTACATTCGGAATCACCAAATCTCATGTGCTCCTGATTTAGTTCATTGGAACTGCACAGGTTTTTATTGGCTCTCAGGTGTGTAGATAATGAATCAGACCAAGTTTAATCACAAACTATTTTTAAGATGCCAAATTAAATTCAGAGTGTGGTACTTGTTCTTCTCCGGACTGCTGCCATTTCTATTAATTAATGCGAGCATTTGGGATACTGGGTGGTAATAGGTTATAAACCTATTCAGGGCTATTCTGTATTCTGTATTATTTTATTCGTAGGATAGGGTAATAAACATAAATAATGAAGCAGTTATCTAAGAAAAACAAATTTATACTGTAAACAGAATATAACATTTAATAACGTAGGGGCTTGTCTTTTTCTTTGTTTTTTAGCTCTTCAGAGAAGTAAGAATAATGAAGATTTTAAATCATCCAAACATAGGTACTTTTCGTTTTCTTAAATACTTTGGAATCTTGAAAATATGTCATAAAGCTAAAAGTGTATTCCTGAAGTGCTAGGACGTTCCACCCCTTTTCCCCAGCCGAGGTCTATTTTTAATAAAACATGTACAAGTTATTACTTGTACTACTAGTTCTTTGAGAGTATAGCTATTAGGCTTTTTGACTTAAGCGTTTATGCCATAGGAATATGTATAATTTGGCTGATTAATTTTTTTTAGTGTATTGGGAAATGTAATTGTATTTCATTAGTTGATAATATTTTCAAAGATAAACTTTTGCTGTGTCTGTGTTCCTAAGAAATTATTTATACAAAGTAGTATATAAAAGATGGGATGCATACTATCTAATGTAATTTATATAGGAACTATTTATTTTGTCCTCTGTGTGCTTAACTGTGACAGGTTAAAGATGAGGAAAGGACCTTTTTCTGCCCTCATAATTGTAGGACTAAGATGAAACACACAAATTGACTAACGTGCACACCAGTGGAAACTTCTGATTCTGTGTATCATAATAGAACTTTTAAATAGTGTAACTGCTTTAATTCTCTTGGTTTTTCCAGACAGAGTTTCTCTGTTTAACAGTTCTGGCTGTCCTGGAACTCACTCTGTAGATTTAGCTGGCCTCGAACTCACAGAGATCCATCTGCCTCTGCCTCCCAAGTGCTGGGATTAAAGGCGTGCGCTACCACCACTCGGCTGTGTAACTACATTTTAATAAAATAATGGCTCCTTTTTTTAAAAATATTTCAAGAGTAAATGACATAGGTAATATCATATTTTGGAGAACCTATGAATTCTTCAGAATAGAAAGATAAAGTTTCCACATATAGTTTTTTGTTTTTGTCTTTGTTTTTCGAGACAGGATTTCTCTGTGTAGCCCTGACTGTCCTGGAACATACTCTGTAAACCAGGCTGGCCTCAAACTCACAGAGAAGCTGCCTGCCTCTGCCTCCCAAGTGCTGGGATTAAAGGCATGTGCCACCACCACCCACCAACACACAGAATTTTTTTTTTTTTTTTTTTTGGTTTTTCGAGACAGGGTTTCTCTGTGTAGCTTTGCGCCTTTCCTGGGACTCACTTGGTAGCCCGGGCTGGCCTCGAACTCACAGAGATCCGCCTGCCTCTGCCTCCCGAGTGCTGGGATTAAAGGCGTGCGCCACCACCGCCCGGCGAATTTTTTAATTTGAGTATATAATAAACAAATAGCTTACACACTATTTTATTAAATTAGTCATTGTCATTTAAAACATTATTGGGGCTGGAGAAATGGCTTAGCGGTTAAGAGCACTTGCTCTTACAGAGGACCCTGGTTCAATTCCCAGCACCCGCATGGCAGCTCACAACTGTTTGTAATTCCAGTTCCAGGGGGTCTGATGCCCTCACACAGACATACATGCAGGCAGTTTACCAATGCACATAAAATTAAACAATTACAAAAAAAAAATAAATAAAAACCATTGTTGTTTTATGCACTACTATGCAGAAAAATTCTACTAAGCTATCATTCTGAAGAGCTATTCATGGAAAAATATATATATTAGAATCCATAAATATATATTTGGAGAAAAAGAAAAACCACAAGAAGTATAATAATGGAAAGAAACCTTTTCTTCGTTTTTCATTTTAACCCTTTGAGAGTAATCATTAAATTCTGGATTTTTAGATTCCAATTTTTCACCAAAAATTGACTTTATCACTGCTGCTCAGAATTTCATCACTAAATACTTGATCGCTCCTGTTGGTGGGATCAAAGCGCAAGGCCTTTGTGTGCTAGGCCATTGTAGAGTAAGCTCATTAATCACAGTGCTCTACTCACTAAATGTAAGAGATTCAATTTTGTTTTGTTTTGGTTGTTTTTGTTTGTTTTTTCTTGTTTTTGGTTTTTTGAGACAAGGTTTCTCTGTGTAGCCCTGGCTGACGTAGAACTCACTCTGTAGCCCAGGCTGGCCTCAAACTCAAGAGATCTGCTTGTCTCTGTCTCCCAAGTGCTGGGGTTAAAGGTGTGTGCTGCCACTACCCAGCTAGATTTAATTTTTTTAAACTCATATAACATTACGATGATTTTCTCAAAAGAGCCAATATCTGCTTTTGCATATTAAAGTACTTTTATTTTTATGTTGCTTGCTTACCAGTACTGCCTTTACTTTCTCAAGGTGGTTTTCTTAACTGTATGAACACAGAGACTAAATAATGGTCTGAGACTTTCATAGCTCATTTAACACTCACTACTTTCTCAGGTATTTTGTTTGCTCTAGTATCTTACTAAGTCATCAAAAAAAAAAATTCTTTAACTATAAAGGACTAGCATCCTATTTTTTTTTTTGAGAAAAAAATGAAAGGAAATAACAAAATTAAGTAGATCTGTACAACAGTGACTTAATAGCTTCAGAGATTTACTTCATATTCCTTTAAAAATATGTTTATTTTTAATTGATGTGTTGTAGCTTTATAAATTAGAGGAAATAGGAATTTCTATCTAAAGAAAGGAGTCATCATAGCAAAATTTCATTGATCCCCATCCCCCTGAAAATAATTCTTTTTTGTTTGTTTTGTTTTGTCTTGGTTTTGGTTTTTAGAGATAAGGTCTCACTATATGGCTCTGGCTGTCCTAGAACTCACTATGTAGTCCAGGCTAGCCTCTGAAAATCATTCTTTAAAAGAAGCTCTGGGGTTGGGAATTTGCTTGGTGATAGAAGATTTCCCTAGCAAGCCCAAGACTCTGTGCTCAGACCTCAGCTCCAGAGGAAAGAACAAAAAAGTGATTTTTGCTGCTTGTGTCACATGCCTGTTGTCTTACTTTCTAGGGAGGACGAGGCAGGAAAAAAAAGATAACTCCACGGCTTGGCTACAGAATGAGTTCAAGGCCAGCCTTGCAATTTAGATCATATCTCAAAATAAGTATTAAAAAGTTTGGGGCTAATGGTTGACTAGCATTTGTGAGACTCTAGATTCAATTCTCAGTACTACAAAAGAAAAAAAAATTGATTGCCATATAACCCCTTCTAATTATTCCTAGTTTTACTTTCAGAATATTAACAGAGGGGCCTAGTTCTTTGATAGTTGCAGTAAGTTCCCCAAGTTACAGAAATCTCAGGTGGAACCCTCTCCTTAAAATCATAGTACCAGATGAAAGGGCTTGCTCTTGCCAGGAGGGCAATGGGTAAAAAAAAGTAAAGAATAGGGTTGAGCTGCCAGAAGGACAGCCCCACGTACACAGACACCATCATGGACAGGAAGAGAGGAAGTAAGAAAGCAGTCATGTGGCCAGACTGCTGAGCACATTCTCAACACCCAGAAATAGTCTTTATTTTTATGGTTTCTTTGTTTTTACGAAATTATGTAATACAGAATATTTTTTAATCCCTAAAATGCATTTACGGGCCAGCTCTCTAAAACCTTTAGCAGGAAAAAGTTGGGTATTTTTTGTAGCTTATAGGTGCATGTTGTGTACATACAGACATTTGTTCTTTTTCTCATCTGTCTTCTCCCTCCAGTGAAGTTGTTTGAGGTCATTGAAACAGAAAAAACACTCTACTTAATCATGGAATATGCAAGTGGAGGTAAGCACATTTATATTGTTTTCAAAGTAAGAGAGTATGTGTTTTCGTTTTTCTTGTTAAGAGCAATGTGCAGCCACAGTGCCCATTTGAATAGTTCTTTAGATTTTATTTAATACTCCGATGTTGTAAACTGGTATCAGAGTGTGAAGTGCTGACCTCACCTTGTCAGTTATGTGGGCTGTAGTGTTTGATTATTAGCATTGCTGGTTTTTTTTAATTATTTATGTTTACTTTATGTGCATTGGTGTTTTGTCTGCTTGTTTGTCTTTTTGAGGGTGTCAGATCCCCTGGAACAGGAGTTATAGGCCGTTGTGAGCTGCCGTGTAGGTGCTGGGAATTGAACCCAGGGATTTTGGAAGAGCAGCTGGTACTCTTAACTGCTGAGCCATCTCTCTAGCTCCACATGGCTGTTTTTATTACATTTATTTGTTTATTATGTATGTGTGATGGCACATGTGTAGAGGTCAGAGAACAGCTTACAGGACTTGAACTCAAATGATCAGGGTTGCATGACTAGCACTTGACCTCTGAGCACCTCTCTGGCTCCACTTTTAGCATTGCTAGTTGATAATATACAACAACTCTCATTTTTTCATTGTGGTAAAATATGTATCACGTGGAATTTAGGACTTGGATCTCTGTCTCTTTATATTCTGATGACCTTGAGCTTCCTTCCACCTCCCAGGTACTGGGATTGTAGATGTGTGCTGCCATACCCAGTTGTTTTTCTTTTTCTCCCAGGTACTGGGGTTATAGGTGTGCCGCCATACCCAGCTATTTTTCTTTTTCTTTCTTTCTTTTTTTTTTTTTTTAATGTGATTCTGGGGTTGGAACCCAGGACTTCCTGAAGCTGAGTAAGCACTCACCAACACAGCCACATCTAGCCCAGCATTTGACCATTTTCAAGTATACAGTTGAGTAACTATCTTAGTCAGGGTTTCTTTTGCTGTGATAAACACCATGACCAAAAATAAGTTGGGGAGGAAATTAAGCTTACACTTTCACATTATAGTCTGTCATTGAAGGAAGACAAGACCGGAACCTGGAAGTAGGAGCTGATGCGGAGGCCACAGAAGCGTGCTGCTTACTGGCTTGTTCATCATGGCTCACTAGCCTGCTTTCTTTTTGTTTCTTTCTCCAGCTTTCCTTTCTTTTTTACACAGGGTTTCTCTGTGTAGCTTTGCGCCTTTCCTGGATCTCGCTCTGTAGACCAGGCTGGCCTCAAACTCACAAAGATCCACCTACCTCTGCCTCCTGAGTGCTGGGATTAAAGGCGTGCGCCATCACCGCCCGGCTCAGCCTTCCTTTCTTATAGCACCCGGAACACTAGCCCAGGGATGGTGCCACTCAGAATGGACTGGGCTCTCCTACATTAATCACTAATTAGGAAATGCTCTACAGGCTTGCCTGCAGTCCAGTCTTACAGAGGCATTTGTGATTGAGGTTCCTTCCTCTCAGATGACTCTAGCTTTGTCAGGTTGACATAAAACTAGCCAGCACAATGATATTAAGTACATTCAACATAATTCTAAAGCCCTCACTATTGTCTGTTTCTCAAGAAATGTTCCTAAACTGAAGCTGTTCATTAAATAAACATTAACTGCCTCCTTTCTTTCTCAGTTCCTTACATTCACCGAACTATTTTCTGTCTCTGAATTGGACTAGTTTAGGTACCAAATGTAATGAGATTGTACAATGTTTGTCCATTTGTCTTTGACTTAGAATATTTTACTTATTATAATGTTGTTAAAGTCATCTACACTATGGCATGTACTGGAATTTCCTTTCTTTTTAAATGCTAAATAGTCATCTGAGAGCGAGAGAGAGACTTATGTATCTACTGACATTTTGTTTATCCCAAGTATTTGGGTTTTTTTTATGTGCTAGATATTTTTATATCATTTTCTTAGGTTTTTGTTTTTGTTTTGTTTGTTTTGGTCTTTCAAGACGGTGTTTCTTGTGTAGCCCTGGCTGCCTGAAACTAGCTCTGTAGACCAGGCTGGCCTCGAACTCAAGAAATTCCCCTGCCTCTGTCTGCCTCCTGAGTACTAGGATTAAAGGCATGTGCTACCAGCACAATTTCTTGGTTTTGTTTGTTTGTTGTTTGTTGTCTGTTTTTGAACTGGGGATTGAAATCTAGGGCTTAAAACCATAAGCTTTTAGCCCAGCGGTGGTGGCACATGCCTTTAATACCAGCACTCGGGAGGCAGAGGCAGGGGGATCTCTGTGAGTTTGAGGCCAGCCTGGTCTACAGAGCAAGTTCCAGGACAGCTAGAATTACTTACACAGAGAAACCCTGTCTTGAAAAATCGAAAAAAGAAAAACAAACCCATAAGCTTTATCACAGAACTGTATCTCCAACTTTTTATCAGATTTTAATGCCATTAATGCCTGTCTTTCCCAAAGCCAAAAATGATGGTTTTAATACATATGATTACAAGTAGATATGTATAGCTTCTGTTGGTTCTAAAGATTTTTCTTGAGGGTTGAGCTTGGGGAGACTAGTGTTTCAGAACCACATGTAAATTCCACTGTATAGAACAGGTACTTTCCTGGTCATCTGTTCTTACTCTGCCTGTAGCACCATGGTTGGCACAGAGACACTTGACAAGTAAGATTAGCATTCATGTGTTGTATTAGTTTGCTTTCTGATGCTATGATAAACACCATGACCAAAAACAATTTGGGAAGGAACAGGTTTGTCTTCAACATCTTGATCACAGTCCATTGTTGAGGAACTCAAGCAGGTCGGAGGCAGAGCCATAGAGGAATGCAGCTTACTGGCTTGTCTCTGGGTTCCAGTTCAGCTACCTTTCTTATACTTTCCAGGATCATAGTTGGTTGATCGAGGTCCCCCTGCCCGCCATTAGTCAGCAAGAGAATGCCACACAGACACATGCCTTATAAGCCATTCTAATGGAGGCATTTCCTTGATTGAAGTTTCCTCTTTTTTTTTTTTAAAGATTTATTTATTTATTATGTGTACAGTGTTCTGCCTGCATGTATGCCTGCGGGCCAGAAGAGGGCACCAGATCTCATTACAGAAGGCTGTGAGCCACCATGTGGTTGCTGGGAATTGAACTCAGAACCTCTGGAAGAACAGCCAGTGCTCTTAACCACTGAGCCGTCTCTCCAGCCCTGGAAGTTTCCTCCTTATAGGTGACCTTTGCTTGTGTCAAATAGAACCCAGGTTCAGTTTCCAGTGCCCATATGGAGGCTCACAACTCCAGTTCCAGGGGATCCAATGCCCTCTTTTGGCCTCCAAGAGCACCATTGCTCACACATGTTGCTTAAACATATGTGCAAGCAAAACAGCCACATACATAAACAATTTTAGATACTAAACAATTATAAGCTTGTCATGGGATGGAATGAGTTACAGTAGACATAACCAACACCAACTCTTCCATACTCTGAATTCATTACTGGCTATATATTTTGTTTGTTTTTATTTTATTTAAGATTTATTAGTTTTAGTTATGTGTATATGGGTGAGGCTGTGTGAATTTTTGTATACCACATGGGTGCAGGTACCCACAGAGGGCATCTGATCCCCTGGAACTGGAGTTACAGGCAGTTGTGAGCCTCCATATGTGGGTGCTGGGAGCTGAACCCAGGTCCTCTGCAAGAGCAGGAAGCACTACCACCCCAGATAGGGTTTCTCTATGTAGCCCTGGCTGTCCATGAACTCACTCAGTAGACCAGGCTGGCCGTGAACTCAGAGATCCTCCGGCCTCTGTTTCCCAAATGCTGAGATCAAAGGTGTGTGCCACCACTACCTGGCCTCGTTGTTTGTTGTTGTTTGTTGTTGTTTGGTGGGTTTTGTTTGTTTGTTTGTTTTTGAGACAGTTTCTCCCTTACATGGCCTCCCTCCCTCCCTTTTTTTTTTTTTTTGGTTCGTTTGTTTCTCTGAGACAGGCTTTCACTGTGTAGTACTACTTACACTTTAGAACAAGCTGATCTTAAACTCATAGAGATCTGCCTGATTCTGCCCTCTGCGTGCTGGCAGTAAAGGCATGCGTACCATGCCTGGCAGTACCACTGCCCTCTGCATGCTGGCAGTAAAGGCATGCGCACCATGCCTGGCAGTACCATTTCATTTGGTACAGCCTTAGAATTGCTCAGAAAGGTGGTACCTGCCAAGGGTGCCATAGCTAGCTAGTTTCAAGGCCCAAACTAGAAATAAAGGTATTCTGAACTTCCCCATTCAGTCCTTCCATCCCCAACATGCTCTCCCTGACCTTGGCAGGAGTGCCGCTCAGCTTTTTTTACTTAGTAAATAGCCTTTAGAGGCTTTTAGTCCAACTGCTTAATCTGAGTGTTAATACATTTTTAATAGGAAAAACTTTTTTTCTGGCTTAAAATTGTATTCCTTATTTATAAAACTTATTGTGAGTGTCCTTCATAGTTCTAGGAATCTCTTAAGAGGTTTATATTGCATTTGAATTTATAAGTAAGTTATGACTTGGATATTTGGACCTCATCTGTGGTCTGTACAACAGTGAGTAGGTCTCGTCCACTAATAGTTTTCTTGTTGTTTTTTTTTAAATTGTTTTTATGTGTGTGTGGTATATGTACATGTGTGCCTGGGTCTTGTGCTTGTGCATACATGTGTACAGAAAACAGGATGGGCTTAGGTTTCCTCCTTTATTGCTCTTTCCATTGTACCTTTAAGGTAGGATCTCTCCTTGAATCTTGAACTAGAATTTTTCAGCTAGGCCCTCAGCCCCTAAGATCCAGAGTTCCTTCTGACTCTCCCCTCTGTGGCACTGCATTATTGGCTGTGGAATACTACATCTGCCTTGTTTCAACCTCATCTTCTTGGTTGAGTAGCAAACTCTTTTAACCACTGAGCCAGGTTTCTGCCCCTAGGTGTGTGTTTGTTTTGGGGGTATGGGAATGTGTGTTTTGTTTGTTTGGTATGACAAGGTCTCATATATCCCAGGCTAGCCATGAACTTGTTATGTAGCTATATGCATGTGTGTTACTTTTCTGTTACTGTATTAAAACACCATGACCCAAGCAACTTATAGGAGGAAGAGTTTATTTGGGCTTTAGTTTCAGAGAAATAAGCAACCATCATGGTGGGGAGGCATAGCAGCAAGCCACACTCCTGGCAGCAGGTTCAGAAAGCTGAGGTTCCCATCTTCACCCACTAGCACAAAGCAGACAGAACAAACTGGAAGTAGGGTGAGGTTTTACGCTCTCAAAGCCCACTCTAGTGAACTTACTTCCTTCAGCAAGACCGTATCTGTGAAACCTCCCCCAAACAACTGTGAGCCAAGTATTGAAATACCAGAGTGTATGAGAGCTCTCATTTAAACCACTACAGTAGTCAAAGACGACACTGAACTGGTACTTCTGCTTCCACATCCTAGTGACGGGCTTGCTTCTGAGTACACCACCATACCAAGCTCTGTTGCATCACCCTCATCCTGTCCTGAGCCTCCCTTGCTGCTCACCCCACTTAGCCAGTCATGCTCATGCTTGATTTGATTACTGCAGGATCTTCCAGTGGGGTTCCTATCCTTTCCCCTCATCCTGACTCTTCCCACTTTCAATTCAGTGGTCCTTTTATGAAGTCGGTTATTTCTTTTCAGTTTCTCACCTCATTTAGAGTCTAGCCAGAACCCTTTCCAAAACCTGCTGAACTCTTGTGGACCTACCTGCCCTGCCCTGCACTCTTCCCGTTGCTCACAGTTTTCCAGTATCTATGGCTGCCTTACTGCCCTCCTTCTCTCTCTCCCTCCCTCCCTCTCTCCCTCCCCCCCCCATGTATGTGTGTATGATGTATGTATGCAGACTTCCACTTGGACAGCTTCACTGTCTGCTCCATCAGATAGTTGGCAGAGTAAACATGTGCCCTACAAACTCTTGTTATTTTCTTCCTTTTCTTCACAGCATTCATGGGCCTCTGATATATTCTATACATGTGTGTCCATTGCTTCTCCTATTAGCCAGCAAATTCCATTAGGAAAGGGAGTCTACTGAATTTGCTGTTTGTTGTTGTTGTTTCTCTTTACTCTTTTGGGGGGCCCACCACCCAGCTCCCAAGTAAATCCCATGGAGTCTAATTCTTTCTTATGAATTCCCAGCCTTAGCTTGGCATGTTTTTTGCCAGCTTTTCTTAAATTATCCCATCTGTCTTTTTGCCTCTGGGCTTTTACCTTTCTTTATTTCAGTATACCTTTCTTTACTTCTTACTCCGTGGCTGGCTGGGTAGCTGGGTAGCTGGCCCCTTGCATCCTCTTCTCATCCATTTCTTGTTCCTTATTCTTTCTCTTCCCGGATTTCTCCTCCTATTTATTCTCTCTGCCTGCCAGCCCCGCCTGTCCTTTCTCCTGCCTTGCTATTGGCTGTTCGGATCTTTGCTAGACCAACCAGATGTTTAGACAGGCAAAGTAAAACAGCTTCACATAGTTAAGCAAATGCAACATAAAAGAATGCAGCACATTTTTGCATCATTAAACAAATGTTCCACAGCATAAAAGAATCTTACACATCTTAAACTAATATTCTACAACAGCTGTTGAATTTTCCAGAGCATGGGACATTGCCTTGCAGTTAGTAGAGACTCAAAACATTTGTTGAATAAAGTAATGCTTTGTGGTAATAATCTTACAGGAAGATACTGTGGCATTGCAGGGGAAATGCCTAGTAATTTATACAGAGAAGTATAGAAACAGAAATTTTATCAAAATTACTGAATTCAAAACAGGATAGACAATATGGGTGTGGTGGTGCACACTTTTAATTACAAACCTCAGGAGGCAAAGACTGATTGATTACCAGGAGACAGGATCTCTCTTTATGCCAGGCTAGCCTAAAACTCAGAGATCTGCCTGTCTCTGATTCCCATGTGCTGGAGTTAAAGGCATATGCCACCATGCCTGGCTTACCTTTCTCTCCATCTTGATTGCTCAGTTTCTTTTGAGACCTCCTGAAAAGATGCAGAGCTGCATAACTTCAATATGTTAGCGTCTTAGGGTTTCTCCTCAGCCTGAGGATTATCCTTGTGAGCTAAGATCTTAAACTTCAATTATAGCTTAGTGGTCATGTTTTATTTAGTACTTATATTTAAAATATCTGAAACTTAGGGGCTGGAGAGGTGCCTCAGTGGTTAAGCACTCTTCCAGAGGTCCTGAGTTCAATTCCCAGCAACCACATAGTGTCTCAGAACCATCTGTAATGAGAACTTGTGCCCTCTTCTGGCCTACAAGCAGAGACATACAGGCAGGACACTGTATACATAATAAATAAATAAGTAAACCTTTAAAGAAATACCTACAACTCAAGAGTAGGCTCAGTGATTAGGAACACTAACTGCTTCTGCGGAGGTGGTGGTTCACAACATCCATGTGTAACTCAAATTCTAAGGGAATAAAATAAAATAAAAAGACTAGAACTTTGTTAAAAGTGGAATGTTAGCAATTTGTGGGAAAATGCACAGTGTAGGATTTCTGCTTAATTTTATTTCTTTCTGTTATAGGTGAAGTATTTGACTATTTGGTTGCACATGGAAGAATGAAGGAAAAAGAAGCAAGAGCTAAATTTAGACAGGTATGAATTGACATGTCTTCAGTTTGTTAATTCAGTAAGTTACATTGTGAGTCCTAGTAGTGCAATTAAGAGAGGCATCTGGAGCAGGGGAGGTGGCTCAGTCAGTAAAGTTCCCGCTGTGCAAGCCTGAGGACGTAAGTTCGAATCCCCAAGAGCACACAGAAAGAGTGATGCGCACCTATAATCCCAGCACTGAGAGAGAGAAGACCAGTAGATCTTTGAAGTTCAGTCTAGCCAGTCAGGTTAGAACACCGGTTTAGTGAGGAACCATGTCTCAAAAATAAGACAGAACGCAGAAAAGGAAGGCACTCGGTATTCACCTCTGGCTTCTACATGGACACACATCAGTCTGTCAACAAATAAAGGTGGAGAGCAACTGACGAAAAACACCCCGTGTCGACCTCTAGGTTCCACACAAACATGCACACACAGTCTTCCAGGACATTGATTAGCCACTAAGAATTTTAAGTACTTTTCATACCTAAGACACTGTATTAGCAGTGAATTCCAGTCACACTTGATGGATTCTGTAGGGTTTTTAAATTGTATTTATTTAGTGTATATGCATATACAAGCACAAATTTGTCAGGGGCTGCATGTAGATGTCAGCATGACCTACAGAGTTAGTTCTTTCCTTCTCCATGTGGACCCCTGAGCCTGGTCTGCAGAGGTAAGCTCTAGGACATCAAAGGCTACACAGAGAAACCCTTTCTTGAAAGAGAGAGAGAGAGAGAGAGAGAGAGAGAGAGAGAAGAGGAGGGGAGAAAGAAAGAAAGAAAGAAAGAAAGAAAGAAAGAAAGAAAGAAAGAAGAAAAAGAAAGAAAGAAAGAAAGAAAGAAAGAAAGAAAGAAAGAAAGAAAGAAAGAAAGAAAGAAAAAAGAAAGAAAGAAAGTTAGTTTCTAGCTTGATACCAGGAAGCCAGCAGTAATAGGTTTGAGTATCTTCTAGTCATTGTGGTGTCAGATGAGCTTTGAGTTGTTTGGAGCTGAAGGAAGAGATGTGAAAAGTGGCAGGAGCTTGTAAGATGTGATTCAGAATTTCAAGAAAAACCTCAACATTAGAAAATATGTTTACCGGGGTTGGAAATACAGCCCAGTGGATAGAGAACCTGCTAGCATCCATGAAACCCTGGGTTCTATCCCAGCAGCACTTAAACCCAATGTGGGCATGCTGCATGCCTTTAATCCTAGAACTTGGATTTGGAAACAGGAGGATCAGAAGAAGTTCAGGATCCTTGTCAGCTGTGGAAAGTTCAAGGCCAACCTGGACTACATGAAACCATCTTAAAAGTTGAGTACAATAAAACAGGGTGTAGTGGCACACTCTTTAATCTCTTGGTATTCAGGAGGCAAAGCAGCTGTATCTCTGTGAGTTTGGGGCCAGCTTGGTTTACAGAGCAATTTCCAGGCCAACCAGAACTACATAGTAAGAGCCTGTCTCAGAAGAAACTAAACAAAAACCCCCGTAGAAAAAGAAATGAGGATAAGTGAATATTGAAATTGTGAGTCTGCACCATTGGTGACTAACCCCACTTTTCTCATGTCCAGATTGTTTCTGCAGTACAGTATTGCCACCAAAAGCGAATTGTTCACAGAGACCTCAAGGTAAGCCCAAGCATCCTTGCTAAGATGTGTATAGTTCTCTTGGTGGCCATTTTGCAGACAAAGATTAGATTGTGTTGTTGAATAAGAGAAAAATAAATTCGGGGGCTGTAAAGATGGCTCGGTGGTTCAGAGCACTGACTGCTTTTCCGGAGGACCCAGGTTCAGTTCCCAGCACCCACATGGCAGCTCACACCTGTCTGTAACTCCAAGATCTGACAACCTCACACAGACATACATGCAGACAAAACACCAATGCACATACAATAAATAAATTCAACTATAAATTAAAGGTGGTTGTAGCTAGAGTTTTCTGGCCCACAGTCAGGACAAATCTCTGTCACCCGCCAGTCCCACAGCCGCTCAAACCCAACCAAGTAAACACAGAGACTTATATTGCTTACAAACTGTATGGCCGTGGCTAACTGTTCTTATATCTTAAGTTAATCCATTTCTATAAATCTGTACCTTGCCACATGGCTTGTGGCTTACCGGAGTCTTCACATGCTGCTTGTCATGGCGGCGGCTGGCAGTGTCACCCTCCTCAGCCTTCCACTTCCCAGAATTCTCTCAATTCTCCTCTCTGTTAGTTCTGCCTATACTTCCTGCCTGGCCACTGGCCAATCAGTGTTTTATTTATTGACCAATCAGAGCAATTTGACATACAGACCATCCCACAGCAGGTGGTGGCACACACCTTTAGTCCCAGCGTCTGGGAGGCAGAGGTAGGCAGATCTGAGTTCAAGGCCAGCCTGGTCTACAAAGTGAGTTCCAGGACAGCCAGAGCTACACAGAGAAACCCTGTCTCGAAAAATCAAAATAAACAAACTAATTTTTAAAAGTTTGAAGAAAATAGTAATAAATTTTTTTAAAAAGGAAAAAATAAGTTCTATAATGATTGATTCCCGTTGACCAAGGTACATAATGAAAAGGTTTTTGTTGTTGTTCTTTAAGTGAAGTTTATGAAAAGTATTTTAGGTCTCAGTCAAAGTACTTACTGGTTCATCTCTGAAGGACAGCCGTCCGTAGTCACACAGAGGTCTCCTGAAATTCAGCCCACCTGGACGTGGATACCTATGCCTGTGTAGGAAGGCATTCTGTCTTGTAAGCTGTGAGTGATGTTTGTTGGCGGCTTCCATGGGCTGCATCTCTGCTCTCCTTTAGCAAGGAGTTGAGACTCACAGAGCAATTTTCTTAGAGGTCTTCAGCGTGACAGTGCCCATAGGCACCGTCTCTTCTCTCTTCCTGTTACTAGAACCTGGGCAGTTCTGCTGGTCCTCGCCCTGCTTCCAGACACACCCTCCTCCTCTCTCCATATCTCACAGCACGCTCTCAAACAGTCTCTAGACACTGGTCCTAACTTAGTGCTTTCATCACTCTCCTCGCAGGATTACTGTCTGCTTGCTTTTCCCTCTCAACACCCACCCTGAGTGCGTCTACTCTGGCAGTGTGGCAGGTGCCTTCGTGGGGTTCAGTCTGTCCCTGCAGCCAGAGCCGTTCCAGGAGCCAAGCATCCTAGTACCTAGGCAAAAAGTACCCTTGAGCACCTCAGGATAGCCAGTTCAAAGTCAAAACCTTCCTTTCTAAATAGGATTGGGTTCTTTTTCATTATGGTGACTGAAGCTTCTCAAGAGCCTCCTGCCTAGCCTCCATTCAGTTGCCACTTCCTTTGCTGCTGTTTCCTGTCTCTTCTGCTTCATTCCTACTCTCCAAAGCCAGACCACAGCCATGTGATAGTCAGTTAAAGTGCAATTTCCTGCTGTCTTCTCTACTCCTGGCCTTTCCTCCGTCCCATTGTATCTTTAGTTGTGTGGGTGTGTTCTCTCTCTTTCTCTCTCTCTCTCTCTCTCTCTCTCTCTCTCTCTCTCTCTCTCTCTCTCTCTCTCTCTCTCTCTCTGTGAGTGTGGGTGTATCTTGGAGGCAGCTGGACTTCTGTGAGTTCTGTAATCAGGGCAACCTGATTACATAGAGAGTTCCAGGGAAGCCAGAGATAAAATAAAACCCTGTCTCCAGAAGAAAAAGTACACATAAGATTGTCATTTCCAGCCAGGCGGTGGTGGCGCACGCCTGTAATCCCAGCACCCAGGAGGCAGAGGCAGGTGGATCTCTGTGAGTTCCAGGACAGCCTGGGCTACACAGAGAAACCCTTGCTTGAATGCCCCCCCCAATTGTCATTTCCTTGTTTTTAACAACTTTTGAGTGATTTTCTTTCACCTTGAGTGTAGAAAACTGAAATTTCTAAACACAATTTATTTGGTGCCCTCTACTTCCCCGGCCATCTCTCTCCATACATTATCTTGTTGGAGACAGTTGTCGACGGGAATGCGCTCTCTCCTTTGTGGACTTCTGACTCTGTATTCTGCCCCTCAAATACCCGTGTCACAAGCTTTGCCTTTCTCAATTTCACTCCCATGGCAAGTTTCCATGGCCATCTTTGACTGAGCCTTTGGTTTGTCAGTAGCCATCATAGTACTCGGATCTCAGCAGCTTGGTGTCTTCCCGCTTTCCCTACCTCCACTATGAAGTCACTATGAAGTGACTGGTTTGTCTCGGGGATGGGGTGGGAGTTCTCCTTCCCCAGTAATACCCACTTTACAGCCATTCAGTAGTATTTATGAGATGTGACTACCTAAAACAAATACTGTATTTTAAAAAGCCTCTTATTAATTGAAGAAGCTTTCTACTTTCCCTTGATCTTGAAGTGTTTGTTATTTAAGCTTGTCTTACAATTAGTCTGTATTTGATTGTTAATATCAAATTGGGAATATAATTTATCTCCTGTTTTTCTCTAGAAATAATGTTTTTACATTTACTAACTAGGATATAAGTCCTTGTAAAAAGCCTTTATGAAATTCCTGATACTATTATCATAATTGTATTTTAGTTAAGTTTCATTTTTGTCTTGATGTTTTCTCTCTAGGCTGAGAATCTTTTATTAGATGCGGATATGAACATTAAAATAGCAGATTTTGGTTTTAGCAATGAATTCACTGTCGGCAGTAAACTAGATACATTTTGTGGCAGTCCTCCGTATGCAGCCCCTGAGCTCTTCCAGGGCAAGAAGTATGATGGGCCAGAAGTGGACGTGTGGAGTCTCGGCGTCATTCTGTACACCTTAGTCAGTGGGTCACTTCCCTTCGACGGTCAGAACCTGAAGGTATAAGAAGCATTGCAGGCCGGGCGGTGGTGGTGCAACACCTTTAATCCCAGCACTTGGGAGGCAGAGGCAGGCAGATCTCTGGGAGTTTGAGCGAGATCCAGGACAGGCACCAAAACTACACAGAGAAACCCTGTCTTGAAAAAAACAAACAAACCAAAAAAGCATTGCAACCATGCTCTTCAAAAACTAAGGGTTTTTTTTGTAAAATTATATAGATTAACATTTGCAATGTTCTGTTTGTATATGTGCTTTTATGGGTCTGGTTTTATTGTTATTGTTTTTCACCTAAAAATTAACTGTTATTTCTTTCCTGCATCCCCAAAGGAACTGAGAGAGAGAGTACTAAGAGGGAAATACAGAATCCCTTTCTACATGTCCACTGACTGTGAAAACCTTCTCAAACGCTTCCTGGTGCTGAACCCAGTTAAACGTGGCACTCTTGAGGTAACCACACGAGTGGGAAGGAAGAGTATTTAACAGACTGTGCCTAGTTTGTGTGACACTGAACGCTTGCTGGGGTTTAAGTAGTAAGTGAAACAAACAAACAAAAGATTCCCTTAAATTTCCTCTAGAGTGTTATGCAATGAAATGTTGAAAATCATGTCCCTAAATATTGTGACTATTGAGAGACTTCATTCTGTGCTGCTAACACACAGTTCACCTTTCAGCAAATCATGAAGGACAGGTGGATCAATTCAGGTCATGAGGAAGATGAGCTCAAGCCATTTGTTGAACCAGAGCTAGACATCTCAGACCAGAAGAGAATAGGTAATTACCTGTGTCTGTGTGTTTGTGTGTGTTCTCACATGTTTTACTCCTGTGTATGGGGCTCAAACAGAAACGAAAAGAAGGTAAACACAGAGTTTAGAGATCCACTTATTTATTCTGTCTTAATTAGGAACTTAGCCAGGTGATGGTGGTGCTCACCATTAATCCCAGCACTTAGGAGGCAGGGGCTGGCAGATCTCTGTGAATTCTGGTTTACAGAGAGAGTTCTAGGAGAGCCAGCACAAAGCAACTGTGTCTCAAAAAAAAAAAAAAAAAAAAAAACAAAAACAAACATACAAAATTGGGATCTTAATCTACAGTCTTCTGTAGCACCACCAGTAACTTAGTAACACCAGTAACATGTTCAGGAGCTCTTCTATGTTAGGAAATATATAACCTTCTAAATCAAATGAAATTCTTTTCCCCTATGCTAGCATGATTTCCAGTTCAAATAAAATATATAAACCATATTTTATCTTTTAGATATTATGGTGGGAATGGGATATTCCCAAGAAGAAATTCAAGAATCTCTTAGTAAAATGAAATATGATGAAATCACAGCTACATACTTGTTATTGGGGAGAAAGTCTTCAGAGGTAAGAGTGTTTAGAGAGGAAAGCTAAATACCCCGTGGAAGAAGGATGAGTGTGCAGTGCATGATGGCACCTGCCTGTAGTCCTTGCACTTGGAGTGGAAACAGGAGAGTCAGGGATTGTGCACTACTCAGCCATGTAATGAGTTCAAGGCCAGTCTGCACTACAGAAGACCCCGTCTCCAAAAGATTGGACTTTATTTGTTAAAAAATAAAAATTATTGGGCTGGAGAGATGGCTCAGAGGTTAAGAGCATTGGCTGCTCTTCCAGAGGTCCTGAGTTCAATTCCCAGCAACCACATGGTGGCTCACAACCATCTATAATGAGACTGGTGCCCTCTTCTGGTGTGTAGGGATACATGCAGACAGAACACTGTATACATAAGTAAATAAATCTTTAAAAAAAAAAAAATTAAAATTATTAGTTTTTATGTAAACTATTTCCTTAATTTTTTAACATAATATTTGGTATTCATTTTAAAACTTTGCCTACAAACAGTGGTCTAACTTCATTGACCATTACAAGCTATTATTTTATATTTTTGGTTGTGAGTCTAGTGTCTAGTGGCTGATCTATCTCTCCAGCTCATAAGCTACTATTTTAACTTCAACCCTTTATGACCAATAATGTCACAAGCCTACACAGTCGTGAGTTAACTTTAGTCCTTAATAGTTTGAAAATACCAAACGGAGGAAACAGAGTGTGGTGTCTTAGTTCTTTGATAAGATCAGGAAGGAGCTCATTAGTATATGATCTTATTCCCAGGAGTCAGAAATACTTCTGGCTGAGTTTAAAGTTGTTGTGCATTGTGATAGCTCCTCTCCGACTGGGAGGGGTAATCTCCAGGAGTTCCTGACAAGCCATTGGGCTCCGTGTGTGGTTGTGCTCTTCTTACTCTCCGTAGCTGGACGCTAGTGACTCCAGTTCTAGCAGCAACCTTTCACTTGCTAAGGTGCGGCCCAGCAGTGACCTCAGCAACAGCACTGGCCAGTCTCCTCATCACAAAGTGCAGAGAAGTGTTTCTTCAAGTCAGAAGCAGAGACGGTACAGTGACCATGGTAAGTCTGAGACTATTCCAGTAGCTTCTTGTATAGAGCCTGGTGGGGCAGAGATTGGCTTGCTCTCCCTTTGTAGCATTAGGGGCCTGGTATGGTTAAGGTCCCCTAACTATTTGGAACACTTGGTAGACTTTGCTGGGTAAGGCGTAGAGAATGAAAATCTCATCTGTAGTTAATGCATGTCTCTCTTCTATAATCTTTGTCAGATAACTGTCCAGAGCATTACAACTGGTGGGGCTATCTGTACTGATGGCAGCATTCTCTGTTCTTTTTTTTTTTTTTTTTGGTTTTTCGAGACAGGGTTTCTCTGTGTAGCTTTGCGCCTTTCCTGGAACTCGCTTTGGAGACCAGGCTGGCCTCGAACTCACAGAGATCCGCCTGGCTCTGCCTCCCAAGTGCTGGGATTAAAGGCGTGCGCCACCACTGCCCGGCCGCATTCTCTGTTCTTAAAGTCAGGGTTGTAACAGCTAACCATAGGAGGCTAGTGAGCACTTAAATGGAGGAAATGACTTTCAGATTTTTCTTTTTATGTGTATGAGTGTTTCAACTTCATGTATTTATGTACACCACTTGTGCCTGGTGCCCATGGAGGCCAGGAGAGTTTGTCAGATCCCCAGGAACTGGATGCTTGTGAGCCATAATGTGGACGCTGGGAACCAAACCTGATCTTTTGTGAGAGTCGGCAGTGCTCTTAACTGCTGAATCATCTTTCTGTTTATTTTAATTTCAGTTAAAGGTAAAAACTCAGCCTGGGTATTTTGACAAATGCCTGTTATCCCAGCATTTGGGGGGTAGAGGCAGGAGGATCAAGAATTTAAGGTTGGTATTAGAATTCCTAGCTACAGGGTTGGGGATTTAGCTCAGTGGTAGAGTGCTTGCCCAGCAAGCGCAAGACCCTGGGTTCGGTCCTCAGCTCCGGAAAGAAGAAAAAAAAAAAAGAATTCCTAGCTACTTCCCCAGCTACATGACTGTGTGTGCACTGTCCAGTAGCCAGGCAAGATGCTTAGCCTTCCTGGGGAATCCATGCATTGTGTGATCATATGTGCATGTGTGTGTGGGCGGGGCAGGATGACCTATAAAAGCGGGTTCCACCTATTCTTTCCCCTCTTCCTGCACAGTCATTTCATAGGCCTGTGCACATGCCCTCTCTGTTCCCTTAATAGACTCTTACAGTGGGTTTTGTGCCTCCTGGCTTTTCTGGCACGATAAACAGCACTGCTTAATAAATAACATTGTGCCGGGCGGTGGTGGCACACGCCTTTAATCCCAGCACTCGGGAGGCAGAGCCAGGCGGATCTTTGTGAGTTCAAGGCCAGCCTGGTCTACAGAGCGAGATCCAGGAAAGGCGCAAAGCTACACAGAGAAACCCTGTCTCAAAAAACCAAAAAAAATAAATAAATAAGTAAAATGAATAAATAACATTGTGTCGCCTAATGAATAACAGTTGAAACTAGGGAGTTGGCTCAGTGGTGTAGAATACACTGGCTGGTCCCCCAGAGGACCTGTGTTCAGTTCCCAGCATCCACATGGCAGCACACAAGTATCTGTAATTCCAGTTCTAGGGGATCCATCTCTGTCTTCTGGTCAGTGTGGGCATCAGGCACACATGTGCACAGACATATGCACAAACAAAACAACTATCTGCATAAGATAGTATTTCTTTTTAAACTTCAGAAGAAGTTTAGGTCATCCTCAGCTATATGCCAAGTTTGAAGTTGGTTTAGGCAGAGACCCTTTTGCAAAATGAGGAGGAGCAAGAAGGGAGGAGGAAAGAAGACAGTGTGTGTGAGGGGGTTGATTTACCCCGTCTGCAGGGTTGTGGACAAGGAGGTGATCTCAGTCTCTCTCTTCCTGTGGATTCATGTTAGCTAACAAGGAAGTTTTCAGGGCCTGTGTACTGAATGCCAACTTTGAATGCATACATACTGCCCTTAAGATAACCAATTTAAAGGGAATTACTCCTAAATCCTGAGAGAAACCAGTAGAATTTTCTCATTTATCAAGGGAATAATCTTAGTAAGTTTATTCTTCCTTAAGCACATAGGTTTCACATGGATTTCTAATGACTTTTTCAGAGATAAAGTGAGCTTTGGAACTAGAACCATATATTTGCTAACCCTTCATTTTATCTATAAGGCATGGAAAAAGGAATGTCAGTAAGTCTCCTAGGGGACAGAGCAAATGAGGAATGCCTGGAGCAGAGCTGACTCCTGATCCCGTCCTTTGGCTCTTACACTAAAACAGGACTTTTATCCACTCACAATAGAAAGTTCTGTGGCCCCAGGTGTATATGTATATAGAGCCAAACAGCACTGATAAATAATGAAAGTAATTTATTTTAAAGTAATTCTTTTGTATACATGCGACACTACTTTTTTTTTTTTTTTTTTTTTTTTTTTTTTTTGGTTTTTCGAGACAGGGTTTCTCTGTGTAGCTTTGCGCCTGTCCTGGAACTCACTTGGTAGCCCAGGCTGGCCTCGAACTCACAGAGATCCGCCTGGCTCTGCCTCCCGAGGGCTGGGATTAAAGGCGTGCGCCACCACTGCCCGGCCGGACACTACTATTCTATTAAAAGGGATTTTTTTTCATGCTAATTAGATACCTATTCTTGTTTACTTTTACATAGATTCTTTTCTTGATGTTAGTTTATTGAGATAGGGTCTCACTCTGTAGTCCTAGGTGGCCTGAAACTTGTAGAACCAGCCTTGCCATGAACTTCAGAGACTTGCCTGCCTCTGCCTCTTGAGTTTTGGGATTAAAGGCCTGTATCACCACACCTAATGAGAATTAAATGTTGACTGAATTTTTTGATATTACAGGACATAGAACACTAATATTACTTTTTTCAAATTGATTGTTATTTTTACTTTTATAATCCTCTTATAGTATAAAAATATTACCGTTTATTATTTTTATAATAATGCTTACTGAGAATACCACGTCATCTAAATGCATATATGGTACCTAGGGCTGGAGAGAGAGCTCAGTGGTTAAGAACACTTAATGCTTCCCTATATTGGACTACAGTTTGGTTCCTAACATACAAGTGTCCTTTCACAACTGCCTGTAACTCCAGTTCCAGGGGATCCAATGTCCTCTATGAGCTCTTGCATGCACATGATGCACATAAACCCAACAAAGGGAAACACATATACACATAAATAAGTAAATCTTTAAATGCATAGTACAAAGTGGCATACATATTCGACCTCTGGTCTCAACACATGCACACACACCAAAAGGAGAGAAAAGAGTGCCATCAGGGTGGCTGAGCAGGTAAAGATGCTTGTTGACAAGCCTAATAGCCTGAGTTTGGTACATGGAACTCACATAGTAGAATGAGAGAACCTATTTCTGCAAGCTGTCCTCTGACTTCTGAATGCATATTGTAGCATGTATGTACACACACATAAAATAGATGACTGTTAAAAATTTTTCAAGAAAATAAAAAGGGAGCTAACTGGTGCACACAACAGCTTGGATGTATGTCAGTGGGGTTTGGTTTTTTCTTTTAATTATTATTTTATGTGCATTGGTGTTATGCCTGCAGGTATGTTTGTGTGAAGGTGCCAGATCCTCTAGAATGGAGTTACAGACAGTTGTGAGCCACCATGTGTTTGCTGGCAATTGGACCCAGGTCCTCTAGAAGAGCAGCCAGTGCTCTTCACCTCTAAACTATCTCTCCAGCCCTAGTCAAGGGGGTTATTTAAACAGAATAACTCAGGACCTGGAGAGATGGCTTAGAGATAGCTTGTTTCAAGCACTTGTTGCTCTTCCCCAATCACTTGAATATTGGCTCACAACCATCCATAACTCCAGTTGCAGAGGATCCGACTGACACCTTCTGACCTCCATGGGTCATACATGTAAACACATAAATAAGTCTTTGAAAAAAAAAAAAAAGAAAGAAAAGAAAAGAAAATACTCCAGACCAGCAAAGGAAGAATACATTGGGCCTGCAAGATGACTCAGTGGATAAAGTTGCTTGCCACCAAATCAGGCAACCTGAGTTAAATACCCAGGACTGACATAGTCTGACCTCCATGTATGAATGTGTGTGTCCTCACAAATAAATGTAATTTTAAAAATTCAAAACAAAAACAGCAGTGGGCATTGGTGCTTACTCCTTTAATTGCAGCACTTGGGAGACAGAGGCAGGCAGGTCTCTGTGAGTTCAAGGACAGTGAAGGCTACACAGAGAAACCCTGTCTTGGAAAACCAGAAAGAGAAGTCGTTAGTGAGCATTGTGTCTGATAATTACAGTAGCTCTGTGTCCATTTCCAGTTGTTTGAACTCCAGATCTCCTGTGGGGCCTCTGGGTGGCTGACTTAGGAGACCAGTTAATCATCTGCTGTGGTCCTCTTCAGATGTGCTCTCCTAGAACGCGGCTATAACCATTTCTTCCCTAGCTGGCACTTCCTAAAGGAGCATGTTTTCCTCTGCTTTATTGCATTCCCTTATGTGTTCATTTTCTCCCTTATCTCTAATATTGGTGTTTTTTTTTAAAGACACAAGATAAATTTCCAAAAGAAATGGCATGTGAAATCTGTGCTGTTTTATTCTGACAAAATGAGAACATGTCATACTAAAGGATATCATTTGATTTACAGAATAGTTTGTTCTGCATGATGATGCCTTTGCATCTAGTGAATTTGATTAATGAGCTTCTAGACAATGACACGGTATTAAGTTGTTTCTGAAAGATAACTAATTTGTTAATTTTTCACAGTCTTTTAAAAAAGTAGAATCTTTGTATAATAATCAAATGGAAAACATCTTAGAAAATTTTACTAGTTTACACTTAGGTGTGAATAGAAATTTAAATTGTCTTACAAAATGTGACTTTTCACAGAATCAGTATGAAACTGCATTCTGTCTTTTAAAGCGTGAACTCTTTGTTGTAGCTGGACCAGCTATCCCTTCAGTTGTGGCATATCCAAAGAGGAGTCAGACCAGCACTGCGGACAGTGACCTCAAAGAAGATGGCATTCCCTCCCGGAAGTCCAGCGGCGCTGCTGCAGGCGGAAAGGGGATCGCCCCTGCCAGTCCCATGCTTGGGAATGCAAGCAATCCCAACAAAGCGGATATTCCGGAGCGCAAGAAAAGCCCTGCTGTCCCCAGTGTACGTACTCTTGGGTAGGACAGCAGTCCTCGGTGGTGGGGCTTGAACCGGCTAGTCTTTGCATCATCCATTTCACTCTCTGTTCTCTGCCTTCCATGTCCTTCTTCCAGGCTTCCATACCCGCTTCCCGCATTGTCGCTGTTTCTTTGGCTAAGTCTTGTTTTTTTCTAGTTCATTTCTGCTGCTCTAACAGAACATCTGAGACATATTTATAAGGAACAGAAATGTGTCCTTAGTTCTGGACACTGGGAAATCTAAGATCAAGGTTCCAGTAGGCTCGCTGTCTAGTGGGGGATATTGTCTTTGCTGCTCCAGAGGTGAGGATGTGGGAGCATCACCTGGTAGAAGGGGTGGGTTTGTCCCTCCCTCCCTCCCTCCCTCCCTCCCTCCCTCCCTTTTATAATGCACTAATGACCTAGAAGCCCCAGTTCTTAGTGCTGTTGCACTGGAGCTCATTTACCCAGAGCTTCATAGCACATTCTCCACACTAGTAAGTGCTCAGGTCCTGGGTGTCAGAGACAATGGAAGTTGTGTCACAGAAACCGTGGCTGTGCAGAAGCTGATATGCACAGTACCAGCAAGTCGACTGTCGTGTCGAGAGTGTGTTCACTGAGGCCTTTCTGAGTAGCACCAAAGACTGGACTACCAAGTTGATAAAAATGAAGGAAAGTTACGGAACTGGTACGCTAAAATTATACAGCTCTGCATCCTTAAGTAAGTAGTTCCTGTTCGTTAGATTAAGTTGAATTCACTTAGTTTCAGTTGCCTTTTTCCATGAATAGAAATGGTTCTGTCTGACATAGCATGGTAATTATTATTAGCGCTTATAGAAGTAATTTTGGACAGAATTTGCACAACAATGAATAGTCTTGAGGTTATCTTATCAGTATGATTTCCTGTCAAAAATTGACAGAAGTGCAGCCCTTTTATACATAGAAAGCCCAGAAAGGAACCCTTCATTATGTTCTGGGGTCAGAAGTTCACAAGGCAATCCAAGGGGTTTTGTCCATTTCATTCTCTGGCATTGTACCTAATCAGAATAAAACATTTAAAATACTTATAGTTTAGCTTCCAAATGCCTTATAAAGTGAGGTTGTAGCATTGTACTTTAATTTCTATCTCTTGCTTTTTTTTTTTTTTGGAAGGGGATGGTTTAACACAGGGTTTCTCTGTGTAGCCCTGGCTGTCTTAGAACTTGTTCTGTAGTCCAGGCTGGCCTTGAACTCAGAGATCTGCCTGCCTCTGCCTCCTGAGAGTATGGGCCACCACTGCCTGGCTCAGTCTCTTGCATTTTAAATTCAGTCTCACTTTTGTGACAGTAGAATGTACTTTCTTTACCATCTTTGTGACATTTCACCCTATTCCTCTTATCTACATGTTGAAAGTATATCCTGAGTGTTCTCAACTGTCAGTATTTACCTAAAGAATAATAAATAACAGCAATATTATATAGTCTTGTTACTATAGCGGAATTCTGAGGCAATTAACCTAAAAAGAGAAAAGATATATTTTAGTTCAGGACTAGTTCCAGTCCAAGGTGGGTTAGGCTTATGGCTCATATATAGGCTGTGAAGAACAAGGTAGGAAGCACATGACTAGATGGGCCAGAGTCTCAACACACTCTTTATGGACATGCCCTGGTGTAGCTGGAGTTTTCCTGCCTGGCCCACAGTCAGGACAAATCTCTCTCACCTGCCAGTCCCACAGCCTCTCAGACCCAACCAAGTAAACACAGAGACTTATATTGGTTACAAACTGTATGGCCGGGGCAGGCTTCTTGCTAACTGTTCTTACAGCTTAAATTAATCCATTTCTATAAATCTATACCTTGCCACATGGCTCGTGGCTTACCGGCATCTTCACATGCTGTTTGTCATCGTGGCGGCTGGCAGTGTCTCTCTGACTCAGCCTTCCACTTCCCAGCTTTATTCTCCTCCTTGTCCCGCCTACACTTCCTGCCTAGCCAATGGTCAATCAGTGTTTTATTTATTGACTAATTAGCAACACATTTGCCATACAGAACATCCCACAGCACCCTGGTGACTTTAGAACCTCTGAGGCAGGAATCTAAAGTGTTATTTGTGTTCTAACAAATAAAGCTTGCCTGGAGATCAGAGAAACAAACGAGCAGCCACTAGTGACTTCTTACGTCTCTGAATCCTCAGACCAAAAGGAGCCAAGATCCTGTCTCCACCGCCTTATATTCCTGTCTCCACTTCCCAAATGCTGGGATTAAAGACATGAGCCTTCCAAGTGCTGCGATCAAAGGCATGAGCCACCATTCATACAAATAAAAATAAATCTTTTTTGCCCATTGTCATGGTGCACACGCCTTTCATCCCAGCACTCAGGAGGCAGAGGCAGGCAGATTTCTGAGTTTGAGGCCAGACTAATATACAGAATGAGTTCCAGGACAGCCAGGGCTACACAGAGAAACCCTGTCTCAAAAAAACAAGAGGGGAAAATCATTTTAATTTTCATTTATTTATTATTTATTACTTACTCACTCTGTAAACTAGGCTAGCCTCAAACTCAGAGATCTGCCTTCCTCCCAGGTCCTGAGATTAAAGGCTTATGCCACTACACCCAGCCATGATTGTAATTTTATATTAAATTTTGAAAGCAGGAAGTTTGAATCTTGCAGGCTTGTTCCTAGGTCCCCATCCACTCCACAGGTTCACTCAATTCATTTGAGGCTGATTTACCATATAATCCCTGGGAAATTTATTTTGTTTCCTGGTGCTGGGCGTGATGACAGAGGCCTTTAATCCTAGCACAAGGGAGGCAGAGGCAGGTGTATCTTGAGAGTTGGACACCAGCCTGGGCTACAGAGTGAGTTCCAGGTGAGCAAAGGCTGCACAAGGAAACCATGTCTCAGAACAAACAAAGTTCTCTTTTTATAGAGATAAATATAAAATAAATCTTAGCCAGTCATGTTAGCATATGCCATTAGTCCCAGCACTAGGGGAGCAGAGGCAGGTGGATCTCTGTGAGTTCTAAGGCAGCCTTGTCTACAAAGTGAATTCCAGGACAGCCAAGATTGTTACACACAGAAACCCTGTCTTGAAAAAATCAAAAAATAAAATAAAAAAAATATTCAAAATAATTTTTTTAATGCTGCGGTCATGGAGATGAAGCTCTAGTGGTAGATTGTTTGCAGAGCGTGGAAGAGGCCTTGAGTTCAGTGTTTAGCACCACATAAACTGGGTGTGGGGGTGAATCACAGTACTTAGGAGGTAGAGCCAGGAACATCAGGAGTTGAAGGTGGAAGGGACTAGAGAAATGGATCAGTAAATTAAGCATGTTGGCTGCTCTTGCAGAGGAGCACAGTTTGGTTCCCAGCATCCTCATCAGGTGGATTATAACCGTCTGTAACTAGTTCCGGGTGTGTCATGCCTCTGACACCTGCACTTTTACTCACATGTAGACACATAACTAAATATAAAATAAATTGGCACTGGAGAGACGGCTCAGAGGTTAAGAGCACTTGTTACTCTTCTAGAAAACCTGAGTTCAATTCCCAGCACCCAGATGGTGACTCACAACTACTTGTAACTCCAGTTCCTGGGAATCCAACACCCTCTCTGATCATCACAGTATACACATGGTGCACAGGCATACATATAGCCAAAGCAGTCATATACATAAAATAAAAGCTAACCTCAAAGAATAAAAGAAAATAATTCTGGCTGGTGAGATGATCCTGAAGGTAGAGATCATTTCCCTAGTATACGTGATGGCCCATGATGGAAGCAGAACACTAACTGACAGGTTATCATCCAACATCCATATGTACACCACAGCATGCATGCACCTATGCTATACACATCACACACAAAAATAATACAGAATTGTAATTAAAAAATATTCTCTGAGTGAGCTCAATTCTTAAAACAGTTCCCTAATGTGTGCCACAGCCTTGGTTTCAATTTTTAGCACTACAAAAGTTAGTAAATAAAGATGTTACATGATAAAAATCTTTCATTGTAACTTTTATTCCTTTGTTGGGGGTTTTTTATTTACAAGATTAAATTAACATTGAATCTACATAACAAATAATTAGCCATGTTAAGTGTGCATCTGGCGTGTACAACCATACATGGTTAAGAACTTACTTTTTTTTTTTTTTTTTTTTTTTTTAATTTGTTTGGTTTCCCTAGATTTGTTTTTTGGTTGGTTGGTTTGAAACATGGTGTCTGTGTCTTAGGCTGACCTCAGCCTCAGCCTCCTACGTGCTGTAATTACAGGCATGAGCCACTGCCCAACTTCGTTGGAGAACTTTTCAGCACCACAGAATAGCCTGTAATTGTGATCACTTGTCATTTTCTGGCTCCTCAGCTGCCTTTTTTGATGACTCCACATAAATGGAGCCAAATACATACATATACACCATTGTGTTTGATTTCTTGAATTCAGGGTAATATTTTGAGAGTTCAAGTTGTGGCATATATTAACACTTCATTCCTTTTTAGAGCTTGAGTGTTAGACTACAATTCACTTGATCATTTATTGATAGACATTTAGATTATTTCTACCTTTTAGACATAAAGAATAGCATTGTAGGGGGCTGGAGAGATGGCTCAGAGGTTAAGAGCACTGACTGCTCTTCCAGAGGTCCTGAGTTCAATTCCCAGCAACCACATGGTGGCTCGCAACCATCTGTAATAAGATCTGGTGCCCTCTTCTGGCCTGCAGTCATACATGCTGTATACATAATAAATAAATAAATCTTTAAAAAAAAAAAAAAAAGAATAGCATTGTAAACATTTGTATAAAATGTCTATGTGGCCTGAAGTTGGTGGCATAGGCTTTTAATCTCAGCACTCGGAGACAGAGGCAGGCTTATCCTCGAGGCCAGCCTGGTCAACAAAGTGAGTTCCAGGATAGCCAGGGCTGTTAGACAACTCTGTATTGACTACAGTTTTCTATTCTGTGTGTGTGTGTGTGTGTGTGTGTGTGTGTGTGTGTGTATGTGTATATGTATGCATGTGTATGTACTTGTCTGTGCAAACGAGTATGAAAGACAAAGGTTAACAGTGGAACTGTTTTTGTCAATTGCTTTCTACCTTTTGGGTGTGCTCTGCCCCACTCTTGGCGTCTGTAGCCTCCGCCATAAGTTTTAACCATCTTAGTCTTTAAGAGGGGGTCTCTGAACTTGAAGCTTGTTGATTAGGTCAGATTGGCTGCCAGTAATTTTCCTATCTCTGCCTCCCCGCCCCGGGATACATACATACAATACATACTACTGCACCTGACTGTTGCTTTGTTTTGTTTCCTTTTTTAAGAAGGGTTTCTCTGTGTGGCTCTGGCTGGCTTTTTTTAAATGTGGGTTCTGAACTCACTTGATCCTCTTAAACTTTATACATTACTCGGGAGTGGTGCCTATGCCATAGGCACACGTGGAAGTCAGGGGACGGGTCTCTCTGTGTAGCTCTGACTGTCCTGGAACTGATCTGTAGACCAGACTGGCCTTGAATTCAAGAGATTCACCTGGCCCTGCCTCCCTGAGTGCTGGGATTAAAGGTGTGTACCACCTTCACCCAGTTTAGTTAGGATTTCTATGGCTATGATAAAGCACTGATCAGAAGTTTAGGGGAAGGAAAGGGTTTATTTCAACCTTTCTCTGTGTAGCCCTGGCTGTCCTGGAATTCACTTTGTAAATCAGGCAGGCCTCAAACACAAAGATCTGCCTGCTTCTGCCTTCCAAGTGCTGGGACTAGAGGCATGCACCACCACTGCTTGACTGGTTTATTTCATTTTAACAACTCTGAGGTTGTCACAGAGGGAAGTTAGGTAGAAACTCAAGCAGATGCTGGTGACTGCCTTCCCAAGGTTGGTACCACCCACCATGAGCCAAGCCCTCCCATATCAGTCAAGAGAATGACCCCACAGACTTGCTGTAGGATTGTCTCTCTGAGAGAAGTGACGCCTCATTCCCAGGGTTGGCACTGCCCATCATGAGCCAAACCCCCTCCCATGTCAATCAAGACACTGACCACACAGACTTCTTATAGAACTGTCTCTCTGATGGAAGTTCTTCCACCCAGCTTACTGTAGCTTGTATCAGGGTTACAAAAGAGCCCACATGGGGATTGAACTCAGGTCCTTAGACTCTATGCAGCAGCAACTTTACCCACTGAGCCATTGTATCCATTCATTTCCTTGTTTATTTAATTACATTTTATTCATTTGTAGGTGGAAGACATCCCAGAGTATGCCTGTGGAGGTCAAGGAACAACTTTATATAAAGTTGTTAATCTCTTTCTACGTGAGGGTCCTAGAGATGGAACATTATGGGGTCTCACTATGTAGCCCAGGGTGGCCTTGAACTCAGAATAATTCTCCTGCCTCAACCTCAAGAGTTTTGGAACCTGCTGAGCAGTAGTTTTGCATGCCTTTAATCCCAGCAGGCAGATCTCTGAGTTTGAGGCCAGCCTGGTCTGCAAATGGAGTTCCAGGACTGTCAGGGCTGCACAGAGAAACCTTGTCTCAAAAAACAACAAAAAAACCTTTTTATTATATTTATGTTGTATATGTATCTGTATGCATACACTCTTGCATACATGAGCAAGGGAGTTGCTTCTTGTTTTCTACTGTGTGTATTCTAGGAGTCAAACTCAAGTGGACAATCTTGGGAGCAAACACAGCACCAACTGAGCCTGAGCTGTCTTGCTGGCCCTTGTGTTAATATTCTGATCCTGCCCCTTGGCGCCACCCTATGCCCTTAAGGGAAAACTCCGCCCATTTCTCCCCCCCCTCCCTTCTTCCCCTTCCTCCCACGAGGTGTGCGTACCCTCTCCCCCGTCTCTTTCTCTCTTCCCCCACTAAATCTCTTCACTGAGCGCTGTCTGCATGACTTCTTTGTCTCTCACCCACCACAGGGCACCTTGGCTCTCTACCTGCCAGAGCCTTCTTTATACAATTCATAACACCTTGGGTTGCCCATTTTTAATTTGTCATTCTGAGATTATGTTGTAAGAGTTGTTGCCACATATTCTGAATACTAGACACTGATCAGACATAAGATTTGCAAGCATTTCCTGTCTTTGTGCGTTCCTTCGCTTTTTGCAATATCCTTGGTACTTTTTCTTTTTAGTGTATATGACTGTTTTTGTCTGCCTCTGTGTTTGTGTGCCACATGCATTCATGGTGCCTGAAGAGCATCAGATCCCTGGAGCTGGAGTTACAGACAGTTGAGAGCCACCATGCAGATGCTGGGAATTGAACTCAGGTCCTTTGGAAGAGCAGCCAGGGGATGTGCTTAATCGCTGAGCCATCTCTCCAGTTCATCCTTTGCATTTTTATTAATTTTTTATATCCTTGTTCATACTTGTGCTAACTTTGTCTGCTAGTGTGTTGTCAAATTCCAACCTCATGGAAATGTGTTCTAATTTTATTTGCATGTATATTATTATATATTTCTGCATATATATTAGCCTTATCCTTAAAATACTGCATTAATTTTTTTTCCTATCTTTTTAAGCAAGGACTTAATATGTAATCCAGACTGGACTCAAACTCATGATGTTCCTGCCTCAGCCTCCCTAACGTTGGGATTACTAGATTTATTTAAAGACTTTTTTAAAAAGGGACTGGAGCAATGGCTCAGTAATTAAGAGTGCTTTCTATTCTTGCAGAAGACCAGAGTTCAGTTCCCAATACCCACATTCGGCAGCTCTCGTATAACTCTAGCTTCAGGAGATCCATTGTCCTCTTCTGGCACACACACACACACACACTCACACATACTCACACTCACACACCATTGTACAAACACAGTCACATACGTTGTTTTTATTTATTTGTTTGTTTATGAATGATTGTGTAGGTCTAGAGAGATGATTTAATGGGTAAAATGCTTGCTGCTCAAGTGTGAGTACCAGTGTTCAGAACCCCAAGCACCCAAATAAAGCCAGATGGTTATGGCCGCCTGCCTATGATCTCAGTACGCTAAAGGCAGAGAGAGAGAGAGAGGCTGTCGCTTTGACCAGCTGGCTAAGTAGTGTAACCTCAGTCTGAGAGCTCTGAGTTCAGGGAGGATACTCAGTAGAGAGTGATCCAGAGAGTTAGCAGATACTAACCTCCAACCTTCAGGCACATGCACACCCCCAAACACATAGACAACAGCCCTCTTCCAATTTTTTGTTTGCATAAACAATTATTTTTTTCCTGTTTGCTGTGGGATGGTCTGTATGTCAAGTGTGTTGCTGATTGGTCAATAAATAAATCACTGACTGACCAGTGGCTAGGCAGGAAGTATAGGCGGGACAAGGAGGAGAATAAAGCTGGGAAGTGGAAGGCTGAGTCAGAGAGACACTGCCAGCCACCACAATGACAAACAGCTTGTGAAGATGCCGGTAAGCCATGTGCCACGTGGCAAAGTATAGATTAATAGAAATGGATTAATTTAAGCTGTAAGAACAGTTAGCAAGAAGCCTGCCCCGGCCATACAGTTTGTAACCAATATAAGTCTCTGTGTTTACTTGGTTGGGTCTGAGAGGCTGTGGGACTGGCAGGTGAGAGAGATTTGTCCTGACTGTGGGCCAGGCAGGAAAACTCTAGCTACACCTGTTGAATTGTGCTTACCAAATAGTCTAAGATAAGTACACCCTCTTCTTGCAGAGTAATACAGCATCTGGTGGAATGACACGACGGAACACCTACGTGTGCAGTGAGAGATCTGCAACGGACAGACACTCAGTCATTCAGAACGGCAAAGAAAACAGGTAGGAGGTTTTTACCTAGAAAATGTTTTCTCCCAAAAGAAGTGGTAGTATGTTACTTCTCACTTTTATAATCAAAATTCAAATGGTTATTGGTTATTCTTTAAAGGTAAGTAAACTTTAAATGCTAATTTTTAGCAAAATATTGGGATTCCAGATTCTTCTCTTTGTCCAGAGCACCTATCCCTATGGTTGGCTATGTGTGACAAGGAAAAGTTGAGGTTGAACCAGTGAGGTTTCTTCTGGAAGACTCTTAGCATGCCATGGTTTTTTAAAATGGTGAGTAGGGGAATGGAAGAGATTTTGTGTATGTTCATCTTTGGAACAGGGTCTCAGTTGGGGTTTAGGTACAGTGCCATAATAATGTGCATGGTTCCATTTCTAGCTCTACGATAACAATAATAATAACTTAAGCTGGGTGGTGGTGGTAGAGGTCTTTAATTCCTAGCACTCTGGAGGCAGAGGCAGGCGCATCTCCAGGTTCAAGGCCAGTCTTGCCACCAGGTGCAGATGGCCAGTAGTAATATAGTCTCCCCCTCAGAGAAACGCTCTTGAGACTGTAGGAACATGGAGAGTCCATCTTCTGCATGACTTGAAACACTAATAACATCATGTGTCTGTAAGTAGATTATATCAGAGTTATGAAATAAGAAAGTGAGGGCTGGAGAGATGGTTCTGTGATAAAGAGCACTGTCTGCTCTTCCAGAGGACCCATGTTTGATTTCCAGCACCCACATGGGACTGACTCAACAACCATCTGGAACTCCAGTCCTAGGCGTCTGATTTTCTCTTCTGACTTCCACAGGCATTAGGCAGGCAAAACAACCATACATATATCTGGTTGTCTTCTGAAACTCAGGAAATCTAAATGTGAACTCCTGTACAACAACAAAAAAGGATCTGGGCATGCCTTTAATTCCAGCACTAGGGAGGCGGAGACAGGCTCATGGATCTCTGAGATCCAAGCCAGCCTGGTCTACAGATCAAGTTAGTTTCAGAGGGCTACATACCCAGAAAAACCCTGTTTCAGAACAAAAGAAAGAAAGAAAATGGGATTAGGTTGATCTAGAAACCATGAAGTACTATTGATTTGTGGGGGAAGGGAAAAGAAATCTAGTTGGTGGGATTTAGTTAAATGCATATTCTGTATAAAATAAACCAAATTCTGAGTGAGGAGATACAAAGCAGAGTAAGTCTCAGAGAACTCCAAGATGAGTTCAAGTTACCTTTTGCTGTCCTCTGACTTGAGTCTTGACCACTGTCTGGTCATATTTAGCATGCACGCACACCAGAAAAGGTCATTGGCTCTCTTGGAACTGCAGTTATAGATGAGCTGCCCACTGTATGCGCAAGTGTAACCCTGAGGTTCAGTCAACAGTAGAACAGTGAGAAGCACTGAGTTAGGGTGATAGTAGTCATCCTTTTTTACTTAAGGCTTGAAGCTCTTGATCTTCCCTGCCTCCACCCTCAAGTACTGCTATTACAGATGTGTGGACCACCACACGTGTCTTATGACATTAGTTTGTTTTATTGAATTGATTTCTGTCTGTTTTTTTTTTCTTTAAAGTTTTTCAAGACAGGGTTTCTCTGTGTAGTTTTGGTGCCTGTCCTGAATCTCGCTCTATAGACCAGGCTGGCCTTGAACTCACAGAGATCTGCCTGGCTCTGCCTCCCGAGTGCTGGGATTAAAGGCATGCGCCACCACCACCTGGTTGTGAATTTTTTTTTTTTAATAATTTTTATTTTATGTGCATTGGTGTTTTGCTTGAATGTATGTCTGTGTAACGGTGTCAGATCCCCTGGAACTGTAGTTAACAGACAGTTGTGAGCTGCTATGTGGGTCCTGGGATTTGAACCCTGGTCCTCTGGAAGAGCAGCCAGTGCTCTTCTGAGCCATCTCTCCAGACCCTTATCAGTGAATTTTTAAAAATACCATATTCTGCCGGGTGGTGGTGGCGCACACCTTTAATCCCAGCACTTGGGAGGCAGAGCCAGGCGGATCTCTGTGAGTTTGAAGCCAGCCTGGGCTACAGAGCGAGATCCAGGAAAGGCACCAAAACTAAACGGAGAAAACCTGTCTTGAAAAACAAAAAAACAAAACAAAAAAAAGCCATATTCTGACATTTTTCTGATTCCTGGTCCTTTGTGGGGTTTTTTGTTTTTGTGCATAGGTAGGTGTTTGTTTTGTTTGTAGTTTTGTTGTTGGTTCTTTTTTGAACTAGGTCTCAGAACCTGGAAGTCATTATGTAAGTAGCTGTCCTTTGCCCCCAGAATACTGAGATCAAGTAACCCGATGAAAGCAGCTTTAAGGGAGACAGGGTTATTTGGATCATAAAGCCAGGTTCCAGTTCATCCCTGCAGGGCTGGCAAGGCAGAGCTTCAACAGTGGTCATATCCACAGGTAAGAGCAGAGAGGATGAATGAATGCGCTCAACTCACTCTCTCTACTCATATAATTTAGGATGCAAATCCAGGGTTTCCCACATTAATTAATAGAATTAAGACAGTTTTCCACAAGCATGCCCATAGGCCTGGTCTAGACAGCCCCTCATTGAGTCTTCCAAAGAGGGGGGGGGGGGGGGACACACATGTAAATGTCAGAGAACAACATTCAGCAATTAGTCTTTCTCTTTCCCCCATCTAGGTGCAGGGGGTGAAACTCAGGTCATCAGACCCTTATCCACTTACCCGTTTGCCAGCCTTTATTCTTGATAGTACTCTGGTTTGGGTAGATTTTCTTTTAGCACAGTTCCAGTCTCAAGTTTTTCAAGGATTTCTAGATCACAAGTGACTTAGAAGGTAACGGAAAAGCCTAGAATTTCTGTTAGGGAATTCCTTCTACAGGACTCAGAAGCTGTTGTTTCATGGCCCTTGTTTTTGAAAACCTTCTTAGTTGTTAAACTACTAAACATCCCTTTGGGACTTTAAAGTATGGGAGGTGCCATTCTCTGGGCAGGGGTCCTGAACTGCATAAACAGGAGGAAGCATGTTGAGCACAAACCCTAGTCAGACCTTGTATAAGGGTTGAGGTATAGAGCCCCTCTGCTCTGTATTTATGGCTGTCTATGTGTGCACACACTTAATCTCTAACACTGTTCTACTTCACCAGCTCACTTTTTCTAAATCGCTATTCAGTCTTTGAAAATAGTTTAAAGATGTCTGTATTTAATTTTCTCTCTCTCTCTCTCTCTCTCTCTCACACACACACACACACGCACACACACACACACACACACACACACACACACACACACACACACACACACGGTTTCTCTACATAGCCCTGGTTGTCCTGGAAGAACTCACTCTAGGCCAGAGATCCACCTGCCTCTCAAGTGATGGGATTAAAGGCATGTGCCAGCATGCCCTGCTTGTCTTTATCTTATTTAATTTCTTTGCAGTCATTCCTTTCTGTGTTCTCCTGAAGATAGCCTCTTTTAGGGGGTTATTGTTGGTTTTAAAAAATAAGCGGCACTGGTTACTGTGCGAGGAAAGGTCAGAGGCATGTGTGGAGGAGGGGGAGGGAGCAGAAGAGAGGGGAGGAGTCTGTGTCCAGCTTTGTAAGGATGCCCCTGCACATGCGCAGGTGGGCTTATGGAGCTACGCCATGAATGCGCTGATTGCGTAACCTCGCTGTGCACACTTGCACAGTCATGCAGCACGCTGATGAGGTAAAACCCCTTACTTAGCTACTGAACTGCGCATGTGCGGTCATATAGCTGGAGTGAGGGCAGAATCTTAACATTCCAGACTTTTTGCCTGCTATAAAAAAGTGGGTGAATAGGAATAGGGGCATCGCTTCTCCTGAAAAACTGCTTCCAGCTGACTTGGTGGGTGTTGGTTGACTCTTGGGGGTTGGGTAAGGGGGCTCCTGAGGTAGACAGGCGTCCTGGGATGGTAGGCTGTTGTCTGCTGCCTTGGACCTGTCCATCATCCCTCTCGGCCTGGGACTCTGGCTGCTTGTGTCTGGGACACTGAAGTATATCTGACTTGTACAGATGGATTCAAGCTGGTCTCTGGAGCTCGGAGAAATTTTGAACATATTAAGAAGCAGCCATGAGAAAATTAAACTCTTGGGCTGGTGACCATTGTAGTGTTTAGTACTCTGCTTATATTGGTTAGTGTTAATGACAGGGAGGGAGGGAGGGAGGGAGGAGGGAGGAGGAGGAGGAGGAGAGAAGAGAGATTGGAACATGTTTGTTTTTTTGTTTTTTTTGTTTTTTTTTTTTTTTCGTTTTTCGAGACAGGGTTTCTCTGTGTAGCTTTGCGCCTTTCCTGGGACTCGCTTGGTAGCCCAGGCTGGCCTCGAACTCACAGAGATCCACCTGGCTCTGCCTCCCGAGTGCTGGGATTAAAGGCGTGCGCCACCACCGCCCGGCCTGGAACATGTTTTTAATTTTTACCTGAGATAAGCTTTATCAGAGATTATTTTAAGGCACCTGTTTCCTTTGTTCGTTTAGCAGCCAAGAGACACAGGTGATCAATTGTTGAGAGCATTTAACAGTAATAGATGGTTATATTAAAGTCTGTTTTTGCAGAGCCCAGGCGCTTTTGGGTCTGGGGTGTAAATACGTTTTGATTGTTACGGTTCCTTTACTACCTGGGTATACTTGATGGTCCTTGGACTCCGGCTCTATGGTGATCCTGTAACAATTAGCTGAGTAGTTAATTAGAAGAGGGAACTAGGAAGAGAAAAGCTTGTGTGGTGAGTCCTCATTCTTCTGGAGTTGGGGACAATGTAGTGGATCCTGATGTCCTCTGGAACTTGAGAGAGAGCAGGGCCCTGTCTCAGTCACTGTACGTGAGAAACACTGCTGACCGGTCTGGAGAGAGGCACATGGAGGGAGCAAATGAGATGAAAGCTCCTACCTTAGCTGGAAAATCTTTTCCTATTAAGTAACCCTAAAGTACAATTAAGTCTGGTGAGGTGGGTAAGGCTGTCCTCCCTACCCCAACAATAGGGAAACATTGAGGTGGGACCCCAAAACTCCCTCAGGATTGAGTAAGTCGCTTGGTATCCAACAGGACCAGGCAAGACCTATAGGTACAGGGGCATGAAGAGAACATGTGCAGATACTCTGCAACACTGACTGATTCTTCCTCAAAGTATAAGACCTAGCTAAAGGAAAGTAAAATTCATATTTTAAGTATTAACTATTTGATTAAAATTATTGAATTATTTTTTTGTTATATTAAAAGTGTGCATGCATGCGTGCGTGCACGTGAGTGTGTTTGAATGAATATGCCTGCAAACTCTAGAAAAGGGTACTAGATCTCCTGAAGCTTTAGTTAGAATTCTGGTCCTCAAGCCGGGGCAATGGTGGCACACACCTTTAATCCCAGCACTCGGGAGGCAGAGCCAGGCGGATCTCTGTGAGTTCGAGGCCAGCCTGGGCTACAGAGTGAGTTCCAGGAAAGGCACAAAGCTACACAGAGAAACCCTGTCTCGGGGGGGAAAAAAAAACAACAGAACAGTCTCTTGTCTACACCCAAGCCCTTTTCCTTCTCCAAGTCTTTAAGACCACTTATGTTCTCCAGAGAAGTCAAGCAGCTCCTGCTTTTTCTGTTCTTGGTCTGTTCATTCACATGTTGACCCTAGCTCCCAGTTTGGTAAAAATTGTCAGCTCCTAGGCAGACCAATCAAATGTATTGACCACTGTCTGGATTTGAACAGAGTACAAGAGATGGGCCAATGAGACAGACAACTTAGCAGGTGAAAAGCCTTTGTCGTTTGCCATACAGACCTCATGACTGGAGTTTGACCCCTAGAACCCATTATAGGTGGAAAGAGGAAACAGGTCCTAGGGTACTGCTCCATGTGAGTGAGTTTGTCTGAGTCCGTTGTGCAAGGTAACGCTGAAGACATTAAGTCACTAAGATACTCTTGCCGTAAATAGCCCATATGCTGATTTTTCCCATCTTGCTAAGAAGGGAGCAAATGTCTTCTGAGTGGGAAGGTTCTAAACTCTGTTGTTCAAATGACATAGGATACTCTGATGGGTAAGTTTCTATGCTCATGATTTCAGTCATTCATTTAAAAGGGAACAGGTGAAAGGTACTATGTACTTGTGCTACATTCATTTTACCCCCTAAATTTATATAGAGACATCATTTTTTTAAGATTTATTTATTTATTATGTATACAGTGTTCTGCTTGCATGTATCCCTTCACGTTAGAAGAGGGAGCCAGATCTCATCACAGATGGTTGTGAGCCACCATGTAGTTGCTGGGAATTGAACTCAAGACCTCTGGCAGAACAGCCAGTGCTCTTAACCTCTGAGCCATCTCTCCAGCCCTATAGAGACATCTTTAGGATGTGTTTTATTTTATGCAGAGCTTGTAGGGCACATATAGAAGTATTCAAACATGCAAACTGTTATTTTCTTTAAGATAATGAACTTTTTGTTTTGTTTTTTTTTGTTTTTCGAGACAGGGTTTCTCTGTGTAGCTTTGTGCCTTTCCTGGAACTCACTCTGTAGCCCAGGCTGGCCTCGAACTCACAGAGATCCTCCTGGCTCTGCCTCCCGAGTGCTGGGATTAAAGGCATGCTTCACCACCACCTGGCTAAGATAATAAACTTTTAAAACTCCTGTTTGCAGCTGGGCGGTAGTGGCACATGCCTTTAATCCCAGCACTTGGGAGGCAGAGGCAGGTGGATCTCAGTGAGTTCAAGGCCAGCCTGGTCTACAAAGTGAGATCCAGGGATTAGGGATTTAGCTCAGTGGTAGAGCGCTTGCCTAGCAAGCACAGGGCCCTGGGTTCGGTCCTCAGCTCGAGAAAAGAAAACAAAAAAGGAAAAACAAAACAAAACAAAAGTGAGATCCAGGACAGCCAGGACTGTTACACAGAGAAACCCTGTCTCAGGGGTAAAAAAAAAAAAAAAAAAAAAAAACCCTGCTGTTTGCAAAAGCAGTTAAGGGCCAGCAATTGGCCCAAATCCCCAAACAAGGTAAAGAGATTCTTAATCTCTGGAGGTCTGCAGGGGTCTGGGGAGAAGGTGTGTGCATTAGACAGCAGGCTGCTCTTTGGTCACTGTTCCATCACACTGTTGTTTCTGCCTCTGCCTGAACCCAAACCCTCTCCCAGCCTGACAGAAGTGTTCGCTTATGCAGCTAGCCCTGCCTCACTCTGTGCCACATCTACCTGTCGGCTGAGACATCAGAAGTCGATGTCCATGTCAGCCTCTGGGCACCCCAAGATGATGTTACCTCCAATAGACAGTGAAGGAGATAACTTCAAGGCTATGTAAGAAAAATGCACATTCCTTGTGAAGCTAATGTGTACCCACTGCTGCTTAATTTTGTGCTGTGGATTTTATGGTTCAAGACTTTGTTACAGTTGTCCACAAGATGTTCTTCCTCCATGTAGTTTTAGTTCAGCACATCCTGTCTCACTGTGTCAGTGTTGTCTGTGTCTGTCTGTGTATTTGCCTGTCTTCATGCCTTGGCATACTACAGAGGGTATAAGAAATCCCCACCCCAACTTGCTTTCGGCTTGTAGGATTTTACATTTATGCCATCTGTGTGCTTCTAGAAACTTTTTGGTTGCCTGTTCCTTTTCACATGCAAGACTTTCTTTCCTTTTGGCACAGTTCTCTGTGTGTAAGCAGCTTGAAAGGGAAGTAGAGGGGGAAAATGTGAGTTAGCCATTCTCTACCCTACGTTAATCTTGTCCTTGAAATGTACATATACGGTGTTCCTAAACCTTTTGAGCTTTGTCTCTTGTCCTGTTCCTTTGATAACCTTCCCTCTGAGCTTACCTTTTGCCCCTAAGTCCTGTTATAAAGTATCCCTTGGATCTTGATTCACAGTGGCTGATTTACTTCACTGTATGTAAGGAATATTGTGCTTATAAATTTTCATTTGTTATGATTTTGGGAACAAAGATGTCTCTTTTTCTGCTTTCCTAGCACTATTCCAGATCAGAGAACTCCAGTTGCTTCTACCCACAGTATTAGCAGTGCGACCACCCCAGATCGGATTCGCTTCCCAAGAGGCACGGCCAGCCGTAGCACTTTCCACGGCCAACCTCGGGAGCGGAGAACCGCAACGTATAATGGCCCACCTGCCTCACCCAGCTTGTCCCACGAAGCCACACCACTGTCCCAGACTCGAAGCCGAGGTTCCACTAATCTTTTTAGTAAATTAACTTCAAAACTCACAAGGAGGTAAGTGTCAATGTGCTGCTGGTTCTGTTGAAGCAAATACAAAGAGAAAAAGTCTTTCCTAATTGGTGAAGCTGCTGCCTGAATCCTTTCCATTCTTCCCCTTAGCCTCATATGTGTCCAACTTTAGATTTGAAAGCTTTAAAGTAGAATTACAGAACTCAGCATCTTTTCACAATACTAAAAGTTGTCTAGCGCTGGGGTAGAATTATCATTCTTTAATTATTGTTTGTATTGTTCACACATCTGTCCACATGACATATCTATTTCAGCTTAGCAGACATGAAGAAAAACACTCCCACTGTGATTGTGTCTAAACATGAAGCAAACATCTGTCTCTTCCATGTTGGCTTGATACCAAGTACCTGACCTACTGAGCTACCTCACCAGCCTGTAATTGACTCTGGAGCGTCATGGAAGTCCTTCTGTGTATTTGTCTCCTTTGTGCTTTCTGATTATGTAAGACTATCATTGACTGAAAATCCCATCGTGTAGGTGGGGGCTGTAGAGGTGGCGCAGTAAGAGTGCTTCCTAAACAAGCAGTGAGGACCAGAACCTACATAAAAAGCCACAGACGACTGCTGTGGTGGGCAGAGACAAGACAATCACTGAGGCTTACTTTCCACTACACTTTTTCTAGGTTCAGTAAAAACCCGGTTTTAAGAGCATTTGCTGCTCTTTTAGTTTAATCCCAACACTCAGGAGACAGAGGCAGGCAGGTCTCTGAATTGGAGGCCAGCCTGGTCTACAGAGCAAGTTCTGGGACAGCTAGGGCTACATACACAGAGAAGCCCTGTCCTGAAAAACGAAAGAAATGAAAAACAAAATAGCATAGATTGGGGCGGGGGGTGGGGCGGCAAAAACTGGATTGTTGAGATGGCACTTGTCACACAAGCCTAACAGGCACATCATACGTATGGATGTCAGACACAGACACATAAAATGTCTTTAAAGGAAAAAGTTAACTGTCATTTGAAGGCTTATTTTGTGATAAGTTAACCAGGTAGATATTTGCATATGTAATATGTTTGGTTTGGGTTTTTTGTTGTTTTAGATTTTGTCTTGTTCTTGTAGATTTATTTATTTTGTTTTATGGGTATGAGTGTTTTGCTCAAATGTGTGTCTGTGCACCACCACATGCATGCCTGCTGCCCGAGGAGGACAGAAGAAGGTGTCAAATTCCTGGGAACTGGAGTTCTGGACGGTTGTGAGCCATCATGTAGGTTCTGGGAATCAAACCCAAGTCCTCTGCTAGAGCAAGTGCTGTTAACCACTGAGCAATCTATGGCTCTCATTTTGGTTTTTGAGACAATATCTCTGTGTATCCCTGACCTGGAATTTGCTATGCAAACCAGTCTGGCCTCAAACTCACGGAGATCCACCTGCATCTGCCTCTGCCTCCCGAGTACTAGAGGGATTAACGTATTCAAGGTCACATCTGACTGTATAGTTTCTAATAATTTATTCATTTGTACTTTATGTGCATTGGTGTTTTGACTGCATATATGTTGGTGTGAGGGTGTCGGATCCCTGGAACAGGAGTTACAGACAGGTGTGAGCTGCTCTGTGGGTGCTGGGAATTGAACCTGCATCCTCTGGAAGAGCAGCAGTGCTCTTTACCACCAAGCCGTCTCTCCAGCCCCCCTATATAATTATTTTCTACGTACATACATATTTGTATAATATGTGAGCATCTGTATCATACACATTTTATGAGTGGTATCTATAAGTAATCCACACATATTTCTACATGTACAGTGAGTACATAGCTATATGAATAGTCTGTTTCCTAGTCTTCTCTCCACCTTATATTTCATCCCCATGGTCTGTTCTATACATGGACATGTTCCCCATTCTGTAGAAGAATGAAGATGAGGTTCAGAAAGATTAGGCACAATTTTATATCCTACACCGGAAATGTATCTGAGCCAAATCTGCCTGGCTATAGAGCCTGTGCTGCTCCCCAGGTTCATTTTCTAGTTATACTTAGTTCATGTCATACAGGGTTTGAACAGAAATTATATTAAGGTTTCTTGTTTAAACAAAATATAGATCATCATTTTTATAATTTATAGATATGTCTAATAGTTTGGGTTTGGTTTTTTTTTTAAGATTTAAAAAAAAATTTATTATTGTTTGCAAGTACCCCCTGCCTGCCAGAAGAGGTTATCAGATCCCATTATAGACGGTTGTGAGCCACCATATGGGTGCGGGGAAGTAAACTCAGGACCTGTGGAAGAACAGACAGTGCTCTTAACTACCCAGCCATCTCTCCAGCCCCTAAATTTTATTTTATGTGTATGAATGTTCTGCCTGCATGTATCTCTGTGTGTGTCTGACACCCATAGAAGTCAGAAAGAAGGCATTGGACCTCCTGAAACCTGATGCAGATAGTTGTGAGCTCCCTTGTGGGTGCCAGGAGTCAAACTTTCTGCAAGAGCATTAGTGTTCTGACCACCAGGCAATCTCACCAACCACCCCACTCCTGGCTTTTTATTGTTTACTTTTTATTTGAGGCAGGATTGTTTGTTTGTTTATTTGTTTTTCTAGGCAGGGTTTCTCTATATAGCCTGGCTGTCCTAGAACTTGCTCTGTAGCCCAGGTTGGCCCTTGAACTCATAGAGATCTGCCTGCCTCTGCCTCCAAGTGCTGGGATTTTTTTTCTTTTTTTTTTTAAATCCCTGCACTCAGGAGGCAGAGACAGGCAGATCTCTGATCCCAAGACCATTCTGCAATCTGGTTTATGGAGTGAATTCCTTGACAGCCAGGGCTTCACAAGGTTTCGAAACCCTGTCTTGAAAAATGAAAAAAAAAAAAAAAGCCAATAATAATAACTAAAATATAGGGGCTAGATTTTGAGCCAAGAGCACTGGCTGCTCTTCCAGAGGTCCTGAGTTCAATTTCCAGCAACCACATGCTGGCTCTTCTGGCATACAAGTGTAACATGCAGACAGAGCACTCATATACATAAATAAATAAACCTTTTAAAAACAGTCCTTCACTACAGTTAATTCTTTATCTTCCTCTGGACAATAATTCTCAAGCTAAAATTGTAATGCCTGAAAGGCCATGATGTTGACACTTTGATACCATGAGGGAGAGTCAAGGTGGCTAAGTATGACCATCCAGCCTGCAGCTTTGGAGAGCTTTAGGAACTCCACACGCAGAATTCCCAACCCCAGAGATAACTCAGTGGTTAAGAGTACCATAGTGATCTTGTTTTTTTTTTTTTTTTTTTTTTGGTTTTTCGAGACAGGGTTTCTCTGTGTAGCTTTGCGCCTGTCCTGGAACTCACTTGGTAGCCCAGGCTGGCCTCGAACTCACAGAGATCCGCCTGCCTCTGCCTCCTGAGTGCTGGGATTAAAGGCATGCGCCACCACCGCCCGGCCATAGTGATCTTGTAAACAACAGGACACACACACACACACACACACACACACACACACACACACACACGCTTAAAAATAAACAAATAGCCGAGCGGTGTTGACGCAGCCTTTAATCCCAGCACTCAGAAGGCAGAGCCAGGTGGATTTCTGTCAGTTCGAGGCCAGCCTGGTCTACAGAGCGAGATCCAGGACAGGCACCAAACATGAATGAATGAATGAATGAATGAATGAATGAATGAATGAATGAATGAATGAATGAATGAATGAATGACTAAGTAACTAAATAAATGAATAAATAAAACAAGTAAATCTGCTCAACACTACAGGCAGTATAAACTCCAGCCCAGACATATGTTTCTGCACCTCAGATGTTGGTCCACAAGATCCCAAGCATAGTACAACTCTTCACTGTGTCTTCCCTTCCCTCTACCTTATTTGGATATTTAAAAAAGGTTTGAGGGAAGAAAAATTAAGAAAAGTATGTATGTATTATTTAACAATAACTTTCTTTGTGAGGGGCTGAAGAGACAGCTCAATGGTTGAGCATTTACTGCTCTTTTAGAAAACCTGTGTTCCATTTCCAGCACCCACACATCTGCTGATGACTATCTGCTACCCTGATTCTACAGGACCCATCTACTTCTGGCCTCCTTGGGCCTATGTACATGTGGTAGACTTAGATAGTCTAGGCCTTCTATTGTAGGTGCATACATAAATAATTTTTAAAAGACGTTGTTGTTGAGCTTGAGAGAAGACTCGGTGGTTAAGAACACTGGCTGCTCTTCCAGAGGACCCAGGTTCAATTCCCAGCACCCTCATGGCCACTCACAGCTCTCTGTAATTCCAGTTCAAGGGATCCAACACTATCACACATACATGCAGGCAAAACATAAACAGATAGATAGACAGACAGAGAGAGAGATTGATTTTTAAAAAAGGCCTTGAGTAGGCATGTAGTTTAGTGATAAAACTCAACAAGGCCCCAGTATTGGGAGAGGAAGGTGGAGATTAATAATCATTTTGAAATAATATTTCGAACATATATCTATAGGTAGTATCTAATTAAAATATTTTACATGCACAGTCTTCCATACAGTATTTATCCTGCTGTGTACCGTTGTTTGCTCTGTGTGATGTGGATAGCAGTTGTCTCTAATAGTTAGACACTATCTAGTTCGTCTAAGCAAGTGTCCAGCCGTGGTTCACAGGCTGCATGCACTATGGGATAGCTGTGAATGGAGCCCAACACAGTTACAGATGGCAGTGGCATGGACAAGGTCAAGAGTTTGGACTTCCCTAAAAGCAATACAAAGTTAATCCCAAATTAGAGAGGGAAAATCCAAAAATGTTATTTGGTGCATATGTGTGTCTGTGGTATCTATTACACAATGGACTTTTCTTGCCTACACTTGCCCAGAGGTGCTTACTGTGTGGAAGATCTTGTCAGACTGTTCCACACAGCCCATGTGTCTTCCTAAATTTGTTACTATTGTTTTGGTTTGATTTTGTTGTTGTTTTTGAGACAGGGTTTCATGGAGCCCAGACTGGTTTTAAACTCACTAGGTAGCCAAGGATGACCTTGAGCTTCTGACCCTCCAGTCTCCAGGACCTCCAGAGTGTTGGGATTAAGGATATGCCCTGTCATGCATGCTGGGCAAACACTTTACCATTACCAAGCATCATTATCAGCCCCACCCCCTTTAATACAGGATCTTGCTATATAGCACTAACTCTGGAACTGATTTTATAGACCTGCCTGGCCTCAGGTTTACTGCACTCCTGCCTCTATCTTCCCATGCTAGATTGTAGGATTATGCCATCACACATAGCTCAGTGATGATCCTCTTAATGTCTAAATGGCTTATAATTAGGTCTTTTGTGTTTATGTAGCAGAAGTCAAGAAAGAGTTCTGCTCATAAGATAGTCTATAGGAGTCTGAGAAATGATATTTATTACAAGTACAACAAAGTACATGTTATTTCTTTAAGACATTCAATTTGCAGCATGGTGGCAGGTCTGTAATCTCAGGTAGAAGCAGGTTGCAAATGCAAGACCAGCCTTTGATATATACAGGAAGGCCTTATATTAATAATAACATCATAATGATCATGATAATTTTTTTAAGACTGAATTTTATCTTAAGAATTTTTTAAATGAATTTAATTATTATGGATAAACATGTTTTTATGTTTCAAATTAAAAGACCACATACTCAAAATTTAAGTGTTTATAATAATTTTACTTTTTCAACAAATGTTGCTTTTATTGATTATTGGCCAGAAGAGGAGCCATGGTGTTTGGTTTGTTTTTTGTTTTCCTATTCTTTCTATAATTAATTAGATTTTCTGTTTAATTTGTACAAGTCTTTTTTGTTAATTTTTTTTTGGCTTAATTTCTTTTAGAAACATGTCATTCAGGTTTATCAAAAGGTAGGATTTATATATGTATATATACTTTTCAATCCTCACCCCACCCTCCCCAAATGGCTCCTGCAATTAACATCAGGTTTGGCTTTTTGGTCCTGGTTTTTTGTTGTTGTTGTTGTTTTCTTTTCTTTAAAACTAAACTTTCTGCTAAGAACTAAATTCTCATATCTTTGAAAGGAAACTGGAAAGAAATAGATTAACTCTGTTTGGCATATTAAAGGAACTATAGCACCCACTCAACATGTGCATGCCCTGTGCACTCTCTTTCTTCAGTAGAATGATTTAGCATCCAGATAATTCTGTCTTGGTACTAATAGCACTTAGCATGCTCCTGTTCAAGAATGGGATGTGCAGTAATCAAGTGTATGTACAATTAATGGTGTAGCCTGAAGCGCGTCGAAGGTAAGTGGTGGTTGTGTTAGTCATCACTTTTGCTGTGCTGAAATGGAGCTGGCAAATGACAAGGTGGCTGATGACGCTGGGGTTGGAGACAATCCAAAAAAATCCTCCTTTAGAAACTCAGATGTGAGTAGAAACTCAGATGTGAGTAGAAACTCAGATGTGAGCAACTTCACAGCAGAAATGTCTTATGTTTTTGGAGAATTGAGGAGCAAATAGTATTCTGTCTAAAAGCCACATCCCAGTGAAGAAAGCATGTGTCTTTGTTTACTAGAGCATGATGTGAAGTGGGGTCCAGTTGGGTTAATAGTTTTGGTGTTGATAAATCAAAAATATTGATGTCCTCAGGATGTGCACGTACAAGGCAGAAACACTGCTATTAAGGTTGCTGCCTAGCCAAGGTGGTGCATGCCTTAACATCACCAGGGAGGCAGAGGCAGGCAGACCTCTGAGCTCCAAGGCCAGCGTGGTCTACATACTGGATTCTGGGACAGCCAGGGCTCCATAGAGAGACCCTGTTTTTGTTGTTTTAAGTTCCTGCCTGCGCCTGCCTCCCAGGAAGGCCAGGCTGCACTTTGGTGTTTATGAAACATGATCTCTTAAAGAGTGGAGAAGTAGGCTTCCTTTTTGCTGCCAGTGCCACTCCATGATGATGATGGTGATCTTCCAAAATAGCAAATTTTCAGGACAGATTTGTTATATTTGAGTATAGAGGTCCACTGATAACCGCATTTCTTTTAAATGGAAACTATACTGTGTGGCGTGGTGATAGAACACAGAACAGAACAGCGCTAGTCAGATCCATGATGGGCACAGCAGGAAGAGAACTGATGTGGATGCACAGCTTGCCCTTTTACAAGCTTTGTCCTCTGGAGACTACGTCATCAACGGTCAGCTGGAGGAGGAGTTTGAATTAGTTCCGTGGTAACTGCCATGCCTAGGCTTAATTCATTGTACAATGTTTGTGTTGATGAACGTGGGGCTGTGGACCAGTATGTAAGATTTCTTTTCTCTTTCCCACTTTCCTTTGCTTCTACGTTCTGTTCATTGAGACTTCCAACTGAATATGAGAGGAACGGGAGATATGAGGGCTCAAGGTGAGGGAAATGCTTTTTACTTCAAATATTTTCTAAGTACTTACCTACCTCATTGTTGTGACAGAGATGATCAATGCCGTTTTCTGGTTATTCGTTTAAGTGCAGTGGGCCTGGTTGGGGCTGTGTCAAGGTTCTGGTTCTAGAATGTTCTTGAGGCTGCTGGCTCTACTTGCTGGACCTAGGAGACTGCTTTGCATGCCAGCAGCCACAAGAGGGCACTGGTGTGCCGTGAGACCCTTCCTGAGCCTCCTCAGCCAGGCTTCACATTTGTCTCTTGATGCCTTGAATAAGGTTGGGAGGGCTGAGACGGTATTTTCTTTTAAAATGATGTAGCTCTCCTTGTGTGAAATGGAATCACAGGTAGGCTCAGGATTCCATCTCTGTAGTGGTAGGACTCCTACTGTGCTTTCCAGTGCAAGTTCTGATGATGCTACTGTTCCAAGGGGAAATCTTCATTGGCACCTGCTGCTTGACCCTCTGTCCCTGTGAGGCTCTGAGCACTGTGTAAGCTGCCCTTTCCAGGTAGACTTGGAGTGAGCTCTAGGCAGTCCCTTCCCAGGCCTGTCCCAGCTTAGAGCAGGCTCTGCCTTTCCATATGTATTGCCCCATCCACAACAGGAAGGTAATGATGGAACCTACTTCCTGGTATGGAGCAGGACAAGGTTTGCCATGCAAGCGCTCTGTAAGGGCCAGTGGTTTTTGTCTATGCCATTCTGACCTAGTGTGGTGGGTCCATGCTCTGGGGTGGGTCTTGACTGCATTCTGCACTTTCCTGCCTCTGTGCGAGCATGGTAGCACACACCTGTGGTCCTAGTACTTGGGACTTGCTCTATAGCAGGAGGACCAGGAGGTCAGGGCAGTCTGAGCCTCATGAGACCCCATCTTCACAAAAGAAGCACACCCACAAAACCTCTACTGCTGGTTCCATTGAATTAACTGGGTTGTATGTGGCCAGTCCTCCTGGTCTGCCCTGCCTCGCCCTTCCTTCCTGTGACTCTCCAACAGACTGCCCACAGTTTGTGTGCTGTCTCTGCCTCCTCACCTAAGGTTTCCTGATCCCAAAAGTGTTGCCAAGCTTGTGCTTGCCTTTGTAACCTGCAGCCTGTCTAACGTAGCTATTTAGCCTGGCTTTGAGTGCTCACCTCATACAGACCAGTCATTTCAGTTCTCCACAGACAAGTGAGCTGTAGCATTTCATTTTTCTGTCTGTTTCATTAAGATTAGATCGTCTGAGTTGTGGTATTTGTAGTGTTTGGTTTTGCCTGTTGTGAGGTGAGCCTCCCTGTTACTCAGGCTCACCTCAAGCTCCTGGGCTCCTGGGATCCACTCAGCCTCCTGAGTGGCTGGTACCACAGGAGCATGACCTGGATATTTTCAACTATGAAACTGGGATTTTAACAAAATAGAGAAACAACAAGGGAGATGCTGAGGACAGAAGGGCTGGCCTAGGTGTGCACTCAGCAGCTAGCTGAGGAACCGTGTACGAAACTGGGATACTGAGTCAGCCTTGGAGCACTGATGTTTGTGTACATGTGACAAGCATAACTGCACTAACAAGCTGTGGGTGAACAAGCAGGAGGTTGCTGTCAGCACTCACCTCTGTGCAGTAGTGGGCTCTGGCCCTGCTCTGCCTGATATTTCAAAGGATGTCCAGTGCAGGTGGCTCCTGGACAGTTTCCAGCCAGGCAGACTTTTGTGTGCAGTATTTACCTTTAGAGATTGGGGATATAAGTAATTACCTCAGTAATTGTGAGGTACTTGGGTTCAGTTTTCATATGTGCTGAAGGAGTTGATAATCAGTTAGCTAAGGTGGAAAAGAGTCTTTTTCCAGTGCAATTAAAAATCACCCTGCCCCTGTGCATTTCAGTCGCAATGTATCTTCGGAACAAAAGGATGAAAACAAAGAGGCAAAACCTCGTTCACTGCGCTTCACCTGGAGCATGAAAACCACTAGTTCCATGGACCCCAGTGATATGATGCGGGAGATCCGCAAAGTGCTGGACGCCAATAACTGCGACTATGAGCAGAGGGAGCGCTTCCTGCTCTTCTGTGTCCATGGCGACGGGCACGCGGAGAACCTGGTGCAGTGGGAAATGGAAGTCTGTAAGCTGCCAAGACTGTCTCTGAATGGGGTCCGATTTAAACGGATATCAGGGACATCCATAGCTTTCAAAAATATTGCTTCCAAAATTGCCAATGAGCTAAAGCTGTAACCCAGTAATTATGGTGTAAATTAAGTAGCAATTTAAGGTGTTTTCCAGAACACTGATGGAAATGTATAGAGTAATATTTAGGCAATAACGTCTGCATCTTCTAAATCATGACATTAAAGTCTGAGGACGAGAGCGCGCCTGGGAGCGGAGGCTGGCCTTTTCTACGAATGCACTACATTAAAGTCTGTGACCCCGTGCCTCTGTCTTGTGTCCATTGCCCTTGGAGTCAGAGTGTCGCACCATCTGCCCGTGACTCCTGTGTGTGGTGTGAGTGGACGGTGTGTGTGGGAAGCACTGCATTGGAAACATCTCCTTACACTGGCAGCCAGCATTACTAGTACCTCTGTGGGAGATCATTTGGTGCTAAAACATTACAATTGCCAAGAAGGAAAATACTGAATTACTGCTAAGAATTAACCTTAAGACTAGTTGATAATTAATACAGGTTTACAGTTCATGCCTGTGGTTTTGTGTTTGTTTGTGTTTTTTTGGGTTTTGTTTTGTTTTTTAGTGCAAAAGGTTTAAATTTATAGTTGTGAACATTGCTTGTGTGTGTTTTTCTAAGTAGATTCACAAGATAATTAAAAATTCACTTTTTCTCAGTAAACTCTTGCACTGTCTCCTAATGCTGTGTTGAAGCCTCAGTCTAAGGTAGTCCTGAGGCATGCTGCTTGCCTCCACCATCGGGTTGAATAAAGGCAGAGGACATGTGGGAAGCAGAGTGTTGAGTACTCTGCATAGACCCCAGCATTTTAGCTGAGGAGCATCCTTTCTGCCAGCCCTCCTGGTCGCTAGGAGGGGGTGGTAGCTGCTTAGTCCTTGGGGACCATGCACTCCCATAATGAAACACCAGGCCCTTGCCATCACTGAGTGGGCTTTTTCCATGCGGTACCCGATATTCCTCTCTCTCCCTGTGATTAAGGCAGATTAAGTCATGGCTGTTTCTTGTCTTGTCTGCTGTGGTCAAGGCACTCTTGTACAAGACATCATGGTTAAGCATCCCTGTCTCCTTACAACATTCCACCAGTCAGTCAACAAACACGAAGTGGGAACTTAGGAGCTGGAGCAATTGCTGAGCGGTTAGGAGCACATACTACGTTTGATGAGATCCAGGGTTTAATTTCCAGCATCCATATCTAGTAGCTGACTGATAGTGAAACTAGCACTTAGGGTCTTCTGGGGCACTTACACTCACATGCATATTACACACATACACATACACACATTTACATGTGACTATCTGTTAAAAAGAAGTGAGGACTTGGAATGGGATATGGTGAGAAATAAGGTGAAGTACATTGCAGAGCAGCTTAGGAGCTCCAGAGGACACAGGTTCCCAAGGCCTGCAAAAGAGTGGAGATGTGATGAGGACGGCCACTCGGCCTTGAGGTAGCTGCTTTCCCTGAGAGCTGCGGGTTCCCAGCCAGCCTGCTTGGGTTGTCAGCCATCTCTGAGAGCTGTTTTTGGAATCCATCGGAAGGGGAGAGAGCGGGAAGACAAGAAAGCCCAGCAGAGGCCTTCAGACAGTATGGCCAACTTGTAGGGGGGCTCTTGATGGACTCTGGGAACACTGAGTAAGGCAGCTTGATTGATCTGGGGTGAGAACGGAAAGGCAGAGATGACAGTTTCTGGTCTGTGCAGTGGAGGCCGCTGTGAACTGAAATGCAGGAAGCTCGGGGGAGGAAGAATGCCGGGGGAGCAGGTTGGAAGGAAGCAGGTGACTCAGTGAGGTTGGAGGGACCCAGGGACCTTCAGGAGGTGGACGAGGACAAAAACTGAGTAGAGCCGAAAGGCCATCCTGACGGTGTTGAGAGGTCAGGAGAAGTGGCCAGGCAGGCAGCAGTAGAGTAGGGAAGGCCCCTGGCAGCAAGTCTGCTGTGACTGCAGGGGAACCGCTCACCCTGGATTCAGGGCCTCTCGAGACTGCCAGCCTCTCGAGGTGCCGCCAGCTGTGTTCATGTCCCTTTAAAACGTAAAGGATCCCAGGGCCCACCAAGACAGAATGGCTGCCGTCCAGGTACACGGGAGGGGGGGGTTCTTGAGCTACATGTGCAGACTGTGCACACTGGTGCTCTTGGCCACTGTATCTTTATAAACCGCACTTCCCTCCTCCAGGCAGAGCTTCTGAGTTGTTCTTTAAGGGTCTTGACCAGCTGTTACTCCATGAATCTTCCCTAAACTGGGTATGATGACATGCCTTCCATCAAAGCACTTGGGACCAAAATAGGCTGGTCTCTGATAGCAAAGTCCTTGACAGCCAGGACTACCTAGGGAGACCCTATCTCGAAGAACCCTGCCCTAGAAACCCAATCAGGGCATGGCCCCCACACAGTACCTGCCCTGTCAAATAGGGCTCATGCTTGTGTGGTGGCACACAACTTTCATCTCGGCACTCAGGAGGCAGAGGCGGGTAGATCTCTGCAAACTGAGGCCAGCCTGCTCTACCTAGAAGCCAGCCAGAACTGAAGCAACGGAAAAGGAGATGGCTCGTGTGAACTGCTTTTCCATGGCTGTATTCTCAACGCCTGTGGAGTGCTAGAGGTCTGCCATGTGCCCTGAGGAGAACAGCACCTTCTGTGTGAATGCAGGCACTCTGCTGGGCTGTGTTCTGTTGCTGTTTGGCTGCATTTTAATGTTATGGATCAAATGAATAACTGTCTCTAAAGGACCAACAGTCACTGTATTCCTGAACTGGTTGTATTTTGAAGGCTTACTAATCTGTTTCTTTATTTTTTTGTTTTTTTAAATAGGTTTTCTCTGTGTAGCCCTGCCTGTCCTGGAATTCACTCCGTAGACCAGGCTGGCCTTGTTTAGATCCTCCTGCCTCTGCCTCTCGTGAAGGAATCAAAGGTGCAGTACCACTGCCCAACAAGAAGCCTTACTAAAATTGATGTTGATTTTAGTGGCAACATTTTAGGTCAAAACACAGAAACTCTAACATCACAAATGGAGACTGTATCCTTTCTTCAAAGTCCAAAATAAAGCACTAATATTAAAAGTTGTTTCACAGACCTAGACAGTGCCACATACTTTTTTTTTCTTGTCTATTTCCTGGGAGTATCTCAAGTTAGTTAGGGAGCCTGGGAGGCGGTGTAGTCCTGAGAACAGGGTTAATAAGCTAACTTTCCTACCATAGGAACATGTGCCAGGCTCCTAGGACCTCTTTCGTCTCTGGAAATGCTGGCCCACTGCAGAAGTCTGAGGCCAGCATGTAGGGCACCACTCGGATCATTAGCTCACTGTGGTGGAACACACATGTAATCCCAGCACTTGGAGTTGGAGGCAAGTGTCAGGAATTCAAGGGCAGCTTAAGCTACATGAGATTCTGTTTTAGTTTAACATGGTGCGGGGGGGGGGGGGGGGGGGGGGGGGGGGGTATGAATTTAAAAAGTACTTTGCAGGGAAGCACACAACCAGTTCATGCGAAGGTGCCAAGTTTCTCCCCTCTGGTTGATGTAGGAGAGGAGCTCAGGTGTGAGAAGGCCCAGGGAGAGCGAGTACCATTCTGAAGCAGGACCGTTTCAAAATGCATTTTACCGGGAGGTCAGCACTTTTGCGGAAAATGAGTTAGAGCCAGGTGGGGTGGTGCATGTTTGTACTCTCAGTCCTCCGATGGTCAGTGCCTTAGTAAGTCGTCTAAGTACACCAGTTCAGGAATCCTACTGCTGACAGTACTGCTCTTCAAGTCAGCTGTTGAGAATAGGACCTTGTCCAGGCCACAAAGAGGGTGGCTGGCTGGCTGGGTAATAGTGACTAGACAGAGTGGCCTAGATTGGTGTTTGCGCCTTGGTAGATCTGACAGTCTGGTGTGTAAACTCCTTTGATTTTTTTTCCTTTCAGAGAGTGTCTCATGTAACCTGGGCTGATCTTGAGCTCTTGTTAGAGAGTGTACCACCATGTCTGGAAAAACACTGTATTCTTTAGCATCCCCCACCCCAAACTCTCTCTTTATAGCCTTGGCTGTCCTGGAACTCACTCTGTAGACCAGGCTGACCTCTCACTCAGACCCACCTGCCTCTGCCTCTCCAGTGCTGGGATTAAAGGTGTGCGCCACCACTGCCTGGCAAACATTGTATTTTGTGTGTGTGTGTGTGTGTGTGTGTGTGTGTGTGTGTGTGTGTGTGTGTGTGAGAGAGAGAGAGAGAGAGAGAGAGAGAGAGAGAGAGAGAGAGAGAGAGAGAGTGAGTGTAGTGTGTGTGTGTTGGGTTGGGTTGGGGGAGATGATGCAGGAAAATCTCTGATCTTCAAAGCAACTTTCAGGACAGTGGGACTTCATAGTGAGATCCTTCAGAGGGGTCAGGGGAGAGGTAGTGAGCCTAGCACATGAGTGCAGGCAAGTGGGAGGGAGGCTGTTGGTGCTCCTCAGAGTGCTCCTCCCAGGATTGTTCCCTCACACTGTGGACTTTAATCTACCAAGTCTGGGCCATCTGCACCACCACCCCACCTCCACAATTTCAGGCTTGTATAGGGTAGAGAAACTTCCATCTCCTGCATCCCAAGTACCTAGAATAGTGCCAGCCGGAAGTGCAGAATGGGAGTGTGCAGACGTGGTAAAGACATTTTAGATGTCTCAAAAGGGCAGGAGAGTCTTAGTGGCTCAGTGCTCCACCCCCATGGCTGCTCCTCTCGACAAGCAGCAGCTGTGGGGTCAGTTAACTCATCTGATCTATTGACGTGCAGCCATTGGAGCCCTTCCTGGGGGACAGAATAGGTGGAGACTCAGAGCTGGGGCTGGGAGTACAGCCAGGGTACTGGATGGCATTGTCTCTTTGACCTCCACCAAGGTCATTTGGTGATTTTGCTGTTACCATTTCCTTTTTATTGTGAGACAGTTTTGCTATGTTGAACAGGCCTGCTTCACACTTGAAAGAGATCTTCCTGCCTCTGCCTCCTGTAGGATTGAAGGTGTACACCACAATACCCAGCTTATGTTTAAAATATTTTAATGTGTCACCCCCATAACATGGGCCACTGGTGCACACGTGGGCATACCTTGCCACGCGGGTCATTATTGTAGCTCATGGTTCAGAGCTAGGTAAGAATGTTACTTAGTTTTCTACCTCATTTGACATTCTGGGTTTTTGTTGTTATTGTTGTTTTATTCTTTGAGATAGGGTTTCTCTATGTAGCCTTGGGTGGCTGACTGGCCTGAAACTCAGAGATCTCCTGCCTCTGCTTCCCAAGTACTGGGATAAAGGTGCACCACCATGCCCAACCCTGGGGGTTGTATACTTTTGTTTGTATTTTGAGACAGATTTGTAGCCAGTGCTGTGCTGGAACTCACCATGTAGCATTGTCTAGTCCCAAACTTAATTCAGTCTTCCTAAATACTGGAATTAAGGTGTGAGCAACCACATCTAGGCCACCTACTTTTTATCATCCATCTCAGGTGTCTTGTACCATTTGGATTTCTTTCTTTAGGTGAGGAAGTGGTGTTTGGGACAGAGTTTCTCTGTGTAGCTCTGGCTGTCCTGGATCCCACACTGTAGACCAACCAGGCTGGCCTGGAACTCAGAAATTCGCCTGCCTCTGCCTCCTAAGTACTGAGATTAAAGGCGTGCACCACCACCTCCCAGCTACCATTTGGATCTTAATCTTTAAAAAGTGGTAAGCCTGGACCTTGGGCAGCATGAAGGAGCCAGTACTTCTTCACATCCCAGGCTATGATCCTCTTCCATGGGAAAGCCTGATCTGTCCCAAGGGCTAAACTTGAGCTGTGGACTAGACCCCAACAATCTATGGCCAAGGAAACATGCCACACTGGGGTGTTGTTTTCCCCCGGGCACTGACTGTGGTTGGCTGTGGGCCGTCTTAATGTCAGCTGTGGTTAAGCTGACATTGCAAACCCAGAGCTCCTTACTTATTTTCCTAGAACCCTGGGTACTCATTTTGTGACTCCTGGTTGTTGATAAGTTGGGGGCTTTGGGGGGGGGTCTCAATGAGGAACAAATAATGCTGGAAAGATTGCTCAGCTGTTAAGAGCATTTGCTGCTGCTTCAGGGGACCCGAGTTCCTAGCACTCACATCAGGCAGCCTCAACTATATCTCCATCCAAGCAGTCCAGGGCCGCCTTCTGGCCTCTGCGAGCACTTGCACAGATGGTACACAGACACACATAAAATATATTTTAAAAAGAAACAAGGGGGCTGGAGAGATGGCTCAGTAGTTAAGCACACTGACTGCTCTTCCAGAGTACCCAGGTTCAATTCCCAGCACCCACATGGCAGCTCATGACTGTCTGTGACTCCAGTTCCAGGGACCCAACACCCATGACAAAACAACAGTGCACATATATACATACATACAAACATACATACATACATGATAGATGTAAGTAAATGAGAAGCAAGTACTACTGTGGCTCTTGCCCTGACTGGCCTTGTACATAATCCTGCTCTAGCCACATCTGGCTGTCTGAGGGATGAGCCATCAACCCATCCTGAGATCTTCTCCAGCTCCTGTCACCTTTAGCGCCAGACCCTCAGCATTGTCCAGGGACTCAGGAAGCCGGACAGCTCCTGCTCTTCCCAGTAGACATCTACTTCCTGAACTACCTGAGACTCTTCTGTCTCAAGAGCTTTAAGTAAACAAGACTCAAGTAGTGAAGGGTAAGTTAAAATCAGAAGTGAAAACAATGGAGATTTTGCTTCTGTTGGTTAACTTCTCTGGGCCCTTTGCCAGTCACATACATAGTATATCTCTTTGTTGATTTTGGGGGGTGGCTAAGAGAGGGGGCTACTCTGGAGGACCTGTGTTGATCCTCGAGGGACAAGATACAGACTCCCATATTGTTGAGACGCTCAGTGTCCAGGCAGAGAGGGACAGACTGGCTCATGTAGGAGGCCAAGGGATAGCACCAGTGGGACAAAGGCAGGGAAGGTGACAGGCACAGGGAGTCTGCAGTGGAGGAGGGAGGGGCAGTAGGTGGGAAGGAAGGGGACACAGAGCCCAGCTCACCCCCTACTCCTGCTGTGTGGGGCCATGACACCAGCAAGTCCCCAGTAAGGTACGTCTGAGAGTGCACTTTTCTTAGGGTACCCTGTCCTTAGTACTTGACCAGGGAGTGACCTAGCTCCTTGGGGAATATGTGTGCCGCTCCCAGACCAAGACAGACCCCACTGTAGGGATGACAGGCCCCGGGGATCCAGAAGAAAGGCCTGACTCTGCCATGCCTTCTGGAGCAAGATCTGCACTGGCTTGCCTCCTCAAGGGAGCTGCCAGCAGGCGTGGGCCGTGCAGACACATTCTCAAAGCAGTCATGGAAGTAGCAGATAGTCATTTTCATTGGCACAGTACCAGAAGTCCTGGGTAGAGGAGCCCCAGAGCGGCCTTTCCAACCTCAGGAGGCCCCATTGCAGACCACCCTGGGCATTCTGGGTCTGGGCCTGCCACTCCCCCGTCCTGTGAGTCCTAGGGAATCTACCCTATCACCCCGAGCAGCCGTACCACACATCCTTTTGTCCTGGTGGCAGTAAGTGCACCACACATTTTGCAGGGTTGCATTACAAATGGAATGTCGCTAATGAACTGAAGCACGGGGACTCTGCTGAAGAAGCGAAGTCATGTCATCCTTGACTAGAGGCCAGAGAAAGGCAGCGCCTGGTCCCTCCTTTCTGCGTCCAGGACAAAGGAAGAGGTGAGGCCTCTGGCTCAGGCAGGTGGGCCCTGTCAGGCCAGACTTCACAACTCCAGGTCTGGATGGGATGAACAGCTATTATGTCTGAACATCTGGTCCATCCGAGGCCCCTCCGTATGCACAGGGCTGGTGACTGGTCAGAGGCGTTTTTGAGAACTAGACTTTGCATTCAATGGAATGGACTTTGTTTTGGAAGAACCTTGGCATGGTGAACACACTGCTTGTCAGCACCAGCATGAAGAAGTGACCAAGGACACAGGCTAAAGAGAACAGTGAGCCAGGACCAGAGTTCACGGGAGCTGGTCCACGTTTGCTGGTATAGGCATGGTAGAATATGCAAAATGGAGCCCAGCGTGAATTAGACACAAAGCCACCAAACAGCCTGACACCGTCAGACCAACCTGGTGAGTCATCTAAGTGTGGCTAGGCCTCGGGGCCACCCAGAGCCAGGTTGGCCTTCATTCCACCCGCATTCCAACCCCAATGACCCACAGGCTGGCCTGCTCTGCAGTGGAGCTGCTGTAGGAGCGTTGGACCACAGTCCCAGGTGATCTCTTTCCTAGGAGTGATTTAGGCACCACACAAATTTCCAAAAGGACCTAGTGACTAGGTGGTACTAACCCAGCAGCCCTGCCTGCCATGTTCAGGGTGGCCTTGTACTCACATCCCAAGGTGGCTGCTTAAATGTCAATCTTACCACCTAGCCAAGCTAAGAACCAAAGCTTTGTGGCTATCAGGGAACTGACCATAAGCCATCAGCACTTAGAGCCCTGGCTGGCCTGGAACTGGCTCTATAGACCAGGCTGGCCTCAAACTCAGATCCACCTGCCACCTCTGCCTCCCTAGTGCTGTGGCTAAGCGTGTGTACCACCACACCCAGCTACTGTTGAGCTTTTAAGAGGGGACAGTATCTGACAAGGTGTGGAAGTCATGACATCTGAACCCCAGCCAAAGCCCTTGCTCTGTGTCCTCAGCAAAGCAGAGGACGGTGGGAAAGTGAGGCTAGAAGTTGCCTGACTCAGACGTGGGTCCCAGCCTACTGGTAAAAAGCCTTGCTTCTTAGGCTGTCACCCACTCATAGGGTGGGCTTCCCTTTTTGCTAGTGGAAGAAAGATTTAACCTGAACCCTTATGAGTACTGTGTGTAGCTGCCTCAGGCAGCTGAGAGGCTTGTTAAGTAGCAGGCTGGGTCAGAATAAGTGCAGTGTAAGGAGTCCTGCGGGCAATTGCAGCCTTCTAAGTTACTATTGGGAGTAGCAGGACCCACCCCTGAGCAGTCCTGAAAGCCCTAAAAGTTGAGAAGCAGGGGAAGTAAGCCCATGACTAGACTTCACTGAGCCCCACTTGACCTAGAGCCTCAGTTTCCCCATCAGGGGAGGATGGCAGTGGATTCCTTCCTGCCGCTGTTTTAAAGCACTCCCACCAACTGTGACACATTAAATTCTTAAAAATAGGAGAAGTAAAAAAGAAATATTCCCAATTAACTGGGGCAGGGCTGGGGCTGTAGTTCAGTCAGCAGAGCACGAACTAGTCCAAAGCCCTTTGTTGACTCCTAAACACTGCACTTCAAAAGCAGGGTGTGCTTGCCCACATCCATAATCCCAGCCACTGGTCAGTGGAGGCAGGAGGATCAAAAGTTCACTTGTCCTCAGCCACATAGAGAGGGCTGGGGATGTAGCCCAGTGGTAGAGCACTTATCTAGCATGTGCAAAGCCCTGAGTTTGACCCTCAGCAGGGCAAAAATATTGCCTTATATAAGCAATACATGTTCACTGGAGGAAATTTGGAAAAGAAGTATAAAGAAGGAAGTCACCTGTTACCCCACCACCCACAGCCGACGACTGTTCTGGGGGTTTTTCCATACATAATCTGTGTGGGATCTCAGTACGAGCTGTTTTATAACCCGTGCTTGCTTCTCTGCTTCCTCAGCCTGTCTATACAGCACTGAGGGTGAAATTTGCCTGCACAAAGTAGGAGGGGTGGGACTGGCTGAGCTTTCTAACAGGTAATCAGCCCTGACCAGTTCTTTCCTGCTCTAAGCAGTTTGTGTCTCCTGGTTATTTCTGTAGGATCATGGTCTTCCTTGGGTCAGTGTCTAGAAATTCTACCAGCACCAAGATGGAGACGGGGGTGGGGGGTGGGGGTTCTATCAGCATGGGGAGTTGGAGGTCAGGAATACTGCTTAAAGCTGTCTCTGTGGACAGAACCCTCATCCTATCAAAGGACCACCCCAAGCAGTGTTGGGGGCTCCAACTTGAAATCCTTCTCTGGCTGTTCCTGGCAAGAAATCAGGGCGTTTCCACGTGTGCAGGATGCTTAGTGGGACCAGGGTCCCCCAGGGAGCTGTGCCTCCACCCCTGCTGCCTAGGAGCACAGCATCTTTCTCCCTGTGTCCACCCCCAGGTTCTGTCCCAGCAGGGCAAAGCCAAGCTCAGTGATTCATTTGAATCTCTGATCCAGAGGAAGGCTATCTGGACTGGGCAAGGAGTCGTGTAAATTGGCGAGCGCAGGCGTCTGCAGCCGTCAGAGCGCATGTGTACAAGCCCTGTTTCAGTCCCAGCTCCAGTGCAGCTTACAGTGGGACATACATGCAACACAGCACAGGGAACACACGCACCCCAATTTTCCTGCCGGCTGGGAGAGTCGGGGGTGGGGAACCCCGGAGCCCAGGAGAATCCTGAGGTTCTGAGCCTACACAGAGGCCAGGATACAGCTCAGCCCTGGAAGTAGAAGCCCCAAAGGGACTTGGGGCAAGGTATCCAGGTTACCTTCTCCAGTCCCTCACAGGCTTTGCCCAGTTGGTGAGATAGAGAAAGCCAGCCAGTGCTGGTGCCTTAGTGGCTGGTCCAAGATGCTCATGAGAGTCGCTGCCTGGAAAAAAAGATCTTTCCAGGCTGAGCTCTGCCCACTGGGGCCTTCAGGAATGTGTGGTGAGGCTTGCATGGAGAGCGGGGGTTTCCGGCTGCAGCTCTCGGGATCCTTAGGGTTTGGGTGGGGAGAGGGATGCTCAGTGGGACAGGGTTTGTCTCATCCCAGCCAGTCAGGTTAACCGGCCCTGCCCCTGCTGGTGGTAAGGGACCTGAACCAGGAGAACCTTCTGGGTTCAAGGGGCAGTGTTCTACATGGGAACTTGATAGGCCTGAGGTAGTTATAAGAAGATAGACTTCATTACAAGGGTACTGAGTTCATGCCTCCTGTTTTTTGAGGTATAACAGCAGACTTGGAGAGTTGTGGCCATACATGCCCCCCTGTGCCTACTGTCCCTGTCTCACTGCCTGTCAGAGGGACTCACTTCCTTTGTTCATTGAGATGGTCGAAGGATTGCTGTTTGTCACCAGACTGAAGTCTACAGTGTAGCTGGTGCCAGCTCCCATCCCTTCCTGACAAAAGTGCCAGCTAGGAACTAATTAGGACATCCAAGGAGAGGAGTGCCGCCATCCCTGGACATCAAGGAGGCATGCACAGATCCTGGACCCTCTGCACTCTCAGGGGACCTGCCCTATCCTGCGCCCAGCCTACCCAACGAGGTAGATGCCCTTCTAATTCTGACACTTAAGTCTTCCACAGAGGTCAAGCCCTGCACTAGGGTCCTCCCCAGTCTACACACCACCGCCTAGATGAGATCATAGCTGGAGGCCGGCCACAGACGCAGCCAGGACACTCCTCTACAGCTCACAGCTCAAGGCTGCCCCCAAACCTACTGGTGCTTGGCCCAGAGTCTTAGTGGACCATGTTCCAATGCCCACGATCTTTAGTGGGCAAGTATGTGGTGACTGTGACCAGCAGGTGGCAGCGCAAGACTGTTATCTTGAAAAAGGCTCTGTGGGGTGGGGAACTATAGTTCCAGCCCCTGGGTTGATGTTCTCAGCTTTCAAATGTGGGCCAGATCCTTTCACGAGGCCCAACCAGGATAAGCCACCAGGAAGATGGCTCTTTAGACAGCTCAGTCTTTTGCCCAGGGTCCCTGATGTGAGCCTTGGAATTCCTTCCCCAGGTCACACTTATTCAGGTCACAGCAGAGTCACACTACCGTCTATCTCCTAGATGATGTGGCACAAAAGCTAGTGTGAGCAGAGGATTGTCTCCTCCCAACCACCAGGGCCCTGGAGAGCAGGCTGCAGATGAAGACTGGACTGGAAGGACCCTGCTGCAGTCTGGATGGGGCTAGAGGGCTGGGCCCAGGGACCAAGGAGGCAGCTCGGCCCAAGAGGATGGAAGCTGGAGGAGGTAGGGCAAGAAAGGACTATTTAGGAGCTGGAGGAGGTGTTGGAGAGGGGTGGGCCTGGGAGGGGAGAGGAAGCAAGGGGTGGAACTCTGGATCTTCAGGCTGACAGGAAGACAGCAGAAAGGAACTGGGAGAGTGTCAAGTTTCTGACTTGCTCCTCTGGCTGGAGCTGAGGAAATACTAGGCTCCACCCTGCAAGCGGAGTGTCCTTAGATGCTCAGGCTGGAACTGAGAGCCTTAAGAGCACCTCCCTCCCTCCCTCTCCACCCTGTATCTTCTGTGGCCAATATGCCATCTTCTAGTTGACAGAAATGGCCAGCCACAGACCCATGTCACTGTCCCCAGGAAAGGAGAGGCACAACTCATGAGACATAGGGCAGGCCAAACCCTAGTTTATTTCAGTGTCAGCAACAGCTTAGCCATCAAAAAAATAAACTCTACCCAGGGCAACATAAGTCTCTACAGCGAGGCTAAGGGCTCAGCCGCCAGGCGGCAAACATCAGGGATGCATGGCGGGCACTGCCCGGGTATTAGGTTAGGAAGCAGCAGGCTGGTGGTGGTGAGGGCCAGGCTTCACTTCTGGGCAGGCATAAGGTCGTCGATAGCCTGACCCTGCTCAAGCCGCTGTTCCATCTCGATGAGTAACTTCACTCCATCTACCACCATCTGCACCAGCTCCACCTCCGAGAAGCCCAGGCGATCGGAGTTGGAGACGTCGAAAACGCCACCCACAGCAGCCGTGTCCACACCGCCTGGGGACGGAAACCAGGCCGATCAGCGGGACTGAGGACACCTGTGCCGCTGCCCCTCACCTGTGCCGCCTGCCCCTCACCTGTGCCGCTGCCCCTCACCTGTGCCTCGCTTCTGAAGTCGCAGCCGCTTGAGCACCTCCGGGAACTTCTCATGCTTGCCCAGGTGGGGCAGCTTGATGTGCACACCTGCCCGCAGTCCAGTGCCCAGGTTGGATGGGCACGTGAGGATGTAGCCCAGGTGAGGGTTCCACATGAACTCATAGTTCTTAGACTTGAAGAGAGTTTCAATCTGGAGGCAGAGAAAGAAGGGAGAGTTCAGAGGGGAAGCCTGGCTGGAAGCGACCCCGGGAGTTGTGGACTCTAGGATCTGCCCCGACCCCTCCCAGACCCCGAGCCCCTAGAGTGAGCAGGCCCTGGGTGTGAGCACCAGGCCTGACCTGGGTGAGGCCAGTGCAGAATCGGGTGAACACTTCCTTCATGTTGCCCCCCTTCTGCATGGAGATGACCCGCAGGTGGTCCTCCTCGTTGATCCACACCAGGAAAGTCTTATTGTCATTGTGCCTGGGGGAGGGGTATAGTCAAGCCAAAGCCCCTCCCAGAATACGTTCTTAGGTCACATCCAAAGACACCATAGGTGGGTGACCTCAAACTAAAAGCTTCCCAAGTCACAGAGGTGCAGGAGTGTGGGCTGTCACCAAGACTCCCATCCCAGAAACACTGGAGGAAGGCAGGGCGACCAAGGCACCTCACACACACACACCCCAATCACCAATCACGTGGTGTGTGGCAGGCAAAGGGCTGAAGCAGGCGGAGCAGCCCACCCGAGTTAGCACGCCTCCGCCCTCACAGTCCGCAGGGGTAGGAGCCCTGCCCGGACGGGTGCGGAGGCTTTTGCGTCACTGGCACCTGGCAGAATCCCGGCGGGGTATGGGGGTGAGGAGGAGAGAAAACAAGCGCCGGGCTCCCGAGAGACGGGTCACCGCCATGGAATCCCTGGAGACTGCGGCCTCCCGCAGCGCAGGGATCTCACACACCTGCGGGACCAAGGTCACCTGCGCAGAGCGCTGGGACAGGGTGACACTGCGTGGTACCAGGAGCTCAGGCCGGGCCCCACCCTCCGGGGACCGAGAGGAGGGAGGGCTCGTACCATATGCCGCGAGCATCCGGCCAGTCGCGGGCCATGCCGGAGGCCAGCAGCAGAGGCGACACGGGCTTGTCGAAGAGGAAGTGGTCGTCGATGAGCTGCTGTTGCTCCGCTTCGGTCATGCTCTTGAGCGCGTAATACCTGCCTGACAGGTCTCCATCCAGGCTGGACAGGGCTGCGGAGTGCAGAGTTCAAGGCCCGGGTGGGCGAGCAAGCCCGCCGCCCCGCCCCAGGCAGTGTGTCCCCGCGCGCGCGCGAGGCTGGACTTTTGACCCCCCTCAGCTCCTGGGGAAACGCGCGCGCAGATAAGAGCGCAGCTGATCTGCCCGCTGAGACCGGACCCCTACCTTCTACTGCCAGCTTCTCGATGGCGCGGCGCTCCCCGCGGCTGCAGTGCGGGGGGAGACAGAAGCCGCGAATGCTGCGGCCGGTGCGCACCCGGGAGCTCAGCACGTAGTTGGGGTCCAGATCATCGCCGCCCTGAGGACGCAAAATGATGGCGGGAGTGAGCGCCGAGACCCCTCTCCCCATCACGTCCTGACCGGGCCGCCCCGCACCTGCAGGTTGTCTGGGTTGAGGTCCGTCTTGTGCTCATCGCTGGGCTGGTAGCCGCCGTGCCGGTCCTCAATGATGGGGTCGAAGAGTTCCTTGAACACCTCGTAGGTCTCCTCGTCGCCCGCCACCGCACCCACCGTCATGATGAACGGGTGGCCTGGGGGAGGGGCGCGGCGACAGTGACGTCACTGCCAGGCTGGAGCGAGCAGCTGAGGCCCCTGCGGCTGAGCGCGGGAAGGGGATGAGGGGACCCCAGCCCACCGAAGGTTGAGGGAAGGGCAATGGGACCCTTGCCCTGGGGCTTTCCTGGGGAGACGGAAGCCTCACGCCTACAGGGGTGTGCATACCCGGATTGTCCACGCCAGTCTGAATGGCGTCGTCCAGCGTGAAGCCGCTTGGTGTGCACTTGGCACGGAGCTCGGCATACAGCTCGGGGGTCAGCACCTTGGCCATATGGTTGTTATGGCTGCTCAGATCAGGGAACTCATCCTCGGCCGGGAAGCGCAGCTTCTGCGTATTATGGCTGTTGGAGAAGGGCATGGCGGCGGCGGCTGCGGGCGGCAGGGAAGCGCAGGGTCAGAGGGGCTCTGCGCACCGGCCTCCAAGGACCTGCAGACCGCTCGGGACCCCTGTGGCTTCCCCCGGACGCAGCCAAGGTCGGCTGGGTCTGTATCGTCTGCGCCCGGCTCCTGCGCATCCCTAGTCCCCGGCGGGTGCGGTACGCGCTCCTGGCAGCGCGGCCGCGTGTGACGCCCCGATCCCGCACCCCTCCGCGTGGAGCCCCGCGCGGCTACCCTTGACCCTTGGACCCGCTCACCGGGATGCAGGACAGAGCGGGGGTGCACAGTGCCTGAGCAGCTCCTGGCGCAGCACAGACGAACGTCGGCCCCTGGCTGCTCCGGAGCTCTTAAGGGGCGCGTCGCCAGCCTCCCATTGGCGGCTATTTATAGCCCATTCATTCCATTGGCCCGTGCTTTGGGGTGGTGCCGCTGCTTTGTCCATGGCAGCCGCCCTCGACACCCCCTAGCCGCCCACCCCTGCGGTCCCAGTGTCTCGACCCCGCACAGTTTAGCTATCCCTGTGGCGCTCGCGCAGGATCCCGAAGGCAGAACCCCAGGGCCTTTCGTATCCTAGACCTGCCTCACACACACTGCCTCGGGGCGGGAAACTGAGTCTGGAAAGCTAGCTGGTACTGAAGCTCCTGCCTTCCCTTCCTCCTGCTTTGTCTGGCAGACCGAGGTGGCGAGGGGCCCTATCAAGAGCTTCCAGGTCTTTAACATTAGGTACGGCGTCCATCCACTGCATCCAGGCGGTACGAAATGGCTCAGAGCCATTGACCTTCCTCAAGGTGCCCGCGGGCATCTCTTGGGTGTTCTTGGTGCAGCACCAGAGACGCAGTCTGGCAGAGATCCAGCCTCAAAGCATCCAGGGTGTTCTGACCTTGGGCAGGCTCTGAGGAGCCGAGCCAACAACACACTTGGCCCCAGACCCTGAAAGATTCAAGACATTGAGCTATGAGAGGCTGGTTTGAGTATTCAAACCTCCATCCCCTGGCCCTTTCCTCGGGAGACCGGTTCCTACCACCTCACCCAGTCGGCAGACAAACTGGGAATGGAGAAAGCACCAGTTAAAAATAAGCTTACTAATCAGAACCAACACATTGAAACAGTCTCTCCCCCAGCCCCACACACCCAGGTATGGGAAAATGCAGAAGACTGACCCCAGACAGTGCCGGCTGTGAATTGGAATGTGTGAAGACAGGCGTTCGCACCCTGCCTGCAGCTGCCAGCCTCTTCATCTTTTCTGGAAAGTAATTTGGCAGTATTTATTAAAATAAAAACGTTCTAACACCATGACCTAGCAATCCCAGGAATTCTAGGAATCCAGCTTATAGGAAGGGCGGTGTCCCTTCTCTGCAAATAGATCAGGAAAGGTGTAGTGGGAAAGACAAGTTCGGATAAGACCTGATGCTCATCTCTGAGGAGGGAGACACCAGCTATCGGCAGAAAAGGGTGCAGAATGGTGGATGGTGCGGTTGGTAAAAATATAGACGTGATCTCTCATGCATAATGTCCTCTCACAGCCCCTCACTGCCGCACTAATAAAGCAAGAGCTAGAGGACCTCTCATCCCTGTGCGTTTGACAGAATTGCTCCAGTCATTTCACAGTGAGCTCATGCCAGGTGCCGGATGCAAGGGACCCGGAAGGAGGTGCACAGGGGAGGATCTCTGCCTTTCTGTTGGAGACAGCCTGCCCTGAGCAAATGACTGCGGGAGGGATGACAGGAATTCCAGGCTTGAGAGATGATGTGCAGGAGCCTCAGCAGAAGGCTGTGGAGCAAAGAACTCGGGGCGGAAAGCCTGCCTGCCCGCCCGCCCCAGCCTCGGTGAGCATGAAAAGCCACTGCAATGACTCCACCTGGTTCCTCATTCACCTGGGCCAGCTTCGACTGCTTTTGTCTTGAGACAGGAGCCTGTAAACCAGGCTCCTCCTGCCTCAACCTCCCAAGTTCTGACATTTTAGGGTTGAGCCACCATACCCAGGTCAAGTCACTATTTTGTAAGCCAATTAAAACAATCCCTTATAAGAAGGTATGTGCTGGGCATGGTGGTGCCCACCTCCTTTAATCTCAGCACTCAGGAAGTATAGGCAGGTGGATCATCTGTGAGTTAAGGCCAGCCAAGTCTACATAGTGAGTTTTGGGACAGCCAGGATTACATGGAGAGACCCTGACCCTGACCCTGAAACCCCTTCAAAAAAAGTATGAGGAGACAAGCATGGGTATGGTGGTGACAAACACCTATTATTCCGGCACATGGGAGATGGAGGCAGGAAGATCAGAAGTTCACAGCCACCTTGGGCTACACAAGCTCCTGGCTCAAAAAAAAATAAAAAAATAAATCCACTGGCTAGACAGCAGGTGTACCATAAGCTTGTAAAGCTTGTAATCCCTGTATTCTATGCCCCCTTCAGGCCCTCTCAGAAATATCTGCAGCTGCCAACCCAGTACCTACCCCTCTCAGGGAAACTGGTTTGCTCAAGCCCCAAGTGCTCAAGTTTCTGTTTGTAGAAACAGAGAGGAAGCAAGCTTGATGTCCACACGGGGGGCAGGGGCGCCCGCCCCGCAGGGCTTCCTCTTTGTCTCCAGCATTTACAGTTTCTCAGCCTCCCATCTCCCTGCAAGGCCAGGACTCTGTAAAAGTGAGGTACAGAAAGCAAGGCTGCAGCCTGTCCACCCTAGCAGTAAGCCACACCCAGCACCCAGCACCCAGCACTCAGCACTCAGACAGGTTCCGTGACCTTTAGCCTCTGTCCCATTCAAGGACAGAAACAAAGGAAGATTGGCTGTAGAGAGAAAGAAGTGCTGGATCAGAGGCTCAGCTCTCCCCCGGTGGCCCTGGGGTGCCTACCTTTGGGGGCTCTGCAGATTCGCAGAGCAGCAGGCTAGAGAGATGAAAAGCCTTCACAGCCTCAGAGCACAATATCAAAGTGAGACCCCTACTTGGGGGTAGTTGCTGGGAAGTCCTGGAGGCCCTCAGAGCAAGGGAGCAAGGTGAGGCCTGCTCATCTAGCCTAGACCTGACTGTGGACCCTCTGCTATCCTTGGAAATCACAGTAGCTGGTTTGGCAGCTTCTGGGCAAGAAGCTGGGTGACATCACTCAGGAGATTTATGGTTCCATCTCCTTAGAAATCACACCAAGTCATACATTAACCACAGGGCCTGGAAGGGGCCTCAAAGGAACCCCGGTCTTTTATTCACAGAGCATGGTCCAGCCCAGCAGGCACAGGCAGGGCCAGGCTCTCGGTTCCACACAGAGGCCATCCTCAGTCCTGTGCCCAGGGTGCATCACTTCCTCTCTGCTCCCTTGCTCATGGAATGCAAGGGGGGAGTTGCTAAGGGTCAGGAGAGAGGCAGGGGCTGCAGGGCACAGCGAGTCAGGAGGTTACGCCAGTCAAGGGAACTCATGTTTGCGGTTTTCAAGACAGGGTTTCTCTGTGTAACATCTCTGGCTGTCCTAGAACTCACTTTGTAGATCAAGCTGGCCTTGAACTTACAGAGATCTGCCTCTGCATCCTGAGTGCTGTGATTAGTGCCACCACTGCCCCGCTCAGAGGGAACACTTGGCAACCCAGACCCTGCCAGAGGTCCCTGCCAGAGCAGCCTCCCCCAAAGACATCTTCAGCTGCTTTTTTGTTTTGTTTTGAGAGTGGGTTTATCAATGTAACAGTACTGAATGTCCTAGAATTCGCTTTGTAAACCAGGTTGGCCTTGAACTCACAGAGATCCGCCTGCCTCTGCCTCCCAAGTGCTGGGATTAAAGGCGTGCACCCAGCCAACTTCAGCTTCTTTACCTCCAGGCTTCCTCTTTTCTTGGTCCTCCCTTCAAGTGTGCTATCAGTTCTCTGAAGGTAGGCTTTAAACTCCAATCCCTTGGGTCATGGTGCCACACACCTTTAATCCCAGTATTTGGTAGGCAGAGGAAGGCAGATCTCTCTCCCAGCCTGAGGCCAGCAGGGACTACATAGTGAGTTCCAGGCCAGCCAAGGCTTCATAGGGAACTGTCTCAAAGACAAAATTCAATCCTGCTTGAACCATGTTGTGTGTATGATAGGCAAATTAACCTGTAAAGTGGTCATAAGATTGTGGGGAAGGCCGAGTGGTGGCTTTAATCCCAGCACTTAGGAGGTAGAGGCAGGCGGATCTCTGTGAGTTCAAGGCCAGCCTGGGCTACAGAGTGAGTTCCAGGAAAGGCACCAAAGCTACACAGCTTTGTTTGTCTCGAAAAACAAACAAACAAAAAAAGATAGTAGGGAAAGGTTCAATGACATGACAGTTAGCTGGATGCATGTGGCATCAGTTTTGTTAGGAGAACCCAGTGTATAAACTGCCCTGGGAAGCCCCTCCACACACACCACCACCAGCTAGAGGCTCAGGGAGGCTGGTTTTTGCTTGAAGATTCCAGGGAAGCCAGCACTGGACAGCGGGGACCACGGGAAAAGCCCCGTTGAGCTCATAGGTTAGGTGGAAACATAGGCCTGGTCTCCATGCCGCTGAGAGGTTGGGGAAGAGGAACCTCCCAGGAGAAGTGGAAAGTCTAACTCCCCAGAGGAGCAATTAAGGGTGTGGACTGGGCTGTGCACCATCAAGGGAATGAAGAACAGGGGTTGTGGAGCCAAGGACAGGGCTGGGCGTCTCTGCTAAAAGCTGTGACTCCACACCATGAGAGACCAAGAAAGCCTCATTGCCTATCCTTACAGGCTACCTGATCAAGGCCAGCCAGGGCAGAGACCTGAAGAGGTCTAATGTCAGGCACCTGGGTTTCTAGGGCAAGGACCTCACAAAGGCTGGCCTAGCCTGGCCCCAGAGGATTCCCATAAGCCAGCAAGACTCTAGACAAGGCATGTTTGTGGGTCGTGACCAACCCTATTTTACCAGGCTACAGTAGCCTGGTTGCTGGAGAGAGCAGACTAGATTTGGTCACTGCTACTGGTTCTGAATAGCTGAAGTCTCATGCCCTCCAGTTCCGCTAGCTGAGGACTGCAGGAAGGCTCTTCGCTCTCCCTACCCCATCCCTCCTCCCCTCTCCACCCCGGGGAAGAACCTTCCTTCACGAGGAGTCCATGGGGGCTCTGATTCAACTCTGCTGAGACAAAACACCCCTACAGCTTCCCCTTTCTGCCTGGTCTCCAGAAGCTCCTCCCCCAGGTCACGAGTGAGCCCAGTTCATCCGGCTCTCAAGATGCCAGAGATGGCCGGGCCTGGCCTAGGGCCACTTTTGCAGAATACTCCAGACTACCCCTACTCCTTATCCTTGGCCTGGCCAAAGCCTTTGGGCACCCCGCCTCTGCCCTCCGGTTCCACTTTCTAGGATTCATCCTGGAGTCCAGGCAGGGTGTTTCGGAGCTGTTTGCAATGACAAAATGTTCTGGTGAGCACTAGTAGGGAGGTCCTGGGGTTGTACAGTTGTCAAAGTGCGCTTTAGGGTCAGGCGTACCCGGCGGGCAGAAGCCCCACGCGCTGGGCAGCCCTAGAAGGCCGCACGCAGACAAACCACTGGCGAGGAGGGGACTTTTATTTTGCACAGTGCTCGGATTTCTTAGCAACGCGCAAGTATGCACAGAAGGCCTCAGACGGGGAGACGCCAGCCAGGAAACGTCCTCTGGGAGCGCGTAAAGGACAGCGTAGAGGCTCCCGGCAACCCTTGCGGTGGTGTAACGTCATCAAAGCGCACCGGAAGTGTGGCGGCAGCAGCGGAGCCACGTGTGGAGCAGAGAGCCGGCGTACGCTGGGTGAGTTTCTGAGCGGGATGCGCGGCTAGGGCGGGAGAGGCGCTCCGGGCTTGCCTGCAGGTCCCGTGCTGTTCCTCGGGTAGCCAGCCTCCCTGCCGTCGGGAGCCCGCCCGAGGTACTCGGGCCAAGGGGTTCCGCGGAATCCTAGCTTGGAGGTGACTTCGCTCTCCCGCTGCTGCACGCCTCTCAGAGGCCGCCGCCTTCACAGCTGGGGAATGAAGAAAAGACTTTGCACTGGTCCTTCTTGTGTGGGAATCCTTGGGCTTCTACCATTGCACACTCTCTTGTGTCCTCCCAGATCTAGAAGGGCTCCATATGTCAAGCTAGGGTGCAGCTCTGTTGGGTTGCCCGATCAAGTCAGTTACCCATACTGCTCAGAACTCGGGCCTCACAGACCTCTACCCAAACCACAGACCCTCATCCTGCTTTCTGGTCCTCTGACTTCACACCCATACACCACTTCCCCAGGTCCCTGACACTTGGCAGATGTTAACACCATGAGCTTTGTGGCATACGAGGAGCTGATCAAAGAAGGCGACACAGCCATCCTGTCATTAGGCCATGGCTCGATGATGGCAGTGCGTGTGCAGCGTGGGGCACAGACCCAGACCCGGCATGGCGTCCTGCGGCACTCAGTTGACCTCATTGGCCGCCCATTTGGCTCCAAGGTGATCTGCAGCAGAGGCGGCTGGGTGTATGTACTTCACCCCACTCCTGAGCTCTGGACAGTGAACTTGCCCCACCGCACACAGATCCTCTACTCCACCGATATTGCCTTACTCACCATGATGCTGGAGCTGCGACCCGGTTCTGTGGTCTGTGAATCAGGTGAGCTCCTCTGGTGTCTTCAGAGCTGAGCATCTACATAAATCGGAAGTCAGATCCACAGTTAAGCAGTTTGCAGCCAACCCTTCTTGCGGATGTATGCTGAATTACTTGGTTTCTGTTCTAGCAGCTCCACTTGGTGGGGAGGGTGTGACTGCAGGGAGTGAAGACAGAGCAGAGAAACTTAGTGTCTACTGTCAAGTGACACCTGGTGGGGACCAACTGGGTTAGAGAAGGAAGGGGAGGAGACGGTGGTGCCTATGAAGGTCTTTGACTTGCTTGGTGCTGGCCAAGGTGCTGACGGCTCACCTCCAGGCCAGTTGTCCTTTCCTGGAGGAAGGCTGGTTACCCCAAGAGCTCACTGTAGTGAAAATTCTGCCCCACACTCCTTCGCAGCCAGGGAGTGGGTAGAAGTGCCCGAGGTCTAGCTGTCTCTCACAGTCACACCGCAGGTGCTGTGGCCACTGGTGCGGCAGTCTAGGCATGTATCTCTGACAAGAGTGGTTCTTGGACCAGTTGTGCCTCGATCCTTGGTGGTGTGTTTGTGGTGGGCTAGGAGACGGGTTCAGAGTCTCAAGAGTTCCCATTTTCCCTGTTGCTGGCTTTCTCAGACTTTATATTGCTCCCTCCCTTCAGAGGGAGACAGAGGACAGCAGAATTCAGAGCCAGCCCTGACAACTCTCCGCGCGCCCTGCAGTAGGCACTATCCTCTTTCAGGCCCTCACCCCTTTCCAGTCAACACACTCCTGTGCTCCCATGAGGTACCGAGTTCCCTCAAAAAGACAGGACAGGCAGTGAGCCGTGACCGTTCGGTGCTACTGATGGTGAGAAACTTATAATCAGGGATGCTCATTTGAGAGGACTTAGTGGGAATCCCCCAAACTCAGAAAGTCAGGGATCTGAGAAGGTGATCTTTGAGTTACAAATGATGAGGTACTACAGAAAACCAAAGACAAGTTGTGCAAATGCCCTGAGGTAGGAGTACGGTGCTGGTGCATGTTGGCAAGACCACTGTGGAGCAGGAAGTAAGGACAGAGGAGCAGTAAATGAGGTTGGGAGGCAAGAAGAGAACCCCCCAGAGGGCTGTCAGAAGTCTGGAGTCTCCCTTGAATGGGAAAGTAAGGCTTGCCTCTTTGCAAAGGGTAGATCTGATTGACAGTGGTCAAAAGAACAGAGGCAGGACCAGTGAGTGTCTGTCGATAACATAGAGAGAGAGGTACCTGGCGGATGAGGCCCAGGGGTGGCAGAAAGAATCACGGTGATTGGAGGTGGGGTGGCAAAGTGGATCTTGATGGTGGGTGACTGAGCAGTCTGGCCCCTGTGGTGGGTGTCACTTCCTGGGTCTTGGATAGGGTCCAGCTTTGATCTAGGTTTTTGAGGGGTAGTTGTAGAACACGCTACAGTGGGGTCAAGAGGACACATTGCTAGATGTGGTCACCAAGCAGGGGTGCTTGGAGCTGTGGAAGGGGCAGTTATGGGGTGAGTGGAGACAGGTTAGCCCAGGTCCTGGAGTATATGAAGTCAGGTGAAGAAGGGTAGCCCTGCTTCTAAGGAAGAGTGCAGGCGTTTTGACAGACTGGTGACATCATGGGAAGGGTGGAGCAGGGTGGCTTTAGATCACGTGAGTTCAAGCAAGAGTAGGTAGAATTGCCCCTGTGTGGTGGGGGGTGGGTTTAGCAGGGTTGGTGTGGGGAGGATGAACTGACCTGAGTGAGTCAAGGAGCTTGCAGGATGAGGAGAAAATAAGATGGACAGCTGTCGGCGGGACCCATGGGTGGGTAAGATGGACAGCTGTCGGCGAGACCCATGGGTGGGTAAGATGGACAGCTGTCGGCGAGACCCATGGGTAAGATGGACAGCTGTCAGCGGGACCCATGGGTTGATCAGGGAGGCTAGGTGAGGATAGGACAGGCCAGCATTAGCCCTACCCAGACTCACCTGTGTCAGCCCCACGGGCTGCCCTGTCCTCACCTGTGCCTATACTACACAGCCCAACATTCCAAACCTAGGGCTGAGGCTGCCAAGAGCAGACATGTAGCTCATGATATGATATCTACCTCTGACCCTCGGGTCAGCTGTCCTCTTAGGCCTGTTTGAACTCCTTCCTCCCAGAGAGGGAGCTGTTTATGGGTGGGTCCTCAGATGACCCTTCAGTGCTCTCTTGTCCTGCCAGGCACGGGCAGTGGGTCTGTCTCCCATGCCATCATCCGCAGCATCGCCCCCACTGGCCACCTACACACGGTGGAGTTCCACCAGCAGCGGGCAGACAAGGCCCGGGAGGAGTTCCAGGAGCATCGGGTGAGCCAGTGGGTGACTGTGCACACCCAGGATGTGTGCCGTAGTGGCTTTGGTGTGATCCATGTGGCTGATGCTGTCTTCTTGGACATCCCATCACCCTGGGAAGCTGTGGGCCATGCCTGGGATGCCCTCAAGGTTGAAGGTGTGTAGTGGTGTCGGTAAGGGGGCTGGTGGGGGGCTGAGCTTCTGGGTCATCTAGAACCCAGGGAGACCCAGGTTCCTGTAGGCCACAGTAGCAATGGCCAGGCCAGGGCTTCTTCTGTCCCAAAGTGAGGACCGGTTTGGGCTGGCTAGAGACCAGGGTTAGGGAAAGATGGGTCCCATTCTTCAGCCAAGAGAGGAACTTACTGGGGGCCTGGGGCCTGGCAGCTCCATCCAAGTGTAGGCAGGATCTGCATGACAGCACTCCAGGCCTGGATCCAATATGGAGGTCACAGGCAGTCCCCTGCCCCCAGCCATTTCCTGCAGAGTCTCCACACCCGTGCTGCAGAGCCAGGCAGCTGGACCCTTTTAGGGAAGATGCTGTGGGGGCGGAGCGATGGGGAGGCCTGGAGAAGGTCGGCCCCGAGCCAGAGAGGCGGCTGGTGAGTCCCAGGGATTTTGCCTTTTCTGGAGAAGAAACAGGCTTGGCAGCCAGGGCTGCTCTCCTCCCAGCTCTGTACAGAGGGCGGGGAGCCTCTCAGACAGGCAGGAGCCCGGGCCCTCCTGCTGCCTCAGGCTCTGCCCATATCCCTGTGTCCCTTGTGATGCTGAGGTGGCCTAGAGCTGGGCGGAGAATCCTGGAGGTCCACACCTGAAGGTTCCCTGATGCAGGGTCCTTGGTTTGGTCCAGCCCCTTTGAGGTCCAAGCCAGGCCGGACTCAGCCTTGCAGAGTAGTCCAGAGGCACTTGTGCCTGTGTTTCGGTTTTGTCCCCTGTCCCCCTCTTCTGGACTCTTCCCGTGTCTTGATGCTTAGGTGCCTTTTTTGTATGCCTGGTGTTTTCTAGCACTGCCTGTGTCTGGTGGCTTCTGGCAGTGCAGTATGTGGTGTGCTCTGCTCTTTAGTGACAGTGGGCTCTCGGTACCGACATCAGGCCTCCTCCTCCTTCATACCTGCCAGGTGTCCCATGTCAAAGAGCACTGTGGGTACCAGGGACGTTTGTACACACTCCTTCCCTGCCCTGGCTTGCTCATGATCCCCTGCCAAGACACAGATGGAGCACTCTCAGTCTCTGGGCAGGCCGAGTGAAGCCTGTGGGCTGCCCCAGTGGGAGGCAGCAGGGAGGAGCTCAGGCTGTGCTCCCTTTAGGCTCCTCCTGTTCCCAAAAGCCAACGACAGCCTCTAATTTCCTGTGACAGCAGCAGCCCACACACCGCCCCATGCTACCCTATTGTTAGAGCTATTCTTGGGCCTGGCTCTGACAACCCTGACCCCCAGCCCTCCACTGCCTCCTACAAGGCACACCGGCAATGCCTGCTGGCAGCCAGGGAAACCCAGGCATCTTGGGCTTCATCCTGGCTGCTGACCTGGGCTCCTGCCCCATGGGTCAGCAGGTAGCGTACAGCTCTCCAACTTCCCATGGCCCCTGCATAGCTCCTTCCAGGGTGGGTTGTGGGTGCTACTGGCCCTGCCCTCTGACCCTGTGTCTTGCTCCTACAGGTGGACGCTTCTGCTCCTTCTCTCCATGCATTGAGCAGGTGCAGCGCACGTGCCAGGCGCTGGCAGCCCGTGGCTTCACAGAGCTCAGCACCCTGGAGGTGCTGCCACAGGTCTACAATGTACGCACCGTCAGTCTGCCCTTGCCTGACCTGGGGGCCAATGACCTAGAGGTCAGCGTGGGCTCCGATGCCAGCCCCTTCCGTAGTGGCACACCCATGAAGGAGACTGTAGGGCACACTGGCTACCTGACTTTTGCCACCAAGACTCCAGGCTAGTGGGCCTGGACAGGAGTATCACAGGCAAGCAAGGAGGCCAGAAGCTGCCTTATATGGTCAGCCGCTGCCTGTGGGCTGGTGTTTAGAAATAGATGGCAGGGTGGGGCAGGGGCCTCCTGGGTGGTTGAGGGGGGTGAGTAGGCTGGCCTTGTTCAGGAGGGAGGCATTCCTATGTTCTGAGAGGGAAGCCTCCACCTCATCACTGCCCATCTCCAGCTCTGTTCTGTCTGCTTTTTGTCAACATGAAGTTTCCCCTGCTGTAGGCTCTCCTGGGTGTGGAGACCAGATGGTACAAGCTGAGGGCAGAGGAAGCTCTGGGCATTGCCTAAAGCCTGAGCTGATCTACAGGGCCAATGGACTGTCTCATCCCTGGTCCAAGGCTCCAGCCACTGGTGGTCCACAGCCAAAAGCTGTGGTTCAGCTAACCCAGAAAGCCTGGTCCTGCCTTTCTCTCCTCCGAACTTCTCCAGGGCTGATGAAGGGACCAGGCTGGCCTAGAGATCCAAGGTGGTGAGCCTACAGCCTTGAGTGCTGTACAGGCTGTGTGTGAGCACTTGTACCCAGAATTCCTGTCATCTAGAATCAGGCATCATCCTGTGGAAGGGGTCCAGTAGGACAGGGCTATGCCTCCAGTGACCCGTCAAGCCCATGTTGGAGCAAGGGTCAAAGAGGGGCCACGGGCCTGCTGCACATGTCACCTTGGGCCTGGCGTCTATACCTGGTGTGTGGCTAGCTTCAAGGGAGTCTCAGTGCCCGGATCATATTGGCGTGGGGCTGCCTTGCAGCTGCTGCTGATGCATGGAACCAGCCATTGGGAGAATTGCCCGTGTCATATTGGCCCCTGAGGGTACCTAGTGGAGCAATAAATGTTTTGTCCTACTGTGCTGGCTGTCCTGGCTGGAGGGACTGGCTTTCAGTTGTCCAGGCCTACTGGCCCACACTTGGCGTCCTGACCTCTGTCCTTTCCTCTCTATCCTGAGTAGGTACTGTGGGGATTCCAAGCTCTAGAACAGAATCCCAGGGCTCTTCATAAAGGCACAAGTGTGTGGCCACCTCCACCCACTGCAGAAAGGGCCTCTTGTTCCTGGAGGTGGAGGGAGTAGTGGGTCTCTGTGGCTTAGGGTACCAGGCCTCCCTCTGGAGCTCTTGTCCCACTCTCCTTCCCACATGTCCTTGAGTAACTAACTCAACGTCCCTGGTGGTGCCTTCCCAGGCTGCCCATTCCCTGTGCAGAGTCAACTAGGGTCACCTGTGGATGGAAGGTCCCCAGCCTGGGAGGCCTGTGCGCCTTCAGAGCTGTTCAGGGTCCCTAGGACCACTAGCCTTGTTCCAAGGGGCTTTAAGTTAATGCCTAGCCTGGAGGACATGAGAGAGGTCCCTGGGCCATGTCACACATAAAGTGGGTCACTTCAGTGCCAGGAGTTCCTAAAAGGTTGTCAGCTGGATGACCTGCACACCTGTGGCAGGCACCCTGCTTACCTGGCCTGACCCCCGTGTTCTCTGTCCTTGGGGAAGGGCTCCCGGCCAACAGGTAAACGGCAAGAGGCAGAGTTACCTTGTGGCTCAGTTGTGGAACACAGACCATTAGCCAGTAAGGCCCAGGATATCATTTTTTCATATGGGGCTCATGAGGCTAGATGTCCTGGGGGAGTTACCAAGGCCTGGGTGAGGAGCTGTGGCCAAGGCTGGAAAAACCCAATCTACCTACTGTCCTGTGGGCTAGCCAAATTCTGGCTTTTGTATTATCTGGGCCTTAGAGGACTAGTCCAACCCCGGTTCACCTCTGAGCCCAGCTCAGACTCGAGCTCCACCTGGCACTGAACTTAGCCGTGAACTTTGTGTCTCTAAGGCTCTGCTCAAATCATCCTCATTTACTTATTTGGTTTTTTTTGTTGTTTTTTGTTTTGTTTTGTTTTGTTTTTTGAGCAGGGTTTCTCAGTGTCGCTCTAGCTGCCTGGAACTTGTTCTGTAGACCAGGCTGGCCTTAAAATCAGAAATCTGCCTGCCTCTGCCTCTGCCTCTGCCTCCTGGGTGCTGGGATTAAAGGAGTGCACCATGCTTAGGTGAATCATCCCTTCCTGATTGTTTCCCAGACCTACCCACTTCCAGCCAAGAGCATTCAGCTCAGCTGTCCCTCTGCCCCACACCCTCCCCTGATCTGCTGAGGGAAGCCCCCAAGACAAAGGTCCCTAGGTGCTACAGACTGAGTCTGACTCCCATGGCTGGTGAGTCCAGTTAACCCATCCTGCGCGATCACCTGACACAAGCTCAGGACTCCCGGCACGAGGTCCTAGAAACTCCCCAGCCAGCCTGACTCCTGTCTCTGGCCCTCAGTTCTCCCTTAGATCTCTTACTGGGTCACAACCTCCAGCGGTAGGAATGGTGCAGCAGCACATCTCCTTGGCAGGAGCTTGACTTCGGTGCCAACCCTGGGAGGCCCTGGATGCATTCCTGGGCCAGGACAGTCAGCTTCTCCTAAGGGGTACACCTCCTTCTTGGCCACTTGTAGGCTGTGCCCAGGCCTCAACATGTGCTGCCTTGTGTCTGAGGGGTTTCCAACAAGGGCCCTGGCATCTCGTGTTGGGTCTCCAGGTGAGGAGTGGTGGTTCAGGGTTTAAGAGACACCTCTGCCTCTTACATTGTCTCGATCTCCTGGAACCTGCCCTTGATGCACCCTCCTGTCTGGTCTTCATGCCTCAGCCTGGTCTGCATCCTGGAAGAGACAGGCTGCCAGAGGACTCCCAACACCAAGGAGAGGCGCCCCCTGCCCCCACTGCAAACGCTGCACAGGCAGGGGAAGCGAAGCCCCGCCCAGCTTGTACATCAGAGGCCGAAGGGGAGGGGTCGGCGAAGACCCCTGGACTTCAGGCCAGCCTAGGCTCTTCTTGCTTGGTCAACTGAATAGGAGACTCCTGAGGGAGGGGCCTCCATCAGGCCTGAGCTGCTGAGGCCACAGGAACATCTGGGAGATGTCAGTGCCCACATTGGTAAGGAGCTTTACTTACACAGCTGGCCTTGCTTGATCCAGGCACATAGTGTGAGATACATGAGCAGCAGAGAAAAGCCGGGGCTCAACCCTGCTATGTGGATCAGAGTTGGGAAGCCCTCCCAAGGATGGGGCCGCGGGTTGATAGAGCTGACCTGACAGCAGGGTTCAGGTGGGCAATCTGCTTAGGCATCAAGGGTGGGGGTGTGCTCCAGATATACCCCGTCAGGTTGGTGGTGAGTCACCTCCCTGTGGGGATGAGACAACTACTGCCTCGTGGCTTATGGAGAGTGTGTTGTGTCAGTGGTTGGGGCAGTCAGCTCGCCAGTTGCCACTGTGAATAAGAGTGGGCTGGCAAGATGGTTCAGCGGGTAAAGACAGGCTCTTGCTACCAAACTTGATAACCTTGCTTCAGTCTCTGGGACCCACATGGTGGATGGAGAGAACCAACTCTGGCTGACATCCACATGTGCACCATGGGACATACGAGCATCCTTGCCCCTCTCTGCAAAATAAATAAGCAATAAAAGTGTGTGTATGCTTGTAAGCATGTGTACATGTAAAAATGTGTGTGAAAGCCAGAGAACAGCCACAGGTATCTTTGGGAATGTCACCCACCTCCTTTAAGATAGGGTCTCATTGATCTGGAGCTCACCAGTTAGGTGAGATTAGCTGGCCAGGAATCCCATGTGTCCTCTCTAGCACTGGGATTATAAATATGTCATCACACCTATCAGATTCACATTGATTCTGAGCATTCAACTTGAGACAAATGCTTTAGCAGCTGAACTGTCTCCAGCTTAGCCCTCTTGTCTGTTTTAGAATTTGAGTTCCATCTCTGGTCCATCCGAGACGTGCCTTTGCTCCAGACAGCAGAATAGCCCTTGCAGGCACTCCAAATAGCCTTTGCACCTCTGGGGCCCTTGAGTCATCAGGACCATGGGAGAGAAAGTCAGGGCGTTGGTCCTGCTTTCTTGTGTGTTGAAGCTGACTAGCTCTGCCTGGGCTAGGCATGAGCAGACAACCTCTCTTGACCCCTACAGTTCTCCAGGTGCTGTATTCACTAGCTGCTGCTGTGAACGTGCTGGGTAACAAGTAACCCCAAAAGGGAGAGAACAACAGACAGACCTGCTCTTGAGAGGCTTCGGGTAGAGCAGAGTGATGTCAGCTTCTTGCTGCTGGCTGCCTCCTGCTGGGACTTGTGCCAACATCACGAGCTTAGGTACAGCAGGTCCCAGCCCAGCTGCATTGTGGCTGTCAAAGCCCTTGGTCTCATTGTGTCCAGAGAGACTTCCTAGTTACTGGTTGAAGCATATCTTATGCCTGGCCTGGAGCAGAGAGAGAGGTCCTGGGGAATAAGAAGGAACAGCAGGTCACTGGTCTGGGAAGATAAAGGAGCGAGCCCTTTCTGTCCCTTCCTAGTCCTGGGCTGTAGCTGCAGAAGCCACCATCCTGTGCCCAGGCAGCAGAGCCTGTGGGCTGTGCACAGGGGTTATCAGCAAGTAGGGCCATGTCCATGCAGAGCATCCTGGCCAGCCTGCTTTGAGTCTGTTGCCAGGACGAGGGCGTTTCAAAGTCAGGCTGCCTCCAAGGCGGGATCTTCAGCGGGAGGGAATAACTTGGCTCCCACCAGGCTGAGAATAGCTCAGAATTGGGTCACGCTCACCGAGCACTCCGGTCACAGCCTCCAGCCTTTGACAATAATCAGCTTTTTCCCCGACATCTGTCCCTTCAAAGAGGGGGAAGGCAGTCATGGGCATGTTTTTAGAACAATGTAAGAGGAAGCTTTTTTGATGAACAGCCTCCCTCATCTGCAACACACATACACACACACACACACACACACACACACACACACACACACACACACACAGGCTGGCCCTCCTTCAAGCCCTCCTACTCATCCTGTTCCTCTCTATTCCCAGGACCCCTCGGACTTCTGCTCAAACTAAAGCAGCCTTGGTGCCCCTCACAAGTGAGGATAGGGGTTATCCAGGAGGCCAGAGCCTGGACCTGCCCCTGCCTCTGGGCAGCCTAGCCTTTTGTGTCCTTAGGGTTAGATGGTACATGCTATTTCCCTGTTCTGTAGATGAAGGAATAGTAGTAGTGAGCTACTTTCCCTTAAGGACTTTGGGGCCTTAAGTTTCCCAGGTCCTAGTGACCTTCACGGAGGCAGCTCCTCATCCCATTTTGCCCAACATGAAACTCAGAAATGCTTTACCCAGCCGCATTTCCACAAAACTCCAGAGGGTTTGCCCTGGCTGTACTGTGGCCCTGATCTTCCACAGCCTCATTGTCCTTGCCTACACATCCAGATCCCTCTGCCTCTCCCAGTGTGCCATGTCCCAGCAAACAGCAGGTGTCAGGCTAGGTGGGGAGTTTCAGGATTTTGCCCTGTGATGAGTCCTGAGCAACCCACCTGGAGCCTTATGTTCTGAGCCTCTCTGATCTGTAGTCCCAGGGACAGAGGTGACCTAAGACCTAGAGCAATGTCCTTCATCATTTGAACTGGTGTTCTGGGCGAAGAGGTCAGGATCTGTGTTGAGCTCAGAACCTCTCCTGGCTCTGACAATACCAAGGTATAGCCTGCCTAGGAGGACTTCCTGCCAGATCCTCCTCGATCTGGGTTTCCACCTGCTTAGCTGACCCACGCTGTGCTACAGAGTGGCTTCAGGCTTCCTCTCCAGGAATGGCAGGATGGGGGTGTAATGTGGCAGTGTCTGCACCTACAAACTGTAGACTAGCTGGACCCAGTCAGGTTGTTTCTGTTTTATGCACTTGTGTGTGGTTGTGTGAGCATGTAGGCAGGTCAAAGGATGGCCTGTGGGGAGACTGGTTCTCTCCTTCTACCAGCTGGATGTTAGGAACTGAACTCAGGTTCTCGGGCTTGGTGGCAAGTGTCTTTACCTCATTGACCTGAAAAGCACTAGTTTGCGAAATCTTGGTTCCCTCCTTGGCTTAGCTACTAGGAAACTCGTAGCCCATAGCTATTCATTTAGTGGAAATGTATAGAATTGTATCATTTATTACTTTTTGTTTTTCGAGACAGGGTTTCTCTGTGTAGCTTTGAAGCCTGTCCTGGAACTCATTCTGTAGCCCAGGCTGGCCTCGAACTCAGAGATCCACCTGCCTCTGCCTCCTGAGTGCTGGGATTAAAGGCATGCGCCACCACCGTCCAGCTCATTACTTTCTATCTGGTTTTTCCTGCGTCTTGCCCTCACCCCAAGGGTAGTCTTGAGAGGATAAGAGTGGGTAAAATCACAGGACTTTGGAACTCATGCCCATATTTCCACTTGGGCATGCTGCCAACAAATTGTACATTCAAGCCCATCCTTGTAAAAATGCTGACCCATGCAGATGTTCCTTCTGCACCAAAAGTGCTAGGTTCTTTAGTCTTCACAGACCACAGGGTGGGTCTCCTCATGCCATGCAACAGGACGAAGCATAGCATATCCACACTATGCATGATGAAGTGTCCACCAAGCTGAGGTCCTCATGTGTTTCCCACCCCAGACACCCTTTAACAGGCCCAGGAAACCCTCCACCAGCTCTACTGGCCACCCAGAGGCTCAAGTCCAAAAGCCTCTGCTGGAAGGGCCTGGAATCCCTCAAACTGGCCTTCTTGGTCTTTATTTCTGCAAACTCTAAACACTTTGAAAACACTTTTATTATCTTTTTTTTTTTTTTTTTTTTTTTGGTTTTTCGAGACAGGGTTTCTCTGTGTAGCTTTGCGCCTTTTCCTGGAACTCACTTGGTAGCCCAGGCTGGCCTCGAACTCACAGAGATCCGCCTGGCTCTGCCTCCCGAGTGCTGGGATTAAAGGCGTGCGCCACCACCGCCCGGCTCACTTTTATTATCTTATGGGGTCGTGTCCTACATGAGAGACCCATTACTCCTTCTGAGGCTATGTTGTCAGTCATAGCTCCTTGGTTATTCAGTCTGGGGAAGGGTGCGTTGGGGTTCCCAAATGCTCCTCAGGATTGCTATCTCTTGGCTCCATCCTGCAAAGACACTGGGGCTCCTGGAGAGAGCCTGTGTGTGCCACTGTGCAAAGACCTTATGGTCCCAAGGAGAGAAAGCCAAATGGTGTTTTGCTTGTTTTCTGAGACAGGGTTTTAGCTGGGTGTTTCGGCCCATGCCTTTAATCCCAGCACTCAGGAGGCAGAGGCAGGCGGATCTCTATTAGTTTGAGGCCATCCTGGTCTACTGAGTGAATTCCAGGACAGCCAGGGCTATACAGAAACCCTGCCTCCAAAAAAAAAAAAAAAAAAAAAAAAAAAAAAAAAAAAAAAAAAAGGAAAAGAAAAAGAATTCTCTGCAGGCTTGTTTACAGCCAGATCTCATGGAGACATTTTCTCAATTGAGAAACCCTGTCTCAGAAAACCAAAGAAAGAGTGGTGGAGAATCTGATGTTTCCCAGATTCCCAGGGCTCTGTCCACTGCATGGCATGTTCCTCCACACCAGGTTTCCAAGTGCTTTCTTGCATAAGGTAACTACCAGGAAACTTGAAATGGATTGATTCTCTTCTTCTTCTTCTTCTTCTTCTTCTTCTTCTTCTTCTTCTTCTTCTTCTTCTTCTTCTTCTTCCTCCTCCTCCTCCTCCTCCTCCTCCTCCTCCTCCTCCTCCTCCTCCTCCTCGTCCTTCTTCTTCTTCTTCTTTGAGACAGGTTTCTCTGTGTATCCCTGGCTATCTTAGAACTCACTCTGTAGCCCAGGCTGGCCTCAAACTCAGAGATCTGCCTGCCTCTACCTCCCCTGTGCTGGGATTAAAGGTGTTTGCTACCACCCACCCGACCTGAAATGGATTGAATTTTGAATATTTAAGGCATGACAACTTTTTCAGGGTGCTTATGGTGTTTGTGGGAGGCTATGGTGGCTGAGCATTACCTCAAAATAACCTGGGTGAAGAGCTGGATGGGGATAGGTGGGGTGTCTCTACCTCATGATGCTGCCGGGTGGGGTGAGCGCCTAATACTCTTCCCTCTGCTGTGGTACTTCTGTGTTACAATGCTCCCAGCAGTCCCTGCTGTAAGCCTCACTTTCATTAGGAATCCCTCCAGTTGGTGAACACTGACTGGTGTTTTGAGTTCTCCATCACTGGGACCACAGCACGGCCGGGGGTGGCCCTGTCCCCAGTACGGGTCACTGTATGCATTCTGTGCAGCTGTGGTTGTGAGTCAGGATGTTCCCCCAAACATCCAAGCATCCTAGCCCTGCAGGGTAGAGGAGAGCAGGAGCAGGAATAGAGGGCCTGGAGGCATCCTGCCCCACATCGGCCTCTTCGGTAGTGACAGAGGCCTCCCCTTCCAAAACCCCTGTAGCCCTGCCTCCAACAACAGGTCTGGTCTGTCCCTCCTGAAAACAAAACAAAACAAAAAAAATGCATGTGTGTGGGGGGGAGTCTACCTATGTAGACTACACTGGCCTGTAACCCGCAGTCTTCCCTGCTCTGCCTTCTGAGTACTGGGATTACAAGCATGAACTGTGTCCTGCCGGAAACCCACTTTCCTGCGGTCTGATTTGTGGATGTAGAACTCGCCCATCACCTGTCCTGCTCCAAGCATCTTGGACCAGCCTGCGTTCCTGTGGGAATAACTTGGCTCCTGGCAGTCTCTCCTAACCCACCTTAAGGTACCCATGCAGCCACTTCCTGTCAAATGCACTGTGTTTACCCAGAGTGAGGATGTCAACGGGGTCACAGGGAAGCAGGAACTCGAGATCTCTGAGGACTGTGGCTGCCACAGGAAGCACCACTGTGCAAGTTGCCAGCCCCTGGTGGTCAGCCGTGGCCTGGCTGCTTGCACTGGCATCCTCTGTCACACTGAGCAGTGGGCTTACAGAGCACTGGCTGGCCATTCTGAGCTGCTAGACATGCGTGGGGTAAACAAGCACCCTCCCCCAATCTGGCTTCTTCGGGAAGCTTGGGCCTGCTGAGGTCCTGGCCTTGCTGAGGAATGCAGGCTCCCATTGTGGGTGGTAGGGCCAGCTGTGGGGTGGAGACAGCGGGGGTGACAGAGCTTGTTGCTAAGCTACAGGGGCAATGGACATTCAGGGCACCAGGCAACCAGGAAGGGGACAGTTGGGGAGGGAGATGGGGCACTGGTGTCCCTTGTCCCCATCTCTCTCACTCTGCTGTGGCTCTTCCCCTCAGGAGACCCAGGCAAATGGCTATGGGCTCTTCAATGCTAAATGTGACCTTCCCTGTAAGGGCCACAGGCCAACCCCTCACCAGGGCTCTCTGGGGGTGGCCAGCCTGCCCTACCCACTACCCCTCCCTGCCTTTGTCCCTAGCCCCTCTGACCCTAAGTGTGCACACCTGGCATCACTCCCGCAGAGCCCAGCATGGAGGATTCAGGGAGTCCGGGATTTGAGTTGTAGGTGGAACCATGCCTCCACTCAGGCATGGGGACCCTTGTTGTGTGTGACTGCCATTTTGGGGAGTTTGGCCACATCCTGCAGCCTGCAAAATGATTGTCCCAGCTGGGCTTGTTGACTGCTCACTCACTGAAGGATGGAGAGAGTCATGAGACCCTTATCTGAGCATCCATCTGCTCTTATCTGAGTTGTTAGCAACATTGCCTTAATTGGCCTCAGGAGTAGCTACAGTATATAGGCCAGGGAAGACTAGGAAGGCTGGCTTGCCCCTGCTGAGGAAAGGCTTTCCAGGTGAAGCCTGTGTAACTCCTCACCTGTGCTTTAGAAGGAAGCCCAATGCCTCGTGGGTTCCCTAGAGTGAACACTGGCAGAATCATGCCTTGATTTGTCACTAGGACCAAAAGAGAAGGGCTGGATACTGTGTCTCTGTTTGGGAAGGAACTTTGGCAGCAGCCCCCTACCTGAGCCCAGTAGGCCCAGACCATGGCAGTCCCATGTTCCTGGTTCCTACCGAAGACAGAGGAGAGTTTGTCTTATTCCTCAGGCTTCACCTCCTCCTTCCATGAAAACTGCTAAGGCGTTCTGGAGTTTGGGTGCTGCCAACTACTGGTAGTGGGGGGAGGGGCTGTTACTGTGCTGTGCGTCACCCCATCCGGCCCCCATCTGGCTGTCATCCCCGCTCATGAAAATCTCTGAGCTTCTAGGTCTGGTCACCAGGTCTTTATCCTGGAAGCCCCCTCGCCACACCACACACATACACACCCTCAGAGCCATTAGGCACCCTCCCCTGGGATGTCAGCTCTCAAAACTCCCCACCTCCCCGCCAAGTCCCTGCCTCCTATGGAGGTGCCTGAGTCTCAGCTGACTTGCTTGTTCTAGGGAAATATGGCCACTTCCCCATCTGGAGCTGGGCACGTAGTAAGCACCCAGTGGATGGATGGTAGCACCTGGCAGACACTACCCATCGTGATATGTTCTGGGGACACCTCTTCCCTGCTGTATTAGAACAGCTATTGCCACCTGCTTGTCTCATCGTTGGCCTCCCTGAACTGGCCCCTAGCCCCGGAATCCTCGGTGCAGCCCCGGAGAGGGTTTTGCCTATGGTCACAGTGGAAGCAGTGATGCCAAGGAGGGCAGTTCCTGGGGTCCTGGCTCTGTACTGGGGTGGGGGCTTTGGGCAAAAAGCTTACTCTCAGCAGTAGTCTGCCAGGCCCATGTGGACTGGGGTACACTCAGGAGCTCCCCACTTGGGCTCCTGGAGCTCCTTGAGAGCTCCATAAGGAAAACCCCCAGGCCCGCCCCCTTCCTCCACCTAGACCTGCACACACTGCCCGTACACACTAGCGCCCCAGGCCGGGGAGCTCTGGTCTCCGCCCAAGAGCCCACCTCTGGCCAGGAGACAAGCTGCCTCAGTGGCTCATCTCCTAACCTCAGGCTATCCCCCCAACCACTTCTGGAGGTTTCCTGCTTGTACTGAGGACCTGGACAAACAACTGCACAAGTCCCTTGACCAGGCCTGTAGCCTCGCCTGGTCTCCGGGTGGAGCCTACCCCAGCAGGTGCTGTTACTTGATCAGGGCTGGGGGGAGTGGGTTGCGCCCCTCCCCCACTCGGCGAACTTTCCAGAGAGGAAGCCTGGGCCCCTCCAAGGCTGAGCTGGGGCCTTGCAGGGTCTCTCCTAGACCAGGGGCTGAGGACAAAGCGGCAGCTGCCATCGGGGTGGGGTGGGGGCTGCAGCCTTTGTGCTTGTGGGGCCTCTCCTGGTGACCTCACCATCCACCAGAGAAGGGCCCTTTCTTCCCAAAGGCAGCCCTTGGGAATCCGCCTGGAGACAAAGCCCTGCCAAGTCGGGGACCAGCGAGTGGCTGGCCTTCCTCATGGCATAAATTAAGGGGGGCCAGAGAAGGGCATTGCAGCTGGTGCCTGTGAAGGGCACACATCCCCCACTCCTACGAGCTACCCTGCCTCATTCATCTGTTCACCCTGTTCATAGATGGCTCTTGGGCATTGGCCCAGGCAGAAGGTGGACAATGATGAAGGCCGGGGGGTCTCTCAGATCTGGGAGAACTGGGACGTGTGGGTCACAACTGCCTTCCAGGCTTGGGCAGATGGGAAAGATCCTGTCACAAGACCATGAGCCACAGCAACTTGGGGCCACACAGGCCTCTGGGAGCTACAGGAAGTCAGGAAAATATTTGCTTTTCTGTGTTTCGTGTCCAGTGACACCCCTGTCCTTGACATGAGGCCAAGGGTTTCCTGTCTCCAGGATGCTCATAAAGCCTCCTCACAGCTTGCTGACTCTAGCCCTGTCTGCACTCTGCTGGAGACCCCACAGATGAGCAAGGGTGGATGGCACAGAGGGTCTGCCAGGTCTCAGAAGTTGTCTTACCATCTCGAGCAGAGCCCCTGCTAGTGGGGTCTGGCCACACTGAGTAAGAGGATGGAGCGGGTAATCAAGGGCCTGAGGGCCCCGGTCCAGTGAGAGTTGAGCAGGAAGCTCCCAGCCTGACGACATCCTGACTAGAGGAGCATCGCAGGCCGGTGCTGCATTCACCCAGCACCACCAAAAAACTGGGGGGATGGAAAATGGATAAAGATCTTTCCGAACCATTGTGCCTCGTGTCACACAAAGGCAGGCCATTTACAGGGTGCTGGGTCTCCCCACGTACCCACTCCTCACCCCGTTCATGGGTGAGAAAGTGAATCAGTCTTGCAGACCTGGCTAGACCAAAAAGAAGCCAAGGCTTCCAGGGCACTGGGCTCCCAAAGGTCAGGGGCACAGCGTCCCCAGGGGCCCCAAAGGCCCTTTGCCCCCCTCCCCCCAGCAGATTGAGGAGTGGGGGTGGGGTGTAAGTAGGCCAGCACTTTGTTCTGCTGCGTTGCTATGGTGCAGTCGCCTGCCTGTGCAAGCTTCCTTCTGGGCCTGTTCCCAGGACACCTCGAGCCAGTCCCAGCCACAGCCCTCCCCAGCCCCTGCCCAGCGCAGCCGGTCCTCAGTCAGGAGCTGTCCCTAGACTCCAAGACCCTCACTATAGCCAGTCTCCCCATCCCTGCCTTGACACATACATTTGCAAGCACACACACATACATATGCACACACAAGCATGCCCACATATACACAGCACACCTACATAGCACACACAATGCATGTTTGCACTCATGTTAACATTTGCACACTGGCATGAATTCACACACATGCACACGTGCATATGTGAACATTCCACAGCCACACACAGATTGCTCAGTGAAGCCGGGGGAGCACCACGTCTCAGGGGCTTAGGTCCCTTAGGTGACCTTGCAGATTGGCACTCCAGCCTCCAGAGATCGAAGCAATATGGGGCTGCTCAGGCCAGAGCAGGGGCTCAGGGGCCTCAGCCAGGGTTGATCTTCACCTCAGCCATCCATGTGCTGAGGCTCAGAGGCTACAGCTGGGAGGGAGGCCTACCCTTGGGCCTCAACATGGAGCAGAATCCCCAGAGGGGCAGGGCTCATTCCCTGGCCAAAGGACAGAGTAGGACTACCTGGCTTCAGCAGAGTGTCAAGTCGCGCAGGCCAAAGAAGGGCTGCTGTTCTCTTGCAGGGAAGTGCATTTGGTTTGGGTCATAGAAGAGGAGTACAAACCTCCTACAAGGGGGCAGCCAGAGGTGAGGGAACAGCCTGTGAAGTGTGTGTGTGTGTGGGGGGGGGCAGCACAGATTTGCCCTTTCAGACCCACACCCAGAGGACTTTGGGACCACATGGGAGCTATTGGAGAGTGGGCCAGGCAGGACCAGGGCTGGAGACCATCCCCCTGCAATCAGGAGTCTCAGGGTGAGTTAAAAGCTTCCCGATATGCAGGGCTCCATGCCAGCCTGTGGTTGTTCATGGTGGACAGTCATCAGAAGCCCAGCTGGAGCACCATCCTCCACTGGGCACAGGGCTGCTGCCCAGGTGGTATCACAGGACTTCTCCACCATCAGCTGGGACAGGTGCACGCAGCAGGGGAGGCCCAGGCCTGACAGTCATACCAGCAGGCTGGGCCCTGCCCATTTTTGGTGTCCCATGCTCAGATAAAAAAAAAAAAAAGAAAAAACTGGCCTTGAGTGCCTCCTGGTGGTCACATACGAAAGAACAAGGTAGGGTTGAGGAATTCTGAAGAAGCAGATATGCCTTTTGAGGATGCTCCAAGGTCAAGGGCTCTAAGCTCTATGCAGGTGAACTACTCAATAGACTGGATATGGGTTGGGGGCAGGATGTGGCCAGGACTGTCTGGAGTCCCCTCTGCACAGCCTGGCAAGGCGAGGCTGGCTCTGCAAGTCCCTAGCAATAGGGGCTGTAGAAGGCAGAGCTGGCATGGGGAGGGGCCCAGGCTCTAGTCCCGCCCTTTAGAGAGCCAGGCCTTTCCCAGTCACCAGAAGCGCTGCTTGGGGCACCCTCTCAGTGACCGGGTGAATGTCCACAAGAAAGTCACCTGACCAGTGGCCTGGGGACAGAATTCTGTAATGCTGCCTCAGGAAGCTGATGCAAGAGGACTACAAGGCCTGCCACAGCAAGCGTGGCTTCAAGGCTAGGCCTGGCAGCTTAACAAGACTCTGTCTCAAGAAAAAAAAAAAAGTTGCTGATATGGCTCAGTGGTAGAGCACTGGCCTAGCAGAGGCAAAACGCCATGGTTTCCATCTTCAGTATGAGGAAAGAATGTGAGGTGGAGATAGAGAGCCTAGGTAGGCGAGCATCTCATACGAGCTGAGTCCAGGGTGCTGCCCCTGGTAACACCTAGCTGGAGATGGGGGCCTGTGCCTCTGGCTCATCACTTTTCAAAGATTTATTGCTGGTCATGGTGGCACATTCCTTTAATTCCAATACTTGGGAGGCAGTGGCAGGTGGGTCTCTGTGAGTTCGAGGCCAGCCTGGTCTACAAAGTTACAGAGTTCCAGGATAGCCAGAGCTACACAGAGAAACCCTGTCTCAAAAAAAAAAAAAAGTTTTTTTTTTTTAAAATGTATATGGGTGTTTTGACTGTATATATCTCTGTGCACCCATGGGTATCCGGTGCCTGTGGAGGTCGAGTGTGGTGGATTCCTTAAAATTGGAGTTAGAGATGGTTGTGAGCTGCCATGTGACTACTGTGAATTAAACTTGGGTCCCCTGGAAAAGTAGCTAATGCTCTTAGCTTTTAATCACTGAGACATTGCTCCAGCTCCTCCACCTGTTCCATGGCTCATTCCAGGGAGATTCCTGGTCCAGGATACAGACCTACTCCTTGGTATGCCCACAGCCTGAAAGCCCCAGGGACCCAGTTTTGCAGACTCTCATTCAATTGTGGCTAGCTCCAGCCTGAAGATCTTTGTGTTAGCTGTTCCTATTGCCTGCATGCTCTTCCCTAGGCCCTTGCATACTCCTGGCCTCTAGGATCCCTCCAGTAGCCATGTTGGTTTTGGGTCACCTGCTTTTCCTTTGGGTGCCTTGATCAGGAGTGAGAGCCAAACGATGGCCTTCCATGGGAAGATGGAAACTGGGCTGCATCCAAGAACGGCGGTCACTGAGGGGCCTGCTGCAGCCAGCTTCAGACAGTGTCAGGACTAGACTTCAGGCTACAGAGAGAAATGGAGTGCCTTGCTCCCCAGGTTCATGGACTATACCGGGCCCCGGACCCTGAGGATCCTTGCACCTTGAATACCCAGCTCACCTGGCTATTCTGTTAAACCTAGCTTACGTGACCTTGTCCTGTGACAAGTTTTCTTATGTCAGGCAGGCTAAACCCGGGGACTGCCCTTCCCTCCTCAGTGCCACCCTCTCTGTCTGTCTTCCAGAGCCCTGCTCTGGCTCTTCCCTGGCTTCCGTCTCCCTGGCCCCACGAGTGGGGACAGCTAACACAGTATCCTTTCCTGAAACATCCCACTGCTCGTCAAGAGTCCACCTGTGAGCCAGGCCCTCCTACTTCCAGCCTTGTGCCTACCCCAGAGATCTCCCAGGCTCTGCAGTGGGGGCCTGGGCTCTGAGCTTCCTGTGGCTATTCCCACTAGGATGCCTCCCTCTCTGGGGGTTTCTGTAAAGTGGGTGCCCCTAAAGTGGCCTTTACTGCCTCCCCTGTAAAAGCAACCCCTTCTCTTTCTCCTGTACATTTGTGGCATCAAGGTTGGGAAGTCAGGACCCACGTCTGCCTTGTCAGAGTACCTCACTGCTACCTACACTCACGCTACTTCCTGTCTGTGAGCAGCACAGGTTTTCGATGAGCTGGGACTCAAACTGTCTTATGTTATCAGGGTCTAGGGTGACTCATCCAGCAGAGTGCTGCAGCTGGGTTGCCGGTAGGCCCTTGCTGGGCTCTTCCACTTACTCTCAAGTCAGGAGCCATCCCTTCAAGGGCTTTCTATGACCCGATCAAAACCTCTCAATTCCCCAGCCTATCTCAGTAGCCAGAACCAGTTCTGCCCTTGTAAGCAAGGGCAAGACAGCTGCTCTGGATCAGGCCTGAGTTGGGAAGAGGATGCATGGAGCCCACTGGGGGCAGATGGCTCTCTATTATGCTTTCAATGTGCCATCTGGATCCTGGGCACCTTGCTGTATATATGATTGCTGGACACCTTCCCTACCCCAGGCCTGGCCAGGAAGATGAGGAGACACAGAAAGCTGGTGTGCCTTTCTTCTTCTCATTTGTCACCATGGCCAGGTACTCCCCGAAGCAGCTGAGAGGTGAGGGAATTAGGGAGCATGGGAGGGAAGAGGGTTCCTACTGCAGAATTTGAAGCCTCTTGCTAGCTGAAGTCAAGAATTCTTAAGCCAGAGCTGGGCATGGGGCACATTTAATCCCAGCACTTGGAAGCAGAGGCACCTGGATCTCTGAGTTTGAGGTCAGCCTGGTCCACAGATCAAGTTCCAGGGCAGCCAGGGCTACACAGAGAAGCCCTGTCTCAAAAAGAAAAAAAAATCTGGCAAACAACAAAATTTGCTATGAAAACAATACTCTCTTTATATAGGGCTATTTCTGATAAGGCTGGGGTGTAGCTCAGTTGTTTAGCATGCATAAGCCCTGGGTCCAGTCCTCAGTACTGCATAAACTGGGCCTGGTACCAGCTTATATAGTACTGAGGACTGTAATCCCAGCACTGGGGAGGTGGAGGCAGAAGAAGCCGCAGAAGCTTTGGGGCCCCCAGCAGTGTTGAACAAGAGATTGTCTCAAATCAGACGCTGGAGGTTGTGTTCTGAATTTGGATGGCCTTGGCACGTGCGTGTTTGCACTCACAATAATTTATGTGTTCACGTACAAGACTAAACAAGTTGAAATAATGATGAGCCATGCTTAAGGCTAGGTCTGAGGTATATGACCTTTGCATATATAGCCGAATTCTTTCTCTGATATTTTCTAGGAACTTTCAAACAAGGCCACAAACCTTTGTATAAAAACATCTTAGCTTTTCTCATGGCCTAGGCTTTTACCTCATCAGCTCTAACCTATCCCGTGCACATCAGGAGCCACTCTGATTCATTTACTGAAAAAGTGGTTTCTTAGCAACCTTCTGAGATACAACTGGGGAAGCCACTAAAACTGTACCTTAAGTGAGACTCTCCTGAGAAGCCCACAACCACACCTGAGGGCCTCTTATCTATTCCCTGAGGTCTTCTCTAGTAATCCCAATGTTTAACACTGTTTAAATTTTCTAATAAACTCCAACTCTGCTTTATACTGGCTTGCCCTGAAATTCCTTTTTATTAAGAATCCCCACTTTGGGGCTGGAGAAATGGCTCAGTGGTTAAGAACACTGACTGCTCTTCCAGAGGACCTGGGTTCAATTCCCAGCACCCACATGGCAGCTCACAACTGTCTGTAACTCCAGTTCCAGGGACCTGACACTCTTACATAGACATACATGCAGGCAAAACACCAATGCACAGAAAAAAAAAAAAAAAGAATCCCCACTTCACCTGAGTGAGTCTTCAGCCACAGCATTGCCCTGACCCCCTAGAACATGGCTTTCTCAGTTTCTGCTCTCTCCTGGTCAATCATGGTTGTTGTAAAGTCAGGCCTGGGTCTCTTTGCCTGTGCCTCTCCTGACCTAGAACAGCTCTGGCTGTTGTTTAAGACCTCACCTATTCATCCACTGAGCTCTAGATGAGCAGGGTGGAGATGCCTGCAACCACATCCTAGAGACACTCCAAGCCACAGAACCTCTGCCCTCAGTTCACATCCTTGGGGAGGGGACTGGGTGAAGGAAGCATGCTTAGGGAATGGCAGACTTCAGCATTCCTGGAGAGGAGCAGAGGTGGGCAGGCAGTGGGGAGACCTGCACTCCCATAGCAGAGGATGTGTGGCCAAGATTCCTCATAATTGATACTACGTCGATATCTTACAGATGTAACCCTCCAATAACCCATTAGTGATGACCCTGTCTCTGGACAGAAAACAGGTGCATGGGGGGACATCAGGCACTTTGGGGGTATCCCGTCTAGGCGGTGGCAGAAACCAGAATGGGGTGGACCATGTTGTCCTGCAGCATGGCGAAGATGATTGCTGGCCCCTGTCCTGTGGTAGAATATTGTTTTAAGGTGTGTTATTTTTGTTAATGTTGTATTTGTTTAACACTGTGAAGCTGTGTTCCTGTGCCTGTCTAAAACACCTGATGGTCTAATAAAGAGCTGAATGACCAATAGTGAGGCAGGAGAAAGGATAGGTGGGGCTGGTAGGCAGAGAGAATATATGTAGAAGGAGAAATCCAGGAAGGGAGAAAGGAAGTAGCCAGAGAAGGAGGAGGACTCCAGGGGCCAGCTACACAGCAAACCATGGAGTAAGAGAAAGATTTACAGAAGTAAGAGAACAGGAAAATTAGATGGGGTTAATTTAAAGTTAAGTAAAGCTGGCTAGCAACAAGCCAAGCTAAGGCCGGGTATTTATAAGTAATAAAAAGCCTCCATGTGTGATTTATTTGGGAGTTGGGTGGTAGGCCCCCCAAAAGAGCCCAAACAACTAACAACACTGTCCTTTTGTACAGCCACAGCGCAACACAGACTTATGTGGTTGCTGCAACCCTAGATCCTCCACCGGCAGCCCCCAAAAGGCCCCTCAGCAAGTGCAGCAGTGGGCATGTTCCTGAGTGATGGGGGCAAGCACCGAGCTCAGTCAGAGCCTGGATAGGTGGGTTAGACATGCCCTGATGACCCACCAGACCTGCAGTCCTAGACACCGGAGAGAAAAAACAAAAAACAAAACAAAACAAAAAACAACAACCCAGAACATTCTGGAGCACACTAGAACCACTACAAGGCAGCTAGGCATGGTGGCATACTCTTTTAATCCCAACTCTTGGGAGGCAGAGGCAGGTAGATCTCTGAGTTCCAGGCCAGCCTGGTCTACATAGAGAAACCTTGTCCCCAAATACCAAAATAAAAATAGAACTACCACAAGGAGAAAAGAACGGGAGTCTTGTAAGTGGAGCCAGGTGGCTGCAGAGGGAAAGGGTGAGTTTGAGGCTGGAGGAGTGGGTTCTGGAGGTTGCAGAAAGTCTGTCCAGGACTCTCAGGTCCTGATCTGTGTTCTCAGAAGCCAGTTCACACTCCCATACTGTCACTTCTCTCCCCGTCACCTCCAGGAAAGTTCTGGATTAAGCATGGCTGACTCTTCTGTCCTTCCTAGTGGAAACTCCAGGATCTGAAGTGACAGCCGCCTACATCTGCCCACCAGATAGCCACATGGGGCTGACACTCTCTGCAGCTGTGGGTGGAATCTGGACTCCTAAGGACAAGAGCCTCCCCAGGGCTGGGCCGTCTGCTGTAGGCTTGTGGGATGGCGGTGCTTGAAAGTAGGGCACCCTCGAGCTCAGGGCACATGTCACATGAATCAGGTACCCAGGTGGAGCAGGAAGCACAGGAGATATTTGGATCCTATTTGGTTTTGGTTATGTACACCTCCCCACCTTCGTAATGATGCACCTGGTAGCCTAGCTCCCTCACCTGCACTGACCTCTGCACACACATACCCCTGTGTAAACAATGCACCTAGCAACATCAGAACCCCTCCACCCCTGACCTCTGTTGGGCTACACACAATCTCATCTCTGAACAATAACGTTTTCCTGCCTCTGATAACAATGAAATTTAGAGTTTTTATTCCAGTGTATTCCTAAAGTATCTATGTATGAATAATAGAAGGCCTGATCCAGCCTGAACTGGTTTTGGATGCAGGTGCACTAAGACAAAACTATATCCTCAGTTGAACATGGTAGTGCACACCTTTGATCCCAGCACCTGGGAGGCAGGATAGGTGGATCTCTGTGAATTTGAGGCCAGCCTGGTCTATATAACATCTTAAGGACAATAACAAAAATGTCCTTCAGTAAACTTCTAGAAATAACTATTTGCCATCTTATGCATGACTGAACATGAATATGATTAAAAGCAGGTGCATTATTGGGAGGGACGTAAGCAATAAGCAAAGTGAACATATATGACCTCATCTATCAATTACATTAGAAAACCACCCAACTGGTGGGATGCGACCAGAACAGATCCCAACACTCTGTCTGAGGCCAACCCAGGGCCCAGCTGCCGATCCTGCGAAACCTGACAACTTGGAGGTGTTGGTGAGATTGCCCTACTGAACAACCTGCTCAGCTGAGATCCATTCGGGAGAGGTTTCAGAATCCTACAGTCCGAAGTCTGAGGAAACAAGATCAGCTGAGGAGTTGATGAATGAGCAAAACGTGACCTGAGAACACAAAAGAAGGTGCCGCCCAGCCACCGAACCAGATCACCAGAATCATAAGCCTGTACACTACACCGACTGGGAACAGGTAAGCCCCCATCTCCAGACCGGTAGATCAGGTCTCTAGCCCCTAGGCCCCACCCATCAGAGTTCCAGGGACCAGACAGCTACCTCTCCCTGCTCCCCCACCAAAAACAAAAACAAAAAGCCAACCCTTATGAACCTAACAACCACTGGAGCCATAAGCCCACCCTGCACCAACTGGGAACAACTGCTCCCTGAGACAGAACCCACTAACACTGACTGGACTAAGCTGCTCCGGAGAAACAGAGCCCAACAGCACCGATTTAACCAAGAACTCCTAGTGGACCAAGACTAACAATTAGAACAAGAGAGGCACCTTCAGACACAGACACCGCCTGCACCGAGCAGAGGAAGAGATGAGTAGACGCCAGTGCAAAAATACAGGCAACAACACAAAGACCTATATGACACCATCAGAACCTAGTGATTCTACACCTGCAAGACCTGAACATACCAAGGCAGAAGAAGCAGAACAAATCCTAAGAAAACCACCCAACTACACCCCTTAATAACTAACTCCTTCTTTGTTTAGAAGTCCCAAACAATCGTCATGACCCTTGAGTACCCTCACTCATGTGGCCCACTATCAATCTTGATGGTGTTGGCCTGCTTCTTCCACAAATACAAGTGAGTCCTTATTTTCGACTCTTTACATAAGAGGCCAAGAACTTGAAAACCTCTGACCAGGCCCCAACCGCCGTGACACAGATGAGAACAGTGGCGTGATGGGAGGGTGTCCTGATGCCACTGACATGTCCTCTGTGAGCATGGTGGGGAGCAGCTGGGTGGGGTCCAACATGATGCCTCTCAGTCAGCAATGAAGCTGAAAACAGACCTGGGCCAAGGGTGAGGTGAGGGGCACAGGGCACCTGAGCCATGCAGGCGGGAAGGAAGGATAGCTAGGTCCAGCTGTTGGGTGGAGACAGTCCCTGGAGGAGCAGGTGAGGGTGGCTTTCACCTGCCCACATGCGCTGGCTGACTTCTACTGCTCTGCTGAGGAATTGTGGCTGGGGCCCCCCAATAAATGATAGAGCTGTTGCCCCATCCCTGGGTATGGTGATATGGTCACAACTTTGCACAACTTTGGTCTTTAGCCATGGTGGCTCTGGGCTGGCCCTCTCCGCATAGGTGCCCATCTCCCCCAGGAAGCCTCCCCAGACTTCTCAACCGCACATGACCCTGCATGGTGGCCCTCACCCCAGGGTGCAGGCCCTTGTGTGAGGATCACTTGTGTCCCAAACTGACACTGAACAATAAGTACCTGGCTTTGAACCTTCCTGACACCTGGTTGTCCCAGAGACTTGGTTATTCTGTGTCCTCTTCTGCACCCCCAGTTCAGTTATTCTGCATACCAAGCCATTTCCTGCCCCTTGGAATCAGTTCTTCCCATCCCTTAGTTTTTCAAGACAGGGTTTCTCTGAGTGACCCTAGCTGTCATATTGTAGACCAGGCTGGCCTTGAACTGCCAGACTCTCCTGCCTCTGCCTCGCCAGTGCTGGGATCAGAGGCGTGTGCCACCACCACCCAGCCATGGAATCAGTTGTAAAGAGGATAGCTTCCTCACAGTCCCTCTCTGATCACCCACCCCACCCCTGAAAACAGCATTTTTTCCCCCACAGAACAGCTATGAATTCAGCATTTACTTGAGTTCTTCTAGGTGAGCTTTAAGGCCAGAACCCAACACTGCATAGGGAGGCAGCAGCACTGGACACAGGGTGAGACCGTCAGCTCTGGAGGTCATCTGTCCCCATTCATGGCAGGTCTGAGGGTCTTATGCACATGGGGCACTCTGCATCCCACCAGAGCTCCTGACAAAGTGGCACCAGATAACGGACTAAGGGACAGCAGAGAGAAGGTCCTTTGCACTTGGGAATTTCTCTGAAGCAGCCTGAAAGGCTAATCAAACCTCCTCTCTACCTAATTGTTCAGCAAGTACCTTCTGGGTGCCTGCCATGTGCCAAGACACCACCCTAAAGAACAGCTCACCCCACAGGCATATGTGTGTCTGTTCCTACCAGGCCCTGGGGCTACAAGGTACCGAGGCCAGCTTGAAAGGCAAGGCAGCCTGGCCAGGGACAAGCAAGCCAATACTAGAGTGGTGAAGGGAGAGACACCTCCAAGCCTAGAGATGGGAAGGAGCAATGTGGAAACAGGGCCCAGGCTACAAACAGGCTGGCTGTCCACAACTCACCTCTGTTCACTCAGGACCACCGGAGTCCATGTCTTAGGACCTCAAAGGGCTGCACTGAGATACATGCAGAGCATGAGCTTGGAGACAACTAGCAATGTTCATGTGCGAAGCAGGCAGCTTCAGGAAATGGCCGAAGTATTCAAAGGCTTTTTGGCACCCGGTGAAATGAACCGAGAGTGAAGGTCAGTGGGGATGGAAGGGCAGCCCGAGGCCCTGCTGCTCTGGACAGGTCCATGCACCCTGAGTAGTTAGACATGAACTTCACCTTGGTGTAATTTCTGCAGGTGTGGTTCACAGCTGGAAGACATTAGCCAGCAGGCAAGCCACAGCATTCTTGTCTCTGAAAGGGACTCGTGTTGCCAATGCTGACTGGAGAGCTTGGAGCAACGTGACATCGCAGCCAAATGTTCCATTCATGAATCACCCGGCCCTTCACCCTGAAGTGTGACACCTACTAACCCTCCAGAAGCCCAAGTTTTGGGGGGCACATATCAGATGTTTACATCACCAGTAGCTCTGGCTTTGACCGAGGCAGAACTGTGGTGTGAACCCTCGTTTACTGGAGTGTTGTCTAAACTCAACTCTTTTGCCAGTGTTCTTGCAGTGGGAGCTTTCCCAAGCCTGATGTTCATGCTGTACCTTAAGGTGGTAGAATCATCCTCTTTTGGGGGACCACACACCAGCCATTGCTCTGACTTCCCAGATAAATTTTTGTTGTTGTTGTTTTGGGACAGGGTTTCTCTGTGTAGACATGGCTGTCCTGAAAAATCACTCTGTAGACCAGGCTGACCTTGAACTCAGAAATCCGCCTGCCTCTGCCTCCTGAGTGCTGTGATTAAAAGTGTGTGCAAGCCGGGCGGTGGTGGCGCACGCCTTTAATCCCAGCACTCGGGAGGCAGAGCCAGGCGGATCTCTGTGAGTTTGAGGCCAGCCTGGTCTCCAAAGCGAGTTCCAGGAAAGGCGCAAAGCTACACAGAGAAACCCTGTCTCGAAAAACCAAAAAAAAAAAAAAGAGGAAAAAGTGTGTGCCACCACCACCGCCACCACCACCACCACCACCCTGGCCCAGGTAAATTAATTTATGTAGACCTGCACTTCATTGTCCTGCCTTCCCACTAGTTATGTGACAGTGACCATCTATGGATAGTACTAAACCTGCAGCAGGCTCTGAGAACTTAAGAGTGCATGGGACACACTGCATGGCACCTGGCCCACAGGGAGGTAATGGTAGCTTACCCAGTAAAGGATCTAATTATAGCATGGGAAGTAGGTGGCTTCAGACACGTCCCAACCAGGAAGGGCGGAACCCAGTCCTACTTCCAGGACTGGACTAGGGCCATGCACAAGCTGGCTTGGGTGTCGCCCTGCTACAGGGAACTCTTGTTCTATGCTCAACTGTCCTGTGGGGCTGCTGGGTTTCCAGATCTTGGCTTGTCAGTTCCCAGGATGGCCAATTCCATATCCTTTATCTCCTAGAGCAGCAGTTCTCAACCTGTGGATCTTGACTCCCTTGGGGGTTAAATGACCCTTTCACAGGGGTGACCTATCAGATGTTTACATCACAATCCATAATGGTAGCAAAACTAGTTATAAAGTCGCAACAAAAATAATTTTATGGTTGGGGTCACCACAACATGAGGAACTGTAGTAAAGGGTCATAGCATTAGGAAGGGTGAGAACCACTACAGTATAGCTGATTCTAGACAGAATAGCTAGCCCTTGCTCGGGTGGATACCTGGGCCAAGGCCAGAGCCCACTCTCCTACTGGCGTGGGGGTGTGGCATGTTTTGGGGGGGCACAGACAGGTTCTGCAGTAGCCTGCAGTGTAACTGAGATTTTCTCAGGAAGATGATCTTTTCTAGACCAGATCCTGCAACCCCTTCTCCTTTTTAAAAGGTCAACTCCTATGCAACAAAGGGGCAGTGGGCCAGGCCCATCCTAAGCCCTGAGGTCCAGGGACCTAGCCAAGGCCATTACCTCCATACAGTACTATGTTAACTCTTAAGGAGTTGCCTGGCGCACCAGGGCATAAAGGGCTCCTTCCCAAAGTCACACAAAACATGAGGCGACAAGCAGAAGGTAGAGGTCAAGAGAACACAATACACGCTTTGGATTCATATCCTTTTCCACACCAAGTCCAGTAAGAGCTTTGTTTTATTTCAGTAATAATTAAGGGTGAACCTAAAGTGTCTATGTCAAGAGAATACTGAATTTTTTAGACACCCTAATACAATGGTCACATGGTTAATAGTGAAGAGGTAGGAACTAGTGTGCTGGAAACACTTCTGGATTACAGATTACACATCAAAATCATGGGGAAATGTTTCTGCAATTTTTGTTTTTTGTTTTTTCAAGACAGGGTTTATTTGTGTAACCTTGGCTATTCTGGAACTAGCTCTGTAGACCAGGCTGGCCTTGAACTCACGGAGACCCTCCTGCCTCTGCCTCCCTGGTGCTGGGAATAGTCGTGTGCTACCACTGCCCGGCTTGTTTCTGCAATTCCTTATTTTTATTTTATGTACATTGGTGTTTTGCCATGGTGTTGGGTCTCCTGGAGCTGGAGTTATAGACAGTTGTGAGCTGCCGTGTGGGTGCCGTGAGTTGAATCCAGCTGCCGTGTGGGTGCCGGGAGTTGAATCCAGTAGTTAAGTAGTCCTTAACTACTGAGGCATCTCTCCAGTCCCCATTTCTGCAATTCTTTAGGGAAAATATCCAATCAGTTAAAAATGGCAAGGCCTTCATCAGCTCTGGTGGCATACACTGATAATCTTAGTCTTCTCAAGGCTGAGGCAGAAGGATTACAGCAAGTGTGAGCAGGCCAGGGCTACATAGTGAAACTGTCTCAAAAACCAAAACAAAAACAATCTGCATGTATAGAATTAGCTGAGGCTCAAAAACAAAACAAAACAAACAAAAATAAAAAAACACCACCCAGGGGACATTGCATTAAAGCCAAAAGAAGCCAAGTGATCCCAGCACTTGGGGTGTGGAGGCAGGAAGGTCAGGAGTTCAAAGCCAGCTACAAATTAGAAACAGGAAGGAAAAAAAATTAAAATGAGAAAAACTGGTGGAACTACAGCTAATCTCTAGGCATCTTTAGCAAAATAAAGCATTGAACTGGACTGAGTAGACACATTTGTTCCATTTATTTTAACAGTGACTTTGTCACAAGACTTTCATCTAGGTGGACAAAGAATGAACTGAAGGCAAAGCTATCCAAATTTCAGGGAAGATGGTGAATATTCCCAGCCATTTCTTTCTTTTCAGAAACAGGGCTGGCATGGTTTAATGCCGACAAAGGCCTGGCTTCTCCAGGAAACAGGTTTACCCGCAGCTGCTTCTTCACACATGACCATGAAACTACTACAGTGGTGAGCCCAGGTTAAAAAGTCCAGGAAGTGGCCCACAGTGACACACAGGGGTCCCAAGAGGGACAGGAAATCAGTCTCAACTTTGCTAGTGCTCTTTATATGAGATAATTTGGTCCAAGGAACTGTAACAGGAGACAAAGCCTCTCCCAACAGCCACACAAAGTCATGTGACCACCTCCAGGACCTAAAGAATCCACGGGGAAATCCCATTGGCGGGTGGAGTGGGGGTGGGATGTCTTAGCAAGTCACAGAAAACCACTTTAAAGAGAAAATCTGCTTCAACAGGACAATGGATACTTTGAGAGGAAAGGCAAATGTGTAACTTTAAGAAACAAAGTTAAAGAATTAAGTAACCCCGGGAAAGGTGCAACTGAATGACTTTCATGAACTCCTCAGAGAGTTCAATTTAAAAACCTGCAGTCAGACTTGAAGGGCGGTCTACAGTCATGACATAGAAGACCAGTTATCACACGGCTTTGGCCGAATGGAGGATTCTTGGGACTCTAGTGGGGAGGACTCATTGCCGGAAGCCCTGGGGACTTACTGTTCTGAGATGGTGCACTTAAGCTAACTCACTCACTCATCGGTCATACTTTTAGCTGTTTAAAGAGAATTTCCTTGCATAGTTTCCCAATTAATATTGTGTGTGTTGGGGGAGGGGGCGCAAAGAATGACAAAAAAACTAAAACAATCAAACAAACAAAAAAAGCCCAACACAGCTCACCAGAGTTGAAAGGGTTGGCTCTCACAGGATCTTGTAATGAAATGAGGACATGGAATGAGGTCTGTTAGTCATGATGCTGGGATACTGTCAGGACACTGCAGAATTTGGGGAGTTCCTGTTTACATTAATAGACAACCGTAAAGATGGCTACTTAGAAAATAGTCACAGAAACACACATGCCCTTTAACAGAAGGATAAAACAAATAATAAAACCCTTTATATACCCAACGGGCTATAATTAATTTTCAGGCAAAAGAGGGGTCCTCATGTCAATATCATCAGGTACCCCACAGCCTCACTCCAAGTAGGTACAGGCAATGTTTAGGATGCCAGCTGCAGAGACCTGGTCCCCCTGGATGACCAACAGTCTCTGGCATCACGGTGTGAATGTCATGTTTAACAGCATGTCTGTTTCACAGCTGTGACTGTCAGAGGAATCCATCTCACTCATGTCTGCTACAGGTAGATGTTCCTCGTCAGCTTTGGTGATCTGACACTGGACACTACAGGTTTCACCCTCCGGTTACAGCTCTCTAAAGGTCCACTGGCTTCATTCTTATTAACTAAGAAGGAGAATTGTAGTTGAGACCTCACAAGCAAAAATGACTTGAAGCTATCGAATAGCTGATTTTTTTCCCTCCCTCAAGCAGTCTCAAATTTCTGGTTGTTAGATTTCATTAATTTTTTTTTATGCTGTACACAAGATTCCCCCCTCTAAAATGAAAAGCCTAGGAGAAGTTTTTTTTTTTCAAGCAAAAATGTTTATGAAAAAAACAGACCATCTGAACCAAAACTCCACCCCATAAAATAAAGGACTAATCAGCCTTGTAACTTAAAAAGGCCCAGCTTTGTCTAGTGTAACAAAACATCTCTGTACTGTTTCTGCACTTGCACTTTATTCCGTTCAGCCCAAGTTTCCTCCTTCTCGTAGTTTAGCTAGAGTTAGACTCTCAAATTCTGCACTTAATGCTTGCACAACCCATTTAAACATTAGGAATGCTGCTCTTTTCATGTTCCCATTAAAAACACAAAATCAACACAAACCACACATTGTAGGATAATGAACCAGATGGAAAAGTTAATGTGCTATAATATTCGTTTTGCAACATCAAAAGCAGCAGAAATACTGAATATAATTTGATTAAATCATAAATACTGAGATTGAATATGCACATAGAAATTACATTTAGGCCCCACGAGCTGAGAGCTCTCTGGAAGCAGATAAAGTGCGAACCAGTGAGGTCAGCTCCTGGCCCTCAGTACTCCCACTCATCCGACTTCATGTCAAGGTAGCTGAGGATGTTCTGGGCCAGCTTCACAGCCTGCTTCCTGGCAGCCTTACACTTCTCTTCTCCCTGGGGGTCAACAGCATCCAGGGCCAGCAACTGTTTGGTTAGTAGCTCCTCCAGACGGATGTAGTTCTTATCAGTTCGGTTTCCACCAAACGAGAGGACTTCGCCCTGGATCTCTGACAGGTTTCCAAGGACACCCCACACAGCCTTGTGTGGGGAGGTCTCCTCGCAAGGGAACAGCTTCCTCTTCTCGAGGGCTTCCTTCAGGTCCAGGTACGTGATGAGGGTCTGCACTTCAATCACGGCTCTTCTCCTGGCTTCCCGGATGCAGGGATTTTTCTCAAGACTCACTTCATCTAGCTGTCCAATCAGGCCCTGAAGTTCTGTCTTGGAGCTCAGACACAATTCAGGAGGGCTCTGCGGCTGGAGAAGTTCATTTTTTATTTCTCTCATCCTCTTGAGGACCTTTTCTATTTTTAGAATGGAATGGTTCTGTCCCAGGTCAAATGCATGCGTATTGTCAGCTTCCTCTTCTAAATCCAGATATTTCAGTAATTTGTTGATATCTTCCACCACCTCCCTCCGATAATTCCTGATCTCTGTACGCCCACACACATCTAAAGCATCTAGATCAGCCATCAACCCTGACAGCACGCACGATAAGTGCCTGCAAGTCTCAGTACTGTCCACGCCCATGAGAAGTGCGATCAGAGTACCTCTGGCCTTGTTCACTTCACACATCACAGAATTGATCTTGGCAACAGAAGGATGCACGTCCTCAGAGAGGGGCAGGGAAGGCTGTTTCTTCATGCAGTCTTCAATAATCTCTTGCACTGCACAGATCTTGGTTAGCGTGTTGTACCTTGCTTTCCGCAAGGAGATCTTCCCCCCGGTTTTAACATGTGTGAGCCTCAGAATGATGTCCTGGATGCCTTCCTCAAACTCGTCAGTCACACAATTGCCCCCACTGTAAAAGGGCACAATCTTCTCTTTCACAAGGGCCTGTGCTTCCTTAAAGATGTTCTGGATTTCAATACGGTGTGGGTGGTTTGCATTCTGCTCCAGCTCTTTGAGAAGGCGTTCTATCTCCTGCGCTGCCCTCTTCCTAGCTTGCTGAATATCTCCTTTTCCTTCTGTATCTACAGAGTCTATTTCAAAAAGTTGTTTCGTCAGAATCCTCTCCAGTTTCTTGTAATTCTTATCATCCGACAGGCCACTGAAGCCCACCACTTGAGGTTCTATACTCTTTACTTCCCTTTGGATCTCCTGAAGCCTACTAATGGAAGGGTGCTGGTTTCCCATATCCATACTTCTGTGTTCAGTTTCACAAGCACTGAAAGATGGCAAGAGTAACTTATTACAGTCTTTGCAGGATAATTAGATCAACCCATTCTAAACTCGCTTTTAAAAGGCACACTTTTTGTTTGTTTGTTTTGTTTTTCAAGACAAGGTTTCTCTGTGTAGTTTTGGTGTCTATCCTATCCAGCTCTGTAGACCAGGCTGGCCTCGAACTCACAGAGATCCGCCAGGCTCTGCCTCCCGAGTGCTGGGATTAAAGGTGTGCGCCACCACTGCCCGGCTAACAGGCACATTTTTTAAAAGGACTGGTTGGGGCTATGGAGATAGCTGTCAGTTAAGTGCCCAGGTTGGAGCTCCAGAACACATCTAAAAACGCCAGGGAAGGGGCTGGAGAAAGGGCTCAGTGGCTAAGAGCATTTGATGCTCTCCAGAGGACAAGGTTCAATTCCCAGCACCCACATGTCCGCTCTCGGCCTCCTGTAACTCCAGTTCAGGGGATCTGATTCCCTTTTTTGGCCTTTACAGGCACCAGGCACACACGTGGTGCACACACACACACACACACACACACACACGCAGGTAAAACACCAATGCACATAAAATAAAATAAAATAAAATAAAATATAAAAGCCAGGCAAGATGGTGCTCACTTATATTGCCAGTGCCAGGAAGGCAGAGGTAGAGGGACCTCTGTGGTTTACTGGCCAACTACCCTAGCCTAATTGAGAAGCTTCAGGACAATGAGAAGTCCTGCCTCAAAAAACAAAGTGGAAGGACACCACAGAAATGACGGGGGGTGGGGTGGGGGTGAGTGGGCAGGCTGAACTCTGGCACCTGGGCACGCACCAAAACACACGGTTTTGTCACCTTATAGATTTAAAAGACATACTTGAGAAAAGAGAAGATGTGACATGTCAACTCCCTCTCCTAAAAACAGTTGAACAGGAACAAAACAAACCAAGCTGGGTGTGCTAGTGTATGCCTACAAGCCCAGCACGAGGGAGATAGAAGAGAATTATGAGTTCAGAGATCAGCCTGGGCTACTTGGTAAAACCATTAACCATTTAGCATTAAGCAAAAGCAAAACAAAAACGGGGACACGGCAGGGATTTTAAGAACAGACAGAAGTTACTCAGGGTCCAGTCTGGGGTGGATGTCTGGGCCTGTGAATTCTATCTTCAACTATGAAAGTGAGCTGCATACACTTTCATACTAGCCAAACCATCAGGTTAGCGGCAACACCATTTCCTTAGATCTCATCATCCTAAACTAGTTTTTGGAACCGGCAGGGTACCCTTGTGGAAGTTAACAGTAGCTCTTCCAAACTCACAGGGGTACCATTCTGCCAGGGGGCCAACCTTTTACTTTTCAAAAAGTGGAACTAAGCAACACCCCAGTCCTCGCCCTTGACTCCAATCCCCCCACCCCGCCCCGCAAAAACGTCATAACTGTGATTAACTCGGTCACTCGCCTCCCCGTAAGCGTGCTTAGAGACATTTCCCACGCTCTCAGGTTTCTGTCCAACAGCTCACTTCCGGCGGGCAGACCACAGAACTCAGTCCCTGGGGAGGGTCCAAGCCGGGCCCTCGCAGCGCTTTGCCCCGGAGAGGTCTAGGTGGCGGCGGTCTTGGCTGCCGCGGAGGGCGGCGAGGTGGGAGATCGGCCCGTCACGGGGAGCGGCACCGGAGCGGGGCCCCCAGCGGCATCCCCCTCGCCCTTCCCGGTTAGGTCTGACCCGGGCAGCCGGTGAAGGGGCCGGCGGAGGCGGCGGCAGCTACTGGCCGCGGCGGCCGCTCCCGGGCGTCTCGGCCGGCCCGGACGCGCCGCCGCCTGACCTCACAATGGGCGCGGGGCGGGCGCGGGGCTGCGCCGCGGGAGCGGCAAAGCGCCCGAGCCGGGAAGAACGAAGCTCGCGCCGCCGCGCCGCGCTCACCTGTGCCGCACGCGCCATCGCGCTCCTTCACCTCCGCTTCCGCAGCGCTGCCACCGCCCTCGCAGAGCCGGCCACACAGCTCCGAGCCCGGGGAAAACTTGACCTCGCCTCGTCCGGTGCGAGACCCGCCGCCGAGGCCTCTCAGGGAATGTGCACGGCCGGCCTCGCCGCGCGTCGCCGCAGCCTTTGCGACGCTGCCGTAAAGCCGACCTTTCCACTGTCGCGATTCTGCCGTGCGTCGCGAAATCTAGGGCGCGCCGGCCATGGCGGCCTTGCGGCCCGGAAGCAAAGCGCTTCGCCCGCCTCTCTGCCGTTCCTTCTCCGGCGGCGTTGGTCGGCTGGCCCGTGAACGCGGTACGGAGCGCAGGGATGCTGCGTCCAGCCGGGTAAGCGGGACGCCCGGGGACGCTGGTAGGGAGAGAGGCCGCTGAGCATTCCTCACGACGCCTGCGTCTACCCCGCGGGCTGATCATGGACCCGCTATGGACAGTGCGAACCTTGCTTATTCCCGAAGTTAATTACTATTTGTATTTAATCAGCTCTTGAAGTGTGTATTTTCTCATTGTTGCTTCCTTAAGATTAGTGTTCATCTTAAAGCGGTGGCTCCCGCTTTTGTAGACTTCACGTTGTTTGCAAATATGCACATAACGTCAAAGATCCACAGTGTGTGTCTGCAACAAGAAAGAACGGCAGCAGTTTGTTGTTGTTGTTCTTTTGTTTTGTTTTTAACCAGTTGCACTTCATTGGGAGTGGATGTTTTGTTTAACAGAGGCCTAGGTCTTGAGTCTATCAGTCAGATGAAAATGTTGACTAAGGCTTCAGATAAAACATTAAACAGGGCACATGGCTACTAACACTTCATTTGCCACCAGGCTAATGACAGAGACTGGAGAGCTTTGTTTAAGCAATAATTAAGGGAGGATAGGGAAAAAAAAGGAGATAATTAAAAATTGCAAAATGTGGTTGCTGTGTGAATTTTCATTTCTGTTATGCTGTGTCTCTTAACACATTTTTATTATAGCTATGGCTTTGAAGTTCTGTCTAGTCCACAGTTTAGATTTGTTACCTAGGCTTCCAACCTCTGGCTCAGTTCCCTGGCACAAGAAACAAACAAGCCTTCACTCTCTCTAGAAAATAGAACTTTATAGTCCTTGGGCAGAAAAAAACAAAATAGGTGTCTGAACATGCTTTGGGAGGGAAAAATGTAACTCGGCTAAGAGCTTTCTCAGGGTGAGAGTTTACCCTAGCATTCATTCATTTACTTTTTTTTTAATTGTGTGTGATATGTATGCTGTGGAGTTGAGAGGACAACTTTCTGGAGAACTTTCTCTCCTTCCATGGTAGGTTCTGGGAGTGGAACTTAGGCTTTCACATGAGATGCTTTTACCCTCTCAGCCATCTTGCCTGACCTTCCCCAGCCAATTTGGTGAACTAATGTTGGAAAAAAAGATCAACAAGGAGAAATCTTTGAAGAGTCTTGCTGGGGTGTGGTGGCTGCACGCCTTTAACTCACAAGGCAGGCTGGTCTGTATAGCAAGTTCAGGGGAGCCAGTGCTACAAAGCGAGACCCTGTCTCAAATAAAACAAAGCAAAAAGTAAATCTAACCCAGGGTCTGAGTCCAGATGGCACACCTGTGCTGTTCACCCTTTGGAAAGCGGCTGTGGGAATGACTGTGGCTAGGAGCGCTGGCTACCAGCCAGAACTTACCCAATTCTACATCGACTACCAGCGCTGTGTTTTTAAGATCTAAATGTCCCATTATGATAAATATTAAGTGGCACAAAAGAAAGCAGTTTTGCCTAAGGGCAATTTATGTGTTAATACTTTCTTGTCTCCTGAGCTATTAAATGATTGTAAGACAGATTGTTGCCTTGCAAAGACACTTTGTAAAAAACAAGTCTAAAAAGTACCATTGCAGCTGGGCATGGCAGCTGCCTTTAATCCCAGCATTTGGGAGGCAGAGCAGAAGGATCTCTGAGTTTGAGGTGAGCCTGTCTACAGAGCAAGATCTACACAAAAAACAAAACAAAACAAAAAACCCTATCTTGAACAATCAAAAACAAACAAACATTTTCAAAAAGGAACATTGCAAACCTTTTCAATTAAATAAATGTTATACTAGCTTGTTCTGCATATCTTTCTTTAGCTGTCTTGCTTGTATTAGTTGCTTTTGAGTTTTGTCTTTGACACAGTCTTGTGTATCCCAGGTTGACCTCAGACTTTCTGTGTAGCTGAGGATGACCTTGACCTCCTCATCTCGGTCTCCATCTTCCCAGTACCCTACAGTGTCCACCAGGCAGGGTTATACAGCTCTAGGGACTGAGCTATATCATTAAGGGGGAATTTTGTTGTTGTTTTGTTTTGAGTTTTTTGTTGTTTTTTTGAACAGGAGTTTCTCTGTGTAGCCCTATCTGTCCTGGAACTCACTCTGTGGACGAGGCCAGCCTTAAATTCAGAGATCCACCTGCCTCTGCCAATTTATTTATTTTAGAGATTTTTATTTTATGTGGATAGGTGTTTTACCTGTGTGTATATGTGTAAATGTAGAGACTAAAATAGTGTGTTGGCTCCTCTTGAACTGGAGTTATAGATGGTAGTCTGCCCCTGTCTTACAGTCTCTATTGCTGTGAGAGACACCATGATCACAGCAGCTTATAAAGGAAGACATTTAATAGGGTGGCTTATAGTTTAGAGATTCAGTCCATTATCATCATGGTGGGACATGGCGGCAAGCAGGCAGACATGGTGCTGGAGAGGTAGTTGAAAGTTCTACATCTTGCTCAGGTGACAGGAATTGGACTCAGATACTGGGTGTGGCCTGTGTGTGTGTGTGTTACCTCAAAACCCTCCTCTACAGTGACACACTTCCTCCAACAAAGCCATATCTACTCTAACAAAGCCATCCCTCCCAATAATGCCATTCCCTATGAGCTTATGGGGGCCAGTTACATTCAAACTACTGCAGCCCCCATTTGGGTGCTAGAAATTGAACTTGGATCTTCTGGAAGAGCAGCTAAGTATTCTTAATCACCAAGTCATCTCTCCAGCCCAAGGGGTAAAAGTTTAATAAGATATAAGACTTTCACACCGTTTTTCATCATTTACAAAAGAAAAAACTGAATAATACACTCAACAGGCCTCTTGTCTACTACAGGAACCATGGCCTCCTGACATGATATGTATTTACTGCTGTGGCATTCCTCAAAAATGGTAGTCTGTTAGGTATAGTGAGTAGTTCATACAGATAATCCTATCACTCGGGAATCTAAAGTGGGAGAAACAGTTCAAAGCTAGCCTCAGCTACATACAATTCTGAGGCTATATGAAACTCTTTCTCAAGAAAAAAAGTCACTTTTAACTTCATAAAATGTTGCTGATTGCCGGGCGGTGGTGGCGCACGCCTTTAATCCCAGCACTCGGGAGGCAGAGCCAGGCGGATCTCTGTGAGTTCGAGGCCAGCCTGGTCTACAAAGCGAGTTCCAGGAAAGGCGCAAAGCTACACAGAGAAACCCTGTCTCGAAAAACCAAAAAAAAAAAAAAAAAAAAAAATGTTGCTGATCAGTGGTGGTGCATGCCTTTATTCCCAACATTTGGGAGGCAGAGATGAGTGGATCTCTGAGTTCGAGGCCAGCCTGGTCTACAGGGTGAGCTCCAGGACAGCCAGAGCTACGAAGAGAAACCCTAACAACAACAACAACAACAACAGAAAGCCTTCCTTTTTCTATTCTGAGGATTGTTTATTGTGGTTTAAACTTTTTTGCAACTAGGAGAACATTCCAGACCTTTATTTTTTTATTTTAATTTTTAATTTTTGTTTTTTTTTGGTTTTTTGAGACAGGGTTTCTCTGTGCCTGTCCTGGATCTTGCTCTGTAAACCAGGCTGGCCTTGAACTCACAGAGATCAGCCTGCGTCTGCCTCCCAAGAGCTGGGATTAAAGGTGTGTGCCACCGCCACCCGGTCATTCCAGACCTTTGGGCCTGAGTTTTCAAAGAACAGGCCATTTTGATAATTTTTAGAGGTAGCAAAGGACAACTTGAAATACTGCACACAGACACAGATAGGGCACTTGATGAAGCCACCTCTGCATTTTTGAAAACCATGCCCTTTGATGTGTTGCTGAAGCATCAATGGAGTCTTTTGTCTAGTGATGACTGGCATTTCCTGTGTGGGTCCCTGTGGTGCCAGGGGTACAGAATCCTTAGCACACACAGGTGACTGTGGAGGCAGGGCTTCATATGGTAATTTGTGTTCCTCAGTGTTTGTAGGTAGCAATGCAGAAAAAGCAGGCTGCCCCACCCCCCACCCCAAATGTGGATTCCTGCAAAACCTTACTATAGTACTGTAGCTACCACTTCCTCCACCTCTAGAGAACTCAAAAGGAGTTTACACAGCCTGTAGCTGGAGACTGGGCCCCTTGAAGACAGTGCCTCTAGGGTGCCTAGTTTTTAGGAGGTATGGGAGTTGGAAAAAGCCACCAATAAGATCTTTAGACAGTGTGCTGGATAGTTTTATGTCACCTTGATACAAGCTAAAGTCAAATGAGAGGGAAGAACCACAATTAAGAAAACACCCCCATAAGATCAAGCTATAGGCAAGCTTGTAGGACATTTTCTTAATTAGTGATTGATGGGGGAGGGCCCAGCCCATTGTAGGTGGGGCCATCCCTGGACTGGTAGTCCTGGGTTCTATAAGAAAGCAGGTTGAGCAAGCCAGTAAACAGCATCCCTCTGTGGTATCTGCATCAGCTCCTGCCTCCACGTTCCTGCCCTCACTGCTTTTGATAATGAACTGTTATATGGAACTGTGAGTGAAATAAACCCTTTCCTTTCCAAGTTGATTTTGGTCATGGCGTTTTGTCACAGCAGTAGTGACCCTAACTAAGACAGACAGCACTGCAGTGCCGACCTGCAGAGTAGACCTGGACCTGGACAACTAAGACAGACAGCACTGCAGTGCAGTGCAGTGCCCACCTGCAGAGTAGACCTGGACAATTAAGACAGACAGCACTGCAGTGCAGTGCAGTGCAGTGCCCACCTGCAGAGTAGACCTGGACCTGGACAACTAAGACAGACAGCACTGCAGTGCAGTGCAGTGCCCACCTGCAGAGTAGACCTGGACCTGGACAACTAAGACAGCACTGCAGTGCAGTTCAGTGCCCACCTGCAGAGTAGACCTGGACCTGGACAACTAAGGCAGACTGCAGTGCCCACCTGCAGAATAGATCTGTATCTGGAAAGACAAAGATAATAAAGCAGTAGACATGGAGGGCTCCAGGGCGGAGAGCCCTACTGTGGTCCTAATGTGTGCTTTCCTTTGCAGATGGCATTCAAGATAGCAAGAGGTTCTGTGACAGTTGCTTTTTCTAGTGTTAAAGCTTTGCATGCCTGACGGGGTAGTCTTTGTGTTGGCTGAATTTGGTTTGCTGGTTTATATAGCACCTTTCTTCATGCAGTAGAGGCTGGGGCCCTCACTCCATTGCAGGCTTTGAGCTCATCTCAGAGGAGCCTTGTAAATAGAGAAGCCTCTGGCAGGTGTGCCCAGGCCCTGTTGTACCATATCTCCCACTGTGGTTTTAGGCTGTACCACACTGCCTGAGAGGAGGGAGCTGGGAAACGGCAAGACTGCCAGACTGGCTGCCTCTCGCACATGTTGGATTCTTGTCTGACTCCCTGCAGGGTGCATGGCCTCCCTTCCCACGCACAGCCCTCCTGTCCACATTTCAGGAAGCCAGGCATTATGTTCTCACACTATAAGAACTTCAATTACAGTAATTATTCACTCTACAAAGGGAGGCTTCTTTTACAAAAGACGTTTTTCCCTCCCCCAAGCTTCTTGCTTTCTTTCCTAATAGCACCTGCTTGGTGAACAGAGACACAAGTATTTTCATGTAGCAAAAGCAGAGGAATTAACCCATCATAGTCAGAGATAAATATCTCTAAAGTTATTATGCAAAACAGGATGACTGGAACTTTTCTTACACAGGTTCATCTGTGGAAGCAGGTGATCTGTCACCACTAGATCCGTCTGAAGAAACCACTGCTCTGCTGGCCACTCCTTGGGCTCACTGTGCTGTGGGGGCAGTTAGGAAGAATAGTGCTTGCGGGGGCAGCCCTTTATTTATTTTTGATACAGTGTCTCATTGTATATTCCTAGCTACCCTGGAACTAGCCATGTGGACTGGGCTGGCCTGGAATTCTTGCCTCTACCTCCTGAGTACTGGGATTAAAGGTGCACATGGGGTGGCTCTTTGAACATTTTCTGATGTGGACAGAGTCTATAAGAAAAGGACATGTTTCTACGCAGTGGAAATGCTCCTTGTAGCCAGGCGGTGGTGGCGCACGCCTTTAATTCCAGCACTTGGGAGGCAGAGGCAGGCGGATCTCTGTGAGTTCGAGGCCAGCCTGATCTACAAAGTGAGTTCCAGGAAAGGCACAAAGCCACACACAGAAACTGTTATGCCCAGATTGTGACCCCAAAGAGACCACCGAAGACCTTAGGTACAGAATGCAAAAGCAAGGTTTATTTCTGTTTACAAGTCACAAGCAGTGAAGCTTGATCCAAAGCACTCCTAGTAGCAGTGAGACCAGGAGGAGCTTGCTTTTTCTTTGTGTGGCTAGCTTTTTAAAGGCAAAAACCACAAGCCCTTCAGGGGGGTTGGGGGAGTTTTGCATGGGTGCAACTCGGATTGGTTTATTTTTATCTCTGTTCTCTTTTAATTGGGTGAGGGTATGTAACCTTTGAATATACTGGTTGGTGGTTACAATTATCACTTTGGGGGCAGTCCAGCACAAGTCCCAGGCTTTGTCCTTGAGCCACCATGGGGGCTGACTGGCCAAGCATGTACTGCACATAACTAAGTTGGTGAGAGGCCCCAGACAGTAAACATCTGGCTGAACTTTGAGCAGTCAGAGTACGTGCAGAAAAGGAGCTACTGCAAGGACTATGTCTTTTGTTCATGGCCCTCCCAGAAACTGCTTGCTCAAGTCTCAGGAAATTGAAATTGAGGTCTGATCTCTGAGAGAAGACTGAGCAGCCTGTTATGGCATCTGCTTGGTCCTTTCAAAACCCTGTCTCGAAAAACAAAAACAACAACAAAAAAAAAAAAAAAAAAAGAAAAGAAAAGAAAATGCTCCTTGTAAGGGTTTGAAGCTATAAGCAGGAAGTGCAAAATGAAGCCACTGTGCCAAGTGGTTGAAGGGTGGCATGGGCTGCAGGGTATGGACTGTGCCGGGCTCCTGAAGTGTCCAGCAGTCTTCAGCAGCAGTGACTGTGTAAGCACTAAACCACTCCCTTATGCTCCCTGTCTCCCCTGGCCAAGCTTAGCTTCCCACTCTCCCACTACCACTGACCTGCCTGCCTCTGCACCTCTACCTTCCTGAGAAGTTCGAACTCAGGACCCTGGACCCATCTACTTGCCTGCAATTGCAGCTTTTGAGCCTTTGTGGGTAGACCTAGAGAAACCCCAGAGCTAGCACTTGGGATCCCAAGAACCTGAGGTGTGAAGAACATGCTCAACTTTGCACTCACATAGGACCTCTGAACATGTTTTGCTGCTGCGGGCCACAGGAACATCATAAGAACTCAGCTGGTTATGGCAAAGTCACTACCTGGAGGAATTAAGGAATTCCTCCAGAGGAAGCCAAATTCCAAGGAGTTTTTGGTGTTATCTGGCTTGTTATATATCAGCTGTTTTCTGTTATGAAAATCGTGTGCCTTCATAGTTTTTCCAATTGATTTTTCCCTAAGAAGGGCTAACAGTATGGACTGATCACTCTCTGGACATACACATTCCAGGAATTTGGAGAACAGCCTCAGGAAAGGCTTTCTCTGGAATCAGATAGCTCCCTTAGCCACTTTCAAGGACTAGCAGTAATAACAGTCCACATGCAAGTCTCCTGATTTAAGGTGAATTCCACAAGGAGACACCGCCTAGGTCAGGTGGACATTAAGTAATAGCTTTACACAATTTAGCTCGGATCCTCCTTTCTTACAGCCTTACTAACTTTATAGACCTTTAACTCCTTACCTAACCACTTCTAGGAATATTTAGATAACTTTCTGTGCTGACAGCTGTGCTCAGCCAGAACCCCAGTTCAAGCCTCTCTGTAATTATCATCATTGGCAGCATCTAGCCAGGTCCATGCTCAGATGGAGGAAAGTACCTGAATCAGAGACACCTCTGTACTCTCTAAGAACAGACTTAAGCATCCAGACTACCTGTTTGAGAAGGCCTGGCGGATGTGCCAATTAAGCTTTACTTCCTCCTTTCCCAAACCTTACCTCTAGTTCCAGATCTCCCTTTAACTATCACCAGAGGCATCTAGCTGTACACAGGTTGCCTAGCGACTGAGCACACTTTCCCCCACCCTGCAGAAAAATGGCAGATAGCTTGGACAGATAGGAGCCACAGGAAAAAAGAAGACAGTTTTATTTTCTCCCGTTGACCTAGCAACTTATAGATTCTTAACATTTTTTACCAACCATGTTTAAGATTATAGTTGAGCACATAAGAGCCCTCTTTTTAGATATTACCTGAATTTAGCCTTTAGTTAATTCATTTCCCCATTGGTCACTTCCCTTTGGGGTTGCAAATGATAATTAATGGTTATTGCCCCTCTATGTGTATCAGAAACTAAGGGGGTCCAGCCCCTTGATAGTCCCCTCCCAGGGTCCGGGAAGAATCTACAACCAGCTGATGATTAATCTTTGATGAGAAGAAATGAATCTATGTACACGAAACTCCTTAGTCCATATACTTTATTATTCTGTGTCAGTTACAAGCTTATAGTCTGCTCTCATATTTAGCTCATTTCTAGCCTGATTTCTCTCTACACTTGTCTGCGGTCCCCTCTAGGTTCTATCTTTTTTTTTTTGGTTTTTTGAGACAGGGTTTCTCTGTGTAGCTTTGCGCCTTTTCCTGGATCTCACTCTGTAGATCAGGCTGGCCTCGAACTCACAAAGATCCACCTGCCTCTGCCTCCCGAGTGCTGGGATTAAAGGCGTGCGCCACCACCGCCCGGCTAGGTTCTAGCTTAATTCCTTCATCTAGTTCTGCCCCTTCTAGGTTCTCATCCATCTAGTTCTTTCCCCTATCAGCTCCTCTCCCATCTCCTTCTCTTTCATCTGGCTCTTCCTCATCTTCCATCTAGTTCCTTCTAGCCCTTCAATCTAGTTCTTCCCCATCTCAGTTTGTTCCTTTCAAGTTCTTACCCATCTAGTTCTTCCATTCTCTTTTCTCTTCTCCCCCCTGTGCCCTGGAAGTCCCGGTATATAAAGGGAGTGTAGCTAGAGTTTTCCTGACTGGCCCATAGTCAGGGCAAATCTCTGTCACCTGCCAGTCCCACAGCCACTCAGAACCAACCAAGTAAACACAGAGACTTATATTGCTTACAAACTGTATGGCCGTGGCAGGCTTCTTGCTAACTGTTCTTACAGCTTAAATTAATCCATTTCTATTAATCTATACCTTGCCACGTGGCTCGTGGCTTACCGGCATCTTCACATGCTGTTTGTCATCATGGTGGCTGGCAGTGTCTCTGACTCAGCCTTCCACTTCCCAGCTTTATTCTCCTCCTTGTCCCGCCTATACTTCCTGCCTGGCCACTGGCCAATCAGTGATTTATTTATTGACCAATCAGCAACACATTTGACATACAGACCATCCTACAGCAAGGGAGGGTCCAAGCTAAATTGTGTAAAGCTATTACTTAATGTCCACCTCTCCTATCTGGTGTCTCCTTGTGGAATTTACCTTAAGTCAGGAGACTTGCCTGTGGGCTAACGTTGTTAGTCCTCAGAAGTTGGGCGCCCCCCTGGGTGATGTCTCCTTGTGGAATTTAAGTCAGGAGACTTGCAGGTGGGCTGTTATCATCCGGAAGTTGGGCACCCACCTGGGTGGTGTTTCCTGTAGTCCTTGAAAGTGGCTAAGGGAGATAGTCTGATTCCAGAGAAAGCCTTTCCTGAGGCTGTTCTCCAAATTCCTGGAATGTATATGTCCAGAGAGTAATCAGTCCACACTGTTAGCCCTTCTTAGGGAAAAGTCAATTGGGAAAACTATGAAGGCACATATGATTTTCATAACAGAAGACAAGCTGATATATAACAAGCCACATAACACCAAAAACTCCTTGGAATTTGGCTTCCTCTGGAGGAATTCCCTGATCCCTCCAGGTAGTGACTTTGCTATAACCAGCTGAGTTCTTATGATATATTCCTGCCGCCTGCAGCATATGTGATTCTTATCACCCCTCCATTTGACCCTGGAAGCCTGGTTTTGCACTGTTAAGGGAATACTCCTTGTAAGTGTATATATACCAGGACTCCCAGGGCAGGTGAAGGACAGAGAAGAGAAAAGAGATGGGAAGAACAAGATGGGTAAGAACTTGAGAGGAACAAACTGAGATGGGGAAGAACTAGATTGAAGGGCTAGAAGAGAGGACTAGAGGAACGAGATGGAAGATGAGGAAGAGCCAGATGAGAGAGGAGATGGGAGAGGAGCTGATAGGGGAAAGAACTAGATGGATGAGAACCTAGAAGGGGCAGAAGTAGATGAACCTAGAGGGGACAACACATAAATGTATGGAGAAATTGGGCAAGAAAGGAGCTTAAAATGAGAGCAGAGTATAAGCTTATAGAGAGAGTAGTGACAGAATAATAAAGTGTATGGACTAAGGAATTTCGTGTACATAGATTCATTTCTTCAAAGATTAATTATCAGCTGGTTGTAGATTCTTCCCGGACCCTGGGAGGGAACTGTTGAGGGGCTGGACCCCCATAGTCACCAATATTCTGCCTCATCCAAAATTGCTATGTGTGGTGGAGTGGTCTATATGAGTTAACCTGGCCTGGGGAGATGGCTCAATGGTGAAGTGCTTGTTGCAGAAGCCTGGGGTCCAAGTTCTGATCCCTAGAGTCCATGTAAAATTTAAGTGTGACTGCTTGTCTGTAATCCCAGCACGTGGGAAGCAGAAATGATCCCTGGAGTAAGCTGGCTCACCAGAATAGCCGAAACTGAGCTTCAAGTCCAGTGAGAGACCCCGCTTTAGTATGCAAGGTGGAGAGCAATAAGAGAAGACACCCAGCCGGGCGGTGGTGGCGCACGCCTTTCATCCCAGCACTCGGGAGGCAGAGCCAGGCGGATCTCTGTGAGTTCGAGGCCAGCCTGGTCTCCAAAGCGAGTTCCAGGAAAGGCGCAAAGCTACACAGAGAAACCCTGTCTCGAAAAACCAAGAAAAAAAAAAAAAAAAACCAAAAAAAAAAAAAGAGAAGACACCCAGTGCCAACCTTGGGCCACTGCATGACAGTGCACAAATGTGTACCCACATGCACACACACACACACACACACACACACACACACACACGAAGAAAGGGGAAAGTCAGCCTTTGGAATGCTAGGGAGATGGCTTAATTGGCCTTGTGTGTGCCACACAAGCAGGAAGTCTCAGGTTTGCACCCATGTGAAAACCCAGTATACCTATAATCCTGGTGGTGGGTGGGGACATGGAGACAGGCAGATCCATGAAGCTTGTTGGCTGGCCAGCCAACTTATCCCGTTTGATGAGTTTCGGGTGCAGTGAGAGGCCCCATTTCCATAATAAAGGAGATGGAAATGCCCAAGGAGGACGCCTGAGGCAGACTTGTGACTGCCAGTGTTGATAGAATCTCATCCAAAATGGCACATGTGGTCTATGGGAGTTAAGCCTGGGCTGGGGAGATCACTCAGTGGCTTAGGCATGGGTGCTCACACCTCCAACTGTACATAGCCACACAAACAAGTACACAATATGGCACAAAGGTAAGCCATTGGGGGCTAGGACTGGGGCTCACTGAAAGAGTGTTTGCCTTGAATGGGTAAGGTCCAGAGTTTGATACCAGCACCATTAAAACAAATAATAAAGAAAACTATGTATTATGGTTAGCCAGGTGGCTCGGTGGTTAAGAGTACTAGCTGCTCTTACAGAGGACCCAGGTTTCAATTCTCAGCACCTATATAGCTGCTCACAACCACCTATAACTCCATTTCCAAAGGATCTGACACTGTCTTCTGGCCTCTACAGGTATTAGGCATACATGCTGGTAAAATACCTTACACATAAAAATAAACTTAAAAAATTAAAATGTTTTTATTTTGGATTAGGTGTTGTGTGTGTGCGCAAGTATGAGCATATGTATAAACAGTGCAGGTACCTACAGAGGCCAGAGGAATCAGATCTACCTGGAGCTGGAGTACTAGGAACTGAATGTGGGTTCTGTGTAGGAGCACCAAGTGCTGTTAACCACTTGACCATCTCTAGCCTCACTGCAGGGTTTTCAAAGAAAGCATTTAGGAGAGATTACTTTGGCTGTGGTCTGGAGTAGTATGGGCGGAGGTGCAGAATGTCAAAGGTGAGGGCGGTGTGGACAAACTGGTCCCCATGGTAATGGTATTTACTTAAAGGAATAAGTAGGCATCTGCCTCAGCCTCCCAAGGGTTGGAGTCACAGACATGCACTATGCCCAGTGCCCAGATCATTCCTGTTTTGTTTTCTATTAAAAATATATAGCGCCGGGCAGTGGTGGCACATGCTTTTAAACCCAGCACTCAGGAGGCAGAGCCAGGATCTCAGTGAGTTCTAGGCCAGCCTGGTCTACAGAGCGAAATCTAGGATAGGCACCAAAACTACACAGAGAAACCCTGTCTTGAAAACAACAGCAACAAAAAATATGTAGCAAAACTCTTGCATGAGTCTGGTTTCAATCTTTATGACTACAACAATTAATAAATAAATAGGAAAAGCTTCAGAGGGCTGGGGATGTGGCTCCTTGTGGCAGAGTGCTTGCCCAGCATGTGTGAAACACTGCTGAGCTCTATCCTCATCTTTCCTGACTTGATTTTGAACTTGCAGGAAGAGTCTTTGTTTTAAGAAGATTGATATTGGGGCTGGAGTGCTGGCTCAGAGGTTAGGAGCACTGGTTGCTCTTCCAGAGGACCTGGGTTCAGTTCCCAGCACCCACATGGTAGCTCTCAACTCTCTGTAACTCTAGTTCCAGGGGATCCAACACCATCACACAAGTATATACATACAGGAAAAACAATGATGTCCATAAAATAAAAATAGATAAAAGAAAGATGATTGATATTATAATAACATATAAATTAGACCTAACAAGCACATAATTGCTGTTTTTTAAAAAAGATTTTGAAGGACTTATTTTTGTTTTTGCACATCTGAATGTTTGGTTGGAGCCTCCAGCTCCCCCCTGCACAGTTCAGAAAGTCCCATTTCTCTGTCGTCTGTCTCTCTCTCCCCCCTCTCCAAACCCCCTCCACACAGAGAATCTCTGAACAAAGGGAAGGCACCAAAAAGCCCAGTTCTGCATTCTTGGGGGCTCCTACTGCTTCCTCTCCTGGAGTTGCCAGCAGCTCAAATCCGTCTAAATGCTCAGTTCTTGGGGACAAACCCAGCTTGTGGTGGGCACGTCATCACCCCTCACCTACCGCTTATAAAATCTCCCTGCTATAGTTTGGGGGCAAGACTTCTCTGGCCTCTGGAGAACCCACCTGGAAGTTGCTTTGCTCAATATACCTGTTATACTTTTCCTTTCGGCTTGATCCGGCTTCCTGCACTGGTGGAGAAACTTATTTGGGGGTGGGGGAGCAGAGGAAACCCTGTTAGTGAGTAAATATATGTGACGTGTGTGCATGTCCCTGAGTCCTGAAGAGGGCGTCTGGCTCCCTTGGAGCTGGAGTTACAGATGATTGTGAACCACAGAATGAGGTTGCAGGGTCACCTGAAAGAGCAGCACATACTTTTCATCACTGAGCCGTCTCTCCAGCTGCCATTTAGCTCTTGACAGGGTCTTACTGTGTAGCCCTGAGTAATCTGAAACTCACTATGCAGGTCAGACTCGCATGTCTGTCTGCCTCCGCCTCCTCAGTGCTTCAGAGATTTTTTTTTTTTCATTATTTTTTTTTTTTTTCAAGACAGGGTTTCTCTTGTAGTTTTGGTGCCTGTCCTGGAACTCACTCTGTAGACCAGGCTGGCCTTGAACTCACAGAGATCCACCTGGCTCTGCCTCCCGAGTGCTGGGATTAAAAGCATGTGCCACCATCGCCTGGCCATTTTTTGTTTTTTTTTTTTGTTTGTTGTTTGTTTGTTTGAGACAGCATTTGTCTGTGTAGCCCTGGCTATCCTAGAACTCACTCTGTAGACCAGGCTGATCTAGAACTCTGAGATCATCGTACCTCTGCCTCCTGAGTGTTGGGATTAAAGGCGTGGGCCACCACCACTTGACCTTAGTAGTTATCTTCAGAAGACCAAAGTACACATACACGCCTACACACATAAGTTTTTCTTTTGTTTTTTTTTTTTTTTTTTTTTTTTTTTGGTTTTTCGAGACAGGGTTTCTCTGTGTAGCTTTGCGCCTTTCCTGGAACTCACTTGGTAGTCCAGGCTGGCCTCGAACTCACAGAGATCCGCCTGGCTCTGCCTCCCGAGTGCTGGGATTAAAGGCGTGCGCCACCACCGCCCGGCTTTTCTTTTGTTTTTTTTAGATGTACTGGGGGTAGAACCAAGAGCCTTGGAAGTGCTAGGCAAACCCTTTTACTACTGAACTACATACTTGGTCCTTTTATTACACTTATAATTTTGAAACAGTGCTTACTGAATTGTCCAGGCTAGCTTCAAACTATGATCCTGCTTCAGCTTCCTAGCTGGAGTTACAGGCCAGCCTCCTAGGCCTGGCCTCCTTCTCTGTCAGAATGTAGAACTGTTTTAGCATCGTTTGGTGAACAGTATAATGATGTTAATATTTATTAAGCCAGGTGTGGTAGTGTCTGCCTGTAATACCAGCACTTGGGAGGCTAGCTGAGGGAAAGGACTGTGAGTCTAGCCTGGACTACATAGTTAGATGCTGTCTGAAGAAACCAAAAAGGAAAACAAAACAATTAGTACTATAGCTCTTAGTTTGCAAAGTGATTGGGTACTTTGTGGTATAAATATAAATCCGCAGTATAAATCCACAGAGTAAGCTAACTAGGGTCTTGAATAAATGAAGGCTGCTAATCTTATAACACCAGGGTTGGCTTCAGTTGCATGTTAATCCCATGTGTTTCATTGAAGGTCTCAAGATTCTGCCCTCCAAGACAGTCTTGCCATGATTGGATAGGACCCCCAGATAAATATTCAAACCTTCGTCCGGTTCATTTTCATATTCCTGAAAACGAGTCCCCCTTGGAACAAAGGCTTAGAGAATTGAGACAAGAAACACAAGAATGGAACCAGCAGTTCTGGGCGAACCAGAATTTGAGTTTTAACAAGGTAAGTGTGGGATTTAGGTCCATGAAGAACAACACCCTCACCACTTGGGGGTGCTAAATCCCCAGCGTTTGTGTTGCTACTGTTCTGTTTGTTTTGATGCACTCCTTTAATCTCAGCACCTGGGAGTCAAAGGCAAGAGGATCTCTAGTTCAAGACCAGCCTGGTCTTCGTAGTGAGCTCTAGACTAGCCTGAGCTACATAGTGAGACCTTGTCTCTAAATAAATAAAATAAAAATCTTTTGTTTTAAGCCATTGTGTAACTGTATGGAAGACACCTTGCCGAGTCATAAGTCACAGAGTTTGAGGCTTTCTGGGAAGAGAAGTAGCAAGGGGCCAGGACTGACTCCTGTCCTGAATGGTATTCCTGTTCATGAGAAGTCACTGTCATAGGTTGTCACTTATGAGAGCTCATGATTTTATTTATTTGTTTTTATTTTTTAGACAGAGTTTCTCTGTGCAGCCCTGGCTGTCCTGGAACTCTCTGTAGACCAGGCTGGCCTCAAACTCACAGAGATCTGCCTGCCTCTGCCTCCTGAGGGCTGGGATTAAAGGCACACACCATCACTGCCTGGTGAGAGTTCAAGATTTTTAGTGACTTGCTCATAAGCTGCCTGAGAAACAAGTGTAAATATCCTAATGGAGAAGGAAATATAAATGGATTCTTTGTTGTATTCTGTGGCTACAACTTCCCAAATGCATTGAACATCTTGTTTTCAAGTCCTCTTTCAAGCTGGGCATGGTGGCGGCACACACCTGCTATCTCAGCACTCTGGATCGTGAATTCAAGGCTGGTCTCTACTACACATCAGGTTTGAATCCATCCTGGGTTATGTGAAAGTTTCCAGTGCCAGCAAGAAACTTTAACCAGATTGGGTGGCTTAAAACAAGCTCTAGCCGGGCGGTGGTGGCGCACGCCTTTAATCCCAATACTCGGGAGGCAGAGCCAGGCGGATCTCTGTGAGTTCGAGGCCAGCCTGGACTACCAAGTGAGTCCCAGGAAAGGAGCAAAGCTACACAGAGAAACCCTGTCTCGAAAAACCAAAAAAAAAAAAAAAAAAGAAGAAGAAGAAAGAAAAAAACAAGCTCTAACGGCAGCTGGAGAGATGGCTCAGAAGTTAGAGCACTGGCCGATCATCTAGAGGACCATTTTCAGTTCCCAGCACCCACTTGGCAGCTCACAACTGTAACTTGTTCCAGGGGGTCCAGTGCCCTTTTTGGCTTCCTCAGGCACTGTGTGTGCATACAGACACATACATACATAAAATAAATCTTTTTTTTTTTTTAAAGTGGGCTTTGAGCTGTGATGTTCCTCAGGAAATCTACCACAAATTTCTCAGTATTGTGCTCTAGCTGAGAGAAGCAGGAAGCTAGAGAAGACATTCTCTCTTTCTCCTTTTGTTTTTGGTATGGGATTAAACCTAGGGCTTTGCACTAGGCAGGTGCTCTTCTAGTGAGCTACAATTCCAACCTGCTTTAATTTTTGCCTTGGGCTGGAGTCATGTTAAGTTGCCCAGGGTGCTTCATACTTTCATACTCCTGCCTCAGCCTCCCGAGTAGCTGGGTTACAGGTATGCACCACCGTTCCTGCTAAGAAGAGAGTTGTTTGCTGAGTTTTAATTTCTTTTTTCCAAGACAGGATTTCTGTGTGTTGTTTTGGTGCCTGTCTTGGATCTTGCTCTGTAGACCAGGCTGGCCTGGAACTCACAGATATCCACCTGCCTCTGCCTCCTGAGTGCTGGGATTAAAGGCCTGTGCCACTGCTGCCTGGCTAATTTTTTTTCTTATTGATGTTTTGAGACAGGGTCTCATGTAGGCATGGTGGGCTCAGTCTTGTAGCTGAGGATGACCTTGACCTGATCCCCTTGTCTCTAGTCCTCAAGTTCAGGGAGTTCAGGCATGTACTAAACGCCTGGCTAAGAGTTCTGATGGTCATCTTTCAGGAAAAAGAAGAATTCATTTGCTCAAGACTGCAAGCTAAAGGCTCAGTCCTGCGAACCAAGTCAGGTTAGTACGTTTGTGCTGTGTTACTGTTGAAAGAAAGGTTGTTGAATGAAGGGGCATAATAGGTTTCTCTGCCTGTGCAGTAAGCCAGATCAACTCAAACTGAAAAAGTATGACAACAGGTTTATTTGAGCAAAGCACCTCCTGGGTGAATTCTCCAGTCCCAGAGATTGAGGCCGGAGAAGCCACGCGCCTGAACTAAAGCAGGGACATTATATAGTTTGTAGACAAGGGGTGATGACATATCTGCTGCAAGCTGGGTTTGTGCCCGAGTATAATCAAAAGCTAAATGCTTTAGGTGGGGATTTGAGTGTCTGGCAACTTCAGGTAGCCCCCAAGAATGCAGTACTGGGCTTTTTGGTGCCTTCCCTTTGTTCAGAGATTCTCTGTGTGGGTGGGGTTTGGAGAGAGACAGGAGTGGGGCTTTCTGGATCATGCAGAGGTGAGCTGAAGGTTCCAACTAACGGGGAAGCAGAGGGCAGACAGCCTCTGTGTCCTTTACTTGCTGTCTTACTCGCCTTTGGAAACTTACTTTCCTGTGTATATGTGTACCTATGTGTACCATCAGGCTTCCCACCAGCTCCCGGCTCCCTCTTCTCTCTTCTTCCTTCAGGTGATGTCACAGCCTCTCAGAGTTTAGGTCTTCCTTTCTCATTTCATTTTCTTTCTTCTGTATGGTGCTGGGAATGGAAGCCAGGGCCTTGAGCATTGTAGGTAAGCACTCGGCCATTGGACTGCACAGCCTTTGTCTTTCTGATGAGCGACTTCAGAGGAAGGTCATGAGGCCTCTGAATCTCCCAACCCTCCCATCTTCCCAGCTCTTCCTGGATTCCTGAGTCCGTTCTCACGCCCGACAGCAGAGCTGTCTCATAGCCTTCCTCGAGTCAGGCCGTGGAGCTGTGTTCCCCAGCACTTTTGCTTCCCTGTTTTGTAACAGTTGTTGAAGTTCAGACCCCTGTTAATTCTCTCTCCACTGCAGCTTTTCAGTTTTCCCCAACTTCTGATCTTTTTTATTTGTTTGCTTTGTTTTTTGAGGCAGGGTCTCACTTTGTAGCTTCTCTGACTGGCCTGGAACTCATTCTGTAGACCAGGCTGGCCTTGTGTGGAAGTCCAGCTCTTACCTTTTGAAGGTTCTTAGGTGGAGGAGAGAGGAATTAAGAAAATATCAGAATGAGTGACCTAGACGACAAGAAGAAAAACACAGGATAGCTTCGGGAGGGCCTGGGTCAATACCCAACTGCCACTTTGTTTATTCAGAAGGACTTTTTATAACAATGCCAAGGGGCGGGGCAAAAGACCTCCCCTTGCAAAATCAAAGCACACCATACAGCCAAGTGTAGACCCTTCTAAACACCTGGTAACGACTCCCGTGACCAAGTCATCTTCTTATGCAGCCCTGCTGGGTAAAGCAAGCCCAGATTCTCTGACCCTGAGTAAGTTCTCACTAGATATCCTCTGTGGGCTCCCACCGCCTGAACTCACAGAGATCTGCCTGTGTCTGCCTCCTGAGCTCTGGGATTAAAGGTATACAACACCACACCCAGCCCCAGCCAGCTTCCAGTCTTTAAAACAGAAGCTAGCATACTTTTCTCTGTAAAGGGCCTTTGTGGTTACCTGGGTATCTGTTGGCACTATTCAGCATGCTGTAAAGAATACACACAGAGCCGGGCGGTGGTGACGGTGCATGCCTTTAATCCCAGCACTCTGGAGGCAGAGCCAGGTGGATCTCTGTGAGTTCGAGGCCAGCCCGGGCTACCAAGTGAGTTCCAGGAAAGGCGCAAAGCTACACTAAGAAACCCTGTCTCAAAAAACCAAAAAAAAACCCAAAAAAAAAACCACAGAGAGAACTTGGGTTAATTTACAAAAAATAGATTTGACCTCTAAATGTTCTTTGTCAACCCCTGCTTTAAGCCTGTTCTTTGCACTGTAACTAGACTATTCTACCCAAAATGCATACCCATACCCCCTTTGTGGGCTGCTGTTGTAGTTGTTGAGACAGTGTCTCACTATGTAGCTTTGATTAGCCTTCAATTCAGAGATCTGAAGTGCTGGGATTAAAGTGGCTATCACGCCTAGCCCTCACCACAGGCTTTTGGCCTCTGTGGCCACAGAACAGCTCCACTACCTCACATCTTGGTCTTTGTCCATCTCCTAGGATGGGAAAATAGACCACAGGCTGATGGATTTGCTTGTTTGCTTTTTGTTTGGTTGGTTTTTGGTTTTTTGAGACAAAGTCTCACTATGTAGCTGGGGCTGGCCTTGAATTCATGATAGTCTTTCAGTCCCAGCCTCTCCAGCACCGAAATTAAAAAGGGTTGCCACCATACCTGGATTGCCATTTCTTTTGCTTAAAATAGCGTTGGCCAGCCAGGTGGTGGTAGTGCACATCTTTAGATTATTATTATTATTTTTAATACAGGGTTTCTCTGTAGTTTTGGTGCCTTTCCTGGCTCTTGCTCTGTAGACCAGGCTGGCCTTGAACTCACAGAGATCCTCCTGCCAGCCTGGTCTACAGAGTGAGATCCAGGACAGCCAGGGCTACACAGAGAAACCCTGTCTCTAAAACCAACCAACAGCAACAACAAAAATGAAAATAGCCTTGGCCGTCTTCTCTTAGTGTCGAAGCCTTAACGACATTCCATACTGTTTGTTAAGCAGACGCCTACTGTCAGAGTATTCTGATGAACAGTTCAAAACCACTAACCTCCAAAGCCAAGTCTATCATTGGGTTAAAAGGGCCATCACCCTCTGCTAATCCCTAGCCTGTCCTGGTTCCCCAGAGGAAAAGCTGAGGGGTAGTGGTTGGAATGCTAGCCCCCACTTTTATTGCTCTGTGCTGACAACTGGTGTCTTAGTGGGTCAGCAAAAGAAGAGGGTGCTGCATCCTAACACTGAGTGTGGGAGTGAGTGGTGGGCCAGTTTGTCCTGATTGAGTGCCAGGCACTGTGCTGAGTCCTTCGCATGTATCAACCACAAAGACCAAATACTGTGTGATGAACCTGAGGCTTAACTGCGGGTGACTACCCAGCCTGAGACCACACAGTGAGAAAGGAGGCTAGGTTCTGCTCAAGGCAGTCAGATCTGAGGACCTTGCTGATCTCAGCAGTTCTCAGTTCAGCCTCGTGTGTGTGTGTGTGTGTGTGCGTGTGTGTGGTGTGTGTGTGTGTGTGTGTGTGTGTGTTCTCCCTCCCCCCCCAACACTCACACTTATGTGGTAAAGGGGTGTCTGTGGTCTACCAGATGGTGGTATCAGGTCAGCTTATACTGTGGTATTGCATTAGCGATCGGCCATTCTTCTAACAGGAGAATTGCTTTGACTCTTGTGAACATGACAATCTTATTAGTGACTCTGCTGTGTACTGAAAGAATGGTCTTAAGTAACATTTGTAATTAATTTGGCAATGGAAAAGGACAGACTGTATGTGGAAAGGGACAGCACAGAATCACCACCCTGGCAATATTCAGAGTCACGTGGAGCGTATATGATCCCAGTTGGGTGGGAGCAACATGGTTAATTAGGTGTTTCTGGAAACTGCTGAGCATGGATGTCAAGTTGCTCACCACAATGACAGCTCTGGGGAGATTCACGTCAGCTAGCTGGATACAGCCGCTCTATAATGTATACGTACTTAAAGACACCATGTTCTGTCAGGTGAAACAAGAGTTACCAGCTGCAGCAGTTGAAATGGGGGGAGCACAGTAGGAAAGACAACTCAGCTGTCCAGAGCACACTTAGGCTGAGAAATGCTTAGCACACGGGCTCTCTAGAGGCTCCCCGGAGCGGAAGGGAAAGGAGGTTTTCTAGTAAGTTACATTGGAAAAATGAACTGCTTTTGACATAAAAGAAGAAAAAAACTAGGTTTATTCCTCTTAGAATACACATTCCAAATAATGTTTTAAAGTATTGGGTATCAGTTTCTGATAGACTTCAGAGCTAAATTCAGCATTTCTAGTGATAGAAAGTCAAGTTGAGCCAGACAGTGGTGGCACATGCTTTTAATCTCAGCACTTGGGAAAGGCAGGCAAATGTCTGTGAACTCGAGGCCAGCCTGGTTTCAGGACATTCAGGATTGCACAGAGAAACCCTGTTTTGAAAAACAAACAAACAAACAAAAAATCATGGAGCTGGAGAGATAGCTCAGTGGTTAAGAGCACTGGCTGCTCTTTCAGGGGACCTGGGTTCAATTCCCAGCACCCACATGACAGCTCGCAACTGCCTGTAACTCCAGTTCCAGGGTTTCTGACACCCTCACACAGATAGATGTACATGCAGGCAAAACACCAGGAAACATAAAGTAAAAATAAATTGTATATATTAAAAAAAAAAAAGACTCAGTTTTTCAATGGATGGGACCTAGGTCCCAGAGTTCCCGTGGAAAGCACACAGCAGTGATCCAGGGGCCTCCTACTCATCTCCACATCCTAAAGATTATACCATCTGCATCTGAGGACACAGACATTTTAGACCCAAACATCAGCAGCATGGGGACTGAAAGCATCTGACCAGCTGGGGCCCTGTTGTGGGGACTTCCCAGCAGGCGCTGACTGAGCAGGCTCGGTGGATGTTGAGGACCTGGGCATCCTAGGACTCCTTCCTAAAACTCCTCTCCTGAGCTGTCTTGCTCTTTTGCTTGGTGTACTCTGGCCTTCTGCCTCCCTGTTTATTCTTCTGTCCAGTGATGCCAAACCCCAGGGCCAGCTTTCAGCCATGTTGGGCCTTGGATCAGCAGACAGAGATGGGATTGTGTTGAATGAGCCTGGCTGCTGCCATGGAAACGGGATGGAGGAGGCCCAGAGGGGTGGCCAGACAAAGGGGTCAGTGTCCAGGAAACACACACAGTTCACCATGAATGGCAGATGGGTGGTGTTTGTAGCCAAGATGACATGGGCCACTGGGATTTTTAAACAGACTGCAACAAATTTGCCTTAATAAGAACACCTATGGACAAGTGACTGAGTGTGCAAAGAGGGAGCTGCTAGCTGTAAACAAATAGTGCTTCCAAGCATGGGGAGGCAGTCTGTGCTTTCTGAATTCATAGGGAAGTGTTCACTCAGGCCTGGTAGAGTTGCTTTGGTGGCTGGTGGCAGCCTGAAGTCCCTAGCCCTTTTCTAGGATCTAGTGTACCCATTATGACATAAAAGAAGCAAGCAAGCAGTAACCACGAGCCATCTCTAAGAAGTCCTTATGGGACAAACAGTGAGTTCAGCAAGTGTTCCTAACAGGCTTTCTTTAATTGCAAAGTGGGGATGTCTAGATGCCCAGTGATTGCAGACTAGGTAGACAGCTGGCCACCTGCTGGCTGAATGTTCTGCCAATTCTGCTGCTGTGTGGGAAAGTCACCGACTGACTCCAAGTGCAGGAAGCAGAAGCCCCTGATTTCAGTTGTTGACAGTGGTCAGGGAAGGGTTCCCCCCCTTTCCTTGACTGCACAAGTGTTGGTGCATTCAGAAAGAGGGAGCCATGGAGACAGACCACTCTGTCAGATGGCGTTTGTGAGACACCCACACATTTTCAGCAATGATGCAAGGAGTTGATTTTTTTCCTTCTCCACACCTCCATTATGGCTCTCTTCCTCCTCCCCCTCCCTTCCTGTTCCCAACCCTTCTCTTTACCCTTCTTCCGGCTCCAGTGTTCTTTATGTTCAATAACAAGAGGCAGAGATGGCGGGGGTGGAGCAGAAATGACTTGGCAAGTATTGATGGGGTTCCTGCTGTCTGATCACTGGCCTGAGGTGTTGGGGTGAGGTGACCCTAGGTCTGAGAGCCCCTGGGGGAAGCATCAGGTGTGGGCAGCTCTGCCCGCCTCCACCCTGCAGTTGACTCTTCCCCGTGCATACTGAATGCAGTAATGACAAGCCCACCTAGATCCCCTCACCTCTCCACTACTGCCAAGCCTCGGAGACACCTGTGAGAGCTGTGCTGTGGTGATCCGCTGAGATGGGGAAAGGACGAAGGGAGAACACAGTTCGCATCTGCATGGCCCACGGGAGAGCCTGTCCCTCCAGTGAAGCAGCTTGTGCTGCTGTTGCTAGGGGAACAGCTTTCCTGTTTTGACAGTCCCTCTCCCTGTGAAAGGCCCAGAGATGCTGCTGGAGGAGAGGGCACACCCTTCTCTAAGATCAGCTAAGACTGCCACCCCGAAAGTGTCTCTGCACTGGGCTTCATCCTGGTGCCCTCCAGTCTGGTCCTCCTTTTCCCAGCTGCCTGTGTCTATCCTTTGAGACCAGCTTAGGTATCACCTTCCCTGGAACCTTTGGTCTCCCTTCCCTCTCAGGAGACAGGTACTCTCCACTTGATGTGAGTAACGTCTGTCTTCACAGAGGCATGCCACTGGCCACTGGGAGAGGGTGGGTGGAGCAGGACTTTGATCCTGCCCTTGGGAGCTAACAAGCCCACAGAGCAGGGTCAGCATGCAGGTGGGTGTGCTGTGGACACAGCGTATGGACCCTGGGAGAAAACTAGCAGGAAGTTAGGGAGGGGGTGGGCTCCTGTCAGTGTGCATGTTTGTGTGTGTGGGGGGGTGTGGCGGGATGTTCTCAGAAGAGTCCTTTAGGTGGAGGGTACAGCAGAAAGGCGGAGCCAGAAACAAGCAGTGTGAATAGAGTTCTGTGTGGTCAGCACGTGGGTACCACAGCTGAGCTCACGAGGGCTTGACCCGTCCTCTGTGTGTTAGCACACATACCATTGCCTGCGTCGTGCAGTACACAGGCCCAGAAGATGACAGGTCATCCGCACCTGCCTGGTAAGAGGCAGGCTGTGCTTGAACACAGAAGTGCGGCTGAGGAGAAGTGCCGTCTTGAGAGCTGTCCTCAGCGTAGGGCTGTCCAGGCAGGGGTGGGCCTGGAGGAGGGTGCCCTTGGTTCTCTCATGCTGTGACGACTGTGTGCGTTTCTGTCAGTGTTCACTTCCCCCTTTCGGGATCCCCACCTCACTGTCAGACGTGTTCTCCGCTGGACGTGTGGCACCCCTCCCGAAGAGTGTGGCCTTTGCCAGATGCCTCCAGGCCCTTCTGGAGCTGCTTTTTCCCCTGTTTTTTTTAAGACAGCGTTTCTCTAGATCAAGCTGGCCCAGAACTCACAGAGATCCTCCTGCCTCTGCCTCCTGAGTGTTGGGATTAAAGGCGTGTGCCACTACTGCTCATCCTTCATTTTGTTTTTTTGATCCAGAATGACCTTGATTTTATGATTTTCTTGCCTCCATCTCTGGTTTATGTGACTCTGGGGCTCAGACCCAAGGCTTCGGGTAAGCACTCTGCCAGCTGAGCCAATCCCAGTCTTAATTTTACTTTTCTTTCTTCCTTTTTTTTTTTTTTAATATTACAAAATAAACGACAGCAGTGAAAACTGGGTTGGAGAAATGGCTCAGCAGTTAAGAGCACTAGCTGCTCTCATGGAGGACCTGGACTCCATTCTCAGCACCCACATGGAGACTTACAACCAGCTGTAACTCTATTTGCAGGGGCCCAGGACCCTTCTTCTGGTTTCTGTGGGCATCAGGTGTACAAGTGATACACAAACATACAGTGCAGGCAAAACATCCATACACATAAAATAAGCAATAGGAAGTAACTGGGGTGATGGCTTCGGTGGTTAAGTTCTTACTCTTCTAGTAGAGTCTTGTGGGCCGCAAGACTATATTATAGGGATTCGGCTATGTATTAAAGCTATACCTAGAAATTTCAAGGCAGTTTTCTAGTGGGAAGCCATTTATCATGGAATATTTGGTGTTATTCAGCTTTAATATTCAGCTGCTCCTCGTTATGAATTTCTTGTGCTCATAATTCCCATAGAACATGTATGTGTGAGCATCCTGCTTGGGCCAGTACTTGGATAAGGTCACGTAGGCAAGGTCTTCTGCCTCTGAGCTCCCTGCTTCCTTTTTAGCATTTGAATTGGGTATCTGCCTTTTGCAAATATCCAAAAGGGGATTCATCCAAAGGTAGGGCCAGCTCCAAACAAAGCACTGAAGGACAAGCAAGGATCAGAATAGCTACCAGACCACCTGTTAGGCACCTAAAGTCCCTGAACTAAGGTAAAACTTCAAGGCAACCTGGCTCCTAGATGCATAGCTTTGCTTCTTGTGCAGAGGAAGCTCAGACCATCCCCTTCCTTCAGGCCTAGTGGCTCTCCAGAGCAACTGACTGAAAACAAAGGAGGTTTTTGCAGATCCAGATGGAGTGAAGAGTGAGGCGGAATTCCTGGTGGCAGAGAGTCGGTGGTGAGGAGAACAAGACAGTTTCTCTGGAGAGGGCAGACAGAACCGCATGGACAGAGAGAAGAGAGGAAGTCAGAGATTCTGTAGAGGGTGAGGCAGATCTCTTGTAGAGTTTTCTCAGAGCCAGGAGTAAGGAGCAAGGAGAGAAAGATGCAGGATGAAGGAACAGAGGACGAAGATGAGGTCAAAAGCATAGGAGCTTATAAAACTATGAGGACAGGAAAAGTGGGCACAGAGAGGAGCTGAGTGTGAGGATGGAGCTGAAGCTGTATAGACAGAACTTTGTCATAGAGGAATAAAGTAAACGAACAAAGAGCTTGCTGTCATTCATTCCCATACCATTGTTAGTGTCTCTCCTGGGCCCCCTGGGAAGAAAATTAAGAGACTGGACCTCAAAATTTCTGAAAGTAGAGGACTCAGTTTGGCTCCCAGCAGCATGTCACGTGACTCACAGCTGCCTGTGACTCTAGCCCAGGGCCTCTGACAACTACTGGCTTGTGCAGATACTCTGCCTACCCACTGTGCACAGACCTACAAATAGATACACACATATGCATAATTTAAAAAATAAAATAGAATCTTGTTCTTTTACTTTTGTGGGGGCGGGGGGGGGGGGCAGCGGCCAGGGGTTGCATGTGCCATAGTATGCCTGAGGAGGTCAGAGGACAATGGCGGCAGTTTTCTCCTTTTACCTTCTGGGTCCCAGGAATCAACCTAGGTCTTTAGACTTGGCAGCAAGTGCCTTTACCCAATGAGCCATGTCACAGGTAACCAAGGCTGACCTCAAACTTCTGACACTTCAACCTCTACCTGGGGCCTGGGTTATAAATGTGCGCCACCACAAGCAGTTTCTCCTCGAGTCTTACGTTAAGTTGTAATTTATTTCCAGGTCAAAGAGCAGCATTGGATGCAGAGGAAATGGCTGACTTTTATAAGGAGTTTCTGAGTAAGAATTTTCAGAAGCACATGTGTTATAACCGGTAAGTGTTTGCATCTTCCCTGAAGTTTAGTTAGCATATCCACATTTGCTTATTTTCTTACCTTATTTAAAGCTTTGATGTTTTCAGTAGAGGTGGAGGTCACATGATTTTGTGATCTTCACTTTTTGCCATTTTAGCTATACTTGTCAGCCTCTGTTGGTGCATGGCACCTACTGTCCACCCGGCCTTAGGTCAGTAAGGAGGTCCTGAAGACTTCTTAAGTGTCTTTCCTTGGAGGTCATGGTCAGTCAGGATGTTGCCTGTGTGGAAACAAGGAGGTCAGCAGGAAGCTGCCAGGCTGTGTTTCATGGTTACCTCTCCACAGAGTCTTATCTAAATGTTGCTGGGTTCAGAGAGGATCTTATGAATCCTTTAGTAAAGGCCAGAGGAAGATTAGAGCCCTCCATACATAGGGAAACTGGCTGTATATGTGTATGGTCAGCTGGGGGAGGTCAGGAGTCAGGTGACCATACCTCCAGGGGGAGCTGCTGTTTGATCAGGCGCTGTCCCTGTGGTTGACTGGGGTGCTCTCTTTCCCTGTAGAGACTGGTACAAGCGTAATTTTACCATCACGTTCTTCATGGGGAAAGTGGCGCTGGAGAGGATGTGGAGCAAACTGAGACAGAAGCAGAAGACGAGCAGTTAGGAGCCCGCCTGGGTCTGCCCTGCCAGCACCCAGCTTCCATTTATGAGGGCCCTGGAAGCTGTAAGTGAGCACAAGTCCCACAGCTTGGCCCGTCCGTGTTCAGGACTTCCCTGACTCTGCATCCCCAGCTGGTTTATTCTTGACGAGATATACTGTATATTTGTTGACTGTGTCTTGAATTATACCAGTTCAGAATATGGCAGTGTCAAAATATGAATAAAGTTTCACTGAAACAATTAGACCAGTGCAAGTTAGGAGTGACCTTCAGCTGGTTGTGGTGGTGGGGGGAGCCATGGATCTGAGCCCCGACACAGTAAAGTCAAACCCAGCAGATGCAGCGTCTTTGTGTGAAAGACTGCTGATCACAGGGTGATGTCATCATTTTATTTTTATTTTATTTTTTAATGTATACAGTGTTCTGTCTGCATGTATGCCTGCAGGCCAGAAGAGGGCACCAGAACTCATTAGGGATGGTTGGGAGGCACCATGTGGTTGCTGAGAATTGAACTCAGTGCTCCTAACCACTGAGCCACCTCTCCAGCCCTGATGTCATCATTTTAGAGTGAGGTAACCCCTCAGCTTCCAAAGACACTGCATAACAGCCATCATCACCATAGTTAGAGAGAACATGGAAACGTGGTGATTGTGGGCTGATGTGATGTCTCCCATTGAATAGCTCCCAGAGCTCAGATGCTGAAGACTTAGTTCCCAGCTGACAGCACTGCGGGAGGTGGTGGGACCTGTTGGAGCCTAGCTGGAGGTAGTAGGTCAAAGGACATCCCCTCAGGGGGGCTAGGAGGAGTCCAGCCCCTTCTTTCTCTCTCTCTTCTTGGCTACCACAAGGTAAACAGCCTCTGCCACATGCTCCTTGACGTGAGGTGGCCCTTCCCCAGCAACGCAAAGCCCGTGGCCAAGTGACCTGAACTGTGAGACCGTTCCCTTTCCTCCTCTACGTTAATGTCTCCAGGAGTTTGTCAGCAGCAAGAAGCTAATGCTGTCGTCCTGTGTGCTGCTACTGATGGGCCTTGAAACCCTGTGCAGACCCCACACCACCAGTGCTTTGACCGTTTGCCCCAGAACTGTCGCTCTGAAACGGGGGTATCGCCATTGTTGGACGGATGGCCCCTCAGTGGGTGGTGCGGTGACCAGTCCAAGTGGGTACGCCGTGTGAGGGCGGCACCGTCCTCCGGGCTCGGGAAGCCAGCTGCTTGTTCAGGAAGAGAAACTAAAGCAGGCTTGAGTCAGGTAGGCAGGTAGCTTAGAGCCTTTGGAAGCAGATTCCCAGGCCCTACATCCAGGCCAGGGCTGTGCCACGCGCCCAAGCATCACGTCAGCAGCTCCCTCTGGAGAAACCGCTGCCTTCATGCAGATGGCGGCCCTTGTCAGGTCCTCACCTGGTCCTAACTACAAGCACAGGACTCAGCAAGAGGTGACAGGGACATGAGACTCATTACCCCAGCATCTCAGGTTGAAGGCCAAAGCTACCATCCCCTCCTCCTTTTAATAGTTGTTTGTTAGTGTGTGTGTGTGTGTGTGTGTGGTGAATGAGTGTGTGGTGAAAGTGTATGTGTGTGGTGAGTGTGCGGTGAGAATGTGTGTGTGTGTGGTGTGACTGTGGTGTGTGTGAGTGTGTGTGTGTGGTGTGACTGTGGTGTGTGTGAGTGTGTGTGTGTGGTGAGTGTATGTGTGGTGAGAGTGTGTGTGTGTATAGTGTATGTGTGAGTATGCATGTGTGAGTGTGTGTGGGTGTGTGTGGTGTGTGTTTGTGTGTGTGTGGTGAGAGTGTATGTGTGTGTGTGAGTGTGTGTGTGTGGTGAGAGTGTATGTGTGTGTGTGAGTGTGTGTGTGTGGTGAGAGTGTGTGTGTGTATGTGTGTGTGTGGTGAGAGTGTATGTGTGTGTGTGTGAGTGTGTGGTGTGTGTGTGTGAGTGTGTGTGGTGAGTGTGTGTGTGGTGAGAGTGTGTGTGTGAGTGTGTGTGGTGAGAGTGTATGTGTGTGTGTGTGTGTGTGTGTGTGGTGAGTGTGTGTGTGTGTGGTGAGAGTGTATGTGTGTGTGTGTGTGTGTGGTGAGTGTGTGTGTGTGTGGTGAGAGTATATGTGTGTGTGTGGTGAGAGTGTGTGTGTGTGTGTGTGTGTGTGTGTGTGTGTGTGTGTTTAACCAAACAGCTCTCAGTTGCTCTCCCGAGATTGAGCTCTGGTTAGCAGGTTGTGGTGAGAACCTCCACCTGCTGAGGAGCCGACACCCTGGACTGAGGGCCGCTGCTGTCTGAAGAGTGGCCTCACGTGAGCCAGACAGCAAGCCTAAGCTAATCCGTTACCACGGCCGGCAGATGGCCTCTCTCCTCTGCATTGGACCTTGTGGTGGCGGTAGCATGAAGCTTAGAAGCAGCCCCTTTCACAGAGGACCAAGGCTGTCGGGAAGGCATCGCTCAGCCTTGACCTTGGGATCTGACCCAGAACAGGGAGCAGACCCTTGAGGTGTGTGTGTGACAGTCACTCTGGTCTCACTCTTCACTTTCCTGTCACGGTGGTGTGCGCTCCCTGCAGTGCCCTGTCCTCCCCCGTGGGGTGTGAACCCGTGAAAGCCTGAGCGGGAAGAAATCGTTTTTGTCAGATGTTCTCACAGTTATGTAAGAGGAGCAGACGCGAACACGTGCTCTTCCTCAGGCCGAGGCCCGGCTGGCTTTGTGAGGAAAGTTGTTAGTCCAAGAACCGTGGAGCAGGAGTTTGTGCGAAGGGTACACACTAGTGCCCCTGTGGTGGTCTCCTGAGATTGTCCTGGTGTGGGCCATGAGACAAGTTCAGCTTGATCCTAGAAGTGCACTGAGTGCATGACAAGAAACGCTACACAGTTGGGTGGTGGCGCACGCCTTTAATCCCAGCACTCGGGAGGTAGAGCTAGCAGATCTCTGTGAGTTTGAGGGCAGCCTGGACTACCAAGTGAGTTCCAAGGACAGCCAGAGCTATTATACAGAGAAATCCTGTCTCAAAAAACCAAATAAATAAATAAATAATAAAATAAAATAATAATAATAAAACAAAAAAAATAGAAAGAAAGAAACTTAGGGTCTGGCCTCAAACTCACAGAGATCCTCCTGCCTCTGCCTCCTGAGTGCTGGGATTAAAGGCGTGCGCCACCACCGCTCGGCTAGAGAGTGTATCAAATGTAGACCAGGCCGGCCTCTAACTCACAGAAGTCCTTCTGTCTCTGCCTCCTGAGATCACAAATACTTGCAAAATAAATTGTAATTGCAGTTATTTTGACTATAAAATTTGTTTTGTTTTTTAAAAGTCATACCAAGGTGAGTCTCTTGCATAGCCACATTCTAATAAAGTATTACTGTAGAGATTTTTTTGTTTAGGGTGGTCTTTTAAAAGTTCTAATTTATTTTGTGTGTGTGTGTTTGATGTGGGAGGGTGCAGGCATTACGTCATGGCCTTAGTGTGACGGTCAGAGGACAACTTTCACAAGTTGCTTCTTTCTTGTTGAGGCTGGGTTCCTCTTGTTTCTGCGACTGCACCACACACACCGTACGTACACACACACACACACACACACACCGTACACACACCGTACGTACACACACACACACACCGTACACACACACACACACACACACACACACACACCGTACACACACACACACACACCGTACACACACCGTACGTACACACACACACACACACACACACCGTACACACACACACACACCGTACACACACCGTACGTACACACACACACACCGTACACACACACCGTACACACACACACACACACCGTACACACACCGTACACACACACACACACACACCGTACACACACACACACCGTACACACACACACACCGTACACACACACACATACACACACACACACACACACCCCACCTCCCCAGCTGATTCTCATGTTTCTGTCTTCCATCTTGCTGTAGGAGTAAAGGGTTACGGATGCATACCACTTCATCCAGTGGCAAGGTACGTTACCTGCCGGGTCATGTCCCCAGGCTGAAGCATTAGCTTTTTGAAACAAAGTCTTTCTGTGTAGCTCTGGTGGGTCTCCAGCTTAATATGTAGCCCAGACTGTCCTTCTTATGTCTCACCTGTCACCTCTGACTCCAGAATGCTGGGATTGTAGGCTTCTACCCCCAGCTTGTGGACTTTTACATGGCTATGACATAAAGGCTGTCTCAGCAACATGCTTAATAATGATTTCCCTACAAAACACTTCCTTAATAAATCTCAATTTTTATTTTTTTTTATATATTTAGATTGTGTGGTAGCCTTAGAAAGTCTCAGAAGGGGGCTGGAGATGGCTCACTGGTTAAGAACACGGGCTGCTCTTCCAGAGGACCTGGGTTCAATTCCCAGCACTCACATCATCACTCACAACCATCTCTAACTCTGATTATGGGGATCTGAAGCCCTCTTCTGACCTGTGAGGGTACCAGGCACACACGGTGCACAGATGCACATGCAGGGGAGACACTTACATACTTAAACCAACAGCAGTCTCAAAACATAGCAGTGACTCCTCTGTGTGGGTTGTACTTCAAGACACTGCCCTTCATCTGCTCCCGGTCTCCCAGGAGGGGACTGCTGTGGTCCTCAGAAACACAGGAGCCCAGGAGGGGACTGCTGTGGTCCTCAGAAACACAGGAGCCCAGAGGGGACTGGTGTGGTCCTCGGAAACACAGGAGCCCAGAGGGGGACTGCTGTGGTCCTCGGAAACACAGGAGCCCAGGAGGGGACTGCTGTGGTCCTCGGAAACACAGGAGCCCAGGAGGGGACTGCTGTGGTCCTCGGAAACACAGGAGCCCAGAGGGGACTGCTGTGGTCCTCAGAAACACAGGAGCCCAGGAGGGGACTGGTGTGGTCCTCGGAAACACAGGAGCCCAGGAGGGGACTGCTGTGGTCCTCGGAAACACAGGAGCCCAGGAGGGGACTGGTGTGGTCCTCAGAAACACAGGAGCCCAGGAGGGGACTGCTGTGGTCCTCAGAAACACAGGAGCCCAGGAGGGGACTGCTGTGGTCCTCAGAAACACAGGAGCCCAGAGGGGGACTGCTGTGGTCCTCGGAAACACAGGAGCCCAGGAGGGGACTGCTGTGGTCCTCGGAAACACAGGAGCCCAGGAGGGGACTGCTGTGGTCCTCGGAAACACAGGAGCCCAGGAGGGGACTGCTGTGGTCCTCAGAAACACAGGAGCCCAGGAGGGGACTGGTGTGGTCCTCGGAAACACAGGAGCCCAGGAGGGGACTGGTGTGGTCCTCGGAAACACAGGAGCCCAGGAGGGGACTGGTGTGGTCCTCGGAAACACAGGAGCCCAGAGGGGGACTGGTGTGGTCCTCGGAAACACAGGAGCCCAGAGGGGGACTGGTGTGGTCCTCGGAAACACAGGAGCCCAGAGGGGGACTGGTGTGGTCCTCAGAAACACAGGAGCCCAGGAGGGGACTGCTGTGGTCCTCAGAAACACAGGAGCCCAGGAGGGGACTGGTGTGGTCCTCGGAAACACAGGAGCCCAGAGGGGGACTGGTGTGGTCCTCGGAAACACAGGAGCCCAGAGGGGGACTGGTGTGGTCCTCGGAAACACAGGAGCCCAGGAGGGGACTGCTGTGGTCCTCAGAAACACAGGAGCCCAGGAGGGGACTGCTGTGGTCCTCAGAAACACAGGAGCCCAGGAGGGGACTGCTGTGGTCCTCAGAAACACAGGAGCCCAGAGGGGGACTGCTGTGGTCCTCGGAAACACAGGAGCCCAGGAGGGGACTGGTGTGGTCCTCGGAAACACAGGAGCCCAGGAGGGGACTGCTGTGGTCCTCGGAAACACAGGAGCCCAGGAGGGGACTGCTGTGGTCCTCGGAAACACAGGAGCCCAGGAGGGGACTGGTGTGGTCCTCGGAAACACAGGAGCCCAGGAGGGGACTGGTGTGGTCCTCGGAAACACAGGAGCCCAGGAGGGGACTGGTGTGGTCCTCGGAAACACAGGAGCCCAGAGGGGGACTGGTGTGGTCCTCGGAAACACAGGAGCCCAGAGGGGGACTGGTGTGGTCCTCGGAAACACAGGAGCCCAGAGGGGGACTGGTGTGGTCCTCAGAAACACAGGAGCCCAGGAGGGGACTGCTGTGGTCCTCAGAAACACAGGAGCCCGCTGGCTTCCATTAAGTCATAACAGGAACTGGTCACAGGCCTTTAATTAATACTGGTGCTATGCAGGAAGCCTGGTTCTGCCTCTAGGCCTCAGAGCATTTGACCAGAACAGTACACAGGCTGCAGAGCCTCGGGTGGCCTCAGGGTGGCTCTAGGCTCTTCCAGAATGCAGAAACTTCAGTGACTAATAGTGATGTCTTCCAAAAAGACCTCTGCAGGCTGGAAGGGCTGAGGCTGGAGGATTTTAGGCAGCTGTCTGTGGAGTGACAGGTCTCTGGCATGCCCTTCAGGGACACTCCTAGTCCTATGACCGGATGCAGAGAAGCCTTGCACCAAGGATTTTCTCATTGTTCTGAACCTTAGCCCTTTGTCCCTGAGGCCAAGCCACGTCTTCCCACCGCCCTGAAAGCCAAGACCCGTGTGAGAAGGGACTGGTTCTGAGATACTGAAGCTTCCAACCCCGAGAAGAACAGCCAGGCACAGTCCCCATCTGCCGTCCTTGATGGTTCCCGTAAACTTGCAACAGAGATCTTGGACTTCCTGTTATTGGGGAAGTCATGTGGGAAGTGGGATGACCAAGTTTTGTGTTTGCCGATATATTTTGCTACAGTTCGCTTCTTAAAACAGGAATATAAAACACCCCCACCTTCTGACGGTTTCTAAGTCACACTGTACCATGCTCTGCCTCTGAAGCAGCCCCCGAAGCTGTGGCTGCAAAGGAACATGTCTCATGAAGCGGATTAGTTTTCCAAGGAGCGGTGGGAACCAGCGATGTCTGGGGCTCGCGTGTCGCCGGCCTTTCCCTCTGTTGGTTTCCCATCAATGCCTGCTAAATGTTTTAATTTTTAAAAAATATGTTTAATGCTTTGGGAATGTCATACACTGTGTTGACTGTATCCACGCCCACCCCAGCTCTCCCTCCTCCCTCCTCCTTTTTCCTTCCCAAGTTTGTTTTGTCCGCGGCTCTTGGGAGTGGGACCTGCCCTGGAGTGTTGTCTGCCCAGCAGGGAGTCACATCCCTAGAGAAAGCTGCCTTTCCCTCTCCCAGCAGCCATCAAATGCGGAGAGCTCCTCAGCTGGGGTGGGACCTCTCTCCCACCTCCCTCCTCCATGCTGAGGTTTTGTCAGGAGATTTGAGCTCGCACAGGTCTTGTGCAAGCTGTGGTCAACCACTGCAGGTTCCTGTGTGTCCAGAAAATGTCATTTACGTAAAGCCGCCCACCACCTCTGAGCCTTGTTTCTTTGTTTGTTTATTTAGACAGGGTCTCTCTCTGTAGCCCTGGCTATCCTGGATCTCATTATGTAGACCAGTCTTGTGGTGACTTTTTTGTTGTTGTTGTTTGTTTTTTTGAGACAGGGTTTCTCTGTGTAGCTGTGGAACCTGTCCTGGAACTCGCTTTGTAGACCAGACTGGCGTTGAACTCACAGAGATCCATTAAAGACGTGCGCCACCACTGCCTGGCATTTGTGGTGATATTTTGTTTGTGCTCTAACGAATAAAGCTTTCCTAAAGATCAGAGAATGGAGCTAGCCAGTAGTTAACTGTAGAGGTCTAGAGGTCTGTACAGACAGGAGACAGAAAGTGATGTGGCTGGGCAGAGAGAGGAATATAAAGTAGATGGACACAGGAGCTCGGCTCCTTTTCCGATCTGAAGAGTTGTGGAGGTAAGGGGTGACTGGCTGCTCCTTTATTTCTTTGATCTTTCAGCATTTACCCTGATATCTGACTCCAGGTTTTTATTATTAAGACCAATTAGAATCTCTTCAGTCTTTTCACAGTGGCATCCATGTTTTGTTATGATCAGCATGTGACCTTCATCCTGAACAACTGTTCCTGGCTTCCCAACTGTATACTTCTACCTGTGACTGCGTCCTGCTCCCCCCATCCAAGCACCCCGAATTTGAGGGGTACAGGATGGCTAGAGATCTGCACTCTTGGACTCACCCAGCAGTACCCAATACTCACTCTTTAGGACACATGGGCTACATACTTTGTCACTTTATTGTTGCTCCTTTTATGGACTCATAGACCAGAGGATTTGGGATTAAAAAGATAATGGTACATAATAAAGAACCCACCAGAACCACTGCAGAATCTACTGATGTGGTTTTGTGTTTACATCCCCCATTAATTGTAGGTGTGTGTGTTTGTCCACATGCAAGTACATGTGAGGGCTCAAGGTCAGCCTGGGGTGGTGTTCTTGGGAGCTAGGAACCTGTTTTCTGAGACACGGTCTCTACTGGACACTCACCAGTAGGCTGACTGGCTGGCTGACCATCAAGCTCCAGGGATCTGCCCATCTCTGGATCTGCAGCACTGGGTATAATAGGAGCGTGCACCACCACACCCAGCCACTCATACAAGTGCTGGGATTGGACTCACAGCCTCGGCTTTTATGACAAACACCTTTCTAACTGAACTGTCTAGCTCCCAAAATAATAGTAGATTTCAGTATATTTCTTTCAATCTTTTTTTTTTTTTTTTTTTGGAGGCAGGGTCTTATGTAGCACAGGCTTACCTCAGATTTTCAGTCCTCCTGGCCTCAACCTCCCGAGTGCCAGGATTACGGGTGTGTGTCACCTGGAAGTTAACCGTATTACTTGTGCTTCTGTTTAGTTTAGTTTAATGTTGCTATTTTGGATTGATTTTATGTGTATGTATGTGTGCCTGTTCGAGTTTGTGTGGCCATGTAGGTACTGGCAGCTGAACTCTGGTCCTCTATAAGAGCAGTAAGCACTCTTAACCTCTGAGGCATCTCTCCAGCCCTATACTTTTTGGTTCTTTTGAGATAGGGTCTCACTCTAGCCCAGTCTAACCTGGAGTTCACTAGGTAGCAAGTCTGGTCTCGAACTTATGATTCTCTTGCCTCAACCTCCCATGTACTGGGATTACAGGCATAAGATACTATACCCAGGTCACTTAACTATATTCTTTTTTTTTTTTTTTTTTTTTTTTTTGGTTTTTCAAGACAGGGTTTCTCTGTGTAGTTTTGGTGCCTGTCCTGGATCTCGCTCTGTAGACCAGGCTGGCCTCAAACTCACTGAGATTTGCCTGGCTCTGCCTCCCGAGTGCTGGGATTAAAGGCGTGCACAACTGCTGCCCGGCTTAACTATATTCTTACCTTTCAGCTCAGAAGCAGCTGTACTCAAATTATATAGTAGTTATATCTAAGTACTAGTTAATAAAAATACTGTCTCGGGGCTGGCAAGATGGCTCAGCAGTTAAGAGCACTGACTGCTTTTCCAGAGGACCCAGGTTCTATTCCCAGTACCCAGATGGCAGCTTACAACTGTCTCTAACTTCAGTTCCAGGAAACCCTCACAGACATACATGCAGGCAAAATGCCAATGCACATAAAATAAATATAAAAAATAAAAATACTTTCTCAAAGAAATTAATGGCCACATTTTACTTTTTAAAAAATGTGGAAAATGATTATTTTAAGTGTATATGTGTTTGCTTGCATGTATGTCTGTGCACCACATTTTTATTAAAATGTGTGAGTGTTTTGCCTGCGTGTATGTATGTGCACCATAAATGTGCAGTGCCTGCAGAGGCCAGAGGAAGGTATTGGATCTCCTGGAAATGGAGTTACAGACAGCCATGAGCTGCCATGTGGATATGTGACAATTTGTGTCCTCTGGAAGAGTAACCAGTGCTCTTAACCATTTCTCCAAACCCCAGTATTGCCACTTTTTTGGGGGGAGTGGGAACAGGGTCTCTCCATGTAGTTCTGGCTAGCCTGGAGCTAATGTAGACCAGGCTGGTCTCCTGCCTCTGCCTCCTAAATTCTGGGATTAAAGGTGTGGCCTACCCAGCCCCCTGTATTATCAATTTTTAAATGTCATCCACTATACTTACACACCAGCCTCTAGGTGGGGCCAGGGAGTCCTCACCTCTTCTCAGGGAACCTCTTAGTTGGTATCAGTTGCTCAGGGAAGAATGCAGAGGCCAAGGGGATAGGTTAAGACCATGGTAAGCCTCTGTCTACCTAGGTACCCTCAATTTGTGCCCTGTGTCAGGTAGAGGGACTAAAGCGTACAGAGATGGCCACATGACCAGGTGCAGTCCAGAGCCCTCGAAAGCAAGGACAGAAGAGGTCCTATGGTCTGCCCTTGCTTCCCTGGCGGTTTTAAAGCCAATGGTGTGAGCCTGGTGCCTCAGGGACCATCCTGCTGGAGTGTGAAGTGGAGCTGAGAGATGAAAAGATTTCAGACAGCAGTACTGGGTGGAGGGGACAGCCCAGTGGCAAAGCAGTTTCCTAGCATGTGTGAAGCCCTGGAATCAGTCTGTCACCACAAAAAAAAGATGAAGCGGGACCAAGAAGCAAGGGCAGAGTGTCAGCAGGCTGAGCACAGGACGCTCAGGCAGGGAAACGGTTGTAATGATGCTGAGGTGAGGGCTCGTCTTTAGATTGTGCAGACACAAGGCGTGTGCAGCACCGGTGGCCCTCGTGTGCCCCATGGCCAGCGGGTGCTTCCGCTGCACTGCTGTGCCCGCCGAGGTGGCGCTGTGTGGGTGGACCAGGAGCACACACACGGGAGTTCTCTCCCTCTGCCTTCACCTCCTCCCGTCTCTCCTGGAAGCTAGAGAACCCCACCTTCCCCCTGCCTCTTTACTGTCCCTCCCAGTCCTACTCAAATTCCACAGATTCCTCAGGCACCACCTTTCACTCTTTTTTAACAAATAAATTATTGAGATAGGGTTTCACTCTGTAGACCAGGCTGGCCTCGAACTCAGAGATCCTCCTGCCTCTGCCTTCTGTGCACTGGGATTTAAGACTTGTGCCACCATGCCCGTCCCTCTTAGTTTTTTGTTTGTTCTTGTTTGTTTGTTTGTCTGTTTGTTTTTTTAGACAGTCTCATATTATACTCAGACTGGCCTGGAACTCTGTATATAACCTTAGACTGGCCCCAAACACCCCATCCTCATGCCTCAGCTTCTCAAGTGCTGTATAACAGATGAGCACCATGATTTCTGGAGGATGCAGTTGAAACTTTATTTATTCTTATTTTTTATACATTGGTGTTTTGCCTACATATATGTCTGGGGAGGGCATCAGATCTTGGAGTTACAGACAGTTGTTCGTTGCCATGTGGGTGCTGAGAATTGAACCCGGGTCCTCTGGAAGAGCAGTTGATGCTCCCAACCACTGAGCCATCTCTCCAGCCCTGCAGTTGAAACTTTTATCAGCTCACAGTCAAGAGGCCCAGCCTGTACCCCTTTCTCTGGCTTCCAGCCTCATCTATAACCAGCATCATGTCTGTGTAGACATCCCGAGGGATGTCACCAGCCTCATCCCGCCCCTTTATTTCTATGTTATCCCCTAACCCTGTGTATGCCTACCCCATCACCCCAGGTGTTCCTACCCCAGCTCTCCCTCGGCTGGCAAAGCCTCTGACAGAATCATACCACTCTCCTATAGGGCTGGTCTTCCCTTCAGCCTCCCACACTTTGCTCGCCGCCAAAATCATCACAAACTTGGACATCCACAGCTGTATCTGCAGCCTGGCACCCAGAGGATGTAGTGATGTATTGTAGTGTCCCCCAATATACTGTATCCTCCAATAAAATTTATCTGAGGATCAGAGGAAAAAACCAGCCACCCAAAGTAAACATTGAAGTCAGGCAATGGTAACACATGCCTTTAATCCTATCACTTGGGAGGCAGGGATCTGTCTGGATCTCTGAATTCAAGGCCACACTGGGAACAGAGCCAGGCATGGTAACACATGCCTTTAACCCCAGCACTAACCATAGAGGTCTGGAGGTCTGTACAGACAGACAGGAAGTGACAGAGCTGGGCAGGAAGAGGAAGTGATGCACCTGGGCTGAGAGAGCCAATGAGAGAACAGAACAGAAAGGCATATAGGCATGGGTATAGAGGAAGTAGCTCTTTTTAGAGACTGAGGTGCTGGTGAGGTGAGGTTAGCTTGTGGCTTTTCCTAATTCCCTGAGCTCTCAGGTTTTCACCCCTATATCTGGCTCCGTGTTTTTTTATTTAATAAGACCGTTTAGCAATTCGTCTACAAAATGACCTTTTTTTTATTTTTTGAGACAGGGTTTTTTTGTGTAACAGTCCTAGCTGTCCTGGAACTTGTTTTGTAGTCTAGGCTGGCCTCAAACTCACAGAGATTCACCTGCCTCTGCCTCCTGAGTGCTAGGATCAAAGGTGTGTGCCACCACTGCCCGGCCAGATGAACTTTTAAAAAATATTTTATGTGTATGAATGCTTTGCTTGCATGTATGTCTGCATACCATGTGCATGCCTCGTGCCTGTGAAAGCCAGAAGAGGGAGGGCATCAGATCCCTTGGAACCGACGTTACTGACAATTGCGAGCTGCCATGTGGGTGACGGGAATCAAACCCAGGTCCAAGCAGCCAGCCCTCTTTATTTAGAGTCGCCTCTCCAGCCCCCGATGATCTTGTCAGCTGCTGTCTCCATCTCCGCAGCCGGTGCTCTAGCTACTGCGGGACCTTGACCGCAGGACCTTGACTGGCAGCTGTGCAGGACACTGGGAGTGCCGCAGGGGACGTCCAGTAGCTGCCCACCAGTCTGGGCTCAAAACCAGTCTGGCCACAGTCTAACACAGGCCAGGACCTCTTCAAGGGATGTCCTCTTAAGCCCTTTCAGGCTGTCCTGAAGGAAGCCCCTTCCTCCAGCACCTCTCCACAAAGCTTGATGCTTCATCTCTTTTGCCTCCAAGTTGATGGGGAGCACCTCAGATCTTAGGAGGCTGAGAGGGAATGAAGACAGCGAAGTCAAGCAGAAGCTCACAGGCCAGGTAAGCCTAGCGTGCAGAGCAAGGCAGCCAGATAGAGCCTGCCTCATGGTGTTCGGAGAGCGCTGACTTCCAAAGTTGTCCTTTCGCCTCCACACCTGTGCTGAGGCAGGCAGGCTCGTGTGCACCGCCCCCCTCACACACAATAATGATTCTTGCTACAAGATGTTAAGGGCTGTGGAGAAAACAAAATGACCCTATATGGTAGTATTTTATTTGTACTGAAATGTGATTTTAATTGTATGTTAATAAATAAAGTTGCCCGGGGGTCAGAGCTATTAGAGCTATAGCAAAAGCTGGGCGGCGGCAGCGGCGGCGGCGCCTTTAATCCCAGAAATTGGTAGACAGAGCTAGGTAGATCTCTGTGTGTTCAAGGATACAGCCAACATTGGAGACACGCCTTTAATCTCAATACCAACCATAGAAGACCTGGAAGTCTCTACAGACAGGCAGTGACGAGGCAGTCATGTGTTTGGGTTTACAACCAATGAGAAGGCAGAACACAAAGACTATATAAAGACAAACACACAGGAAGTAGGTCCTTTTCGGAGAGCTCTCTCTTCTTGGCTGAAGAGGATCGCTGAAGCAGGAAGGGTAAGGCTCTTAGCTCTGACCTCTTGACTTTCTTCTGTGAATCGGTTCTGTGTTTCTTATTTAATAAGACGGTTGGTTACATCTACAACCCTAAGCACTTGTCCAACTTTCTGTTTTGAAACTAAGGTCTTATGTAGCCCAGGCTGGACTTGACTCAGCCTATAACCCACGGATGACCTTGGATTCTGGTTTGTTTGAGACAAGGTAACACTATGTAGCTCTGACTGTCCTAGAACTCACTATGTAGACTAGGCTGGCCTCAAACTCCCAGAGATCTGTCTGTCTCTGCCTCCCAGTGCTGGGATCAAAGGTGTCAGATGACAAACTCTTGATTGTCCTGCCTTCACCAGCTAGTTCACTAAAGATACTGTTCAGAGGCACAGTGCATGCATGCTGTGGACCATCACGTGACTCCAGCATCATGTGCCACCATTTCTAGATCTTGTTCACTTTCTCCAAATGAAGCTGTCTTTCCTGAATTCCACTTCCTTGCCTGTCAATCAGCCTTGGCAGCCCCATTCTGCCTCTGCCTTTGTCCTATGAATTTCTGATGGTTTCAGAGACCTCACTGACATGGAGCCCTACACTGTCCAGTTTCTGAGACTGTCTGACCTCACAGTCCAGTGTCCTCAAGGCCTCTCCATGATGTAGTGAGGAGATGGATGCTTACAGCTGACCACCATAGCCCGAAAGCAGTGATACTCAGTGTGTGTGAGGGCTCCCTACGAGGTACTGAGAAGAGCTTGGCACTCACAGAACCATTGCCAAAAGAGACAGACCCTGGCCCCCAGCGACCCTTGTCCTTGCCCCTAGGACCTGCGTCTGCTCGAGAAGTTGCTACTGACCGGTCATTTGCCAAGAATGTTATTTCTTTACTTTTATGTTGTCAAAAATGAATCGATCGTCTAGAGACATTCTGGCTGCTTCCAACTGCTTGCCATTGATTGCTGTAATTGGCTCCACTTGGTCCTGAGTCAGTCCTCTGTGGAAAAGTACAAGGTCTGCAGCTGGAGGATCGTGAAATGGACAAACAACACACGGAGGTGGCCAGAAGAGGCTTTTCCTGGGCCCGGCTGACAGCCCCGCTGCCCCAAGAACAGGCTGGTGTCCAGGGAGAAGCTGCCCACTGAAACAGTCTCCAGCCTGCTGTGGGGTAAAAGAGGAACCCAAAGCAAGCCTAAATGTTGCCAGAGGCCCTGGAAAAGGGCCTCACTTTGCTCTTGTCCTGCTCATCCCCCACATCTGCGCCAAGGAGCTTATGCAGCTAAGGGGCTGGTCTAGGGAGGACCTTCACTGGGGGTACAGTCTTAGGTGAAGGAACCTTTGCTTTTGTTTTTAAGAAAAATTGTGTCCCACATGTCTATTGCATGAATCCTAATTGGTCTAATAATAAAAACCCGCAGCCAGATATCAGGGTGAAAGCTAAAAGGTCAGAGGTAACAAGTCATAGCCACTTCTCACCTCGCCAACTCCTTAGCGGGAAAGAGAAGATCCTGTCTCCACAATCCTCAGACTGAATGCCTCTGAGTCCTCAGCCAAAAGGGCTCTCTAGTTCCTGTCTCCTCATGCCTTATATTCCTTTCTCTGCTCATCCATTTCACTTCCTATCTCAACCTTCCTAGTGCTGGGATTGATGGCCTGTGTGCTTCCCAAATACCGGGGTTAAAGGTGTGTACCACCACTGCCTGGCTCTGTTTCTCTCCTAGACTGGATCAATCTTATGTAGCCCACGGTGGCCTTGAACTTGCAGAGATCCAGACGGATCTCTGCCTCCCGAGTGCTAATATTAAAGGTATGTGCCACCGCTGCCTGACCTTTATGTTTAACTCTGTGCCTGGCTCTGGCCTCTGATCGTCAGGTGAGCTTTCTTTCTTAGATTACAAATATCACCACACATATCCTTTGAGCTTCCAAGCCTGTCCCCACGGTCAAGCCCTCCTAGCAGCCTGAGTCTAGCATGCTGTGTCCACTCTGACAGAACTGGGTGCCGCCTGCACATAGCCAGCTCCCACACTGTGGCTAGCCTTGTTTCTGTCCAGTCAGTGGGGCATCTTGGAAACACATCTGGCTGTGGTCATCAGAATCTGACCATCTTGTCATGAAGGAACAATCTTTTCCAGGGCAGAACCAGGACCATCTTGGTCCCCAACCTGTTCCTCTATTGCTGCCTGCTGCCTTCAACAAACGCACATGTCTGGTTGTAGGTGTGACAGCACTTGGACCCTTTGGCGAGGTAGTGATAGAGAGCAGGTGTGAGAACCTGTCGGGGTCAGCAGAATTTCATGTGGATCATGGCAGCTCCTAGTCGAGCTGGGAGGAGTCCTGGGTGTCCTTCAGAGCCTTAAGGCAGGAATTGGGTCTCAGGACTCAGCCTAGGCTATGCCCTGGGGCACTTTGGAATTAGAGCCCTGCTGTTACAAATGTGGCTGCTTGTGGCCATGGCTGCTGTCTGGTGCAAGCCAAGGGGACAGGCAGGCTGAGTCACTGCTACAGGTGCTGGGGAGCAGAGCAGGCAGGAGATGATGGCGACGGGGAATGGGGGAGGGGAGCAGTGTATGCAACAGAGATGTAAATTATACAGATTGCTACAAGATGTTAAGGGCTGTGGAAAACAGCGACTTGGCTAGGGAGTGGGGGACCAGCAGATGGCAAGAGCAGGGTGCTCCAGAGGACACTGTGACTAGTAGGTACAGCTGCTGTATCCTGCAGCTGCCCGGGGCAGGGTGGCCATTGACTTATGGGTGGTGAGATGTGGGAGGAGAGAGGCCCTTGTGGACAGGCAGGTGGTTAAGCTGTCATCCCAAGGGCTTTGGGAATCACTGGTGGTCTGGGCATCTGAGAGTCATGACCTGGCTTCCAGAAAGCAAGGGCAAAGTGCTAAGCCCCAGAGAGACTCTGCCCTCTGAGTCCTGTGTAACGGTGCCCTGCCCAGAATATATTATTAAACAACTGTGAAAAGGATTGAGGGCTGGTGAGCGCCTTGGTGGGTGAATGTCTTGGTCACCTAGCCTGGCGACTTACCTTCTATCCCCCGAACCCGAGATGTGGAAGGAAAAACTCCTCCAAGTTGCCCTCTGACCTCCACATGCATGACATAGAGTGAGCGTGGCCACACACCCCCAAATGAATAAGGAAATAAAATTAAAGACAGATGTGGCACACACCTATAATCCCAGCACTCAGGAGGCAGAGGCAGGTAGATCAGTGAGTTCGAGGCCAGCCTGGTCTACAGAGGGAGTTCTAGGGCTACATAGTGGGACCCTGTTTCAAACATCAGCAAAAGCTTAGGAAGGGAATATGAGAAGAGGGTGAGCCTTGCTTCAGAGGACCCCACTCCCCAGCCCTTGGTGATGAGCCTTTCCCCAGAACCTGAGGGAGAGGCTCCTGCTGTCCTCGGCTGTGGGGATTGTGGTGTTTGGCTCTCCAGCCCCAGGACACATACTTCCATAATTAGCACAGAGTCAGCCGAGATGAGGACAGATGGTGCTGGACCAGAGAAAGGAGGAGCTTCCTGGGGGGGGTGGGAACAGAGCCTGCACGCTCAGCAACTTTGGGACAAGATGGACTAGATGGCCAGAAGAAGTTGCTCAACGCCACTTGGACCCAAACTCTGGAAGCTTCGGGCTTACATCCCTGGGGTGACTTGGCAATCACAGGGGTCCAATGATCAGATCTGAGTTGAGGGCTTACCGTCACCAGTGTCCTTGAAGCCTCAGTTTCTCCACTTGTAAAATGGGGTGATGTTCTCTGCTTTGGCTGACACTCATGGACCAGCACAGGCGCTATGCTGTGGTTGCTGAGGGCTGGAGCGCTGGGTCTTCCCTGGTGGGAAGGAAAACCCAAGATACACCCTGGGCCAGGCCACAGTTGTTCCCCATCCCCCTTCCAAAAACTAGTGTCCACTCTTTTCAGTGGGCTCCACCTTAGCCTGTGTAGAACCAACCCCAAGATTACTATTACTCAATGTGTGCTACGTCCTCCTGGCAGATGTCAGGTTCTGTCCTGCAGGGCCAGACAGTTAAGCCATCCAGCTGGTCCATGGAGTTTGACTTTATCTCCGAGTAGGTGGGCTGTCTCCTCCATCTGCACAGGTCTGAGCCTGCCCTGTGCCTGGGTGGCAGTGGCTGGAGGTGTGTGTCTGTTGGGGTCCTCCATCCTACCTGTAGCCACCTGCACCTGATGCCTTTCTCCATTTGTTTTTTGAGACAGGGTCTGATGTAGCCCAGGCTGGCTTTGCTGTGTAGCTGAAGATAACCTTGAACTCCTGATTTCCTGGTATTACAAGTGTGTGCCACCACATCCTGTCCAATACCTTTTTTTTGGGAGAGTTTCCAGACCCCTGTAGTTCTGGCTGGCTCCTTGGTATGAACCCATCCAGAGGAGGTTTATGGTCCTCTTCTCCAAGTACCTAGTATATGGGGTACCTAGTATATGAGTGTACCTAGTATATGAGTGTACCTAGTATATGGGGACCTGGAAACCTGTCCTCAGCTCTCTGCAGCTGCACGTGAGGAGCCGGGGAGCTGCTGCAGGAGACAGGAGGCCAGTCATGGAGTGGAGATGTAGGCACAAGGGAGGCTCACACTGGAGACTCCTGCAGGCCCGTGGGTGTTCTGGTCATCGTGGGAGTGGATGCACAGCGGGCAGGGATGCTGAACCACCAGAGAGACCCCCACCCAGCTCTATTGTTGAATTTTGCTGCTGCTGCTGCTGTTTTTCCTCCTTTCTTCCTTGCAGTAAAAACACGTGTGGCATTGCAGTTTCAGCCTCATTGTGTATCTGTGTTCACACATGCGTGGTGTTGGGAGCAGAACTGAGTGTGTATACCCCCAAATTCCAAATGATATTTTCAACTTGTGCCACTATACACTTAGTTCTTGGAGCTTGGATTAGGGTGTTCTGGTGTTCTGTCACACAAGAGGGTGGCTAAGGAGGCAGGAGGCTCTAGGTTCAACCTGTGAAACAACAAACCCAAAGAGGAGTCCAGAGTCTCTGTTTTCCCAAAGCATAGAAAAGAGAACTATTTGAGGGGGTGGAAATGCTAATTAGGGGCTGGGGATGACACTCAGGGCTGGGGAGCTGTCCAGCATGCACAAGGCCTGGGTTCAGTCCCAGCAACACACACCCTAAGCTGTGTGGTCCCATGCATATGGGACACTAAGAGTGGTCAGGTCACAGGGACAACAGCAGAATGAGTTGCCGGGGACACCCTTGACTGACAGAGTGCTGGAGCGCCCTTGACAGACAGAGTGCTGGGACACCCTTGACAGACAGAGTGCTGGGGCGCCCTTGACAGAGTGCTGGGGCGCCCTTGACAGAGTGCTGGGGCGCCCTTGACAGAGTTCTGGGGCGCCCTTGACAGAGTGCTGGGACACCCTTGACAGACAGAGTGCTGGGACACCCTTGACAGACAGAGTGCTGGGACACCCTTGACAGACAGAGTGCTGGGACACCCTTGACAGACAGAGTGCTGGGACACCCTTGACAGAGTGCTGGGACACCCTTGACAGACAGAGTGCTGGGATACCCTTGACAGACAGAGTGCTGGGACACCCTTGACAGACAGAGTGCTGGGACACCCTTGACAGACAGAGTGCTGGGACACCCTTGACAGACAGAGTGCTGGGACACCCTTGACAGAGTGCTGGGACACCCTTGACAGACAGAGTGCTGGGGCACCCTTGACAGACAGAGTGCTGGGACACCCTTGACAGACAGAGTGCTGGGACACCCTTGACAGAGTGCTGGGACACCCTTGACAGACAGAGTGCTGGGATACCCTTGACAGACAGAGTGCTGGGACACCCTTGACAGACAGAGTGCTGGGACACCCTTGACAGACAGAGTGCTGGGACACCCTTGACAGACAGAGTGCTGGGACACCCTTGACAGACAGAGTGCTGGGGCACCCTTGACAGACAGAGTGCTGGGGCACCCTTGACAGACAGAGTGCTGGGGCACCCTTGACAGAGTGCTGGGAGTGCCGTGTAGAACCCAGCCACTCCTCAGGCCCAGTGCTCTGCAGCGGGTTCTCCCTGCTGCAGATAGGAACCTGCACCGTACTGGACACCCTACCGAGAAATCCTGACGGTCTCTAGCAGACTCCCAGGTCTCAGGGTCTCTCACCTGGAGAAGTGAATCTATATCAAAAGGAGAACTGGTGACCACATATCCTCTTCTTCCCCTTCTCCCTGACTCCTGCCTGGACACCAGCCTGGCTGCAGGCTTGTGTTGTGACACCTCCATCATCCTCAAGAAGGTAGAAGAGACCCCCCTCTACTGTGGGCCTGATTTTCTCTCCTCAGAGCCTCTGTGATGTAGTGGGTAGCCATTCCAACCTTGATCTGGTTCCAACCCCCTTGAGGCTTCGGTAACTATCACGCCTACAAGGCAGGGCCAAGAGAGGACCCTGAAGACCCGAGATCCGGATGCACTGGCTCTCTTTGGTTCCTGGACCCTGGACGCTGGGGGTAGACCGAGCAGAATTCTCCAGAGAATACCGCCGGACTGCGCCACACCTTTCCCAGACCCTGTGACCTACCTATCCCTTCATTTGTAAGTTACGCCACTAAATAAACCTCCCTTTTAACTACGTGAAGTGGCCTTAGTAATTTCACCAATAATGTGATGCTGCTGTTTGTCTTTCTATCCATAGCATTAAATAAATCTTGTAGTCTCCAGGAACGGTCTCTGTCTTCACATCCTCTGTTGCTGAGACCTTAACATTCCAATTTTCTTTTTCAGTGCTGGTCATGGGACCCAGGGCTTTGGACACACTGGCAAGTGTTCTGTCACTGAGCCACACCCTCAGCCTTCACAGTCAGTCTTACAAGATGAGAAGGATCATGGAGACAGATGATGTTGGTGGTTATAAATTGTTAATGTGTTGAATAATGCTAAATGTTCACAACGATTTAGATGGTAAACTGCACACTGGGTGTGGCCTACTGCAATAAAAATGGGGGGAAGGATATGCAAGTATCAGACTGGAGGAAGACAACCCCAAACATGTTTCTGACCAAGGTCTAGCATCCAGTCCACAGAAAAGAGTCTTAGAACTCCGTAATGAGACAGCTGAAGCCAGGCGTTTTGGTGAGGCTTGCAATTCTAGTGCTCAGGAGGTTGAGGCAGGAAGATCATGAACCCTCAAAACAAAAGCACAAAGACCCCCCCTAATAAAACAATAAAAAGATGTATGTTTTACAAGATAGATATGTGGGCTGGGGGTGTGGCTTAGGTCCTAGAATGCCTGCCTAGTATGCATGAAAGCCCTGAGTTCCATTTCCACCACCTATAAAGTGGGCATGGAGTCAAGAAGAAGTTCAAGGTCACTCTTGGATACTTAATGACTTGGAGGCCAAACCTTGGCTACATGAGACCCTGTGTTTCATAAACAAACCTAAAGGTAGCTATGTGAATGTGCAGCAAGCATGTGGTATTTTCAGCATGACAGTCCTGGAGAAAACGCAACTTTAAACTGCAAAGAGGGCCCTGGGTCTGGCTCAGAGTCTTTACCCACATGCATGAGGCCCTGGGTTCAAATCGTAACAACACAGAAACAAAACTCTCTGAGACACCACATTTACTCAAATGACTCACAAAAGCCCAACAGAGGCCACCAGATGTCTGAGAAGCTTTAATCATGTCAAAGCAGGAGCAGGCCAAGTCTCTACAGGCAGATGGTGACTCCATGGAGGAGGAATGTGGGCGAATGTCACTGTGAAAGGGATGACAGTGCCACTACCTCACTATCCCATTGATATAGTTTCAGCAAAGGCAGAACGAACAGATAAAATGCACAGAAACCGACCACAGGGCCTGTGGAGCATATCAGGATGCAAGGAAATGCCATTTCTTGGTAGGGCTTTCAGTTACACAGCTGAGGTTTCCTCAAAGCTCTTCAGGTCTCTGGCTATGTGGCAAGACCTGCAGGATACACAGCATAGTAATGATGGGTCTGATGACACAAACCTGTGATCCCAACCGCTAGGGGGCTGAGGCAGGAGGATTGCCATGAGTTTGAGACCAGCTTGGGCTACAGAATGAAATGTCTTAACACACAAATAAACAAAACCCCAGAAAAGCCAGGTGTGGTGGTACATGCCTTAAATTCCAGCTTGTGGAGGCAGAGGCAGTTGGATGTCTCTGAGTTTTAACCCTGTCTAGGGTGTAGGAATGGGTTTAATTTCTCTACCAACTAAAGACTTAAACAGCAGGAAAGAAGTGTGTTGCTAGAAATTTTGGAGAGTCCCAACGGAGTTGATATACCTGGGAATTTGGGGGCCCCTCTTGGGGTTTTCAGTCTCATTAATAAAAGAATTTGCTAGGCATGGTGGTATATGCCTTTAATCCCAGGACTCAGGCAGAGACAGGAAGATCTCCATGAGTCTGAGGTTGATCTGGTCTACCTCACAAATAACAGAAGCCAGAGCTATGTTTGAGACAAAGCCAGACTTTGTCTCAAAACAAAACAAACAAAAAACTAAAAATAAGTTAAGAATGAACACAAGGTGTTGTGGAATAATCTTTTTGTACACTATGAAGATGTGTTGTTTTCATTGGTTTAATAAAGAACTAAATGGTCTATAGCTAGGCAGGATGAGGGATAGGCAGGAGAGCCAGACAGAGAGAACTCTGGGAAGAAGAAGGGTGGGGTTGCCAGCCAGATGGAGAGGGAGCAAGACACGTAAGAGTATAGGTAAATGCCACAGTCATGTGGCAACGTGTAGAGCATTGTAGAATGTTGTAAGAGCTAGTTAGTGAGCGGGGCGGTGGTGGCACACGCCTTTAATGCCAGCACTTGGGAGACAGAGGCAGGCAGATCTCTGAGTTCGAAGCCAGCTTGGTGTACAGAACAAGTTCCAGGACAGCCAGGGCTGCACAGAGAAACCCTGGCTTGAGAAACCAAAGAGAGAATGAACACAGAAGGAAGCTTGAGGACAAAGAATAGACCGAAGCAGAAGCTGAAGGGTAGTTGATTAGAGCTTGAAAGGAAACCCCAGCCAGATGTGGGGCACATACCTTAGACCATCAGTGGCTAGGGCAGAGGCAGGAGGATCTCTGTGAGTTTGAGGCCATCCTGGTCTACAAAGTGAGTTCCAGGCTAGCCAGGGCTGCATAGTGTGACCCTGCCTTAAAAGGAGGAGAGAGAAAGGAGGATGTGGTAGCTCATACCAGCACGGCAATCCCAGTCGTTGGGAGGTTTGGGGCACAGAGGCAAAAGGACTAGGAGTTCAAGATCAGCCTCAGCAAGTTTGAGGCCAGCCTCTGAGCTCAGAGCTTGTGATGAAGTTTCTAGTGCACATGCTGTCAGACCTGCCTGTGTCCTTTCCGCCTACCACCAAGCCATCCCATCTCATCTGCAGCCTGTGGGCCCAAGGGACCCCCCCTTCCTTGTATTAGGCAATGGACCCTCCTCCCACCTGATTTTTAAGACAGCATTTCTCTGTGCAATCCAGGATATCTTGGAACTTCCTTTGTTGACCAGGCTGGCCTCAAACTCACAGAGATCCTCCTGCCTCTGCCCTAGCCACTGCTGGTCTAAGGTATGCGCCTCAAACTCAGAAACTCAGAGACCTGCCTGCTTCTGCCTCCTGGGTGCTGGGGCTAAAGGTGTGCGCCACCACGCTCGGCTAGTAGTAGCTGTCTTAAGGTTTGGGGCTTCTCTTCCAGCTGTGCTCAAACAGGCCTCCAGGAATGCACGTAGGGCCTCTGTTTCCAGAGTCATGTGAGGAGAACAGCTACCAAGACCTCCCCAGTCACGACTGTGTTGGTAGGAAGTGATGTGGTGTCTGCAGAGCTTGGGGGGAACCTTAGGTACCATTCTCTCAAAGGGTGCCGGCACTCACTGAAGAAGTTGGATTGTCCACACAGGCCCGGGTCTCAGCCCCCACAGGCATTCCTAGGAGAATGTGAGGGGTGGAGATGGCCAGGCGGCCTCCTGTGGGAGCCCCTGCCTCACTGTGGCTGGTTCTCAGCCCAGCGCTGTCATACTGCCCTGGAACTTTGTGCTGGGCAGTTCAGACTCTACAAAGGAAAAACTGCTTGGAAATTCCATTTTTAGAATTAAGGCCTTAGACCAGAAAGGGTGTGATCTGCGGGAGCTGGATTAGCCCCAGGGCCGGATACCAGGATGGGTGTGCCCAGTGACTCTTCCCTGAGCCTGGCACACAGCAATGCTGCCTAGGTCAGGAGGGGACTGCATGCTTCTGAGGGGGAGTCCAGGTGCCTCCAGCTGGCCACTGCCACTCACTCTGCCCTCCAGCTCCCTCCCAGCCCGAGGCCCGTCCTTAAGCACTGCATTCCAGGTGGACATCCTCTCTGCTGACATCCCCCGGTTTCTTCTTCCATTGCTTCTTCCTTCTCCATCCTCTTCCTCTCCTCTCTTCTCCTTCCTTCTCTCCCCTGCTTCCTCTCTTTTCCTCTCTACTTGGGCATTTGTGGACAACCTCAGCCTCCTGTCTCTTAAGACAGATGCCCATCCATATTTACATTAAAAAGATGATTTTTTTAAACAAAAATAGTAACCTGCTCTATTTCTACTTGAAAGTTCTATTTATTCTTTCTCTCCCCCTTCTTCCTTCTCCTCCTTCCTTCTTCAAGACAGGGTCTCACTGTGTAGCCCTGGCTGTCCTGGAACTCACTCTGTAGACCAGGCTGACCTTGAACTTACAGAGAGCACTCTGCCTCCCGAGTGCTGGGATCAAAGGCATGCGCCACCCTGTCTGGTTTACATCACTCTTCTTTAACCAGAGATTTCCGCTTCACTTCAGCATCTGTTACAGGCTACCTCCAATTTTGCAACCCCGATGAGATTTTGTCTTAAAAACAAACAACAGCAACCACCAGGATGGCCTTTTTGGTCTATGCCTGTCACCCCAGCTCTCAGGAGATGGAGGCAGGAGAAACAGAAGTTCAAGGTCACCCTGACTACAGTGACTTGGAGGCCAGCCTGGGCTACCTGAGACCTTGTTTCAAAAACAAACCAAAGGACACTGTGCTGGTTAATTTTGCCAACTTGGCACAAGGTGTAGCCATCTAAGAAGAGGGCACCTCAATTGAGAAAACACCTCCGTAAGATCGGGCTGTAGGCAAGACTGTAGGGCATTTTCTTAATTAGTGATTGATGAGGGAGAACCCAGGCCATGGTGGGTGGTGCCATCCCTGGGCTGGTGGTCCTGGGTTCTATAAGAAGGTGGGCTGAGCAAGCCATGAGAAGCAAGCCAGTAAGCAGCACCCCTCCATGGCCTCTGCATCAGCTCCTGCCTCCAGGTTCCTGCCCTGTCTGAGTTCCTGTTCTGACTTCCTCCAGTGATGAACAACAATGTGGAAGTATAAGCCAAGTAAACCTTTTCCTCCTCAATTTGCTTTTGGTCATGCTGTTTTATCACAGCAATAGTAATTCTAATTAGGACAGAAATCAAATCCACAAGTTGAACCCCAGCTTTGGTTACATTTCCAGGCAGCTTATTGATCTGTCCAGGTAGGGAACAGGGCAGCAGGGCCAGAAGCTAAAGGAGACGGAAGGAATGGGGGCAGAGGACCACACATTTCCATCTGGGAGGGGAAGAGGCTGGAGAAGCAGACAGGTAGCACCACCATGCTGCTGCCCTTACTGGACAGAAGAGTACCCTAGACCAGCACTCACCTTTACTGAGACAGCCTGCTGCAGCTGGGACAACCCTAGTGGGGAGCAACATATAGGGAGCAGGGCGGGCCAGGTCCCTTGATGTCCCAGATGTCCCAGCCCCCCAGCCTTCAGCTGGTCCCAGGGATGCTCAGAGGCCACACAGATCTCCACAATTAGGTGTTAAGGCTTTGCCCTGGTAACCGCATGTTTATTCCCAGGGCCCCGTCTCTCTAGGCCCATTGGGACGGGCAGATAATATGTCTGCTGTCGGGCTGGAGATGCAGCTCAGTTTGTAGAGTGCTTGCCTAGAATGCATAAAACCCATCGTTTAATCCCTAGCACTGTATAAACTGGGTGTGGTGATGCATGCCTGTAATGCTGGCATTTGGGAGGTGGAGGCGAGGGTTCATAAGTTCAGGATCACCCTCAGTTCATATTGAGTTTGAGGTCTACTTGGGATACAGGAGACCACCCTATCTCAAAACATCAAAAAACAAAACAAACTAAAACAACGTATTCAAGCAAGGATGGGTGAGGCTGACTGTAGAGACTCCTTTGCTTCACCCTAGCCGCCAGGCAGCTGTCCTGCCAAGTATTTGGACAGCAGAGCCTTGGTCAGTCCCTCCCTCGGGGGAGTGACCTCAGGCACTAATGGCTCTAAGAACTGGCAGGAATTCTGAGTCAAGACAGACGTCAAGGACTCAAGGGGCTCCAGTCTCTTCCACCAGAGGGCGTGAGGCAAAGGGTCAGCTTGACCTCCTCTCTTCCAGGGGCCCCAGCGGCACACCCTGCTGCTCGGTGGCAGGTGCTAGGCAGGGTTGGGAGGCACTCCTGCTCTAATGATGCCAGGCCAGGGGACAGACAGCTGTGTCAACTGACCATACTGTACAGCAGAGGAAGGGACAGGTGGAAGCCTGGGGGAGGCCTTGGCCAGGCTGGCATGGTCATTGAAGGCTTCTTTGAGGAAATGACTCCTGCCTGAGTCTTGCAGTACTGAGGGACAAAGAAGAATATACGTTGTGGTCTAACTATTCCTGTGGGAATAACACGACCATGGCCATGACGGAGCAGAGACTGCTATGAGGACCTACATTATACCTTGGCTCTGCAGGCGTGGTAATGAAAGACACAATATGATGCAGTGGTAATGAAAGACACAATATGATGCAGTGCTGGCTAGATTCGTGGGAAGGAACAGTTAACCACTCCCAGGAGAGGTACCAGGCCCTCACCCAAGAGTTCAGTGACCACTCCTTCCTGCCCCCTAGCTGTCCACGGTCTTGAGAGGTGCTGGGTGTATTGAGGTGATAGGTTAACCGAGGATGGGACTCCAGTAATGCAGCTTTCGTGAACTGTCACACATGCTGGGTGACCTTTGGGTGGTATAGCTGCTCGTGAGTCACCCTTGCTTCTGTAAATAACCCCAAGAAGCTCTTTGACTCAGCTGGACTAGGATGGAGTTCTTTCTTTGGTCTGTGGATACCCTAATTGGGAGTGAGCAGATATTTACATGTTTTTTCAAAGATTCACATTCATTTATGTGTATGTGTGGGTGTGTGCCCATGTGTGCAGGTGTCAGAGACCAGAAGAGGGCCACATGCTCTGGAGCTGGAGTTATAGGCAATTGTGAACATTTCCCCGATGTGGGTGCTGGAAACAGAACTCCAGTCCTCTGGAAGAACAGCAAACTTTCTTAACTATTTAGCCATTTTTCCAGGCCCTGAACAGATGTCTCTGTCTCCTCAGGAAGTCACACAACATTTTGGGCACATGGACACTGAACTTAGTGTGTCGGAGCAAACTCGGGCACAGATGAGGGCAGCTAGGGACAGGGTACTAGGAGGTTAGCACGACCAGGTCCTGTGGGCCTTGTCAACTGTAGACCAAGCTAAGGAGTTTTACCCCGGTGCTGAGAGAGACGTGTGGCTGTGGCAGTGTGGATTAACTTCGTCTTTTCTTTCCTTTTAATTTTTTTTTTTTAGTTTTGGTTTTTCAAGACAGGATTTATCTGTGTAACATCTCTGGTTGTCATGAAATCTGCTTTGTAGGCCAGGCTGGCCTCAAACTCACAGAGATTTGACTGCCTCTGCCTCCTAGTGCTGGGATTAAAGGCGCTCGCCACCACTTCCCTAACTTGCTTCGTCTTTTCTTCCCCACAACAAAGCGGGATGCCCCCGTCTCAGGACTTTACTGGAGCACTCCAGGCTGGCTTTGTGGGTCCATTCCTTCCTATATTTTCAGTGTCAGCACACCTCTTCGACCTTGGAGTTCGGTTGTGTACCCTTCCCCCATCACCTGCCTGTTGTTCTACTGTTTCAGCAAGTCTTGCTGCATCCTCACTGGAATGGGAGCAGACATCTGCCACTTATGCACCTGGGGCTTCCCATGAGGACCGAGGGAGTTTAGTGGACATCAGTTGAAGGGGCAAGAGAACGAGATGCTAGAGCACGGATAGTGATGTCAAGGGACGGATTTTAAAAAAGGAGGTAGTCTTCGCCCTTCACTGAAAAGTGTGCAGGTGTATAGGCTCTGAGGGGGCAGTGACTGACCCGCGGGATGGGAACGGGCTCCTGCTTCGCCTGCTCTTTTGGATAAGCACCTGGCCAGGAGCTGGTGTATTGACTGAAGAATGGTGACCCAACATCCAAGCAGCAGTTTGTGTGCTGGCGCTTTACTTGACCGTGAACTCACAGCCTCTCTGTAGGCCAATCTGAGCTGCTGTGTTCTCCACAGGAGCTGTCCCCTTATGAGACAGTCTTTGATTTATTTATTTATTTTTTTAGGAGGGCAAAGTAACTGGATCTGCCTGTTAAGCCCCAAAGCACCTGCTTCCCTGATGTTGACAGGTGTAACTGCCCGGCGGAAGACGGCAGCAGGTGCTGGGCAATGCCATCAGAAGAGGGCCGCGGTTCCCAAGGTGGGGAGGCTGGCACTCGCAACTCCTACCCCTCAGTAACGCCACCCGGCCGCTCTGGGGACGCCTGCAGGCACCTGGACAGTTCCCAAGCCGGTGCCCGCCAGCTCGGCCTTGCCACTGACTCAGCGTGCCCTCCAGCCGGCTGCTGAGTCAGGCCTGCAGCTGGGGTGCCAGGCGGCTGTGCGAGGCCCGGGAACGACCGGAGCCGGCAAGCCTGCCCTTCGGGCCAGGCTGGAGGTCGAGAGCGGTGCCTCGGAGCGAGCCGCGGAGGGGTGGGCCCTGCCGCCTGGCATCCTTCCCCCCCTCTGTCTCTTGAGGCGCGACGGGTAAAGCCTCCGCGAGTCAGAGACGACCGCCCGCGGATCAGAGGTTTCCGGAGAGAGCTGGATTGCCGACCCGGGCCTCAGTTTCCCCGGAGCCCCGCCCGGCGGCGCGAGGGCGGGTGACGTCACGGCGCGCGGCATTGTGGGGCGGGCGCGGCGCCGGCGACGCCATTTTCGGCGGCGGAGCGGTGGCGCGAGGCTGCGGGGCGCGGGTCGGGGTGAGGATGCTGCGGGGCGGCCGCGGAGGCGCTGCTTGCTGCTGAGGCGGCTGGGCTCTGCGCGGCCTAGGCCTGTGACAGCGCGACGAGCGCGGCGCTCCCGATCGGACGGTGAGTGCGCGGCCCGGTCCCCGCCCCGCCCCGGGCTCCGAGCGGCTCGTGCGCAGCGCTCCAGACGCAGCCGCCACCCCTTCCCGCCCGCAGCCTCCAGGCTGCGGCTCCCGGTCCCTTCCCGTCCAGCGCCGCATCTGCACCCGGCCCTGCCAGCCTGCGGTCCTGGTCCTCCCCCCGGCCCGGCCCTCTCACCCGGGTCTGCACGCTTGGTCCCCTCCCCGCTCTGCCTGCGCCTCTCAGCGCTCCGGTCTCTGTCACCTCTGCCTGTGCGCCTGCACTCTGCGGTCCTTGTCCTGTCTCAGCCTGTGCCCGTCCAGGCTGGATTTCTGTCCCCTCTCCGCTTGCTCTCTTCCAGGCTCGGGTCTCTTGTCACCTCTCTGAGCTCCTCTAGGATGCGGTCCTTGTCCCTGTCTACTTGCGCCCCTGGTTTGAGTTCTTGCCCTGTGTCTGTCCGCGCCCCTCCTGTCTGGGGGCCTTTGTCATTTCTCTGCTTGCACATTTCCAGGCTGAAGCTCTTGTCCTCTCCCCGCCAGCCCTGGTTCGGGACCTGTCCCTTCTCTGCTTGTGCCTCTCTGAAGTCCTCATCCCTTCTCCTCCCCGGACCCTCCAGGTTCGGGGCTCAGTCCTCTCTGCCTGCACTTTAGGCTCGGGTTCCTGCCCCTTCCGCTCTCCTCCGTTCCTCTCATGTGTCCCTGAGGCTTCTGTCCCATCTGTGTTCAGAGCCCCGCCCTGACTCAGGCCCAGGGGTGGGGGCGGCCTTTCAATGGCAGCTGTGGGCTTAGGGTCCCAACGCCTTGCTGCTGAGGTCCCGGGGAGGCGGCGGCGGCGGCGGCGGTGTGTGTATTAGGGGTCAGCCGGCTGGCTTTGTCTTAGGCCTCCCCGCCCTTCCAGCCCCCACCTCTCCTCGGCACCGCCCTGGGCGGCGTGCTGTCATACTGTGGTCCGTGGCCCGGGGCCAGCCAGTCTTTCTTTCAGTGGCCTCTCCCTGGCGACCTGAATGTGCCCAGCCTGGAGTGCTTTTCCTTGTTACATGTGGAGCCCCTTTCCTATAAAAAAAAAATTAAAGCGTTAAAAAGTAATATTAATGTGTGATGGAGTGGATGGCAATTATAACGAAGTTTGCAGGTCATTTCCAGGTGTATTGTGTTGGAATCGTTACTACCTACTAGTGTTTTATTATTTAAACAGGTTGGGAATTTACATATTAAGTGGTGATCTGGGGTACTTGTAAAAATGATGTCTTTAGAGAAGGCAGGAGGTGGTGGTGAGAACCTTTGATCCCAGCGGGGGATCTCCAGAGCCAGTCCCAGGCAGTCAGGGCTACACAGAAAAAGAGGTATTTGGGGGAAGATTGAGAACAAAAAATTTTATATACTATTTAAACTGCTATGTAGAGGAGTAGTTGCATTTTCGATTCTTTGCGTTACTTAAATTCCAAGGCTTTTTATACAGCATGACTAAGCCTTAGATCAGAATTAGCCTGGAATTCGTTGTAATAGGACTGTGAAAACACCATTAGGAAACTGGACCAACCCTTGAGTCTCCTAAACCTGCTACAGTTAGTGATCTTTCATGGACTGCCCACTAGCCCCAGTTGTAGGAAATTTGACTTCCTGTTCTGTGTCCTAAGTATTTGTAAGAATGCAATGATTCTATTTAAAAATTCAGAGAGTGTAGCTGTGTGGGAGGGTGGGCCCTCTCCCGATCATCAGAGGATGTATCCTGTTGCAGGCCAGCCTTGGCCCTGTGGTTGAACCGGGAGGGGTGGGACCTGGTGGTGACCTTCCAACATGTTCACCTGGCAGGGGGTGACAGCAGGAGGGTGTCTCAACACCCTCAACAAAACCGGGAAAAGTGTAGCCATCAATGGAATGTGGACAGGGAATTTTCTAGTGCAAAGATGGAAGAGATGAGGTACACATACCTTAAATAATCCAAAGTAAAGTCTTTGAGGCTGGAGATGTTGCTCAGTGGTAGGGTACTAGCCTAGCATTCAAAAGGTCCTGTTTCCTCAGTGCAAAAACAAACAAATGAAGTACTACCCACAATTTAAATATTTATATTTTTAAAAATTAATACATTCTTGGGACTAGAAAGATGGCTCCATTGTTAAGAGCAATTACTGTTCTCTCAGAGGGACCCGGGTTTGGTTCCCAACACCCAGATCAGGCGGGTCATAACTGTCTAACTCCAGTTCCAGGCAACCCAAGACTCTTCTTACATCTGGTGCACAAAAAAATAAACATTTTAAAGCATGTATTTTTAGATTGGGAAAAAAATGAAAGTCTCTAAAGGGCCATAAACAGTCTTTAGACATGATTGACATAAAACAATTAGCAAGTAAAGTCAGAAGTGACAGAAATGACTACCATCCTGAGCAAGACGGTGCCAAGTTTCAGAGTGTAGAGTAGAAGTGTTAGGCATGCTGACAGACTCTGGAGGGTGAGACAGGGTTTTCGAGGCCACCTTGGGCTGCATAGCAAGATCCTGCCTCAAACAAAGTAAAAAAAAAAGAATAAAGCTATCTGATGGAGATTGTGGACGCATGGGCTTGGGGGACTTGACCGAAGAAAATCCACTGCACAGTATTAGCGATCCTGGCAAGGACAGTTCCCAAAAGAGCTTAGCCCCAGCACAGTGGTGAGGAGGCTCTTCTGGACACTCAAAGGCAGGTGCAGATTGGCCACGTGTGGGCCTGATGGGAGAAAATAAGGCCTGAGAGTGGGTTGTGGTTGAGGCTTGTCGCAGTGGGGTGGGGTGAGAGGAAGGTGAGGCCAGGAAATGCGCATGCAGCGGTAGGAGGTGCCAGGGAAGGCTGCTCCTGCTCGGAGGTTGGAGGAGGGTGAGATGAGCCAGGTGGCAGGTAGAGGAGGTGAGGGCTGAGGTGTGGGTGCTGCAGACAGGGTGAGCTGCTTAGGAGGATCCACCCGGGTCTTGGGCGTGATTCCGGACAGTGGCTGGAGCTGCAGAAGAGCAGCTGTTAGTGGGACCAAGAATGCAGTAGTCGGCCTTGGGTAGGGGAGGGATCGGAGGGGCAGGGTTGGCAGGACTCCAGCACTGTGTTAGAGTGAGCCTGTGTAGACCATGGCCAGTGTGGCCAGTGGACCATGTCAGTCAGCTACTAAAGTTCCAGCGTGTCCCTGTCCTGCTCTGGCTACTTGGGCTGCTTTGACTCCACTAAAGCACAGCTAGGTGCCTGCTGGGCTCTGAGTTACAAGCCGTGGTTCTGCCCCATCCTGCTTGACTTCTCTTGGGAGTACTTCCCTACTGAAATCGATGTTTTGTCTTATCATTCTTTTTTTGTTTTTGTTTTTTGAGACAGGGTTTCTCTGTGTAGCTTTGACGCCTTCCCAGGCTGGCCTCAAACTCACAGAGATCCGCCTGCCTCTGCCTCCCGAGTGCTGGGATTAAAGGCGTGTGCCACCACCACCAGCTTGTCTTACCATTCTTAAAAATTGTTTATTCTTATTTGCATTGGTGTTTTGCCTGCATGTATGTCTGTATGAGGGGGTCAGATCTTGGAGTTACAGACAGTTGTGAGGGCTGGGAATTGAACCCAGGTCCTCTAGAAGAGCAGTTTGCTTTTAACCACTGAGCCATCTCACCAGCCCTGTGTTACGATTTTTTAACAAAAGCCTAATTTGTTTTTATGTGTTTGAGTGTTTGCTGTGTGTCTCTATGTGCACTGCATGCATGCCTGGGGCCTGGGGCAACCAGGAAAGGACACCGGAGCCCCTGAACTGGAGTTACAAATGACTGTGAGCAGCAGATGCTCGTAACTGCTGAGTTGTCTCTCCACTCCCTGATTATCATTTTCTTGTTTATGTCTGTCTGCTCATGCATTGCTCATCTCCACGAGGGTGGGATTTCATCCTTGTCCTCCATCCTGCCAGTGCTGGTGCACGATCAGCACTTACTGGCTTGTTGAAAGAATGCATTAGAATAGCTCCTTTGCATTTTGGTGACTCACTGGATGGTGACAACCAGTTAGGGATAACGGGGAGAGGACAAGATGATGTTTACTTTTGGATATGATAAGTTCCAGGTGCTTGTGGGAGGCCCCGTGGACTAGCTCAGGATACAGGTCTGAAGTGAAGACCGAGATAAGCCTGGGGATGGAGATCTGAGAGTGAATCAGCATTGCAGTGAGGGCCAGAGGTGCATGCATACTGACTGCCTGCTGCAGACAGCAGAGTGCCCCTCAAGGTGAGCACCCCTAAGGGGGAGCACCCAAGAGCAGTTGGCCTGAACAACCCTCAACCCTCTGGATTTGACCTCTAGGAAGTTACTACTGATTATTCAGGTCTTTGCTGTAGCTCCCCACTCCTCCCTTTACCTCTGCCTTCTTGCTATCAGGGCATCTTTACCCCTGTAGCTTCCTAATGAGGACTGGGCATGATGGCACAGGCCTTTAATCCCAGCCCTAGGGAGGAAGAGGCAGGTGGATCTCTGTGAGTTCCAGGCCAACCTGGTCTACAGAGTGAGTTCCAGGACAGCTGGAGGACTATATGTAGAGAGATTTTATTTAAAAGCAAGCAAGCAAGCAAGCAAGCAAGCAAACAAGAAAACAAACTAGTTAGTATTCATGGATCAGAATGCACTGTAGTCCAGTGTATGGTGTTACACCCTACAATTCCCACCCTTAGGAATCGGAAGGAAGAGGACTAGCCTAGGTTACATGGCAAGGCTCTGTCTCAAAGACTGAGGATGCCTGGGTGTGTAGCTCAGTAGTAGAATGCTGGCCTGGTATGTACCAAGCCTAGGTTCAGTCTCTAGCATGCCACTCTGAAAACATCAAAAAAAAAAGTCTAAAAATTGAATTGTGGTTTTGTTTTTACTAATATTTGGAGGTAGATAAAAGTGATTTATGTTTTTTTAATTTATGAAATGAATAACAATGGAATAAACCTTTTTGTTGCTAAAGTTTTCCTGCCTGGCCCACAGTCAGGACAAATCTCTGACACCCGCCAGTCCCACAGCCATTCAGACCCAACCAAGTAAACACAGAGACTTATATTGGTTACAAACTGTATGGCCGTGGCAGGCTTCTTGTTAACTGTTCTTACAGCTTAAATTAATCCATTTCTATTAATCTATACCTTGCCACATGGCTCGTGGCTTACCGGCATCTTCACATGCGGCTTGTCATGGTGGCGGCTGGCAGTGTCTCCTCCACCCAGCTTCCTGTTCTCTGAATTCTCCTCTCTGTTAGTCCTGCCTATACTTCCTGCCTGGCCACTGGCCAATCAGTGATTTATTTATTGACCAATCAGCAACACATTTGACATACAGACCATCCCACAGCACCTTTTAAGGGAATTGTATATGTATGTAAATTAAATGATTTATTTGGTTCTAGAATATTCCCATTACCTCAGGGTTTGTTTGTTTTAAGACAGGGTATCAGTATGTGGCCCTGGGTGGCCTACAACTCAGTTATGGAGCCGAGGCTGCCCTAGAACTCACAGATCTTCCTGCCTCTGCCTCTTGAATGCTGGAATTGAAGGTGTGTGCCACCAGGCTGGCCTCCCATTACCTCAGTTTAAGCCATGGGTTGTCTGCTGCCTTCCGCTGCCTGGTGTGGACCCTCCATCTACAAGGTCCTACAATGTACTGTCACTGTTCCTGGTCAGGTGCTGGTGTGGACCCTCCGTCCTGCTGGCACAGGAGTGCAGGATTGTTAGAGAGCAGAGTACGGGCAGTTCCATCACTGCTTCCGAGTCAGGCTTTGAACCCCACTGTGCCGAAGTCACAGCCTCACGTGACTCGTGTCACCGTTAGCCTACAGTGGTTTTTCCTGCTTTACTGTCATCCTTTTTTCAAGACAGGGTCTCATCGTGTAGCCCTGGCGGTCCTGGCACTCGCTCTGTAGACCATGTTGGCTGAACTCACAGAGATCCGCCTGCCTCTGCCTCCCAAGTGCTGGGATTAAAGGCTCTCCTAACATTCTTGAAAGAGTTACCATTCAGCTGTCTGCAGTTGTAAGGATGTTCCTGTTATGCATCTCTGGAACTTTTCCTTTTGCTTTCTGTGCCTCTGACTTCCTTAGCTGGTAGGAGTGGTTCATTTCACTCAGTATTATGTTCCCAAGGTTCATTTAGAGGATTTTTTTTCTTTCTTTTTTTCTTTTCTTTTCTTTTTTTTTTTTCTGAGACAGGCTCTCTCTGTTTAGTCCTGGCTGTCCTGGAACTTACTCTGTAGACCAGGCTGGCCTCAAACTCACAGAGCTGTGCCTGCCTCTGCCGCCTGAGTGCTGGGATGAAAGTCATGTGCCACCATGCCTGGTAAAGCCTTTTTTTAAATTAAAATATAATTGCATCATTTTCTTCCTTCCCTTTCCTCCCTTGAGCCTTTCTTGAGTGCGCCCCTTCCCATGTCTGTCAAATTCATAGCTTCTATTTCTTTAATTTGTGTGTGTGTGTGTGTGTGTGTGTGTGAGTGTGTGTGTGTATTCCTAAATATATAAATAAAACCTGATAGTCCATATACTACTACTTGTATGTCTATGATTTCGTTGCTGACCACTTGTTATTGGATAATCAATAGGTTTTTGTTTTGTTTTGTTTTTTTTTTTTGAGACAAGGTCTCACTGTGTAGCTCTGGCTATCCTGGGATTCATTATGTAGATCTGGCTGGCCCTGGACACACAGAGAGTCACCCACCTCTGCCTCCCAGTGCTGGGATTAAAGGCTTGAGCCACCATACCTGGCTTTTTTCTTTCTTTCCCTTTTGCTTTTTTACACAGAGTCTCTCTTTTAACTTTTTTTTTTTTAAATTTTTTGTGTCTTTTACATCATGCATCCCAATCCCACTCATCTGTCCCCTCGCATCCACCCTCTGTTTCTGCAGCCTCTCTCCCCAAATAAAACAAAATAAAATTTAAGATAAAAAAGGAAAAAAAAGAAAAAAAAGGGAAGTAAGGGAAAATCTCGTCATGAAAGTTGCAGTGTGACACCACCCCACCCCAACGTCCACCCAATCTGTGATCTGCTGGAAGCCTCTGGGGTGGGATGGGGGACACACTATGGTCCTTCGGACCCAGGGCTACAAGATCTCTGTGACTGTGACAGGGCAACAAGAGGATGTCCAGGAAGAGTCCCAGTGAGGACCCAGTGTTGGTGGTGTAACAGAGACCGGGGGCCTGGAACCAAACCAATGATTCCTTTGAATGATCACCTACACAGGGTCTCTTTATGTAGTTCTAACTGTCAGAGACAGGGTGGCCTTGAACTCATAGATCCACCTGCCTCTGCCTCCCAGGTGCTGGGACTAAAGGTGTGCACCACTGTGTCTATACAAAAACCCCAGAAGGCAAACAGATGATCCTTTTGTACCAGTCTGTGCTGTTAGCATGTAAACACAATCATAATGGCTTCTGTTTATACACACTTTAGTTTATAGGTTTTTGTGTATTTTTGGTCAGCATGGGTTCCTGGAGAGAGAGAGAGATAGATAGAATATGAATGTGTGTTTGTGGCAATTCTCATGCAGCCCAGGCTGGCTTTTAATTGCTGCGTAGGCAAAAATGATCTTGAACTTCTGGTCTTCTTTCCTTTACCTCCCAAGTATTGGGGCTACAGGCCTGTCACCTTGCCCGTTTTATACAGTGGTATGAACCCAGGCACCCAGGCAAGCAACTCTATCTACTGAGCCCTTCAGTTCACTGTTATGATTGAAGTTTAGGAGAGGAGATTAAAGGATTAGGTTAGATTAGATTAGAGAAAGAGGTTAGATAGAGGAACTGCTTGTCTGTGAGGGCTAGGAAGGGACCTACAGGGTTCTTCTGGTGGTGCTCTGGGATGAAGGTGGAGCACTCTCGCCTCTGGTAGTACTCAGGGATTGGTTGATTTATTTTTAACAGTGTTGAGGGTCAGGTGTGCTTTACCACTGAGCTACATTCCTAGCGCTGTGGTGAGTCTTTTTTTTTTTTTTTTTTTTTTTTTTTTTTTTTTGGTTTTTAGAGACAGAGTTTCTTTGTAGCTTTGCACCTTTCCTGGAACTCGCTTTGTAGACCAGGCTGGCCTCGAACTCACAGAGATCCGCCTGGCTCTGCCTCCCGAGTGCTGGAATTAAAGGCGTGCGCCACCACCGCCCGGCTGCGCTGTGGTGAGTCTTAAGGAAGACTAGGGAACTGGTCATGGTGGTGCACGTGAGGAGGGGATGCTGAAGGCATTCAGGAGATCGTGCAGCTGAGGCCAGCCTAGGCTGGCTACCCCTTAAAAAAAGAAAAGCTGCGCAGTGGTTGCACATGCCTTTGATCCCGGTGCTCGGGGATACTGTACATGTGTGTTGCTTAGACACAGATACATACACAGGCAAAATGCTATTACACATAAAATAAAAATAAGTAGATCTCTAAAAACTATAAGCCAGGCAGTAGGGAGACGTGGGGGGGTATGTGGCAGATCTCTGAGTTCGAGGCCAGCCTGGTCTACAGAGCGAGTTCCAGGACAGCCAGGGCTACACAGAGAAACCCTGTCTTGAAAAACAAAGTCTTGTGTGTTCCTTACTCCTCCCCCCCCCCCCCCCGCCCCGTCCTCTTGCCTCACCAAACTCCTCACGCTACTTTTCCTTACAACGTCTTGCCCACTTTCAAGTTGTATTTTCAATTTCCCCTTTGACATTTCTTGATATTGTTTTGAGATAGTCTTGCTCTGTAGCCATAGTTGGCCTTGAACTCAGTGTATCACCCGATTGTCTTGTTGTTTTTTGTAGACAATTCTGTAATTTCTCTGTAGGGATGGATCACATTTTGTTTGCCTGTTTATTTTATTTTTTTTTTTTTTTAAAGATTTATTTCTTTATTATGTATACAATGTTCTGCCTGCATGTATCCCTGCACACCAGAAGAGGGCACCAGATCTCATTATAGATGGTTGTGAGCCACCATGTGGTTGCTGGGAATTGAACTCAGGACCTCTGGAAGAGCAATCAGTGTTCTTAACCTCTGAGCCATCTTGCCAGCCCTTGCCTGTTTATTGATGAGCTGTTTCCCACATCTACTGTTATGAGTTGTGCATTTATTTTTATCTGCCCAGCATTTTATGTTTGGGAGCATTTGTGTGCAGCTTTTTGTGTGAACATGTTTTCAGCTGTGTCAGGTACATCAGATGGACTTGCCAGGTCTTTGTTTAATTTTGTAATTTTGACACTTACCTCATTCACAGCACACTGTAATCTAGTTCTAACTGGGTATTTGTTTCTTTGAATACACAGCATGGGCTGCTCCCTGCAGACTGCCCTCCAACTTGTGTCTGATGCTGTGTGTGGGGTGACTGTCTGTGTGTACTGTGTCTAGAACAATGGGCTGTTTCATCTCCTGGGGTAGGTACTCCTAATTTCTGGTGGGTCCACCAGACACATACAGAGCTTTTGGGAACATCTCCCTCTCCCATGAAGTGTGCTCCTGCCGACTTGTGCGAGAGCCTCCGTGCTCTGCCATCGCCCTTTCTGGAGCACGCACCTTCACCGTTTGCTGGGCCTGAGCCAGTCTCCAGGAACTGCAGGCCGCTTGGGTGTCATCTCCTAGCTGCCCTTGGCTGTGTACTCACTCAGACCTGGTCACTTTTCTACCACATTCTCTCTTTCTTTTTAGTTGAGATGCCAGTCACATTACCTAAAATTCTCCACTTTTAAAGACAAGTCCAATATCTGAATTAAGCTCCTAAAACACAAAGGTATGATCCCAATGCTTAGGAAGCTGAGGCAGAGGGACTGCCATGACTGCATAGTGAATTTCAGTCAGCTCTCTGAAAGAGATGCTCTCTCAAAAGGAGTGGGTGGGCTCAAAGTGCAGCTCTGTTGGTGCAATGCTTGCCTAGCCTGCATGAAGCCCTGGGGTCAATTCTAGCCCCCCCTAAACTGGGTGTGGGGATACACACCTGTAACCCTAGCACTCCAGAGGTCGGAGGATCAGCAATCTAAGACCAGGGCTAGGCAAGATGACTCACCTAATAAAAGTGCTTGCCTGACAACCCGAGTTTGAGTCCCACAACCCGTGGTAGAAGGAAGGAGAGAACCAACTCTGGCAGTTGTCCTCTGGCCTGTGTGTGTGTGTGTGTGTGTGTGTGTGTGTGTGTGTGTGTGTGTGCGCGCGCGCGCGCGCGCGCGTGTGTGTGCGTAGATAAAGACTTTCAAAAGAAGTTCGCAGTCATCCTTAGCTGGGTAAAGTTGGAGTCCAGCATGGGCTATATAGTTTTTGGAGCATTTTCATACTTACATTTTATGAAAATATGAACTCTGCAGGTCATTTCACGTGGTCCCCACTTACAGTGAAGAGCTGAGACAAGCTGACATGACCTCAGGTCACAGTAGAAAAGACAAGAGTCTGAGCTCCCTCCACTGACTAAGGCTTCTCAGCATGCTTCCCTGAGCACACACCCAGTACGCTAACACACACTTCATGCTGCTTACTGTTTTCCAACAGGTGGAGACCAACATCTAACCGGCTAGTCTAGACCTACAGACTTCTTTTAAACCCTTAGATACAGAAAGGACCCATCTGCCACAAATAAAAATAGACTACTGTGACATTGGACCAAAAATAGGACTTCTGAACACACTGAATTCTTTTATCAGACAGAAATGATGTGTGGACCTGGGGAGGCGGCTCAGCAGACATCGTAGTTGTTTGGAGTCTACTTCCCAGTGTTTCAGGCTGGGAAGAGAATGATGCCATGAGGCCCCAGCAGCACTCAGCAGTGGCTAGAAAATGCACAGTCTTGCAGTAGTTTCCCTGTGCGTGGAACACACTTCATGCTCTGTTCTGGCTGGTTCCTTGTGCAGACCTACCTGCAAGAGCTTGCAGGGTGTGAGTTGGAAGATGTGGGTACCATGGTTTCTAGTCTCACAAGTGGGGTGTTGGAGTGCCTTAGCCTTCTAGAGAGTTTGTCTTGCATAAACCAGCTGGTTCCACCTTTAAGTGGGAGCCTGCTGCTTCGGAGCCCTGCAGTGTGATGGGGTATAAATCAGGTTTCCTGAGCTGGTTGTGGTGGTGCACACCTTTAATCCCAGCACTTGAGAGTTAGAGGCAGGCAGATCTCTGTGTGAGTTCAAGGCCAGCCTGGTCTACAGAGAGAGTTCTAGGGTAGCCAGGGCTACATGGTGAGATCCAGTCTCAAAACAAGGGCAGTGAGATGGTTCAGTGGGTAAAGGTGTCTGCTGCTGACCCTGACGGCCAGAGTTTGAATCCTGGCTCCACATGGTAGCAGATGAGAACTGACTCCTGCAGGTGGTCCTCTGTGTGTCCACACACATGCACACATATAAAACAAAAATCATGTGTCCTCAGAAGTATGTGCAGTTTCTCTATTTTAGGCTTTTTTTCAAGAAATTTTTTTTTCTGAGACATGGTTTCTCTGTGTAGCTTTGCGCCTTTCCTGGAACTCACTTTGAAGACCAGGCTGGCCTCGAACTTACAGAGATCCGCCTGCCTCTGCCTCCTTAGTGCTGGGATTAAAGGCGTGCGCCACCACTGCCCGGCAATTTTTTTTTTTTTAAGAAGCAAAGTTCCAAGAAAAAAAGCTTTTCTGTAGATTTAGGGATTGAGAGAGACACACTTAGAAGAGTAGTGAGGGCTGGAGAGGTGGTTCAGTGGTTAGAGCACTGCAGCTTTTCCAGAGGACCCTGGTTTGATTCCGAGTGCCCCACTGTGGCTAACAACCATCTTAACTCCAGTTCTAGGAGATTAGCTACCCTTTTCTGGCCTCCAAGGGTGTGGCATGTATGTGGTACACAGCCATCATAGAGACAAAATACCCATATACATAAAATAAATAAAAACTAGAAAAGGGCAGTAAAACATACTCAAGGGTAGCTGTGGGCTTCTTCAGAGAGGATTACATCATTGGCATCTTGGAAGCTCATTTAATGGAAGACAAGATCTTGAGTTAAAGGATATGTAAGCAGGGATCCCAGGAATGGGTTGGGATCACCCCAGAAAAAGGCAGACCTGTAATGGCCTCACTTAGGCGATGGTAGAAGACAGTCTGCCCGTGTGGCTGATGATGTGGAGATGTCCCAGTGCAGCAGAGTAGAGTTGGTGAAGCTCTCTGCCATGTTGGCTTTAGCGTGTTCTGGGTGACTCCCCTCCCCCCAAAAAAACAATTTCTCTCTGTAGCCCTGGCTGTCCTAGAACTCCCTTTGAAGACCAGGCAAGCCTCAAACTCAGCTATCCTCCTGCCTCTACGTCCCAACTGCTGGGGTTAAAGGCGTGTGCTACCATGCCCAGCTGGGTGATCTGTTTTAAAAAATGTTTTATTTAAATTTTTTATAACCTTTATTTTTATGTGTATGAATTTTCCATTGTGTATGTCTGTATACCACATGTGTGCAGTGCTTGCAGAGGCCAGAAGAGGTGTATGTATGTGCATCACACATGTACAGTGCTTGCAGAGGCCAGAAGAGGTGTATGTATGTGCATCACACATGTACAGTGCTTGCAGAGGCCAGAAGAGGGTGTATGTATGTGCATCACACATGTACAGTGCTTGCAGAGGCCAGAAGAGGGTGTATGTATGTGCATCACACATGTACAGTGCTACAGAGGCCAGAAGAGGGTGTATGTATGTGCATCACACATGTGTGCAGTGCTTGCAGAGGCCAGAAGAGGGTGTATACATGTGAATCACAAATGTATGGTGCTTGCAGAGGCCAGAAGAGGGTATATGTATGTGCATCACACATGTATGGTGCTTGCAGAGGCCAGAAGAGGGTGTATGTATGTGGACCACATGTGCAGTCTTTGCAGAGGCCAGAAGAGGGTGTATGTATGTGGACCACATGTGCAGTCTTTTCAGAGGCCAGAAGAGGGTGTATGTATGTGGACCACATGTACAGTCTTTGCAAAGGCCAGAAGAGGGTGTATGTATGTGGACCACATGTACAGTCTTTGCAGAGGCTAGAAGAGGGTATGTGTATGTGCATCATACATGTATGGTGCTTGCAGAGGCCAGAAGAGGGTGTCAGATTCTCTAAGACTGGAGTTAAAGACAGTTGTGAATTGCCGTGTTAGTGCTTGGAATCGAACTCAGGTCCTCTGGGAGAATAACCAGTGCTTTTTACTGCTGAGCCATCCCTCCATATCTCTCCACATCTCCACCCCACCCCTGCCATTCCAGATGATTTTGATTTTATCGTTTGAGTGGCTGCTGCTGTCCTGCTGTGGTGTAGTTCTGTGGTTATGCCAGCCTTTGTCACTGTTTATTTGCCCTCCCCCTCTGCCTGTCTAGCCTACCTTGTTTCCCCTGTTGGATTTCCATCTTTTTATTTGTGTGTGTGTGTGTTTATGTGGAACAAGTGTATGCACGCCATGTTGTGAATAGTGAATGTGCAGATAAGAGGGCAGATTCTGGGAGTTGGTTCTTTTCATCCTGTGCTCCAGCGATCAAACTTCAGGTTATCAGACTTGCGTGGCATTAGCCTCCATTCCTTAATCTTAAGGGATTGAACTGAGGTAGAGGTCTATTTTTCAACTGCCTTGACTGTTGAGGACAGGAACTCTCTGGCTGGCTGAGCTAGGGCTGAAAGGCACTGGGACACAGAAGGCTTTGTAGTTGGGTTCTACTGGAAACCTTGTAGGTCTCTATTTTAACTTTTAAAGATTCATTTTGTTTTATGTGTATGAATATTTGCCTGTGTATATGTATACACATGCATGCAATGCCAGCAGAGGGTGTTGGATTCCACGGAAATGGACTTAGATAGAGATGGTTGGTTATAAGCCATCTTGTAGAACTGAACCCAAGTCCTCTGCATGAGCAAGTGCTTTTAACGATGGAGTGAGACAAAGGCTCATGTAGCCCAGGCTAGCTTTGCTATGTAGCCAAAGATGACCTTGAACTTCATACTCCCTTGCCTCCACCTCCCATATCCTGTTTCGGCAATTCTAAGGATCGAGACTTTGTGTTTACTAGGCTAGCACTACCAACCACACGATTTCCAGTCCTCAGGACCAACATTTTTTCATGGATCTGCTGACCTTAGTTGTGCTTTACAAGGTCCTGGCTGAGCCCCGAAAGGACACGTCAGGAGGAGTGAGGGATGCAACTGAAAGCTGCTGGATGCAGCCTGAGGAGTTGCCTTTGAGGTATCTCCAGTCAGGAAATGAGCATGAAGCTAAGAAGACATCTTTGATCTGGATGTGTGTTTCGGTTGGTAGAGAGCACCTGCAGCTGGGTTTGATTCCCAACATTGCAGCATTGCATAAGCTGAGTGAAGTGGTGCATGCCTGTAATGCCAACCTGAGGGCAGGGGTGCTCCAGGAAGGGTCTGACCATGTCTCAGAAATTAAACAACACAATGTATTTAGTGGGGGGACTGTTTACCAAGGATGTACAAGGCCCCGGATTCTGTTTTCAACACTAGAAACACAAAATCCCACATTTAATTCCCTCATCACTCTGGAATTAATTTTCGTGGGTATTGACAGTGGAGTGTTACCTTTAGGTTTCCTGATAGACAGCTAGCTGCCGTAGCAGTGCTTCTAGCGGCTTCTTTAGCTTAGGGATGGAGAGATGGGCATCTAAGTGCACACGCCACTGTCTCTTTCTCTGCACTGACATATGTGCCTGTGTTTGTACTGTGGTGACTGGGTTGAAACACAGAAATGTCTGACTAAGGTGTGCCTGGGAGTCCTGTGAGCTAAGAGCTTGGAAACCGGAACCTTGGTGACCCCTATCCCTGCAGAATAATATTTGACGTGTCGTGTGTGTTAAGCAGAAGACATTTCATATTCATTTTATTTTAATTAATTACTTGTGGTTAATTGAGACAAAGTTAAAAACTGTATAGTTCAGGCAGGCCTGAGAGTCACAGTAACCTCCTTGCCTCAGCCTCTAGTGTGCTAGGGTTACAGGTGTGACCGACCCACCATGCCTCGACTGTGCATTTGAGAAGGGTGAAATCAACTCAGTGGGTAGAGTTTACAAGGAGGCAAATTTCCTATAGGAAAAAATGGCTGTCTAATAAACTTTAGAGCAGTCTGGCAAGGAAAGGACTCCAAAGTAGCGAGTCCAGTTGTGGGAAGTGTGTCTGCAAAATCAGGCTGCTGCTTCCCGGACGTGCTCAGCTCCTTTTCCTGGGTGGGAGATTGCTCTAACTATTGAGGAACTCCTGTGTCTGGTATCTCTGAGACCATGCTCCTAACAGCCCCACAAGTGAGTCTGCTGACTGCTGAGTCTCAGGAGGGCTGTGCCTGTCTCCCTAGAGTCACAGCCCATGTCCTGCCACCACCCTGTCTCATTTCTCAGGAAAACTATAGCCTCCAAACATATTTGGATACTTTGGAATTCTTTTTCTCCTTGCTTCCCCTCACCCTCTCCTGTCTCTCTCCCTGTCTGTCTGTCTGCCCCGACCCGCCCGTGTGTGTGTGTGTGTGTGTGTGTGTGTGTGTGTGTGTGTGTGTGTGTGTGTCTGTCTGTCTGTCTGTCTGTCTGTCTGTCTATGTGTGTCAGTCTGTCTGTCTGCCTACTCCCCACCTCCCCGTGTGTGTATGTGTGTCTGTGTCTGTACACTGGGGGATGAAACTCAAGGCCTTGGCTTGACTTTGATGTGTAGCCTGAGCCTAGGGAGGCCCGAGGTCTCTGTGCTCTCCAGCAGCTTGTGTCAGGCCTCAGGCTCAGCTTCTGTTGCCCCTGAACTGTCCTGTCGTGAATTGCTCTGTGGTAAGACTGGCTCCCCCATGGGATTGGCTGCTTCTCTTTGGCCACTGTGCTCCCTGTCTAGTACCATCTTGGGGCCTGCTTGTGTAGCTTGATCTGTGGCCTCTGCTTCCCTGGGGGCAGGTTCTTACCAAATGGTGTGTATTCTAGGGCCGAGCTGAGAGTAAATTTGGTATAATGCTTGAATCCTTTTGTATGGGGAAAAATCAAGCATACATGTTTATTATTGGGAAATAATATGTAAATACTTTGCTAGCAGGGGTAGGGAACAAGGGATAAGGTCTGATTTTTATATCCTTCACCCTTTTAGTCCTGGGCCCTGCCCTGCTCTTTGCTCACGGGAACCTGATTACACCTACAGCTTGAGCTTCATTGAAAGTTGGTCTTAAAATGTCCCAGTCATTCAGCAAAGCACCCTGTGTGCCAGGACTAGGACCCAGGTGACGAGGACATACACTTGCTTTCAGGGAGCTTCAGTCATTTTTTGGCCAGCATACTCTCTTTCTAGCTTGTCACACGGTACAAATTTACAATAGTGACCTTGGAACCACATGCTAAATAAATGCACAGTAAACACAGGAACGTGGCCTTGGTAAGGACTTTTTTTTTCCCCCTCAAATCAGGGTCTCACTGTGTAGCCCTGGCTGTCCTGGAACTCAGTCTGTAGACCAGGCTGGCCTTGAACTCACAGAGATCTGCCTGCCTCTGCCTTCCAGTGCTGGGATTAGTCATGTGGCACCACTGCCTGGCACATGTGAATAATTTTACAGTGATTGGTTTTTTTGTTTGTTTGTTTGTTTTTTGAGATTTATTATGTATAGTGTGCTGTCTTCATGTATGCCTACATGCCAGAAGAGGGTATCAGATCTCATTATAGATGGTTGTGAGCCACCATGTGGTTGCTGGGAATTGAACTCAGGACCTCTAGAAGAGCAGTCAATGAATGCTCTTAACTTCTGAGCCATCTCTCCAGCCCCCAGCGATTGATTTTATGCAAACAAAACTGTTCAAAGAGTTTAGTATCCATTCTACATCTCATTTTGGAAATAAAGCTTGTCAACATTCAGAAGGCATGTCCACTGAAGTATTTCGCAACTTTACATTTGGCATGAATTTTAGTTACTGTTAATTCGCCTATAAAAAATATTCAGATGTAAACCAGAATAATTTTTTTTGTTTGTTTTTTTTTGGTTTTTTTCTTTCGGAGCTGAGGACTGAACCCAGGGCCTTGTGCTTGCTAGGCAAGTGCTCTACCACTGAGCTAAATCCCCAACCTAAACCAGAATAATTTAAGTCTGCAAAGGAAGTCATTACATCATAGAATATTCAAGACAAAAGCTACAAGCACATTTTTAATTTTCATATGTAAAATATAATTTAAAAATTTTAAGTGTGTGTTCCCCACCCCCACCCCACCCCAGGGTCTCGCTGTGTAGCCCTGGCTGTCCTGGAACTCACTCTGTAGACCAGGCTGCCTTGAGGTCTGCCTGACTCTGCTGCTTGCCACTGGTTTACAGTTTTAAAAGATCTACTTATTTTATTTTATGCGTATTGGTATTTGCCTGTGTGTGTGTGTGTGTGTGTGTGTGTGTGTGTGTGTGTGTGTGTGTGTGTGTGTGTGTACAGTGCCTGCAGATGCCAGAAGAGGGCATCGAATCCCCTAGAATTGGAGTTACAGATGGTTGTGAGCTGCCATGTGGTGCTGGGAACTGAACTCAGGTCCTCTTTAAGAGCGAGTGCTCTTAACCGCTGAGCCATCTCTCCAGCTCTGTGAAACGTGATTTATAATTGTCACTGTTCGCTGTTTAAGGTTGTAGCATCAACACAGACTATAATGAGCTGTTTGCTTTTCCCCTCCATTCTAGAATGTATGACAACATGTCCACAATGGTGTACATAAAGGAAGAGAAGTTGGAAAAGCTGACGCAGGATGAAATCATTTCTAAGACAAAGCAAGTGATTCAGGGGCTGGAAGCCCTGAAGAATGAGCACAACTCCATCCTGCAGAGTTTGCTGGAGACACTGAAGTGCTTGAAGAAGGATGATGAGAGCAACCTGGTGGAGGAGAAATCCAGCATGATCCGCAAGTCCTTGGAGATGCTGGAGCTTGGCCTGAGTGAGGCACAGGTACCAGTGGGGGACACTTAGTTGTGAATGGGCTTAGAGAGTAGGGTGGACCAGTACCCAGTCAGCACACAGCAACCCAGGGCCATTGCTTTGAGTGTCTGAATAACTCTGACCTAGAGATGAGGACAGTGGAAGCATACCTGTCCCCCTGAGGACTTGTGGCCCTGTCAGTAAACCTGGTTCAAATTCAGTGCACTGGGGCGTGGCTTCTTCCTTAGTGTTCTGCTTGTGCAGTTAGTGAATGAACAGGGGACAGACTTCAGGATCACCAGTTCTGTCTTTGATAAAGAAAGTCACCACCTAGTGAAGAGTTAACCTAAATTGTTCTATTATGAATAAAAACTCAGGTGTTACACAAATTCCAAAATGATCTCATAGTAAAAAACCCAGAGCCAGATATTGGGGTAAATGCTGAAAGATCAGAGAGACAAAGGGACGAGCCACAGCTACTTCTCACCTCACCAACTCCACGAATCCTCTGAGTCCTCAGCTGAAAGGGGTCCAGCCGAAAAGGGTGTCCAGGCTGAAATCAACAAAATAGAAACCAAGAGAACAATACAAAAAAATCAATGAAACAAAGAGTTGGTTCTTTGAAAAAATCAACAAGATAGACAAACCCCTAGCCAAATTAACCAAAAGGCAAAGAGAGAGCATCCAAATTAACAAAATCAGAAATGAAAAGGGAGACATAACAACAGACAACGAGGAAATCCAGAGAATCATTAGGTCATACTTCAAAAACCTGTACTCCACAAAATTGGAAAGTCTGGAAGAAATGGACAATTTTCTGGATAGGTACCACATACCAAAGTTAAGTCAAGACCAGATAAACCATTTAAATAGACCAGTAACCCCTAAAGAAATAGAAACGGTCATCAAAAATCTCCCAACCAAAAAAAGCCCAGGACCGGATGGTTTCAGTGCAGAATTCTACCAGACTTTCAAAGAAGAACTAATACCAATACTCTTCAAATTGTTCCACACAATAGAAACAGAAGGAACACTACCAAACTCTTTTTATGAGACTACAATTACCCTGATACCCAAACCACACAAAGATGCAACAAAGAAAGAGAATTACAGACCAATCTCCCTTATGAACATTGATGCAAAAATACTCAATAAAATATTGGCAAACCGAATCCAAGAATACATCAAAAAAATTATCCATCATGACCAAGTAGGTTTCATCCTAGGGATGCAAGGATGGTTCAACATATGAAAATCTGTCAATGTAATACACCATATAAACAAACTGAAAGAAAAAAATCACATGATCATCTCATTAGATGCTGAAAAAGCCTTTGACAAAATCCAACACCCCTTCATGATAAAGGTCTTAGAGAGATCAGGAATACAAGGAACATTCCTAAACATAATAAAGGCAATTTACAACAAGCCAACAGCCAACATCAAATTAAATGAAGATAAACTCAAAGCAATTCCACTAAAATCAGGAACAAGACAAGGCTGTCCACTCTCCCCATATTTATTCAATATAGTACTTGAAGTTCTAGCTAGAGCAATAAGACAACAAAAGGAGATCAAGAGGATACAAATTGGAAAGGAAGAAGTCAAACTTTCACTATTTGCAGATGATATGATAATATAAGCGACCCCAAAAATTCTACCAGGGAACTCCTACAGCTGATAAACTCCTTCAGTAAAGTGGCAGGATACAAGATCAACTCAAAAAAATCAGTAGCCCTCCTATATACAAATGATAAAAGGGCTGAGAAAGAAGTCAGAGAAACATCACCCTTTACAATAGCCACAAATAATATAAAATACCTTGGGGTAACACTAACTAAACAAATGAAGGACCTTTTGACAAGAACTTTAAATCTCTAAAGAAAGAAATTGAAGAAGATATCAGACAATGGAAGGATCTCCCATGCTCATGGGTAGGTAGGATTGACATAGTAAAAATGGCAGTCTTACCAAAAGGGTTTCTAGCCAAAAAGTCTTCTAACCGAAAAGGCTCTAGCCAAAAGGGCTCCAGCAGAAAAGGGCTCAGCCCAAAAAGCTCAGTTCCTGTCTCCTCACGCCTTACATACCTTTCTCGGTCCAGCCATGTCACTTCCTTCCTAGTGCTGGGATTAAAGGTGTGTGCCACCACTGCCTGGCTCTGTTTCTCTCCTAGACTGAGTCAATCTCATGTAGTCCAGGGTAACTTTGAACTCACAGAGATCCAGACGGAGCTCTGCCTCCCGAGTGCTGAGATTAAAGGTGTGCGCCACCACTGCCTGGCATCTCTGTTTAATCTAGTGGCTTGTTATGTTCTCTGATCTTCAGGCAAATTTTATTAGGGTACACGATATATCACCCCACTCGCGAGTCAGATCCTGAGGTACAAACCTGATAGATCAAGAAAGCAGCAGAGGAATGTTTGCTGAACCTCCCTCTCCACCTTCCCATATCGAGAAGACCACGAATCTCTCCCTGTTCCTCTCTATCTGTGCCCTCCAAAATCTCCATGGCTAATTCTGGTCAGCTAGTTGTGGACTCTGCCCCTCGATTCAAGGTTTAACTTTATTAACAATCTTGGAGTGTCACAGTGCAACCAAATATTCCTCAACATTTCTCCCTTTTTGTCTAAATAAAAAGGCTTTAGCTCTAAAATAGTAAAACTATATACAATAAGAACAATTATCAGGTAAGAATTACATTTACAATGTCCAGTCCATTTGTATTTGGCAAGTTCAGAGAAATTACTCTATTGTCTATCCTATCTTGATGAGTCCAAAGTTTTATACCTAAACCACTTTCTATCATAACTTGTATTACCAACCTAAAAATATCATTTTAGACCTTAAAACATTTTCTTAGATAAACAACTTGAGCTTTTATGTCTCTCAACCTTGTAAACTTTACATCTCTTTTGTACATTTTTTTTAATTCTTTTTTTTAAGATTTATTTATTTATTTATTTATTTATTTATTTTTTGGTTTTTCGAGACAGGGTTTCTCTGTGTAGCTTTGCGCCTTTCCTGGAACTCACTTGGTAGCCCAGGCTGGCCTCGAACTCACAGAGATCCACCTGGCTCTGCCTCCCGAGTGCTGGGATTAAAGGCGTGCGCCACCACCGCCCGGCGGGATTTATTTATTTATTATGTATACAGCATGTATGACTGCAGGCCAGAAGACGGCACTAGAACTCATTACAGATGGTTGTGAGCTATCATGTGGTTGCTGGGAATTGAACTCAGGACCTCTGGAAGAGCAGTCAGTGCTCTTAACCTCTGAGCCATCTCTCCAGCCCTCTTTTGTACATTTCTTTTCTGAATTTGGTAACAAAGAAAACTATAAAACTCTAGTCTTCAACCCCATCAGAGACTCGAGTAGGATAAGATATTGCCTGAGTAAACAGGAAGTGCAGAGCAAACAGTTTCCAAAACTATAGAAATGACAGAGACAGCTGGCTGCCTGGAAGTCACTCCAAGTTCCTCTGCAATATTAGGCATCTATCTTCAGCCCACAGGCCTAGAATATCTGACAGACTTTTCTGTGAATCAGGAATTTTGAAGGACTGTCCTGCCTTGTCTTGGCAAAGTTCAGCAGTAGCCTTTTGTGTGCTGTTTGTCAAATTTAGACAGCATACTGTCAGCAGTCAAGGCAAGGGCAGTTTCTTGCCCAGTGGCTAACTTTGCCACAAATGAAAGCAAACTCCACATGAAGGTTTTTCAATGCCCATCATCATCTCTGAAGTAGATTGGTGCTGCCAGGAGCATATGTATCTCACTGTCATGAAAAGCCTTATGTTTTTTTTTTTTTTTTTTGGTTTTTCGAGACAGGGTTTCTCTGTGTAGCTTTGCGCCTTTCCTGGAACTCGCTTTGGAGACCAGGCTGGCCTCGAACTCACAGAGATCCGCCTGGCTCTGCCTCCCGAGTGCTGGGATTAAAGGCGTGCGCCACCACCGCCCGGCCTGCCTTATGTTATTAAAACATCTTAAAGGCAGTATTCTGTAGGTCTCCGGAGTGTTTGAAGACCATCTATCTATCTAAAATATATCTCTGCTTGACCTTGAAAACATACCTAACATGAGTATAACTTTGATTGTTATAGATGACTATTAACTTGAATTTCTTTATTATCCTAAATAGTTTGTAATAATAGCTTTCAAGTACTACAACTTTACATTACATTTTTAAATGAGCTGCAATACCTTAAACAAGAGTAGAAACATATATGCATATAAGGTACAGTACCTTAAACAAGAGTAGAAGCATGGGGCTGGAGAGATGGCTCAGAGGTTAAGAGCACTGACTGCTCTTCCAGAGGTCCTGAGTTCAATTCCCAGCAACCACATGGTGGCTCACAACCACCTGTAATGAGATCTGGTGCCCTCTTCTGGCCTGCAGTCATATATGCTGTATACATAATAAATAAATAAATCTTTAAAAAAAAAAAGAGTAGAAGCATATATATAGTATGTTATAACAAAAATAACATTAAATTTGTATCAATACACCAAAAAAAATCTCTTAAACAAGAATAGAAATGTATATACAGTATGGTCTAACAAAAGTAACCTTAAATTTGTATCAATATACAAAATATAACAATGTAAAATATTTGAGATAATAGTTTTATAGTTTAAAGTAGATTCAATAATCAACCCTTTTATACTATCATTCCTATATATCCCCCCCTTTTTTTGTTTTTTGTTTTTTTTTGAGACAGGGTTTCTCTGTGTAGCTTTGGAGCCTGTCCTGGAACTCACTCTGTAGACCAGGCTGGCCTCGAACTCACAGAGATCCGCCTGGCTCTGCCTCCCGAGTGCTGGGATTAAAGGTGTGTGCCACCCCCGCCTGGCTATTCCCCCCCTTTTTTTTCATCTTTTAGAAAGAGCTCCCTTAATCTAACCTCCTTTGCTTAGTTTCCTTCCTGACCATGACCATTAACAACTTGCACCCTCCCCCACCAAATGATGATAAACATCCATAATCCACCAAATGACCAAAAACCTCTTGGAATGTGGGCATTGTGTTCTTAAAATTACTTTCTGTAGCCAATTCAGAAAAAAAAATTACTTCCTGTTGTCTGGAGACAACAGCATCTTTGGGGACCCTGAGACAATTGAGATAATGGCCAAGTTCCGGGAGCACTAGCTGTTGTCCAGTCTCAGTGTGGTGGGAAAGTGCAGGGCTTCTCTGAAGTCCTGGCTGGAGTAGTATGAGGCTGGACCATCTTAGCTAACTGCCTTGAAATTGTCCTGAGCAGTTTGTAGTCCAAAGCTGATCTTTGGGTGGTGTTTGTCAGCTTAGTGGCCTTATCATAGTCCTGGTGGCATCATCGTGGCAAGGCCCCATCATCTTCTTGGAGACCTCAAAGGAGACACTTGGCAGGAATGGTTACAGTTCACTGCAGAAAGCTTAAACATTTTAAATGTCATATGCAGCAGATCTCAAAGAGGTTAAAGGACCACCATCTGTTAAATACATCAGGATACACAAACTTAGTTTCTAGTTACCTGTTTCAGACTCAAGCCCGAAATCATGTACAGGAAGCTAGATGAATTCTGGATGGTTTCCAGGCTGAGAAGTGCCTGGCAGACCAGGTCTCCATTAGCTGTTGCCACTGGAATTCACCAGGCTCAAGCATATAGGGAGATCGGCCTGCCTCTGCCTCTGCCAGGTTTGAAGGCATATACCACTAGGCCAGGCTTATCTATTTTGTGCATGCATGTACATTCCTGCCATGGCATGCACATGCGGGTTAGAGAATGATCCATGGGAGTCCACTATGTAGGGCCCAGACATTGAACTTAGGTCATCAGGCTTGGTGGCAAGCACCTTTACCTGCTTGCCAGCCTCAAGTTCTGTTGCTGAAAGGTGTTAGGAACATGTTTTTTTTTTTTTTGCTTGGTAGATGATAGTTTGTTTGTTTTTAAAGGAAATAAGAAAAAGCCTGCCTTATGGTGTTTCATATTTTATACCTAGGGGGATGGTTACCCAGTTACTGTGTTATAGCAGAACAGGCAAATACATGGCCTGCAGAGGGCAAGGCCAAAGCCCCCTGGCTTCCTCTGCCTTGTTTTGCCTTAGTGTGGCTAGGATTGTGCTGGTATTTTCAGCAGTTGGTGGTAGCTACAGAGACTCTTCCCTTGCCTTCCTTAGTGGTGGATGATTTGCATGTTACCCTCCCCAGCTCCACCCCTGGCCCTTCACCTGCCTGTACTCTAAGCAGATACATGGACCCTCATGTGGAAGCAGGCCCGTGCAGAGTTAGGCTGGCTGATCTCCATAGAAAGTGGAATGGACGAGAAGAGGAGACATGTGCATTTCCAGTCCACTGAAGTGCTCTTACAGAAAAGTGGCATGCAGATGTTCCAAGCTTGTGGTGCTGACACTCCAGTGTGTGATCTGTGCAGAGAGTAAAAGGAGAAATAAATGACAGATCTTGTTGACATGTACCCGGGGATAATTTTGTGAATGTGAGTTGGAGCTGCTAGCCCACATGTGTGTCCTGGGGCTCTCCTCCAAAGGCTGCAGTGGGGAAACCTCTCTTTTGATCAGGTGATGATGGCCCTGTCCAATCACCTGAATGCCGTGGAGTCAGAGAAACAGAAACTACGTGCTCAGGTTCGTCGCCTGTGCCAGGAGAACCAGTGGCTGCGTGATGAGCTGGCCAACACCCAGCAGAAGCTGCAGAAGAGTGAGCAGTCTGTGGCTCAGCTGGAGGAAGAAAAGAAACACCTGGAGTTCATGAACCAGTTGAAGAAGTACGACGATGACATCTCTCCCTCGGTGAGTGGCTCTTGCCAAGTGTGGTACCCATGCTCTGCTCAGGAAGTGCCAATAGGCAATCTAAAAGCAAGTCTTGGCCAGGTGTCGTGACTCATGCCTGTCATCTGAGCACTTTGGGAGGCACAGGCAGGAGAATTGTTGCAGGTTCAAGGCCAGCCTGGTCTACATAGTGAGTACCAGGCCAGACAGAACTATATAGCAAGAGCCTGTCTGGAAAAAACAGAGTAATAAAAGTAAGTCTTTGCTTCTAGTAGGGAGTTTGCCGTTAGTTCTGCTCACAGGTCGGGTTTAGTTTGTGCTCAGGTCTGCGGACTCCACTTTCCAGTTGATGTGCCTGAGCTTCTGTGTTGTTCCCTTTGGCCTTTCTCCATTTGGTGGGGATTTGTTAGTAGCACTCTGGCTTAGCTGAGTGGGTGTCTGGTTTTTGGTGATGGAGATGGAGCTGGGGCCTTGCCCATGATAAGCCGGTGCTCTTCCACTGAGCTGCGGCCCCGGCCCCATCTGGCCGTCTCTCATTTGAACACCCCAGTTGCTTGCTTCTCATGGTCTTGGTATCTTTGAGGATGCATTATGCATTATCCCTGTGGGGATGTTCTAGAGTGAGGTCTGCTTACCTGTTGTCCTTCCAGAGGTGGCGTTGTCACGCACACGGTGATGCTCCTGTGTCAGGCTGTTTGCTCTCCGGACTCTGTTGTCACTGTTTTTGTCTTGTGCCCTGTGCAGGACTCTGTTGAAGTTATGATGTGAAGCTGACAGGATTTTAGCTCCTATGGGACCCCTAGTTACTCCACTGTAGGCATGGACCAGGGAGTTCCTCCCTCGGTTGCTCTGGGGAGAACAGGTGCACCTCCTCTTCCTGTCTGCACAGTTTTGATCTCCAGAAGACTTTCCTTCTCTGCTAGAACTTCATCTGAAAACAGTGGAGGAATCTAAGGTCTAGAAATGCAGTCAGGGTCTGTCTTGACACACTGTGCCTGCATTAAGATCCCTCAGTTTTAGTCTAGCAAACCCTCTTTTGTTCCTTTTACTTATTTATTTATTTTTTGGGGGGGTGGGTGGGTATCTATCCTTAGGCCTTGTGCAAGGTAGGCAAATTTAGTAAAGTTATTGCTCTTTACTAAACTGATAGATAAACCAGGCTGCAGATGATCATACATTTAATTCTAATAAATAAATAAATAAGAACAAAACCAAAAACTGGCTGTCTTGTCTGGTCTGTGGTAAATAGAAAGGATAAATTTTATGTTAAGGATATCCAGGTAGCATGTGGTTCTGTGGAGTGAAGGATGCTCTGGGTCTCTCGTAGGAGGACAAAGACTCTGATTCTGCCAAAGAGCCACTGGATGATCTCTTCCCGAATGACGAAGATGACCCAGGACAAGGAAGTGAGTTGCACATGTGTGGCTGTGCCACTGGACATGCTGTGTAGCCGTGCTGCTTTCTCTCTGGGGACACTCTTGTCATAGATTGCAGAGCCTGTACCTAGCCTATGGGATTACTATCTGTTTACTTACGCAAGGTCTCACTATGATAGCCCAGGTTAGCCTGGGACTTTTTTTTTTTTTTTTCAAGATAGGGTTTCTCTGTCTAATAGCCCTGGCTATCCTGGAACTCACCCTGTAGACCAGGCTGGCCTTGAACTCACAGAGATCCGTCTGCCTCTGCCTCCCGAGTGCTGGGATTTAAAGGCATGTCCCTGGGACTTTTTTCTAAGATTAAAAAAATTTATTTTATGTGTATGAGTGTTTAATTTGCATGTCTATATATGCACTGTGTGGGTGTCTGGTGTCAGAAGAGAGTAGCAGAGCCTCTAGAAATGGAATTACAGCTGGTTGTGAGCTGCCATGTGGGTGCTAGGACCTGAACTCTAGTCCTTTGGAGGAACAGTAAGCACCTGCTCTTAACCACTGAGCCGTCTCTCAGATTCCTCAATGCTGGGATTGTAGGCGTGTGCCACCATACCTGGGAGATTGCTTGTTTCCCCAACCTTTAAAGTGGTTAGTGTGTGTTGGGATGTTAGCATAGAGGCTAGACACCAGTGCATAGACCTGTGGGTCTTTATTTGCAAGGTTAAAGAAATCAGAGCTGCCTACCTTTCCTTTGATTTCTCAGCTGGAGAAATCCCATGGTGTCAGTCTGCAGTACACTGTCCCCGAGAGGCTGTTTCTCTTTTGGCTTGCTCAGGGGTTACCCAGGAAAGTCTGAATTTCCTGGGTCTGCACTAACTTGGAACTAGGGTGTGGGCTGAAGTGTGAACTGCGCTGTCCTAACCGCCTTGCCATGCACTTTTCTATGCAGTCCAGCAGCAACACAGCAGCGCTGCAGCCGCCGCCCAGCAGGGGGGCTACGAGATCCCGGCGAGGCTGCGCACACTCCACAACCTGGTGATCCAGTATGCCTCCCAGGGGCGTTACGAGGTGGCGGTGCCCCTCTGCAAGCAGGCCCTGGAGGACCTGGAGAAGACTTCGGGCCATGACCACCCCGATGTGGCCACCATGCTCAACATCCTGGCCCTGGTGTACAGGCTAGTCCTTGGGTTACTGTGCTAGACTTTCTGAGAGGCAGCTTTGAACCAGCCTGCTTTCTGCAGAGTGTTTCATAAACATCTATGAGACAGCTTTCCAGCCTTCCCGTCCACTTCATATAGCCAGCAGTTAATCTAGAATTTCAGCCACCTCGGTGACTGGGGGTCTCACAGGACCAGAGAAGGTGCTGCCACTGGGCCACTGCTTCCCGAATAGCCCTCTGCACTGACCAGCTCAGCCACTTTGGACTTCTTTTTAGTCTATTTTATTTTATGGGTGTGAGTGTTTGGCCTGTATGTATCTGTGCACCATGTGTGTGCAGTGCCCTTGGAGGTCAGAAGAAGCCATCAGGTCTCCCGGAACCGGTTACAGATGGTTGTGAGCTGCCATGTGGGTGCTGGGAACCAAACCTGGGTCCTCTGCAAGAGCAAGTGCTCTTAACCACTGAGTCTTTCCAGTACATTTTCTGACACTTTAATATACCAATGAATGTCCCTAAGTGGTGTCCAAAAGTTCGGATTGTTTTCCCCCTTAGGATAATCTCCTAAAATTCTCATTTAAACCTTTGGCGGTTCTTAGTACACTTTGCCCAACTGCTTTTTAGAGGCGTGGTACACCCGTGTGCCCCTGCCACAGTGCTTCTGTGGGCAGTGCTGGGTGTTTCTCGTTTCCTGTCGGTATTGTCAGGTATTGTTTCAATATGTATTTCTTTGAGTACACACACACACACACACACACACACACACACACACACACACACATACATAATTGGTTTTTCAACATAGGGTTTCTCTGTGTAACTTCCTGGGCTGTCCTGGAACTCGCTCTGTAGCCCAGGCTGGCCTCAAACTCACAGAGATCCGCCTGGCTCTGCCTCCTGAGTGCTGGGATTAAAGGCGTGCGCCACCACCGCCTGGTATATTTTTCATTTTTAATCTGAATTTCCTGGTAGGCTTCAGTCTCACTGTGCTCGGCTGATCCCCCAAATTCCTGACTCAGCAGGTCTAGGGCAGGTATGTGTCTCTACCAACCTCTGGCTTTGGTTGACTGCTGCTGGCAGAGAATCCATTCTGTCTGACCTACACATAGGCTCTGTCTACTGCTTTGGACTGCCTCTCTAGGTCAGCAATGCAGGGAGTTTCAAAATTACATTTTATAAAGATTCAGGCTCTGGGCTGGAGAGAAGGCTTAGTGGTTAAGAGCACTGTCTGCTCTTCCAGAGACCTGGGTTCAGTTCTCAGCACCCACATGGCAGCTCACACCAGTCTGTAACTCCAGTTCCAGGGCTTCTGACACCCTTACATAGACATACATGCAGGCAAAACACCAATGAACATAAAATAAATTATTTAAAAAAGGTTCAGGCTGGCTGTGGTAGTGTAAATGCTTAGTATGCCTGAATGCTGGGGTTCAGTCCTCAGTATCAAAGGTGGCCTGCTAACTAACCAGGTGGGTGGGTTTAGTGGCGTCCAGCTGAACACTGACATGTGTTTTGGTTTAGGGATCAGAACAAGTACAAAGATGCAGCCAATCTCCTGAACGACGCCCTGGCTATCCGTGAGAAAACCCTGGGCAGAGATCACCCCGCGGTGTGTATCCCTGCCCCTTCCTGGCGTTTACACTTTATTTTCCCCAATACATTTTTGTCCAGCTCATGCCAATGTCAAGTTCAACAGGGAGGGTCTGAGAGCCACCTTGTCCCAGATGGCACCAGTAGGGCCTGCTCAGGTAGTGACATGCTAACACTCTGGTCACTCTGGTCTGTGAAGTCACCTCCTCAGATCACTGACTCACTTCACTTTGATCCACAATCAAATCGCATGTCCTTTTCTAGATCGGTTCTCAAGAATTCATGTTGTCTTTTTATAGTCCGGTTAGATTCGCACAGAGGTCTGTTCTGGTTGGCTTTGTGGCTTTGAGAAAAATTGAAAAATCAAGATCATGTCGCTCTGTTTCTCTTTAGTGATCTGTTTTGTAGTGAATCCCTCTGATGTGATGAATGTGTCACTATGCATGTGGGCGGGCCTGGGACTCCCCTGCCTGTGGCATCTCTTCAGCAGCTTATTGTGGCCTCTGTTTCGGCAGGTGGCAGCGACCCTGAACAACCTTGCAGTGCTGTATGGTAAAAGAGGGAAGTACAAGGAGGCCGAGCCACTGTGTAAACGAGCCTTGGAGATTAGAGAGAAGGTAGGAGGCAGTGGGGCTTCCTGTCGGCTGAAATGGAGTTTTCTGGGGGAGGTGGTCATTTTATGGTTTGAGAACTGAGCGCTGTGATGTTGTTATGTTCACTTACTACAGTAAGTCATGTGGAAAGGCAGAGAGCTAAGACAGAAACCTGCCGCTGGGGTTGTGTAAGGGGGACAGCTTCCTGTGGGTAGCCCTGCTCTTCCTGCTGTTGACCAGAATGAGGTTCTGAGGGGCAAGTGGTCAGTGCAGCATCTCTGCGTTTCAGTGATGGTATGCACTTGTCATTAAAGACATTTCAGTTTAAGAATAAGTTTACAGCTGGGTGGTGGTGGCACACGCCTGTAAATCCCAGCACTTGAGAGGCAGAGGCAGGCAGCTCTCAAGGCCAGCCTGGTCCACAGAGCGAGTTCCAGGACAGCCGAGTGTACAGAGTTAGGCAGTCAGGACTACATAGAGAGACTCTGTCTCTAAAACAAGAGTGAGTTTACTGGAGTTGGAGTTAAGAGCACTGGCTACTCTTCCAGAAGACCCAAGTTCAATTCCCAGCACCCACATGGGCTCACAGTTGTCTGTAACTCCAGTTCTAGGGGAATCCAAAGTTTTCATCTGGCTTCAGTGGGCACCAAGTATGAATGTGGTGTGGAGACATACATGTAATCAAAACACTCAGACCAATAAATAAATCTTAAATAACTGTGTATTTCACTGCACGGCCTTCAGTGGCACCGGCAGAGGGTCAGCAGAGCAAGCAGGACTCCACCCGGTCTCCTGAGGCGCAGACTGGCACCAGCACACCAACACTTTCTCCTCACACTGTGCCTTGAACACCTGTGGTGTCTGACGGGTGTGTGTGTGTGTGTGTGTGTGTGTGTGTGTGTGTGTGTGTGTGTGTGAAGTGGGTGGGGCCTTGTCTCCTGTGACAAGCAACACAGCGAGTCCAGGGCACAGTGGGACTCTGCACTTGTCACAGGTTCCCAGACAGGGTGAATAGTCTGAGGGGCTGAATGTCACAGTTCAACTTGGTGTTTTTCTTTCCTTTTAAGATTTATTTAAAAAAAAAAAAAAGATTTATTTATTTTTATTCTGTGTGTAGGAGTATTTTTCCTACAAGCCTGTATGTATACTGGATGTGTGCTTGTTGTCAACTGAGGCCAGAAGAGGGCACCAGATCCCTTGGAGTTGCCATGTGGATGCTTGGAACCGAACCCAGGTCCTCTAGCTGATGTTCCTAACCACTGAGCCATCTCTCCAGCCCCAGCTTGGTGTTTCTTGAGTTGTTGATCAGTGATCCTGGGGAGTGATCATTTAATTTTGAGCCATATGACGAGGATTATCAAATGTATAGATAATGTTTCAGTTTACTAGATGTATTCACGTTATTTCACGTGTGAGTGTTTTGCCTGCATGTTTGGCCGTGCACCACATGCATGTATAGTACCCTCAGAGGTCAGAAGATGGCATGGGATCCCCTGGAACTGAAGTTATAGATGGTTGTGAACTACCATGTGGATGCTAGAAAATGAAACCCGGGTCCTCTGCAAGAGCATCATCAAGTGCTCTTAACCACTGAGCCGCCATCTCTCTGGTCTGCTTGGATAATATTTTAGTGTGCAGTCACCTGCACACTTACTAAGTGGAAGTGTCAGATTTGTGTGGCCTGGGGTTAGAAGCAGGTCGGCACACATGGGCCAAGGATTAGAAGACCTGGAAGGTGATCTGCCAATTCAGTAGGTACCTGGCACATCACTGTGGTCTGAGTTCTTTATTAAATTCAGAAGCCCGATTCTAGTCTGAAGAAAACAGCAAAGTCCTGTTACGGGGGGTGGGGTGGGGGGTGGAGGGTGGGGGGAGGGGGAAGAGAGAGAAAGAGAAAGAAGATAGAAAGGTAAGAAATGTATTAAACTGCGTCATGTAGAACTTCTTGCTTAGCAGGAGCATAGTCCCTTGACTGTTCAGGGCCCAGGATGTCGGATGGAACCACAGGAGAGGAGGGAGCAGGGACTCCTCCAGCCTGGGGCTTGGAGTGTTGAGTCAGCTTTCCAGGGAAGCTTTGTGTCTGAACTGAACCTTGGCTCGCTGACTTCACAGTTTCAGAGGCAGGGAGAGCTAGTGCCCGTCAGCAGTGTGCAGGAGTAAAACACAGTGCGAGACCAGTGCTGGACCAGTTTTGTTTTGGTTTTTTGAGACAGGGTCTCTCTATGTAGCCCTGACTGTCCTGGAACTCACTCTATAGACCAGGCTGGCCTTGAACTCAGAGATCCACCTGCCTCTGCCTCCTGAGTGCTGGGACTATAGGCGTGGGCCACCACACCGAGTTCTTGACCAGGGTCTGGAGGGAATTAAGTGTGAGTTTGTTCTTTGTCCTGTGCCAGGCACCTCTCTAGGGAGGCTGCCGAGGTGCGGAAGACACAGGACCCTTGCACTCCTGGGCTTGTGTTCTAGGGAAGGGTTAGTTAGCAAGGAAAGGGTTAGCAAGATGGTGTTTGGCAGTGAGACTTGCCAAAAAAGAAAGCAGGTGTGCTTATGAGGCAGCCAGGGCAAGATGGGAAGACTCCTTGGCATTAGATGTAGGGATGCCCCACTGAGGTTCTGCGTGATGATTCCATAGTAAAGGGGCTGGCTGGAGAAGGGCACACAGCCGCGATGGTGCATTTAACTCCTGTAATCCAAGCCTTCGTGAACCCAGCTTTCCTTAGCTCCATGATGGCACCTGCCATGAAGTAGGCAGAGCAGCTAAAGGGTATGGAAACTTAGACCTGTAATCCCAGCATCCAAGAGGCTGAGTCAGGACTGACAAGAGTTCAAAACTAGCCTGGGTTCTATAGTGAGTTCCAGGCTAGCCTGCACTACAGAGTGAGGACCCCCCTCCCCTACACACACTCCCCTCCAAACAAAACAAAAACCAAAACAAACAAAATAAAACAAAAAGCTCAACAGCCAGGTATGGTGGCTCAGGCCTGCCGTCCTAGCACTTGGTGGGCAGAGGCAGGAGAATCTGAAGTTCTAGGTCATCCCTGGCTACATAGTGAGTCTGAGCCCAGCCTGGGGATCATGAGACCTCGTTTCAGCATGTGTTTTCCCACCAGAAAATAAAGGCGCTAAGGATGTGAGTGCAGCACCCTTCCCTTCCCTTCCCTCTGGCTGAGGTCAGACTCCAAGCACTCTGTTGTGATGTGGGGAGAGAGTCCTGTGAGGGTTTCCAGTCTGCCTTCAGAAGAGCCCTGCAGGAGGCAGACAGTGGAGTGGATGGTGGTGTTTCTGATTCCCTGTTTTTAACCCCAGGTGCTGGGAAAGGATCATCCGGATGTTGCCAAGCAGTTAAATAACTTGGCCTTACTGTGCCAGAACCAGGGCAAGTATGAGGAGGTGGAGTATTACTACCAGAGGGCCCTGGAGATTTACCAGACAAAGCTAGGACCCGATGACCCCAATGTGGCCAAGACGAAGAATAACCTGGTATGTTCCAGAGGGCCACGAGACACCTGCAGATAAGAATCCGGCTGTGTTTATGTGTGAAGGAATTGAGTGCTGTGTTTTATTTGAAGGCCTCCTGTTATCTGAAGCAAGGGAAGTTCAAACAAGCAGAAACGCTGTACAAGGAGATTCTCACCCGTGCACATGAACGGGAGTTTGGTTCTGTGGACGGTAAGAAATATTCTAAGGAAATGTATTCATTGTATGTATTAAAAAGAGTGGTTTCCAACTTGAAGTTGGCAGTAATGCCCTAGTCCCCACAGTATTCTCATCCCCTTTTCAAAGATGTTATTATTTTATGTTGTCTTAGTTACTGTCCCATTGCTGGGAAGAGACCACGACCCAGACCGTTTGTAAAGAAAGCATTTCACTGGAGTTTGCTTGCAGCTTCGTTTCTCAGTGAATGAACATTAGCGAGGGGTCCTGAGTGCAGTGTGCCTGGGTCCTGTCGGCAGCTCAGGGAGGCTCCCTCCTCTCATGGCCTTTCATGGTGCGTTTCTACAGAGCCCAGGCTTGCTACAGACATGGCCTAAGCCATCAACTCCAGAATCTTTGCTTAGAGCCATCCGTCCTGTCTAGTGAGCTGACACCCTGGGAACCTGTGACAAGTGCAGAGTCCCACTGTGCCCTGGACTCGCTGTGTCGCTTGTCACAGGAGACAAGGCCCCGCCCACTTCACACACACACACACACACACACACACACACACACACACACACACACACACACACACACACACCCGTCAGACACCACAGGTGTTCAAGGCACAGTGTGAGGAGAAAGTGTTGGTGTGCTGGTGCCAGTCTGCGCCTCAGGAGACCGGGTGGAGTCCTGCTTGCTCTGCTGACCCTCTGCCGGTGCCACTGAAGGCCGTGCAGTGAAATATGTATTTTATAGAATGTAAATTGCTGAGTCAAAGCCTGAGAGATGACTAGCAGTTAAGGGCACTGGCTGTTCTTTTAGAGGTCCTGAGTTCAATTCCCAGCACTCATGTGGCAGCTCACCACTACCTATAATGGGATCAGATTCCCTCTTCTAGTGTACAGATGTACATGCAGACAGAGTACCATATACATAAATACATAAATTTATAAATAAATAAACTTAAATTGCTGAATCAAAATCATTTTTTTAAAGTATTACTTTTTAAGATTTATTTATTTATTATGTATACAGTGTTTTGCCTGCATGTATTCCTGCAGGCCGGAAGAGGGCACCAGATCCCATTATAGACGGTTGTGGGCCACATGTGGTTGCTGGGAATTGAACTCAGGACCTCTTAACTGCTGAGCCATCTCTCCAGCCCCTCAAAAACATTTTTGTGTTAAATATTTCTTTTACAAAGTATCACATGAAACATTCAGATGGCAGTTATCAGTGTGCAGGGCAGGAACGTTCACACGATGGAGCCAAAGGGAGTTTCTGGTAATTACTACATGTGCACATGTGGTTTTCTTTCACGTAAGCACTTACTATTCATTTATTTATTTTAAAAATTATTTTTATGTGTATGATGTTTTAAGAGTCTCAGGTCTGTCCGGTAAGGATGCATTCCTCATCTGACATCCTCGGTGCGAGACATTAATAGCTGTCTCTTCTGGAGCCTGGGCAGGGCTTTCCTCCAGGGTGGACTCGGCCTGTCAGAGTTAGTCCAGGGAGAGGATGAGGGGTGCAATGCTTGCCCCGGGGAGATTCCCCCCTCCCCCCGCCCGCCCCCATGGAGCTGACAGGTGGCTGTGGCGGCCTCCGAAGCAGAAACAGAGTCTCTAGAGCAGGCTAGAGAGACGAGCTGTAGCAGTGAGTTCTGGTTTGTTGAAAGATTGAATAAGTCAGAAAGTGGTCGAAAGACTCCAGCCACCAGCCTGGGGCCTCCATGTGCATGTTCACATACATATGCACACACATGCACATCATACATGTATACACACATGAAAAAATAGAAAAAAAAAGTCCTGAGAAGGCTCATATGAAAGCAAGAGCAACTCTTGCAATCCCTGACAGCCTTAGAGGCCATCTGCTCGGTGGTTACTATGTAGCCCTGGCTGTCCTGGAACTCCTTTGTAGACCAGGCTAGCCTGGAACTCAGCCTTCTGCTTGCCTCTGCTTCCCAAGTGCTGGGTTTAAAGGTGTGTGCCGTCACATCCGGCTCCAGTTTCCTTATTCTTCACCTTACAAAGGGCTGTTTCTTCTTCCCTAGATGAAAACAAGCCCATCTGGATGCACGCGGAGGAGAGAGAGGAGTGCAAAGTAAGGCTGTGCTGCAGCGAGGGAGGGCGTCAGCGGCGGCTGCCCTGCTGCGGCCGGCCTTCGCTCATTCGGTTCTCTGTCGCACTAGGGCAAGCAGAAGGACGGGACATCCTTCGGAGAGTACGGTGGCTGGTACAAAGCCTGCAAAGTGGACAGGTAAGGCTGCCAGCCGAACTCCAGACACACCAGGTGTTAGCAGTCCAGCCACATGGTCCCGTCCCCCAGTTCTAGTTACAGACCTGACCATGGGCTGGCGAGATGGGTCAGCAGGCAAATGAGGTTGCCATAAAAGCCATGACTTGAGTTTGATCCTGGGAGCTAACGTGAGCACAGGCGTGTCCTCTGACCTCCACGTGAGCTGTATGCTCATGTGTGCCTACACACATGTATTACACATGCTAATAATAATAGTAATAATTAGTAAAATAAAGTTAAAGCAACCAGGCATGGTGACACATACCTCTAATCCCAGTACGTGAGAGGCAGATGCAGAAGGATCTTGGTGAGTTTGAGGTTAATATAGGGAGTTTCAGGCTATCCTGGGCTGCATAGAGAGATCCTGCCTAAAAAAAGAAAAAAAAGATAATGTAAAAACCTATTTTGTCAGGAGATGACTTACGTTCCCTCCACATGCACTCAGTACAGCAGGGCGGTGCTGGCCATCAGTCAGATCTGCGGACATCTGACTGAGGGAACGGGACGTTTCCTGAGCCGTCGGCAGCTGTGCAGCGCTCCAGCACACGTGGCCTAGCCAGCCTTGGTCTGCACAGGGTGGTGGGACACACCCTTGCTGCTGCTGCTGCTGCTGCTGCTATGGGCCGTGGGCCGTGGGCCGCATGCCTGCTGCTGGCCTAGAACCCTGCTGAGGTTCCCTGGTCTTAGCTTCCTGCTCATCTGTATCAGGAAACTTAGACCCCAGCTTGTCATAGAGTCTTCCTGTGGGTCCCTTGCACTCACTGCAGTGGATGAAATCCATCTTTGCTTCTCAGTGCGCTTGACTGAGGGACATGCCGGGTGCCACCCTTATTTCTGTAATGGAAATAAATGCCTGTCATCAGTGAGAGGAAAACACCTCTCAGAATATAGATCTGAACCGACTCGAGTCTAGGTTATGTCTAACTTTTTATTTTATTGTGTGACGGGGTCTTGCTGTGTAACCCACGCTGACCTTAAGCTCTTGTTCTTCTTGTCTCAGCTTCCTGAGTGCTAGGATTACACAGGCACACCATTACCCCAGGCTGACCCAGTGTGTGTGCGCATGTGTGCATGTGTGTATGGGTGCACTTGCCTATGTTGGTGTGTGTGGAGGCCAGAGCAACGCTGACTTTTAGATCTTTTATTACTCCATGTAAGTTTTTGAGACAGGGTCTTTCCCTGAATCTGCAGCATGTCATTTTGGCTAGACTGGCTGGCCACGGAGTGGTACCCACCTGTTTCCAGTCCACCAGTGTTGTGGTTATAGGTTTCTCTGTGTAGCTTTGGTGCCTGTCCTGGATCTCGCTCTGTAGATCAGGCTGGCCTCGAACTCACAGAGATCCACCTGGCTCTACTTCCCGAGTGCTGGGATTAAATGAGTGTGCCACTGCCGACCAGCCTCCCTGCTTGGCTCTTAGGTGAGCACTGGGGACCCAAGGCTGGCCTCGGAGTGATACCCACCTGCCTCCACTCCTCCAGTGTGTGGTTATAGGCACGACCCTCCATGCTTGGCTCTCAGGTGAGCACTGGGGACCCACACTCAGTCCTCATGCTGGTGCAGCTCTTGACCCTCTGAGCATCTCCCGGCCCATATTTCAACCTTAGCAGGACTTCTCTGTCTAACATGGCCACTCTCCCGTCCTGTTCCCCCAGCCCTTGTTTCCTTTACAAAGTGTCCTCTACCCTAGCTGTCAGGTCAGGAGGCTCTGGTGAGACACGGGGTACGACAAGCACAGACCAAGTTTTGCCTGCAGGGGAATGTGCTGACCTCTGGGTGGACTAGCCACATGCTTCTGTGGCCATGCCAGGAGTCTGTGAGTTGCCAGGCTCTGGGAGAATGCTTCGGGGTTTCTGTAGAGAGCTGTAACAGTGCTGAGCATCAGGCTGCTTGAGTGGAAGACGTCTTTTAGAATGTGGTCGCACCCTCCTTAGTGACCTACACCAGAGCAAACTATGATCCAGACCACTGCCTGGTGTGCCCGTTGGGCCCTGGAGAGGGAGCACGTCCTCACTAAGCACACAGCTGACACGTGCTGCGTAGTGGCTGTCTGGGACTCACACCTCATGGCTCTGTGTCTTGTGCGCTCTTGCAGCCCCACCGTCACAACCACTCTGAAAAACCTGGGAGCACTTTACCGACGGCAGGGGAAGTTTGAAGCTGCAGAAACACTGGAAGAAGCTGCCATGAGGTCACGTAAGCAGGTGTGCTTGACTCTTGGGCGGGCTGCTCTGTTGGAACTGTGGTGGCCTTTGGTGTGGCTGTAGTTGAAAACTTGATTTTGGTTTAGGCTCTGGAGGAACACTTGTCACATGCAAAGGACTATGGACTTGATCCCAAGCACTGCAGGAAAAAAGATCTGTCTGTCTGTCTGTCTGTCTATCTCTCTATCTATTTGTCATCTGTTATCTATTTATATCTATCATCCATCTATCTATCATCTACCTAACCTATCAATCATCTATCATATATCTATCCGTCTATCATCTATCTATCTGTCTGTCTGTCTATCTATCATCTATCCATCTAGTTATCTATCTATCTATCTTATCTATCTATCTATCTATCTATCTATCTATCTATCTATCTATCTATCTATCTATCTATCTATGTATTTATTTTAGAGACAGGGTTTTGCTTTGTAACCCTGGCTGGTCATACATATACACACACAAATAAAAAAATTTAAATGTAAAAAAATCTGGCTCTGGGGTCTAGGCGTGGTAGCGCAAGCCTTTAATCCCAGGATTTTGGTGGCAGAAGCAGGAGGATCTCTGAGCTTATGGACAGCCTGGTCTAAATAGTGAGTTCTAGGCCAATCAGGGCTACATAGAGAGACTAAGTCTCAAAGACAAAACAAAACAAAAAATGGACCCAAAAGAAGCGACAGAAACAACGAAAGCACATGGTTTGCTGGGTGTGAGATGTCACAGACCTTCATCCCAGCCGGGTGCGAGATGTCACATACCTTCATCCCAGCCCGGTGTGGGTGTCACAGACCTTCATCCCAGCCGGGTGTGGGGATGTGGGTGTCACATACCTTCACCCCAGCCGGGTGTGGGTGTCACATACCTTCATCCCAGCCGGGTGTGGGGATGTGGGTGTCACAGACCTTCATCCCAGCCGGGTGTGGGTGTCACATACCTTCATCCCAGCCGGGTGTGGGGATGTGGGTGTCACATACCTTCACCCCAGGGTGTGGGTGTCACATACCTTCATCCCAGCCGGGTGTGAGATGTCACATACCTTCATCCCAGCCGGGTGTGAGATGTCACAGACCTTCATCCCAGCCGGGTGTGGGTGTCACATACCTTCATCCCAGCCGGGTGTGGGTGTCACATACCTTCATCCCAGCCGGGTGTGGGTGTCACAGACCTTCATCCCAGCCGGGTGTGGGTGTCACAGACCTTCATCCCAGCCGGGTGTGGGTGTCACAGACCTTCATCCCAGCCGGGTGTGGGTGTCACAGACCTTCATCCCAGCCGGGTGTGGGTGTCACAGACCTTCACCCCAGCCGGGTGTGGGTGTCACATACCTTCATCCCAGCCGGGTATGGGTGTCACATACCTTCATCCCAGCCGGGTGTGGGTGTCATATACCTTCATCCCAGCACCTGGCAGTGAGTTTGAGGACAGCCTTGTCCTACATAGTGAATCCCAGCACAGCCTGGGCTACATGGAGAGACCCTGTCTGGACAAAACAAAAGGAAAGCACGGGTATCATGTGGTCTTTCCACGCACTTGGTCACGTGTTTTGATTGCATGCCCTTCATCACCCTCTCATATTAAGTATTTGTAGCAACATAATTACTTCTCTAAAATATTCAAAGGGGCCAGGCACTCAGGAGGCTGAGGCAGAAAGATTGAACATTTGAGGCCAACCTAGTTTGTAGGAGACCTGTGTCAACAACTATAAAGATAAATGAAAAAGAAAGGTCGGAAGGGCGCTGCCCACGTGCTCAGTTGATGTGAAGGCCTCTGAGTTGTGGGCTGGGGTAAAGCAGAGACCTTAGTGCTGCCCCTGTGGCCCTGGGGCAGGTCAGGCAGTATGTGGCTTGTGTCTGTCCTCCCAGGAGCAGGGTCTGCAGTCAGCCCTTGCTCTAGATTACAGGCTGGATTTTAGCAAGAGGAGCTGCAGGGGTCGTGGAGGTCCAGAGAAAGGGTGTGAGTGCTCTCCTGAGGATGCTTCCTGTCACAGAGTTCTGGACAAGTCCACAGGAGCCTCGTGTCACACATAGCAGGGAGAGATATGAGTGTGCCAGGGTCATTTGTTATTTGAGAGTCTTGTTTCCTAGGCTGGCCTCCAACTCCAGCAGAGGTCAGCCTTGAGCCTCTGCTCTTCTGCCTGCCCCTCCCATTGGGCTGCTGTGTGTGTGTATGTGTGTGTGTGTGTGTGTGTGTGTGTGTGTGTGTGTGTGTGTGTGTGTGTGTGTGTGTGTATGGTGTTGCTGGGAGGACCCAGTGTGCATGCTGGGCGAGCACTTAGCTGCATCTCCAGTGCAGACATTCTGGTGTGTCCATCATTACCTGGAGCTCAGTAATTGCTTACGGCATTTGTTTTGATTTAAATACAGGCCTTATGTAGCCAGGCTGGCCTTGAACTTGTCATCCTCTTATGGCTGCTTTCTAAGTGCTGAAATTACAGGTGTGCCATTGTACCAGTCCTGTGTATATGCTCCTGAGTTTTGGTGATACATAACTCACACCCCTCCCTGTGACCCTAGAAAGCCCAAATCCCATCCCCAGGAACCACTGGTCTGAGTTTGTTCTGGTGACTTAAGAATTGGTATCTTTGGGGCCAGTGAGATAAGAGAGCTTGGTGGGTAGAGGTGCTTGTTCTGCAAGTCTGCCAGCCTGAGTTCGGTTCCCCATAAACCTCCGTGAGGGTGGAAGGAGACCCGACTAACTCAGTGATGATCTGTGACCTCTCCCACGTGGCTCTGGCAGGCATGCCTCCAGTCATAACAACAATAGATAAGTAAAGGATTTGATGCTTTGTCCCAGTCTGAGAAGTCTTCTGAGATGTGAGTGCTAACGGGTCACGCCGTTCTCCCCTGCCTGGCTCACAGGGTCTTGACACTGTTCACAAACAGAGAGTGGCCGAAGTGCTAAATGACCCTGAGAACATGGAGAAGCGGAGGAGCCGGGAGAGTCTCAACGTGGACGTGGTCAAGTACGAGAGTGGCCCTGACGGAGGGGAGGAAGTGAGTATGAGCGTAGAGTGGAATGGGGTAAGTACATCCACAGGGGCTGCACTCAGGGACTGCCGGCCTGCCCCACAGCTCTTGCTGGCTGTCCTGTCTCACGCTAGCCCCTCCACTTTCCGCACATTAAGCCTCAGGGAAGCTTTCTGTAAGTTCCTAACTTCTGCTAATACTGAAGCTGTGTTGCTTGCAGTAGTTGTCTTTAGGAATCCGTGAGCGCTGACTGGTCTCTTGGAGAGCATGTGTGCATGCTGATTGAGCATCCTGGCTGTGTAAACCTAGTCCATACTCCGGTTTCCCGTAACCTAGGGACGGGTGTGGCTGACGACTAACTAGCTTCCTAACCTGCCCGGCTCCTTGCTAACTCAGTGCTCCTGATGCCACTGAGGAGGCCGCCCTGGGGCGCTCGAGAGCTGGGGGGGCGACTCTGTCTAATGTAGAGAGCTGCTCTCCACTCTGCCGCAGTGGTCCATGAAACAAGCAGACGTCCGAGGGTGTGTGGGCCTGTGCTTCCAGCCTTCCCGGACATCCTTACCGTAACTGCTTTCTACCCGGGGCTGAGAGGAGCATGTGGCCTTCAAGAGGGTTTCTGTCATGTGGGTGAAGACCCGTATAGTGAACTGGTGTCTTTGGAGCTTTCTTCAAGAGTGTAAGCGATTTAGCCCGCCGGGGATATCACTGATGTCCTGAAGGTGCAGTGGTGGTGTGGTTGGCTAGCTGTTATTGTGTGGTTTTGTCCAACTGTAGCTTGGGACTTTCTTACAGTCTGTCCTCCTTGGATTGACTGACTCTTTAGACTGTGCTTAGCTGTAGCAGTTTGGGAGGAGCCAGCCTCTTGATTATACATCCTATGCAAATGTTAGTAGCCGGATTTCAGGAGGGACATTCTCCATCTCCATGTAGCAGCTTTCTCGTTTGGGATTTTCCTGTGCCAAGACAGCCAATCAGCATCCACTTTGACTATTGAGCCTTGTTGGGCAGTGGTCCCAAACTGCAGCGGAGGCCTGGGGATGCCTGCCCATGCCTGTCCTGTCGAAACTGTGTACTGTACTCTACTGTTCGCTCCAGTTCCTGCATGCTTTGTCCAGAGGGCCTGTCCTGCTTGGTGGCCAGTGGCTTGCTTATGGATTTTAATACTCTTGAGTAAAGTTCTTGGGGAGCTCTCTCTTGAGACAGTATTTCTAGGTCTGTATGTATGTGAGTCCTGTGCCAGTGACATTGTCAACAGCCCAGAGTCCCACACCTGCCCTGAGGACACATAGGAAGGAAGTGGTAATGTTTTTCCCTGCAGGGGAGGACACTTGGAAATTTTCCCACCAGGCTGTGGTGGAGCAGTGTTCCTCTCGGAGTGGGCTCTCCTTCCTCATGCTCCTGTCCCTGCTGTGTGTGTATGGGTGTGTGTGTGTGTGTGTGTGTGTGTGTGTGTGTGTGTGTGTGTGTGTGTGTATGCATGCATGTATGCGTGCGCGCCCAAGGGATTGTACTCGGTTTCATGCATGTTAGACAAATGCTCTATCATCACTGAACTATGTCCATAGCCTTACTTATTTTGAATTTTAATAGACAGCCCAAGTTGTCCTTGAATTTGGAATCTTCCTGCTTCAGCCTTCTGGGTGCTGACAATACAGTTATAAACAATATATTTAGCTTAAAATCACACTTTTTTTTTATTTCTATGCTACTGGGTATTGAGTTTAGAGCCTTACATATGCTAGGCAAGCCCCCTTCCACTGAGCGGTATCATAGCCTGTCCCATAGTCATTCATTTTTTATGTAGCCCTGGCTGGCCTGAAATTTGCTGTATAGATGGGTTTGGCCTTGATCTCAGAGATCCGCCTGCCTCTACCTCCCAAATGCTGGAAATAAAAGTTTGGGCCACCACCTCCAGGCTAAAATTGGGAGTTTTAAAGAAGAGATTCCAGTGCTCTTTAAAATGCTGAACTGCTCCGTCCTTTGTTCTCTCGGGTGTATGTTCCCAGGAACAAGATGGTGGTTGACTGAGTGACAGGAAGCTCTTCCTCAGCATTTCCAAGTAGTATTTAAGACGAGGCTTGTTAGGTATTAGCCATGGCTCTGCAGGTGCTGGCCTGTGTGCTATTGGAGGGGGAGAGCCAGGGCATGGAGACACTAGGTTGGTTCTCAGGACCTGCAGGGCACCTGTCTGGGAGGACAGGTCTTCCTCATCAGCGTGCATCATGGTGACGGTGATGACGCCTCACGAAAACAGGCCTCCTCTAGGCTCTGGCAGACATCTCTAGTAGGTGCATCAAGAGAAAGTAGGCGCGTCATGGCCATGCACCCTTTTCTAGGTAAAAGGGAGTCCCCTTATTCTAGCTCTGTCCATGCGATTCTTTGAGTGTTATGAAGTGTATGTCAGTCATGGGCACTGGGTCCCAGCCAATGTGGAGCAACTCTGGGCTGTCTTGTGTAAAGTCATCCTGCTGACAATTGTCCTGAAGGTCACACATGCAGCTCCACATGACTTAGTTCTCTGTGGACCCTGAGCGCCCAAGGACAGCCTCCATCTTTGCTGCCCTTTTTCCTGGGTCCCTCAGAAGCAGCCTATTGCCCATCTCCTCTTATTTCACATTGTTCTTGTGCTGAGATTTCTACGTGTGTGTGTGTGTGTGTGTGTGTGTGTGTGTGTGTGTGTGTGTGTGTGTGTGTGTGCTCGCGTGAGCTGCTCATTACTGGAGATTAAACGATCCACATGGAAGGGAAGGGATCTGTGACTGAAGTGTATTCCTGCCTGTTTCACTGTTTTGTTTGAGACAGGGTGCTACTGTGTAGCCCCGGCTGGTCTCAGATTCATGCTCTTCCTGTGTTAGATCTCCAGCTGTGGGGTTATAGACTTGTACCATAGTGCCTGACTTCTACAGGTTGTTTGTTTGTTTTTGAGACAGGGTCTCTCTAAATAGCCCTGGCTGTCCTGGAAATCACTATATGGTAGACCAGGCTGGCTTCGAACTCACAGATTCACCTGCTTCTGCCTCCCGAGTGCTGGGATTAAAGGTGTGCACCATCTGTTTTGTTGGTTTTTGAGACAGGGTTTTACAGTGTAGCCCTAGCTGGCTGGGACTCGCAGAGATCTGCCTGCCTCTGACTCCTGAGCCCTGGAATGAAAGGCATGTGCCACCAGGCTTGGCTTGACTTCCACAAGTTTTGATGTACTAAATTCTTACTTAAGGTTATTAAGGAATGAGATAACTGTTAATTCAGAGTAGATTTTTATTTATGAGAAGTTATGCTAAGAAGGCAACTAGAATATACTAGAAGTTATAAAAGTGCCACACCTACAATTCTATTGCACAGAGATAATACTAAGATCAGTATATTCTGTGATTTATTTCTGTTCAGAAACCCATTTTGAGAGCTTGTAAAACCACTCAGTGGATAAAGACACTTGCCACTCAAGTGACCTGAATTTACTCCTCAGGACCCACATGGTGGACAAGTTATCCTCTGAACTCCACATGTGCGCACACACACACACACACACACACACACACACACACACACACACACACATACCACACACACCACACCCCAAGTGTAATTTAAAAAGGGTTTATGCAATCTGAGTTCTTGTGGCTGCATAGAGGAGCGTCAGAATGCACTGAGTCTCCGAACCCTGAGCCAGCTCGTGGGTATTCATCGGCTTGAGTTTTACACAGCATTATCCACCCACCTGGGATGCAGGTGCTCAGGTCATATATGGGATGGGACAGAGTGAGCCTGAGGAGTAGACGTGCCCGCCACTTCAGTGAACAAGGTGGGGTGGCTGAGAAAGAGGTCACTGTCATCCATTTGAACCCAGGGAGGGAGGCGAGCGTCTTGCGATGGGGGCGCAGGACCTCGTGGGCAGGAGGATTTTGCCGTGTGGGGAGCTATGTAACATTTAGCATCCTTCTCATGACAAACAGTGGGAACTGATGTTTTCTTGTCCCCTGGCACTTGTGAGGCATTGGTAACCAGTTTTATTTTTCCGTTTTAAAGATGAGAAAGATGAAGCTCGGGCTGGTTAAATGAGTTGCTCAGCGTCCCATGGTGAGTCTGAGCGGGCGGCCAGGCCCAGCTGTCTGTGCGCCTTTGGAAGTTTGGTAGACCCAGGAGGCGTTGCTGCCTGTGGAAACGGTTTTTATTTGGATCATCAGCTACATGTTTCAAATATGCTGTCAACTTTTAAAGTCACTGGGTCTGAAAGTTTTCGAGATGTCTAGGATATTAGTGCTTTTAAGAGCCTGAGAGCCATCAGACTGCGGGGATTCCGTGACTGTTTAGAGAAAGCAGCAAGACAGGAGAAGTTTAAATGGCGTCTTCACATGCGGCCTTTCCTGTCCCTCACCACCAAATCTCCCTCATGTCCAATAACTTGTGAATCTCTCCGTAGTAGTAAGTATTGAGGAGATTTCTAACACAATGCTAGTCTGTGCTTGAAAAATGTTGCCTTTCGCTCTTGATAGTTTCCGGAAAGCTGGCCTCAATTCCCTCACATGCCCTGGGCCTAGCACCTGCTGTACCAGCCTGGTAGAGCCAGGAGTGCCCGGGCCACTGAGCATAATGCCGCTGAGATCTGTGACCTAGAAATACTGTAGAGCAGGCTCGCGGGGTGGGGCCTGCTGCGCCGTGCTCCTCCGGCCTCACCTGCTTCTCTCTTTCTGTCTGACAGGCCTAGCCGCCCGCCCGGTGCCTCCCGCACTGCTCCTGCATGACGGGCAGCACCTCCGGCCCTCCAGTCTGCCCGCTGTGTCTAGCTGCCCTAGGAGCTTGCCAGCCGCACCTCTGGGACTGGCCCTTCCTTTCGGTGCTGCTGTCCTTGTGGGGTCTTGATTCTGGATACATGTAGCTTGGCCAGATATGTGCTTAGAGATATCACCTGTGTGAATAAACCCATTTACTGTGTAACACTCCGTTTAACAGTTAAGAGAGTAGCTGTTCACCCTGTGACAGGTGTTAGTGTCACGCAGGTTTATTACAGTGGCATGATAGTGACCTGTGCAGTCACTGAGCTGTAGGAGTGAGGCATGTGCTGCACGCCCCTGTCGTACTTACAGACCCGGCCAGTGCCCCTGCACAGGGCCTCCCAGGACACACTCAAGTAGATTCGCTGTGTAGTCTTGGTGTGGAAGTTTGGCATTTCTGCTTTTCTCTACTAATCTTTAAGTGCTCTGTGATGTGTGTATTTGTGTCTTTCTAACTTCTAATAAACTCACTCCAACTGACCTGTGTCTTGCGTCTGTCTGCTCTGTACATTTCTCAGTCTTCTGGGACGCAGCGCTGCGTGGCCTCTAGCAGCAGCAGGTTCTGAAATGCCCCGAAGGGGCCGTTCTGAGATGAACGCTGCTGTGCCCAGGGTTTCCACTCTGCGTTTGACTCATGTCCGAGCTCTGCCGGGTGTCTCTGGAGTGGCTAGTTGGTTACGGGGACAGCTGGTTGTCTTTTCACTTCCTACAGGTATCTCGGGACTCTCAGTATTTGTATAAAAATGAGCATTTTATTAAAAAACTTGCAGCTACATTTAATTGACATTTAAATTTGCTGAAGACACATCTAAGCCCTGCGTAGGTGGGTCTGTTGGGAGGACACTGTCTTGCTGAGGCCTGGCGTCCTGGTCGCTCTGCTGCCCGGTGCACACATGCTCCTGCACCGTGGAGTTACACTTGCCTGACAGTCCTGGGATCTGCCTGAGTTCTCTTGACTCTGTGCTGTCTTTGTCCTGAGACAGCCGTGGGCTCACTCCCCTGTGGTGACGTGGCTGCTTCTGCTGGGATTCTTCATGTTCAAAGGATTCCTGGTCATGGGTTGTTTTTAACATGGTCATGCACACTGCAGTCTGGTGGCTTCAGCAGGACTCACTTGTCCACCACTGCCTGGCAGCAGTTGGGGTCATTGGGCTGAGCGGGGCAGAGGGGCACCCACACTTCACACTTGTTCACGTGTTTTTCAGGATGGTACTGGATCTTTAAGGCGCAGTGGCTCCTTTAGCAAACTCCGGGCTTCCATTAGACGCAGCAGTGAGAAGCTGGTTAGGAAGCTGAAGGGAGGAAGTGCACGGGACAGTGAGCCGAGGAACCCTGGGTAACTATCTCCAGCGCCCTCTTCCTACCAGCACGCGGTACCGGCGCCACAGGCGCAGTGCGGCCTCCCTGGAGCGGCCTCCCTGGGGCTCAGAGTTGGGCCGGAGGCTTCGGTACTCTGCTTATGGTTTTCCAGGGCAGGTTGAGAAGAGAAGCAGCCGGGAAGCTGGCTGGTAGGGCTCAAAGGGAGCTGGTGGAGTCCCTCAGTTCTGTTCAGAGAAAGCCTCCTGGTGACGAGTGAGCCAGGCATGGTGGTTCTCGTCTGTAATCTCGGCGTTTTAAAGGCCAGCACAGGGGACAGTGAGACTCCATCTCCAAAAGTAAAAATGGGGCCCGTGAAATGGACTAGGGGTTAAGGGTGCCTGCCACCAGGCCTGGTAACCCTCAGGACCCATACGGTAGGAGAGAACTGACTCCCACAAGTTGTCCTCTGACCGCCACATGTGTGTCATGGCACGCACACACACACACACACACACATACACACACACACACACACACACACACACACACTTAAAACCAGTGTGGAAATGGCTAGGTGTGTAAAGCGCTTGGTGCTCAAGCCTGAGGACCTGAGTTGGATCCCCAGCTTTCATGCATGGTGTCGTGTGTGTAAGCTCTGACATCCAGTCACCAAAGTGGCCTGCTCCGGGTTCAAAGACTGTCTCAGTAAGGTGACAGAGGAGGACACCTGAAGATGATCTGGGGACTCTACATGTGTGCACAAAGGGGAGTACACCCACATTCTCATGTGCACACATGCACCACACACACACACACTCACACACACACACACACACACACACTTACTCACACACACCGCCTACACAAGCCACCAAGTCGGCAGACATAGTGCACAGTATCATTTCTTTCTATGTTAACATTGCCTTAACCCCTTTTTAAAAACTCACCTTCTGAGATGGAAGCAGTAATCACATTAACTCAGGCAGGGATTATGGGGAAAAGGATGGTTTTTAGTGAGGTTTGAGTCTTGTGATTTTGTTATAAGGGGTGTCCATCGCTTTCCAAAACTCTGGGCTTCCCTGGAAAGCCCATAAGGAAAGATATGTAAGTCACAGGGCTCTGAGTGGTGGTGTTCACATTGTCAAAGGGATTTTCTAAAAGGTGGCTCACACGTAGGACTCTTGGACTTCTGCTGCTCTGTGACAAGCTACCCATGCCTTGTCTCTTTGTGATGCCAGCTGCCCACATTTGGGGACATTCTCTGGAGCCTTGTCAGCCATTTTCTGTATCCCAGACTTCTGGGATCAAACCCACCATGTAGAAATGCTTAGGAATGCAGCTTTAAAAGCTGCCCATAGAGTGCTGTGAGTCAGGACTCTGGGCTGAGTCTGCAGAGGCCTTTGGAACTAAAGTTGTGTTTTCCAAACTGCTCCGCTGGTTTCCAGCCTTCTGAAAGTGTCGGCTTTCACTTTCGGTGTCCTTAGTTAGGACCCAGACCTGGCTCCCTGCCTGGCCCCCCAGCTGGGCATTGGGCGATGATGGGTGCGGCCTGTCTTGTGCAGGTGTTACACTCTTGGCCACTGTCCCTCCAGAAGTCTCTTTGGGTTCATAGTGGACTGGGAGACAGGTGGGCCTGAGGCAGGAGGTGCACTCTGGTTCTTCTTCTTAGTAGTGTGCTGGCCAGCTGCGTCTGTAGAGGTCTGAGGCGTTCACGACATCGTGAACACCTGGAAGATCCATTGTCTGAACCCTGCCTGGAAGCCTTTGGGGCAGACTGCCTTGTGCTGGTCTCTGCCTGTGAGGGAGACCATGCCAGCTGCCTCTGGGATGAAGAGCCCTGATTATCCCAAGCTTCTAGACATATGTAGAGTCAGCAAGGCAGTGTCTGTTGTGTGAAGTTGAGGATTAAACACTTGCATCTCTTCCAGCATTGAGAGGGAGCTTGGTGGCTGCCAGAGTGCTAGAGGTAGAATCCAGGGTCACACTTAGGCTGGGCAAATGCCCATTGTCACAGAGCTTGTATGTGAGGGGGCGTAGCAAGGAAACTGCTGGTTTGACTGCTACGTTTGTAGGGAAGGTTTTTATTGGGAATGAGAGAGAGAAAAAAAGAGACGCATCTGGAAGAATCCAGAGAGAGAGAAAAGAAAGCAGACTGGACATGGTCAGGACTGGGAAATCGGGAGAGGAGAGGATAGTGGAGACAGCAAGAGATAGAGAGAGGGTTCCAGCGGTGGACAGATCACGTTTATCGTAAGGAGGAGGAGTGGGGGAAGCAGAGCGGAGACGAGTGCTGATTCTGAGGGAGCCTGGAGACCAGCATGGCTTTGATATGCTTGCTCAGAGGCACCACTTCAGCCAGAAGTAAGAGAAGTGACTCCTTTTGGCCAATGGGAAGCAGTTTCTCAATTTCCTGAAGAATGCTGCCTTTTGTCTAATGGCCAGAAATCCTTCCATAGTCTAGCTTGAGCTCCTTTCTAGACATATGGACACCATGAGACCTAACAGAGCTGGCCAGCCTTTTATTTTAATTTTGAGGCAGGGACTTACTCTGTAGCCAAGGCAAGCCTTGAATTTGTGATCCTCCTGTCTCAGCCACCCGAGTAGCTGGGATTGTAGGTCTGCACCCCCAAGCCTGGCCTGGGCCCACCATCTGAGCGGTGGTTCTGTTCCTCAGGGAGACCGAAACTCTTAGTGCGCAGTCAGTTCTGGAATGCCCTGCTCAAGAGAGAGTGCTTGGAATTTTCCTCTTTTTCCTGTCTTCCTATGGCTTACCGTGCTAACAGCCAGCAGCAGTGTGTGGCCAGTCCTGATGGAGTGGGGTGGTGTAAATGCCGTGGCCCCTTAGCAGCCAGACATGATGTGAGGTACAAGTCCACATTCCGTGCTGATGTTTCTCAGTGACTTGGGTTATATGCTACACACCGTGTGAAACTGAGGCGTCTACACCTCTGCTCTTAGCACTCACACGTGACTGCTGCACTGGAACACTCAGACCCGAGTCGTTCCAGTGTCATGGATCAGACAGGGCATGCCGGGCGGGGCCCTGTGCTTCCATTATCTTAGGAGGGAAGGGAAACTGAGAGACAAGCTGGCGCAGCCTTCTTCAGAGAAGTTAGCCTTCCCTAAGAATAATTGGGCTGGGTGTGGTATAAAAGCCTTTGAATCCAGCGCTCAGGAAGCAGAGGCAGGCAGAGCCCTGGAGTTCAGGGCTAGCCTGCTCCACAAGGTGAGTTCCAGGCCTCAGCCAGAACCACAAAACGAGATCCTGTTTCACTACAGAGCCAGTTCCGGGACAGCCAGGGCTACACAGAGACTCTGTCTCTAGTAGTCCCCCCAGAGAACAGCTTGTTCAGATCTCCAGCGGCATATGATTGGGCTGTGCGGAAATATTTCTCTTTAGTTTTGTCCTGAAGCTTTTGGTACAGTAGATGTGAACAGAGCTAGCCATTTTCTGGAGTGTGCACAGCATCTGTGCCCCATAGGCTGCCACGCACCTGGCCTCTCAGCAGAGAAATGGTGACTTCATAGTTGGTCTTGCTAATAGTTAAAACTGCTTTTCTTATTTATTTACCCCAAACTATAGAATGTGTTTATGCATCTAGTTCTCCCGGTGAGCCTAGTGTTTGCCTGGGGTAATGGGCCCTCTGAGAGCCCCGACTCATCTGACAGGCAGCAGAGTCCCAGCCCTGGCTGGGCGGGTTCAGAAGGCAGCGGTACTTGCTGCATTAAGAAGAATTAACGCTGCAAACATGCAGAGACATGGGTGGATTTCCCCTGGGCACTAAATCCAGTTAAAGCATGTGCATATTCAGGCCAAGTGAGAGAAAGGCCCACTCTCCAAGTCCCGTGGTCCCCAGCATCCCAAGAGCAGGAGGGTCACCCTAGTGTGTTTCCTGCTTCGGTTACAATGTGTCCATGGTTTGTCCTTGCATGTCCGTGTCCAGCAGTACAAAGCCTGTCAGTTCTCTGGGTGCTCTGCTCTGTCCTTCCCCTCCCTCCCCTCCCCTTCCCTCTCTCCCCTTCCCTCCCCTCCTCCAGTAATTGCTGTCACTCCCTTGAGCAGCCTCACACAGATCACCAGGCTTCGTCTCCCTTACACTGAGAGCTTCGTCTCCCTCTGCAGCCAGTGGCCTTTCTGCTTTGCCTTTCTGTTAGACAACATCTGGATTGGCAGCTGGGTGTTGCTATCATTTAGTGATCCTGGAACTTGCCCTGTTGCTTGGGTGCTCTGAGCATGCCTGGCAGCTGGAGCAGCTGTGACTGTGAAGGACATGTCTATGCTGGCACATAGAGCTCAGTCCAAGGTGACGGACTCCTTGGTTGTCACACCTGATGGGACCACAGCTCTCTGTGACCCACATTCAACTAATAAAGTGTCAGCTGTCACCCTAGCCCCAAGTGGAGGATGAAGGACACTCTGAGACACCAGGTGGTGTGCTCTAGGCATACCTGTCATGGGAGCTAAAATTGGTTTCTGGTGCTGGGATATACTCAGACCTTTTGCTCATTAAACACACCCTGCAGAGCTGCACCCAAGCACTGAGCTACACCTCTAAACCCAAATGCTCAGTGTTTTATATGCATAACATTGCTTGAGGGTGACCTCCTTAGAAGTATTGGTTAAATATAATTTTCCATTGGCTTTTTCCCACAGGGACAACGTAATTGTCTGGCAGAGTTGAGAGCACTGAGTGCCGGCCACACTGAACTAGCCCACTGAGGGCTGGGGCTGAACTAGATAGGCTCTCTGAGAGGAGTGGAACACTGACAGCCCTGAAGCCCTGGCAGTTCCTCCAGTCTGCCAGGAGGGAGATTGCCCTCTTGGTAGGAGTGGGCTTTCTTTCTTGATGGGGACATCCACCAACATCTGGGGTTGTTGCTTAAAAAGTGCCTGGCAGCCATGCCCCAGAATTCTGTTGCTTAATCTGCACCTGTGCTTGGGGGCTGCTAATGACCAGAGCCAACATCATTGTGCCCAGGGAGGCAAGCCAGGCTGCAGCTAGAGGCCTAGGCATGCGTAGATCCACTGCTGCATGTGACTTCTGCCTCCCACGCTGTCATAACACCTACATCTATTTAAAATTTGAACACTGTGAAAAAATCGTCAAGCATCAGATGCTTAAAATACTTCCTTTCTGACCAGGAGCTCACAGTGGTCTGTGTCTGTTGAGCCTGGAATGTGGAGGGAAGAGATGGAGAAGCGGTACACAGGGGAGCTGCTTCCCACAGGCCTCTGTAGACCATCTACTGCTGTTGGGTCAGCTTTGGTGGCGGGTGTTGTGCCAATGTTCTAGAGGCCCCTGTCCTTTGGGCCCTGTATGCCGAGCACACAGAAGCTTTCTCACGGGTGTGTTCTGACAATAATGTCTCAGATCAGTCCAAGACAATGTGTGAGACTAACCTCAAGTTGAGAGAATAGGGCCCGGGAAACTCTGAACTTGTAAACCTAAATCAGGGCAGCAGGATGCAGCCTTTGGGCTGCAGGCACTTTCCGGCTCAGCCTAACATTGGTCTGAAGAACTGCATGGTTCTTGGGAAACATCAGGTTTTCCAGCTGGTCTGAGTACAGTGGTGTTAAACTAATCTATCACAACCAGTTAGAGATTTCTGAGGCCAGGCATGGTGGTGCACTTGAATCCCAGCCCTCAGGAGGCAGAGGCCAGCCAGGGCTCTACAAGAAAGACCCTGTCCTGGGCAAAGTACCAGGGTTGGGGCTGGGGAGGTGGTTAAGCAGGTAAAGCTCTTGCCACTCAAGTGTGAGGAACGGGAGTCCCTGAGAACTCAGGTCAAAGCCTGGTGGGTGTGGGCCTCCAAGCCTGCAGAAGGTAACAGATCTTAGAGCAAGTTGGCAGGCCTGACTGCTTGGACACTGTACTGCAGAGGAGCACTCTGGGAACTTGTTTGCAGTCAACATTGTGCAAGATTCTGTTGCACTTCATGTTCTCAGGAGACAAGCAGGGGTCCACTGTCCATTTTCACCATGTTCTTTATGGTGAGGGGATCCCGAGAGAGAGAGAGATGTCAACAACCTGAGGTGGTTATTGCAGGGAAGCTCATGGGTGGTGGGCACAGCAGGCAACTGGATGCTTCCGGGTTGGTGTGTGGTCCAACACATTGAGTGTTGGAAGGGTTCAGATAGGAATTTTCTGTAAAGCTGCTGGAGACGTCATGTAGAAAGTCGGTGTGTGTGTAACCGTGGCTCTGCGTATGGACATCAGGATAACTTTGTGCCTTCTGTTCTCTCCTTCCAGAGTGAATTTAGGTTGCCAGTTTGTGCTGCAAGGGCCTTTACCCCTTGAGCCTCTTGCCAGCCTGAGGAAGTCAGTGTAGTGGTGTATATTAAATAATTGCTAGAGATGCGTGCTTACAGTCCACGTAGGCCTATGGGGCACGTGAACCTAGTTTGTGTCCTACATTCATCTGCACTCATTCTTGAGCTGATTGGACCTGTGATGCAGACTTGAGCAGTAGGATGGCATGTAATGCAGAAGCAGGTGGGCAGGGTTCCCCAGCTCACAGTGGCAGGAGTGGTATGGACAGCTAGCTGATGGCAGCAAATCCAGAGATACTGGGACAAGTTGTTCCCAACACTGGGAAGAGCATGGCTCCCATATCCTCAAAGATGCTCTGGCTTTATCATGTGGACCACTGTTGGGGTGGACTTGCAAGGCCCCTTGACCTAGCTGCTGGATACGGGAGCCTTGGGCATGGCTTCTAAGTGTGCCTGTTTTGGAACCATGTTTTCTAATTTTCAATACAAACTATTTAGAAAACAATTTAGAATTGTCACTACTTTGTTATAAAGTTTTATTTCCTGATATAAAGCCCTCCAGTTTTGCAGAGAGGCTGTTTGTATAAACCACTCCCACCCCAAGTAGCTGTGTCCCATCTCTCAGGCCAGCGTCCTCAGCCTTTCAGGCAGCAGGTGGGGCTGGGCACAGTGGAGACCCTAGGTTCCGTCTCCAGAATTGCCAAAAAAGGGGTGGGGGCTGCAGGTAGCTTTGAAGGTTTGAAGCTCCATGCATGGCGGGGCTCTGCTGGAGATGTCGTGGTATATGCCATGAGTGTCTGTCCCTCTTGGAGTGGGGACAGTGACTGGAGTCACACACCACTGGAGCAACAGCACTCCTTGGTGAGGCCCTGTCCCTGTGTGGGTCTACGTGGCACATTTGCTGGTGGAGGCCTGTGCTGCCAGGAGGGATCAAAGCCACACCCCTGTCTTCAGAGGCCACATTCCTTGGTGACTGTAGAGCCTCAAGTCCAGAAGTGATGATTCTGGGGTCCAGAGCAGATGTCACCAGGAGGTGCCTTCTGCTGAGCATGCCCGTAGTCCTGTGGCATGCTGTGGCTCCATAGTGCCCCCCAGCCTGGACGTACTGCCAAGTCAGAGTTGCTGGACATACTTAGCCAGGCCTCTGCAAGGACACACAGACCCGTTTCCTGCTGTCTCTCTTAAGTTGCTGGAAGCTGCTCGGCCTGAGGCAACCAGGTTAGGACAGTCCTACATCCTTCCCCGAGACTGTTCTGGAACCAGGGCCCAAGGTCAGCTTGTTTTCTCCTCTGCCCCACCATGTTGTGTATGTGTGGGGAGGGGCACAGCGGGGAAGTACCTCACTGCGTGCCCCACTTGGCCTGAGTGGTGAGCATCCCTGCCTGTTTGTGGGTTAAGATCACCCTGCATGAGGAGGCCCCACCAGACCAGCTGCTGACTCAGCCCCAGGCAGAAAGCAGAAGAGGCAAGAGCTGAGCCTTGTCATTCTGGGGTTCCCAGCAGCAGACACCCTCAGGACTGCCAGGACCCCTGGTTGGCCATTCATCCTCTAAACCAGTGGTTTTCCACCTTCCCAACGCTGCGGCCCTTAAATTCAGTCTTCATGTCTTGGTGACCCCAACCATCAAGTTATTTCACTGCTACTTCATAACTGTAATTTTGATACTGTTATGAATCCTAATGTAAATACCTGTGTTTTCCAGTGGTCTTAAGCAACTCCTGTGAATTGTCTGACCCCCAAAGGGGTATTGACCCACAGGTTGAGAACCACTGCTCTGAAGGGCAGTATGTGGGGCAACTCTACGGATCAATAGTAGGTGAACCCCAGGGAGAGAAGAGCAGATGCTAAGTGTCACTGGTATCTGTGCACCAGGTGCCACTAACACTGTTGGAGGGACTCATCAGAATCAGGGTTTCTTGGGACCTGGTCAGGTGACCCACTGGTGCCACTGTTAGCAGGACTCAGGTCCTGGTATCCCTCTAATGCCTTCCCCACTGACAGTGTAGCAACAGGAGGAGAGGGGCAGGTGCGGGGCGAAGAGCACTTGGAGGGTCCGAGCTGGGCTTCTGGGCAAGCCCACCGTGGCATCGTCCTCATGCACCCGGTCCACCATCAGTCTCATCAGGAGCTGGTTGGCCCAGGTGATGCCCAGGGCTGGCGAGAGGTGCTCATCCCAGGCCCTGAGACACAAAACGGGTGTTGCTGCTGTATATTCCCACCCACTCCAGCATCGTTGTTCGGGGGCCCGTACTCACCCCAGTGGCCTGGGCGTGGACTCCTCCGCCATTTCTGTCACCTGGGAAAACCCAAGCGAGGGTCAGTGACTGCGGCCACCTCAGCTGCTTCCCTCCCGCCCAGCCAGCGCCGCTTGCCCCAAGGAAAGGGCACAGCCACTAGCCTCCCTACCTGGTTGATGCACAGCACGGGGCTCCGGAAGGTGCTGCTCAGACTTCGGAGCGTGGCCCCCAGTGACTGCAGGCGCTTGGCCCTGGTGGCCAAGGCCTGAGCATCGTACTCACAACGAAACGGGGCTGCGACAGAGTCGACCACCACCAGACGGGCCATTCCCCTTGACAGCAGAACGGGGACCCTCTTACTCACACACTCCAACAAGGCGTCCTGTGGGGACATACACGGTAGTCTACACTGGCCCTGAGATGCGGCTTTTTGACACTTCCTGGCTGCCTCCTGCCCACCTGGCAGGGAGACTCACACCTGTACCTTCACTCTTACTGTCCTCTCATAGAGCACCTTCCGCTGTCTCCCAGCCCCTCACCCTGAGTCCTGTGGAGGGCTGTGAGCATCACAGTGACTGTCCCCTCGGAGTCACCCAACCCAGCTACAGCTCCAAGGCTGACAGGATCAGCTCACTAGGCTGTGTGGTCTAGAGAGCAGCTCTGCTTGGCCCCACTCCAGTAGGGTGTGGGGGAAGGGCCAGGTGCCCTCCTGGTCTTTGTAGTGATGGGCAGGTGGTAGGACGGAGCAGTGGTCTGGTAGTGTGTTCTACACACACGGTACCACACGCTCCTGAAGGGGTTGAGAACCTGCACCATCCCCCACCTAAGGCTGCACCTTGGAGAGGACTGGTGAGGAGTAGGGAGAACACTGGGCAGCGCCCCTGCCGCCCGCTCCTGCAGTCCTAGACTGAGGCAGGTGACCTGCGCTTTCTTCTTGGGGCCACTGTGCCCTGTTGGCACCAGGCGTGGGTGACTTGTGATCTGGTCAGGAGCCTGACTAGCTGAGTGGCCCAGGTGAGGGTCACGTGGCCACGGTGGAGTGGTGAGGTTGCAGCCAGGGCCTGCACACTGTCCCTAGTTCAGGGTCTTCCAGCACTTGTGACTGGCCAAGCAGGTAGCCAGCAGTCCTCCTGAGCCGTGGACTCTGACATCTAGCCCAGAGTGAAACTCAGTCTGTGCTTCTCTCTAGGGCGTCCCCAGCAGAGCCTCTGTGTGTGGAAAACGACAGCAGCAGCCTAGAAGACGCTAGCACTAACGTGAGTGTCTGCACCTCCCCTCAGCCAGGGCCTGGGGGCCCGGGATGGCAGTGATGGTGAGAAGGTGTGGTCCACACGGCTGACTCAGGTGGAGGAGGGGAGGTGGTTCTGTGTTCACATCCTGTTGAGCCCTAGCGGGGCTGACACCGCTCCATTGCTGGGCAGGCCCAGGGTGGGAGGGGACGGAGCAGCTCCCAGTGGTGGCCTGGCCTCACCTGCAGCTTTCTTTTGCAGTGACCTGAGCCTGGCCTGCTCTAAACACCATGATGCTGCTGTTGAGTGTGGCTCCAGAGCTGGCCCTGGGAAGGCCACGGTGGGGCTGGGAGGGCCCTGGGCTGGGAGCCACAGTGCTAACTTAGTTCCCCTGCCCACGCGCTGCGGAGCACATACTACTAGCCACCCACTAGTGGGGTCTTGGATGGCCTGGCCCTGCTCCCCTCTGGGCGGCCCTGGGACAGGACCCCTCTGGCTCCTGCTGCTCCGCCTCCTTGTGGCGGCACTTCTCCTGTGTTTAGTTCTCTGTGTGGTGTGTGATAATGTATTTTTATTGTACATTTTTTAAAATTAAAAGTTTATATGCTGTACTGTTTACCAGAATGAATGTCTGCTCATAAATACCCCCTGCCTCCCACTGTTTTCCAAGACAGTTTTTCTGTGTAGCCCTGGCTGTCCTGGAACTCGCTCTGTTGACCAGGCTGGCCTCTGCCTCCTGAGTGACACCTGGCAACTCTTTTTAAAAAATTAAAGCTTTTTATTATTGCGTATGTGAGTGACCTGTGTGAATGCCATTTGGTGAGCATACAGAGGTCAGAGGACAGCTTTAGAGTCAGCTGAACCAGCCTGCCATCCTCTCAGAACACTCTCCCTAGCCACAGTGGTACTCCAGGTGGCCACGCTGAGGGTGCTCCCCAAGCCCCAGTCATTACCTACATTTCTATTTGGGGTACAGGGTTGTTCTTCTCCAGACTCTTAAAAGATCCTCATCTGTCACCTATCCCTCCTAAAAGATGACCTCATCTGTCACCTATCCCTGCAGACAAGGGCTTCTCTAACTTGAGCAACTGTCCTGGGCATGGCCCTGCTTCCGGCTGCTGGAACTGAGCCCAGCCTGGTCAGCAGGTAAGCCCCAGGCTCAGGCAGTGCCCACGGTGAACAGCAGTGGGGACAGGCCTCTGTGGTGCCTTGTCGGTTCTCTGGACCCTCCAACCTACAGGACACCTTTGCCACACACCCAGGGCTTCTCCTCCCCACAGGGGCCAGTTAGGTCTGTTTTCAGGTACGGAGCAGCAGTGTTGGTCTAAAGGCGGGACTGTGGGGTAGACTTACACAACACACTCATCAACCCAGCATTCCTGAATGCCTGGCCCACGGGCTCCTCAGGGCAGCAGGCTCCTTGCTGAGTGTGTTTAGATTACAGTGCCTCTCAACTTTCCTAACGCTGCAACCTTAAACATAGTTCCCCAACCATACAGTGACTTCTGTTGCTACTTCATAACTGTAATTTTGCTACAGTTATGAATCATAATATAAATAACTGATATGCAGGATATCTGCTATGTGACCCCCAAAGGGTCGTGACCCACAGGTTGAGAACTGCTGGTTTAGAAAGAACCCTTCCTTCATGATCTCCACCCTATGGGAGTCGGGTCCTCTAGACCCTTACGTTGGACATCTCCTCTTCCTGACTTTACCCTGCCAGGACATTCTGAGTTGAGCCTGGTCTCTGCACTACAAGCCCCTGTAGAGGTGACACTGGCTGAGTCACTGGGCCATTTGTGAGCAGAGACAGACACTTACCACGTCAGCCACATGTTCAACGAAGATGTGGTTGCTGAACTTGATCTTCTGGACCACCTCCCCAGGCACATCTGTCCGCAGCTGCTGCTGCTGTTCAATGAGCTGCCACAGGCGCTTGCTGGGGAAGACATCCTCTGTGCAGATGTAGACAGCCCCTGGGAAGCCAGAACACCAGTGTGCACAAGAATTGGAAATGGGTCCGTGGCCACAAAACCAAATGTAGCCTCTGCCTGTCTGCCTCTGTCCTTTTCACCCAGAAGGGCAGCAGGCTCAATGTGGTTCTTATCCCACCTTTGGCTACCTTGCTGGTCCCTTCGAACACAGGCTAGCCCTCTGCTCTGACACCTCCATTCCCACCCCCTGTTCCTGGATACCCTGATAGCTCATTCCTGCTCTCCAGTTCCCCGCTGGGTTGGACAGGACAGGGCAGAGATCACCAGGGTCAAGAGACTTTGGAACATGTTCCTCAGATGCAGGACAACTCGCAGGCTCCTGCCACTGTCTCTACTTGACGATGCCAGAGAGTGGATGAACAGGCCTGAGCACTGGTCACCTGGAGCACCAACAGTCCTTGTGTAGTGCACTGTTGGGTCAAAGGCCACCCAGGTCCTGCAGCTGAGAAGAGCTGGGTCACTAGCAGGAAAGCCGGTATTTGTGGGCAGTGGGTTCTCAGCAAAGACGCCAATGCCTCAACTGAGAAATTCTTTCCCATAGAGGGTGCTGGGACTCTTGGAGTCCACATGCTTAGTTTGAGAACTCTCGGGGAAGATGCCAGTGGCTTGTCAAAGACATCAAAGCACAGATGATAAATGTTTTTCCTAAGATGAACACTGTTTGTGTTTCAAAGGACTCGGTTAAGAAAGCAAAGATCAGCTGGGCGGTGGTGGCGCACGCCTTTCTTTAGTCCCAGCCAGAACAGGAAGCAGAGGCAGGCAGATCTCTGAGTTTGAGGCCAGCCTAGTCTACATAGTTCCAGGACAGCCAGTACTACACACAGAAACGCTGTCTTGAAAAACCAAACAAAAAAGAAAGCAAAGATCATCCACAAAAGGAGGAAGCACAACTGACAATATTCTGGATGCAGATATAAATATTTAACTATCTCTGTTGCGATGGTAGGGTCTCACTCCGCAGGCCAGACTCACTGTGGAGCCAGGCTGGCCTCCAACTTGCATTGACCTTCCTGCCCCTGCCTCCTGCAGGCTGGGGTTACAGGTACAAAGCACCACAGCTAGATGCTGGTTTTGGGTTTTTTTTGTTTGTTTGTTTTTTCTTTTTCAAGACAGGATTTCTCTGTTTAGTAGTCCTGGAACTCGTTTTGTAGACCAGGCTGGCCTCGAACTCACTGAGATCTGCCTGCCTCTGCCTCCCAAGTGCTGGGATTAAGTGCATGTGCCACCACCGCCCAACTTGGATGATGGTTTTTAAGACTCCGTGGGCAGGAGGTACTTCAGAAATGGCTCTGGCTCTGACGGGTGTGTCTCGGAAGAAGGCACATCAGAGGCTAATGTTCATTGCTACCAACCTCAGGAGCTGGTGGGGACACCCACACCCACTGCCTCCAGGAGTGCTGGTGGGGACACCCACACCCACTGCCTCCAGGAGTGCTGGTGTACAAGACAAGCTTTGATGAGGACCAGGGAAAGGAGCCTTCCTTCAGCCATTGTTTTTGGGACAGAAAGCAACGTGAAGTGGTGCTGTGGTGAGGCTCCAGCTGGTGTACAACAGGGCAGAGTTCAGGAGTCACCCTGGAATCCCTAGACCTGCTCCCTGTCTTGGGCATAGGACCCCAAACACAAATGGCAGAGCTGTTGGCTTGTTTTGCAGGCAGCTATGACCATGGGCCCACAGAGGGCCCAGGCAGGCAGTTTGGGGAGTCCCCCTGCGTCAGAGCCACCACATGCTGCTCAGACCACTGGCCCTGACCGGGACAATGCCACGTGTTCTCTGCCCTGCCCCTCTGGCTCTGTGGGCCGAGTACAGGGGTGAGGTGCCTCAGCTTACGTTGTGTGACAGCTGCAGGACCGGCTGGTACCCTGCTAGCTCCTTCCCACAGCCTAAGTACAGCGTCACCTTCCACCTCCTCTTCTGGACGAAGACAGTCATGGGAAGCCACCCAGGGGACAGCCGCTACCCCCCAGGGAGGGGCAGCCACTCACCAGCCTCCAGGCCTCCATACTGTCGTGGGAACTGCACGGTCAGGCACAGCTGTAGCGCCAGCTGCGTCTTCCCTGCCGAGCTTCGGCCAGCCAGGTCAGTGACACCCTCCAGGGGCAGGCCGCCACCCAGGAACTGATCCAGGACCGGGCAGCCCAGGCTCAGGCGCTGATGCTGCTCGGGGAAGCTCTCCCTCTGCCGGAACAGCTGCAGCGCTGCAGGGAGCAGGGGTCAGCAGGGTCAGCATGCTTCCTTCCGGCCTGTGCCCCGCCCAGGGCCTGCTAGGGCCTGTGAGCCTAAGGCCTTTAAGGAAGTGCTGGTCCAGATGCAGCAGACTGGCAAAGTCCATGGGCTGGGTGCTGAGGTCAGACGGCAGGCAGCCTGGCCGTGCGGCTGAGTACAGTGCTACATAAGAGCTCGTCCCTGTCACACTCCCCAGGATGCCACACATACTCGCTAGTGGGCATAAGCTGCTAGAGAAACCCAAGTCTGGGTGTAGTGTGTGCACCTTTAATCCCAGCACTTGGGAGGGGAGGCATCTCCATGAGTTTGAGGCCAGCCTGAGCTACAGAGGGTTCTAGGACAGCCAGAATGACATAGAGAGATACTATCTTAAAAAAAAAAAAAAAAAGAAAAGAAAAGAAAAGAAAGAGGAACCCTGAGCTCCAGGATGTGGCAGGGTACCCTCCCCTCAGCTGACTTTCTGGGTCTCCATAGTGCTGGACAGCTTCAGCAGGAAGAGAAGACGAGCAGCAGCCTGTGACAACGCACGGTGACAGTTCTGAGCAGTGTCAACTTCAGGTTAGACATCAGTGAGGCAAAGCCATCACAAGGACGCCGTGTCCGGAAGTGGCAGGGCTTCTCACAGCCGCCCCTACCGTACCACTGGGACCCCAACTTCATCCTTTACTGTGAGGGCTGCCTCTGGTACAAGTACTCCAGGGGGGCTTTGTAGAGGAGCCGAGGGCCCCAGTGCTCAGTGCTCTGTGATATGGGCTGTTCTCTGTGGGCTCTGGACAAGTCACTTGGACTACCTCTCATAGGGGAGGCGGACAGGCTCAGGGCAGCTGCTGTGAGATCATTCCCAAGACAGAGTCTGGAGCCCGTGGGGATGCCCACCCAGGTCTGTGCCATCCATCACCCCAGCAGCCACCCCAGGTGCCAGCCGGAAGATGCTTCCCTGCCCACCTGTAAGGACACGGCTGCCCTGAAGGTGTAGAGAGGCCACTTTCAGCAGGTGGTGCACATCGTGTGTGGGCAGGCTGGTGAGCCGCTGCAAGTCTGGGCCGGAGTAGCACAGAACCTCCTTCACGGACTTCAGTCTACCTGAAGTCACACCGATAAACCACAGTGAGTCAGGACGCTCAGCAAGGGTGGCAGGGGAGGGGAGAGCTGGGCCTCCAGAGCTGGGGACACCAGTGACGGTAACTCCATTCACCCAGAAGTCTTGGGGAGAGTGAGTAGTGAGTAGAGAGGAGGGAGGGGACTGCTGAAGGGACCTGCTGCTGCACCCTTGTGACCTGGCCGTGACTCTCATGTCAGCAGCAACAGGATCCAGAGGTGAGGGCGAATCCTGGTGTCACCCTGTCCCACTCTTTGTCCATAGTCCCAGCTACTTGGGAGGCTGAGGCAGGAGGATTGCTGGAGCCAAGGAGTTCAGGGCCAGTTTGAGATACACAGCAAGACCCTGTATTTTAAAACCAAAACAAAAAGTGTGACTGTGGAGTTGGAGGTGTGGTGTGGGAGAGTGCCTGTCGACCATGCACAAAGCCCTGGAGTTGACTGACGTCCACAGATGGAGAAAGGGCAATGTAAAAGCCAACTCTGAGCCACGCCAGGGCAGGGCAGGGCAGGGCAGACCAGGAGGCTGAAGGGCAAGCAGGGCCTGGGTGCAGACAGGCCAGGGCAGGGCAGACCAGGAGGCTAAAGGGCAAGCAGGGCCTGGGTACAGACAGGCCAGGGCAGGGCAGGAAGTAAAGGGACCTCACAGCTAATGAGCCAAGGGCCTGCTGCTTGGGGAGAAGGGTAAAGAAATTAATTCTGGCCAGCCGTGGTGGCGCACGCCTTTAATCCCAGCACTCGAGAGGCAGAGCCAGGTGGATCTCTGTGAGTTCGAGGCCAGCCTGGTCTACAGAGCGAGCTCCAGGACAGGCACCAAAACTACACAGAGAAACCCTGTCTCGAAAAACAAAACAAAACAAAATATTAATTCTGGGCTTGGATTTACTTTCTATTTTCAAACCAGCTGAAAGAAGAAACTATTATCCCAGCACTGGCAGTCAGAGGCAGGAGGCTCTCTGTGAGTTCAGGGCCAGACACAGTGAGTTCCAGGCCAGCCAGGGCCACACGGTGACGCCCTGTTGCAATTAAAAAGAAGAAAAGAAAAAATGACTGCAGGTGCGTCAAACCCGTTCACACAGTGGCAGGAAGATCTGCCATGGAGATGAGGGCTGGGCGGCTTGCCCACAGCAGCCCTTCAGGAACTCAGGGGCAGAAGGTGCCCCGACAGAGTAGCCCACAGGCAAAACAGCCCTGAGACCCTCTTTGAAAAGGAGAGGGCACACAGGCTTGATGAGCAGCTCTCCACAGTTCGTCTTACCCAAAGTGCACGTGTGTAGCTGCCCACTTCGCGCAACATACCCTTCTTAATTGCAGCAATAATTCTGGGGTTTAGGTCCAGTTGATCCAAGTCCATTTCCTCAGTGGGTTCACCACGAGCATGAAAAACTTCCAGCGAGACACAGTGATGGCAACAAATTCCAATGTGCTTGCTGTTAACTTGGACTACCTGTGGGAGTGGGCATGTTAGAAAGCGACACACTTAGAGGGCTGTCTGTTGTGAATGCTCACCTCGACATCAGTGTAGTTAGGGGTTGCAGAATATTATTTTAAGGTGTGTTACTTTTGCTTATGTTGCATTTGTTTAACGCTGTGAAGCTGTGTGACTGTGCCTGTCTAAAACACCTGATGGTCTAATAAAGAACTAGCCAATAGCGAGGCAGGAGAAAGGATAGGCGGGGCTGGCAGGCAGAGAGAAGATACAGGAGAAATCGGGGAAAAAAAGTAGCCAGAGGAGGAGGAATCCAGGGGTCAGCCACCCAGCCACACGACAAGCCACAGAGGAAGAGCAAGATTTACAGAAGAGAGCAGAAAAAGCCCAGAAGCAAAAGGTAGATGGGATAATTTAAAGTTAAGGAAAGCTGGCAAGAAACAAGCCAAGCTAAGGTTGGGCATTTGTAACTAAGAATAAGCATCTGTGTGTAATTTATTTGGGAGCTAGGTGGTGGGACCCCCAACAGAGCCAAAACAAAGAACAACGTGTTCCACCAAGGGCGGAGGACAGGTGTCACTGTCTTGGAAACACTATCCATGAAAGCCCAGGATAGTGCTTCTGTTTGCCTAGGCTCCTCCAGAGGTTAGCACAGAACAAATCCAGCTCTCCCTATCATCCTGAAGGTGGCAGTGCCTGAGGCTCCGTTGGGAGAAGAAAGCGTGCTGCACCCATTTAACTTCTTGGGGCCTGCGTGGTTCTAGGCCTACATGCATGGGTCTCACCCAGCATTTTCTAACGTTTTGTGAGTTTGGAGTTTTGAAGGATGCTGTGGGGAACCACACCTAGTCAGAGGACAAGAAGGCGGGGGGAGGGGTCAGGGCTGCAGCTCCACCTCACTGGAAAGCACTAGGAGACCCTCCCAGGAAGGGACCTGGGAGGACAGCAATGGGCCTCTTACCCTCCCACTGGGGCTGGCAATGCTAGGACCAGTCCGACATTACAAAGGATGTGTCCAAAGATACACTGCAATCTCATGCATCGGTTCAAATGACAATGCCAAGAGCGCTGTGTGTGTGTGTGTGTGTGTGTGTGTGTGTGTGTGTGTGTGTGTCTTGCTGTGCATGTGTGAGGACGATGAGGATGTGGAGATCCGGTGCTGGGCAGGCCTGCCAGTAATCCCAGCATTCAGAAGGCAGCGACAGGGCATCTTCAGAGCAGGCTGACTAGCGCATCTGTGAACGGAGTTCAAGTGAGACCCTGCCTCAGTATAGAAGACCAGTGTTTGAGGAATACATCGGACATCAGCTTCTGGCTTCCACACATGTACACACATCAGCACAAATCCAAACAGGCATATACACATGCACATTTGTTTACAACACACAAACACATACACCTGGGTGTGGGGTGCTAAGGTCAGTAGCTGAGGGCCAGCTGAACGTTGGGCCAGCATCTTGTATGAGGCTTAGCACTTTAAAAATAGCTGAGTGAAGTCTCCAGTTGTGGGCACCAGAGGCTTCCCTGGCAGTGCTAAGGATGCAGTGTGTGTAGGAGTCACTTCCAGACCATTGGACCGCCATCCCCTCCCTTTCTGCAAGGAGACAAAGCCTGGCAACAGTAGCAGTAGGAAGGCCAAGAGACTGGGGCAAGCCTGCGCCAGGCAGCTGCAGGGCAGGAGGGAAGCTGGGCTTGAGAACATGCTTCCTGCGGAGGACACAAAGCTCCTGGTAAAAGAACTCAAGGGTTCCACAAGCCATCAGCTAACCTCGTCCAGCAGTGAACCAGAGTGATCACAGGGCTCGGGCTGACAACCAGCTGGTGGAGGCTGGACAGGGGACACAGATAGGGCCGGGTTCTGGACATGCACCAGCAACTGCCAAGGCCTTGAGGCAGCCAGCCCCGCCTTGCTTTACAAAGTTCCACTGAGCAACTTTTACTTCAACACTGAGGACTGTGGAGGGGCCCAAAGTAGCTTGACCACACAGCAGCCATGACAGGCTTAGGGGCCTAGACACAGCTTCTGTGACAGGCTTACTGGCAGGCAACACCCAGATCCAGGAAAAGCCTGAAGCTGATACCACCCAGGGGTGAGGAAGTACCTGACATCCCAAACATTCCAACCATTAGATAAGGTGGCCAGATGTCCTTGAGTCTAGCACACACCTATTTTTTGTTTTACAGATACTCCTAGACAATTGTCAGCCAATCAGGGTCCTGGACCCTGGAAATCCCCTCACCCCAACCTCTGCTATGATAAAATCTCTGCCCTCCCCTCAGCTCAGGGCTCTCTGCTCTCACCGCTGTGTTGGACAGAGGGACCAAGCTCTGGAGTGTGAAATAAAGGCTCTTTGCTTTTACATGCCGGATTTGGTCTCCGTGGTGGTCTTTTGGGGGTCCCCGAGATCTGGGCATAACAAGGACCTGTGTCCCAGACACTGGTGGCACGATGCTCCACTTGGTCGCCTGTCTTCCTGCCTTCTGGCGAGGTAGGGCTACACCAGCCTATCCCTCCAACTGGGGAGCAGGCTGTGACAGTGAGCCAAGCTCCTGGGTCGCTCTTTTGGAAGCGAGGTAAATTACCCAAAGAAACCAGAGATTAGATGCGCGTGGTGGTAGCTCGCTCCTGGGTAGTAGTAGGTAGAACTGCGGGGAGTCCAAGGCCAGCCTAGGCTACATGTACAATGACATTCCGTCCTTAAGAACGCCATCAAGAAAAAAGTCACAGGTCAAGTCTGCAGCGACCGTCACGTTGTGGCTGGCCGGGGACCCTGGTGCTGAAAGAGCGCTCCCTAATGCTGTTACTGAAGGCGCCCGCGGAGAGGGCCGGACTCTGGGTTTGATTCTCCTAACCCCGCTACGGGCCTGAAGGGGTGCCCCGCCGGGGAAGATCGTTCTTTGAGCCCCGGCCTGGGCCTGGGCTGTTCGAAACCCACCGTGTCCTCAGCTCTGGCCCCTCGCGATCGGCTCACCTGCAGGCTCGGCCGCCTTGAGAGATCTCCCGCGCGCTCCGCCCGCTCCGGAAACCCCGCCCACCCTAGGCTTCTCTTCCAATGAACGGCTGGAATCCGAGTCTGCCACACCCAACAGAAACGAAGAGGAGTCCACGTGGCTGATTAATTAGCCAATCCGAAGTCGCAGTCTCCTCGAGAGGCGCAGAGGGCGCCCCCCAGCCCTCGCCGCCGATTGGTAGCCGGCAGCAGGGGCGGGGACCTTGAGCTGATTGGAGAAGGGCGGTGCTGGGGCGGATACTACTCTCCGATTGGCTCGTGTTCCGAGCTGCGGTTGCGGATTGGACTCCGGCACTGTCATGGTGTCGGAGGGCGGGGCGGGGCGGAGAGGCGCCCTGTGTGGGCTCAGCGCGGGCGGTGGTGCGAGGGGCTCAGGCGGAGACATGTCCTCGGGGGTGGCCGCGCGTTGCGACGCCAAGAAGCTTGTGCGCTCGCCCAGCGGCCTGCGCATGGTGCCAGAGCACCGCGCCTTCGGAAGCCCGTTCGGCTTGGAGGAGCCGCAGTGGGTCCCGGACAAGGAGGTGAGTCCTAGCCCCTGCGTCCCCAGCCGGAGCCTGGGCGTCTCCCGCCTCCGCCCTCGGGGCGCTCGGCCTCGGCTCCCGTCGGGGAGTCTCCGCCGTCCCTGCAGTGCCGTGGGGGCGGTGTCTGTTCCCTGGCGGTCATTGGCTGCGCGGTGCAGAGCCGGGGGCTGCTTGCGAGTACGGGGCTGGAGTGGGTCGGTGGGGGCGAGGGTGAGGGAGTCGGCCCCTCCTGCCTACTGGAGGTACGATGCCAGGAGTTTGCAGTCTTCGGAGTTCTGAACTCTGCAGAGCTTGGCCACTTGGGGAAAATGGGAGCACTTCATGCATTCCATGCGAGTTTATTTCAGAGTAAATTAGAAGGCAGATGCGTTAAGTACTGGTGATTTTTGTATACTTAAAACTTTTTACGTGGATTTATTCGTATGTGTATGTGCCCTTGCCCCCAATCCACAGCGCGCGCATGTAGATTCAGAGGACCACTTGGGGAAGATAGTTTTCTTCTTCCACTATGTGGGTCCCGCGGGTGGAACTCAGGTCTCAGGTGTGGCAGCACGTGCCTTTACTTCGTGAGCCATCTCTGTAGCCCTTGTAAATTCATTCATTTTTTTTTTTTTCCCCTTAAAGTGGGTCTTCACTGTATAGCCCTGGCTGTTCTGGAACACACTACATACACAGTCTGGCCTAGAACTCAGATAGATATGCCTGCCTCTGCCTGGTGCTAGGCATGCACTACCTGTTGCTGTGTTGGCCTCGAACTCACTGTGGTCTTCCTCAGCCCCCTGCGTGGTGGGATTAAAGTTGCGCTCCACCACACCTGGCTTCCTCCCAATTTTCTTAAGTTGGAATCTGTGTTCAGAACTCGTAATCAGCTGCTCCTCTCCCCTCGGGATCTCATCCATAAGTAGGCAAGGCCCGCAGCTTCCCAGAGCTAGGGCCAGCGTTCTTAGAACAGTGAGCACAGGGCGTTGGAGAACCCACCTGTGCGATCAGAAGCTGCAGCTGCCTGTCCTCGCCACTCCACCCCCCTTCCCAACTCTGAAATTACTTGAGAGTTCCTAAAGAGAAGGTTCATGTCAGTAGTCACTTCTTAGCGCCCAGAAAGGGGGCCCAGACCATTCCTGGGTATGCTGGGCATGTCACTGAGCGGTCCCTGCCCTCCCTGGTTGTGCCATTTCAATTCTGTATTTACTCTTGCGCTTAAGTATCTGTGCACACAGATTGTTCTTTTCTTTCATGTCTGTAAAGGTAATTGAGCACAACACCGAGTGCTCCTAAACCCCTGAACTGTGTAATGGGTAAGGTTAAGGCATGATTAGGTAGATAGATGTCCGAGTACAGGGCCAGCCTGGACTATGTAGTGAGTTCAGGCCAGCCAGGGCTACACAGTGAGACCCTGTCTTAAAACGGCAAAAATAAGGGGGAGTTGGATAAGATTGGGACACAGCCTGTAACTCTGTAACTCCAGCCCTTGGAAGACTGAGACAGGATAAGAGAGTTTATGGCCAGCCTGGGATACATAACTGTTTCAGAACAACAAAGAGCAGTTGCTGGGGAGGCGGCTTAGTGGGTAAAAGCGCTTGTTGTGAATGAGTTTCAGTGTTAACACCCAGAACTGGGCAGGCATAACTGTTTGCAGGAGAGCCCAATAAAGCACAGATTGAAATAGGGGGCACACGTGTGTGTGTGTGTGTGTGTGTGTGTGTAGTCCAGTTGGGGTAGAAAGCCATGCTTGTGGGGAACAGGAGAAACTGAGGTTCTTGGGAAAGTGTTCTCACTGGCTCTAGACTAGCTTTCTCAAGATTTTCCCTGTTGCTCTCCAAGGAGCCTTTAAGTTAGGTGTTCTTACCTGATGCAATCTTTATATAAGACTTTATAATTTACTCCCCATAAAATCTGGACTGGCAGAAATGCCATGTCCGTGCCAAGATGGAGGGAGGTTCTGTGACAGGTAACTAACTGTACCAAGGAGGAGGAGGGCATGGGCTCTGTGTCCCAGGTCAGGCAGAAAGGGCTTTGCTTTGTAGGAGTGACCAAGGCCGGAAGAGAGGGCAGACCAGCGTAGGTGGCGGCTCCCACAGAAGGTGGGGTGGGGAGGGGTTGCTCAGGGCCTGATGGAGGAGAGTGCCTACTCTGCAGTCCAGTCAGGAATCAGGCCTGCGCTGCACTTGGCACTCGAGAACCCAATTCAGCCTTATGGGGCAAAGAATGGTGATCTGGAGTGCCTGCCAAACCTGGCCTGGCGCGGAACCCAAGGGGCCTGTGCCTGTGATCTTGGTTGGCCCTGGGGGAAGGGTGGGATCTCACAGTTGTTTTCCACGGATCACAGTGTAAAGCTCACCTTGTGCTCTTCAAGAGCCTCCCTGTGTGTTCTAGCTCTGTGACCAGCAGCCCTGGGGCGGGACTGGCCAGAGGCTTCAGTCCCGTGGCTGAGATTGGTATAAACGAGAAAGTTCCTGCTCTGCCTCCAGGCTGTAGTTAGCTCCTCCATTCATCGTCTTTGAGTTGTTTGACAGCTCTGTAAACCGGAAAACCGATAGCAGTCCCTGTTGGGATTTCTATGGAACCGCACTCTGGGGCAGCCAGCTTCCAGCCGCTGACAGTTTCATTTCTTCCTTGTCTCATGCTTATATGTGCATGTCTGCACTTTGTTTTCTTGTCTGTGCACCACATGCAGGCTTGGTGCTTGCAGAGGGGATTGGGTCCCTAGAACTTGGTTTTGAGCCACCATGTAAGTTCTAGGTACTGAACTCGGGTTTTCTGCAAAAGCAGCAAGTGCTCTTGAGTGCTGAGCTGTTTCCACAGCTCCTGAACTGTTTTTTTTTTTTTTTTTTTGGTTTTTCAAGACAGGGTTTCTCTTGTAGTTTTGGTGCCTGTCCTGGAACTCACTTGGTAGCCCAGGCTGGCCTCGAACTCACAGAGATCGGCCTGCCTCTGCCTCCTGAGTGCTGGGATTAAAGGCGTGCGCCACCACCACCCGACCCAAACTGGTTTTTTTTTTGTTTTGTTTTTGTTTAAACAACTCATTGGCTTCCCATTTTGATTAATAGTCTTTGGCATTGGTGTGCGTGTGTGTGTGTGTGTGCGTGTGTGTGCGCGCGCGTGTGTGAGTAGAGGCCAGGCTTCAGGCTGTTCCTTCAGTCATTCACTATCTCATCTTTTCACACAGTCTCTCACTGAATCTGGAGCTCACCTATTGGCTGGACTGGCTGCCCAGTGAACTCCAGGGATCCGCTTTTTTCCACCTGCCCAGTGCTGGGATTACTGGTGCACGTGGCTGTGCTCAGCTTTTCTGGGGTGTGTTTTGGGAGTACTTCACCAGCTGAGCCATCTCCCAGCACCCCCGTTTTTAACTTTAATTTTTTATCATTGTGTGTAAGTGTGTATGGTGTGTGTGTGTGTACATGTGCCTGCAGGCACGCATGGATTACCCTGCACATGTAGAAGGCAGAGGAGAACTTTGAGGGTCAGTTCGTTCCTGTTGCCGTGGAGTCTGGGCTTGAGCCCAAGCCTGACGGCAGCACTTTACCTTTGAAGCCATCTTGCTAGGCCCGCTTTCTTATTGCTTGCTTGCTATTTATTTATTTATTTATTTTGAGACAAAGGCTCACAAAGTTGTCTGGGCTGGTCTTCTGATTTCAGTGGTTTGAGCTTGCCTTGAATTTGTGATTCTTCTGCTTCGTCTCCTAAGCAGCTGCAGCTGCAGATGCCAGCCACTCCGAGGCCCCCCTAAGTTATGTGATCTTGTGATCCAGAGCCTGATGCACTGGCCCATGGGCGGGCAGTTTTTACACAATGGTGGATTAAGGACAGTGGGGTCAGGGTTGTCTCATCGCTCCTTCCTCAAAGGGAGGTAGATGTTTGTCTTCAATGCTGGGTTTTTTGTTTTTTATGTGTATCTGAATGTTTGCCTGTGTGTGTGTATGTGCACCATGTGTGTGCCTGGTGCCCACAGAGGTCAGAAGGGGGTCATTGGATCCCCTGGAACTGGAGTTACAAATGGTTCATCATGTGGGAGCTGAAAATCGAACCCAGGTTCTCTGCAAGAGCAACAAGTGCTCTTAACCTCTGAGCTATCCCTCTAGTCCTTAAACCTTGTTCTTTTTGTAAACACCCACTTAAGCTTACAGTGTTATTTTGAGACTACATTCACCTTGTGCTATCCTATCTGCTGTCAGATGTCCCTGAAGCTGTGGGTAGGAGGCTAGTCCCAAAGAGCTGGAATGTTGGCCCCTGAAGTGTGGACTGTGGAGGGGAGGTGGACTCCACCTTCTGAGTACTCCTGACCTAGCTCTGGTTTTGCCCTGGGTCCCTCTCGTTCCTTGCTCCTCAAGGCTGTCTCACTTAGCTGGAAGACCTTCTGAGCAGGTGCCACTGGGTCAGACTTGAATGGACCACCATTGAATCAGCAGGTGCTCTGGGGCCTGGTGCTGGGAAGGGGGCACAGGTGGAGATTTTCTGGGTGGGCTCACTCTTACTGTCCTGTCTCTTTGTCCTAACCTCTGTCTCCTGACTGACCAGCTTCTTCCCTCTCTGCAAGGTGGAAGCACAAGGCACTGTGGGGCACAGGGAGCACGGCAGCCTGCCTCGCCCAGGCCATGAGTAGTGTCTGCTAGCCTTGGCCAGAGGCTCGGACAGCAGGTGGGTCTCCTGGGGCCACTGCTCAAGCCGATTCTCTGCCCTCAGTCTCTCTCCTCTGTTCCTGGGCCAGGCACGCAGGGTCCCTAAGCCTAGTCTGCTCCTCTGGTCTCAGTTCTGGGGTCCGTGCCCTGTAACAGAGGTCTGACACGGGGCGTGGAGTGATGCCTGCCGCCGACAGGTGTGCTGCACAAGTGAGGCAGTAGGTTTCGGGGCGTGGGTAGTGTATCCTCGTCTGCTGAAATAGCTGTGTCATGTGCAGGCCCAGACGAGGGAGGAGCTGCTGCAGCTGGTCCGCACCTGCGCCCTTCTCCCCCGGGCAGGGCCCCCCCCGGGGGGGGGCTCAGGGCTGATTCTGTGGCAGGACTTTCGTAGCTTTATCCACTCGTAGTTCTTTTCTTTTCATGTTAAATTCCTGGGCTGATAATTTGAAATTTCTTTTATTAATGAAATCAACAGGAAAATTGTTTAAAAATCAGTCCATTTTCTGAATAAGCACACTGATTATGTTTTTGTTATTTTGAGACAGTCTCACTATATATCTCAAGCTGTTCCCAAACTTACTCTGTAGCTGTGAGTAACCTCGGACTTGGAATGATCCTCCTGCCTCAGCATGGGATTATAGACTTGAACTAAGCCTGGGAGTGTGAGGGGCTGGGAGGGAAGCCATGAGCAGAGGGAGTACCTGTGACCATGGCTGGGGGTGAAGACAGTGTGGCTTTTAGGAGGAAAGTGGGGAAACCCAGATTATATGTGCAGCCACCTCATGATGGGACTCGGGGAGGATGGGAGGAGACTCGGGAGCCCCTGTGTACAGGTGACCAGTCTGGACAATGAGGTACTGCCCTTGGAGTGAGTCACCAGCCATTGTTATTTCTTGCTCTTACATTTCTCTACCTTTTTTTTTTTTTTTTTTAATTTCCACCTCCAGCTTTTTTCCCACCTCCACTTTTTTTTTTAAAGATTTATTTATTATGTATACAGTGTTCTGCCTGCATGTACGCCTACACACCAAAAGAGGGCACCAGATCTCATTACAGATGGTTGTGAGCCACCGTGTGGTTGCTGGGAACTGAACTCAGGACCTCCGGAAGAGCAGCCAGTGCTCTTAACCTCTGAGCCACCTCTCCAGCCCCCCACCTCCAGTTTTTAAAAGAAAAAAATAATGATGGTGGAGAATGAAAACCAAAGGGCCCTTTCAACCTTTCTAAACTCCAGGCGTGGAAGAGGCCAAAGACAGGAAAGAGATCTCTGCATTAAGAGGGTGACAGAGAGACCTAAGGTGTCCCTTGGATCCTAGGACCAAAGCCATCTAGAGACAAATGGGACTGTGAGGTAGGAGGAACTGGGATTCTAGAAGGAGCTACAGGTGGTCTGGTACCTCAGGGAGGATCCAGTACTCACGGGGCTGCAGGCAGCAGGGATGTGCAGGCAGCAGGGATGTGCAGGCAGCAGGGATGGTGCAGGCAGCAGGGATGGTGCAGGCAGCAGGGATGTGCAGGCAGCAGGGATGGTGCAGGCAGCAGGGATGGTGCAGGCAGCAGGGATGGTGCAGGCAGCAGGGATGGTGCAGGCAGCAGGGATGTGCAGGCAGCAGGGATGGTGCAGGCAGCAGGGATGTGCAGGCAGCAGGGATGGTGCAGGCAGCAGGGATGGCGCAGGCAGCAGGGATGGCGCAGGCAGCAGGGATGGCGCAGGCAGCAGGGATGGCGCAGGCAGCAGGGATGGCGCAGGCAGCAGGGATGTGCAGGCAGCAGGGATGTGCAGGCAGCAGGGATGGTGCAGGCAGCAGGGATGGTGCAGGCAGCAGGGATGTGCAGGCAGCAGGGATGGTGCAGGCAGCAGGGATGTGCAGGCAGCAGGGATGTGCAGGCAGCAGGGATGTGCAGGCAGCAGGGATGTGCAGGCAGCAGTAGCAGGAGGACCAGCTCCGAAGAGCTGGCAGGTCTGACAGGTAGAGGGCCGCGCAGTGCCTGACATAGCCGCTCAGGCCAGGGCTTGTTCACTCAGCAACAAATGTGTCATACTGGATCCTGAATATCCACTACAGTGTGTGGGGGTGGAGAGGGGGCTGGGTATGGCAGGGTGCACCTGTAATCCTCCACACCAGGGAGGCAGAGATCGGCAGATTCCTGGGATTCACTGACCAGCTAGCCTAGCCTGCTTGGCAAACTGTAGTCTACCGAGAGACCCCACCTCCAAAAACACTTGAGGTTGACCTCTAGTTTCCACATGGGAGCGCATGTACATACACCCCCCCCACACACACACCCCCACACACACCCCCCTTCAGCTGGTCTGATCACGGCATTCTACCATGCCATGTAAGCTGTTCTCTGATGGTCATGTGTGTTGGGTTCCCAGCCAAAGCTCTCCTGTCATGGCTGCAAGTTGCCCCAGGGTACCTGAGGCCAGGGTGGCCTAGGGACTATAGAAATAGAGCTTCTCTCGCAGAACTGGTAGTACTGTGACTTCCGTGTATAATCGCACTGTGACCACTGTGTAGTTCTTGTAGCCGACATCCAAGTCAAGGAAGACACCACATTGTAGCAGGGACCTGATGCTGTTCAAAGTGTGGAGTGCTCATGAAGAGACAAGAATCTGAGGGCAAAGGCCTCTGACAGCTGCTGACTGGCCTTTGGACAGCTCCAGAGGCTGGGATGGGCCAGGCATGGCCTCCAAGGCCAGAAACCAGCATAAGAACAGCTAGGAAACAAAATGCTAGCCATGAGATCTCAGGAATGTAGAAGCTCTCTGTGGCACAGTGAGTGGTCTGTGGTGCTCACTAGGGCTGGAAGAACCTCAATCTTGGTATCTCTGTCCTTGCTGCAGTGATGCCCCAAAGGGTCCCTGTTCTCCCTTAGTGAAAGGATATTGAGCATGGCCCCAAGGATTCCTCAGAGGCACCTGCAGAGGCTTGGTGTTGGCCTCTGTCGTGAAGCCAGCCTCCTCATCCGATAGGAATTTCTTCCAAGCGGCCTTTCATCTGCGTGTTTTGTGGAACACACGTGCATCAGCCTAGTGCTGGGCATGTGATCTGTAGGTCCAAGTTCAAGGGAAGAGCTGCAGACTCTTAGGTGATAGTCCCATGTGCTGTGCCATTTCTCTGTGTGGGCATCTTCCAGAATCTGCCTGTGACAAGGCCAAGAGCTGGAATAGGCCAGGCTCTCAGTGGGGCGAGGAGGAATCCTCCAAACATCACCTAGCTGATGTAGCAGGGAGAACAGTGAAGAGCCGCCTGCACACGTGTAGGTGGCAAGGACCTGGGATTCTCAGGTATCAGGTTCTGTTCTGTGTGGTCCCAGCTACATTCAGACCCGATGGCCTGTGCTGCAGAAGGTACCTAGTGGCCAGGTCGTGTGGGAGTCCATAGAGGTTTCCTAGTGAGATCTGAGCTTGCTTTACCTAGCAGGGCTGCATAAGGGGGTGGATTGACCATGTGCATGCTTACCAGGTGTTTGGAAGGGTCTGTCGTTCGCTGTGCTAAGGAGAGGTCTTTTGCTCCACCCTTTGGCATTCCTTTAAAAAGCCCTTTAGAAGAGACAGAAGGGGCTGGTGGATAGGGATCCAGGCCCTCCCAAGGCTATCCTGTGTTTCTGTCTCTCTCCCCTCTATATTTCTATCTAAATCTCTTATCCCTCACTCCTCAAGAGTACCCTGGAGAAAAGAAGGTGGGGTCAGGTCCCCCACAATGTGGAGCCCATGTTCCTTCTCTCTTGTCATGTTGCCATGACAGAAAGCCTCTGATTGACCACACAGTGTGCTCGCCAGCAGAGCCAGGGACTCATGAGTAGCTGTCCTGCCCCCATGCCAACCTTTGTCAGGCCGCACAGCCCTGTCAGTGGTGAGATCCGGAATGACAGTTAGATTAAAGTCTTAGTCAAAATGTGGCCCACTCAGTCTTTCATTTTTTTTCCTAGAATTTTCTAAAAAAAGATCTTCTAAGAAGAGCAGACCAGTGAGCCATCTCTCCAAGCCCATAATATGCCCATTTATTCATTCATTCATTCTTTTTTTTAATTTTTTTGAGACAGGGTCTCAATATGTAGCCCTGGCTGTCCTTGAACTCACAGAGATCTGCCTGCCTCTGTCTTCTGAGTGCTAGGATTCACTACCACTACCTGGCCCATTATGGCCATTTCTCCCCCCTCCACTTCTCCCCCTCTTTCCCTCCCTCTCCCTTCCTTCTTTCTCTCTCTCCCTCCCTCCTACCCTCCCTTTTTTCTCTCTCAAGACAGGGTTTCTCTGTGTAGCCCTGGCTGTCCTGGAACTTACTCTGTAGACCAGGCTGGCCTCAAACTCAGATCCGCCTGCCTCTGCCTCCCAAGTGCTGGGATTAAAGGTGTGTACCAGCACTGCCAGCCCATTAATGCTATTTCTAATCCCATCTCTTTTTCGATATTTCAAGTCATTTTGGTCTTCTCTGTCTTCCTTCTTACTGGAAGGGAAAGAAAGTTCTCCGCACTGGAATCTTCTCTCAGTCCCTACCTGTGGGTTCTCAACATTCAGCAGTTCTTAGTTCCCATCTCACAGGAAGCATGTACTGTTCCCTTGTTTTCAGGTCACTACCTGTCACCATGGCTGATGCTCCCTGGTGTGGGAATTTTGGCATCTCTGCTCATCACTTCACACATCACGTCGTACACAAAGGGGCCATGGCCCAGCGTCACTAGCACCTCCTGAGGCTGGGGGAGGCTTTGTGTTCCAGGACTGTGGATGTCTTGGTACATGGGACTTAGGACAAGTCTATCATAACTCATCACGTCAGTGACTTCATTTTCATGGAAAAAGTCTCCTTCCATGGATTAGCACAGAATATTTATAGCTGGAATTACTCCTCCAGAGTCAGGGTTAAGCACCCTCCCCTGGGTGTAAGTGGGGACATTGAGGGAAGCTGTCAGTGATACCATCTCATACTTCCCCTCCCTCTAGAGCATGCAGGAGGCTAGTTAGTTCAGGCAGAACCTTCCCTGACGTGGGAGTTGTGTGCCTTTGGAGTTGGCCATCTGATAGACACTTTGTGCCAGGAAATCACCCGTACACTGAACATGGTGTTATACCCGCTGGGCACTGCAGACGCAGCTGGAGTCAGTGACTTCCAGTGGGCTCAACAGTGGCTGTCCATGAGTGGGAGGCTCATGAGACAGCATTCTCACCTGGGATCCTTGGGAAGAAATGCTGTGACCATTCCTCAGGGCTCTAGCCCTCAGCTGGTTCTTCCAAGGTGCCTGCAGCCTCTTCAGTAGGAGTCCTAGGGCTGCTGGGTACTCACTCCAGCAGTGGAGACTAGCCAGCCTCAATCCCATGGGCACCTGGGCAGATAGCCCTATACATGTATGTCAGGTTTTGGTAAACATGAGTCTTTAAAAACCTTTTTAGTTTTAATTATGTGCACGCAAGTGCAGGTGTCCATAGGCCAGAAGAGGGAGTCCATTTCTCTAGAGCTGGAATTATAGGCAGTTGTGAGCTGCCTGATGTGAGCGCTAAGAACTGAACTCAGGTCCTCTGGAAGAACAGCTGGTGCTCTTAACTGCTGAGCCATCTCTCCAGCCCCCAACATGAGTGTTTTAAATACTGACAGTTTGCAGTGCAGGCTTGGCTGGGCCTGGGTTTTCCTGCTGTGCATCCTTCTGGTGTTCTCTCCTGGTTGGGATCCTGTCCTGGGTACAGGATCAGGTCATCTCTGTTCTTACGTGTGATGGGTGCAGGCCTTTCCTCAGCACCACCAGCCTTCCTGACTTGCTCACCCTGTGAGCAAGTGTCCTGGACTTGTGAGCTCCACGTGTACAGTTAGCATAACTTGTTTCGCAGTTCAGAAAGGCAGTGGCCCTTGCCTGCTATACGATCCAGCCTTCTAGTGTGGGGTGAGCAGCTCTGGAAGCTCTATGAGTTTGTGGAGAGAATGTACTTCTTAAAGTCGTGGTGACCCTTGGAGTAACCAGCTGGTGGCCACAGAATCGAGGACCTCAGAGTATCTGAAGACACAACCAGTATGTTTCCCCTGGGTTTGATGGCACTGGGTCGTCTGGAGAGGATATTTCTTGTTGTGGGTCTTGCTATGAAACAGCCCCTCTGAACAGGATTCATACAATGTAATTTGATTCTGAGGTGGGAGAAACTTCAAGCATGATGCAGACTCGGTGCTGTACCGTTCTGCTTCTGCAGCAGAGGAAGGCAAACACCGTGAGAGTGGACTCAGCCCTCCTCACTGTTGAGGGGAACTGTGCAACCACCACCCTATCCCCACATCTTTCATGCCATCCTAGTCTATACTGTTCTGCAAATTCCATGTGCACAGGAGACCATCTGCCCAACAGTCCAGTCTCAGAGCCTTTTGCTTCTCTCCTGTGTATAAGCCTCTTGAGGACATTTCAGGCCATCCTGGACCTCTCGTCCTGTGTTCTGCTCTAGCTTCTTTCTCACAGGCCTTGGTCAGGTATGCATTCAGAGACAGCTTTAGATCTCAGCTATCTAGAGCCCTACTTCTCAAGAAGAATCCCCATACTTTCCTTTGTCTGTAAAGCAGGCTTGACAAATCCTTTCCCCAGGGTAGGTCATTTACTGCTGTGGAGTGTCATGTTCATTTCACGGCACTGATCTTTGGCTCCTGTAACAGGATGAGGCAGCTAGAATGAGCTGCCCCTGCATACAGAGTCTGAAAGAACAAAGCCCTTCTGAATCTGAACTCTGCTGCAAAAAAGTCAAACTGTATGCTTTTGTACCCCACAAAATAGTGGCTATCGGACATTCAGGCCAGGCCCCAGCTAGGGCGCCTGCAACCTTAAAGCTGCTCTCCTAACCTGGAGCCTTGGGTTGTGGCCTGACCAGTCTTATCTGGCTTCTGAGCTGGACACTAAACTCAGGCTGTCCTGCCTTGCTGTTCCATAGTCTGCCTCTGCAGGCTGCTTATACTGGCAGAAAGTTGGCTTTCTTTGCAGCCTTTCCTGGCACCTCTTGGCTCTACCTCAGCAATTAGCCAAGTGACAGATCTGGATTATAATACTGTTTTTTGGTTTTTCGAGACAGGGTTTCACTGTGTAGCTTTGCGTCTTTCCTGGATCTCACTCAGTAGACCAGGCTGGCCTCAAACTCACAGAGATCCGCCTGGCTCTGCCTCCTGAGTGCTGG